>NC_059501.1:24790903-25415903 GCF_914767665.1 Harmonia axyridis
TGTTTCAGCAGTTTCCGCGATGTTCGCGTTGTGCATGTCCCGAGGGCATCCCACAATCCAGGACGTACACAGCCAGAATTGTGAGTTACGCCTCTGTCTATCATTTGGAGGTATCGGCTAGAGTACAGGACTAGTTGACGATGTTCTTGGTTTTAGTTAATTGAGTAGTTTTTTCGAATTTTGGCTCATTGTTCGGTAGTTCATGGCTTTTTTGAACTTTTTCGGATACGGCAAAAAATTCTGCCGGTCCAAGTTCTATTCGATTAAAAAACTGAATAAGAATTCGAATTATTTTGAAATGTTCTTGAAAAATTATTTCGAAATTTTCTGACAGTACAAAAACCCGATAAAAGCAATAATTTTGAGATAATGATGAATTGAAACTTGAAAGACATTATTAGTCATATAATCTTTTATTGTGTTCATAAATTATTGTGCCATATGAAGATGTTACTTCACTGAGAAAATCATTTGAGGTTTTACTGAAAAAACTGTTCTATCCTGTTTTCCTAGATAATTCCGTTTATGCTGTTGAAAAATGATAGATATTTGATGAAGATACATTTTGAAAATATCTGCTTTTCTTTCAATGAAATAGTTTTGGTTATAACTAGAAGAAGAAGATCTTTTTCCTTATCAAAAACTTATCAAGTAGTCTTTTTGAATTTAACGGAATAAACGGGAATTAAGATTGACAAAAGCCCTTGGATTTTCACTCGATTAAATTGTATTGAGGTGCTTAAGCATTTTTTGTTCATGAAAATTATCTCATATTCCAATAGTCTGAACTGTTAATGAAAAGCAGAGAACTGATCGATTCAATTCGAGCGTAATTGAGCTGGACTTAACTTCATACGCTGGCTGTACTGCTGAATTACTTCGTATATTATGCATTCATTTTCAGATTCGAATAAACCCCTAGAATAGGTTACTTTAGGTTAGATAATAGATATTGGATTTAGGTGAATTTCGAAAATATATTCTATTTCTCCCGAAAAATTAGTTCGAATTAAAAAGAAAAGAAGAAGATTTTTCCATCAAAAACTCATTAAGTAGGCTATATGAATTTCACGAAATATACCGGAATTTAGATTAACAAAAGCCCTTGGATTTTCTCTCAAATCACTTGTATTGAGGTTCTTAAGCATTTTTCGTTCGTGAGAAATATCTCATATTCCAATATTCTGAACAGTCAATGAACTGATTAATTCAATTCTAGCGTAATTGAGCTGAAGTTTACTTCAGAAGCCGGCTGTACTGCTGAAATTACTTCGTATATTATGCATTCATTTTTAGATTCGAATAAGCTCCAAGAATAGAATAGGTTAGATTATAGATATTGGATATAGGTAAATTTTGAAAATATCTACTATTTCTTACAAAAAAATAGTTTTGATTATAACAAAAAGAAAATTTTTTCCCCATCAAAGGCTTTTTGTATTTTACGAAATAAACCGGAATTAAGATTAACAAAAGCCTTTGGATTTACGCTAAATTCACTTGTATTGAGGTTATTTAGCAATTTTTGTTTGTGAAAAATATCTTATATTTCAATATTCTGAACAGTTAATGAAAAGTATCGAACTGATCGTTCAATTGAGCTGAAGATAACTTCATTCGCTGGCTGTACTGCTAAATTACTATATTATGCATTCATTTTCATATTCGAATAAGACCCAATAACAAAAAAAAGATCTTTTTCCCATCAAAAACTTATCAAGTATCAAAGCTTTTTGAATATACCGAAATAAACAGGAATTTAGATCAACAAAAGCCCTTAGATCTTAACTCAAATCACAATTGAATTTCTCAAGCATTTTATATACGTGAAAAATATCTCATACTCCAATATTTAATAAAAGGAATAAAGCTGATCGATTCAATTCGAGCGTAATTGAGATGGAGTTAACTTTATTCGCTGGCTGTACTGCTAAATTATTTCGTATATTATGCATTCATATTCAGATTCGAATAAGCCCCAAGAATAGGTTAGGTGGAATCCAATTTCATCTGCAGGCATTTTTCAGATATCGCTTGTGAGAACACATAATTTCTAAACTTCTGAGTAGTGAATGAACTATTTGTATTTTTTGTTTTATTAAATGAGAAGTAATATTTTTTTCATATGAACTGTGGTTGCTTCGACATGTTTAAAACTTGAAAAAATATTATAACCATACATTTAACATAAACGAAATTAAAGTAAATTTTCGAACTGTATTTGAAAACCATAGAATTTTTCAGTTGACATCGAGCATTAATGAAATTAATTACAATACCAGTTGGCTGTCTCTTACATATGTTCAAAATTGGATTCGAAGAACATACATAAAACAGCTCTAAAAATTAAGAGTTCATCAACTTTCTCAACTTCTCGATTAGAAAATAATTATTACATTCACCAATAAAAAATCTACATCTACCTAGGCCCCGAGACAGAAAAAATTGAATTATTTTTAATTAATTCAAATTTTTCGATACTTTTCTAATTTAAATATAAAATAAAGGCAAGACTGATTTATGTGATCCTCCACCATAAATTTATAAAATTTAAAACAAGAATCAATTCAAAAAATTCAATTTCCAATTAATTAAGTACGTGTTATTATTTAGGAAATCCCAATACATTTGGGACACGTCCCTTATACCTGTTCTATTTGAATATGTATTTTGCATTCAGACTTGTATGATCCTTTATAAGCTATCGATATCATTGATTTCATTTTTTGTTGTCAATTCAATTCCATAATTTCAATTCATAATAAACTATAATATTCGTTTCTATATGAAATGGAGCCCAGAAGTTGGTTGGGTTCTTTGCGATTTATCTTCAAAAACAATCCTGTTACTGGTTTTTATTTTCTCGAAAGTATGGAGGGAGCTTCGCATAATGCATCATCTCAACACATAAATCTGTTGCATCTAGAAGTAATTGGATACTCCAACGTGGTCTTGTTGACATAAACCAAAATAAGGTAGACATGCTGAATGAATTTGAGCCAATCATATACGCACTGTTTTATCAGTGAGAACTGTACGATGCTAGTACATTGTACAGCATTCATTTTCCAAAATAGTTTACGGTTTACATTTGTAGTAAGGCACTTTTTCACATTGAATTACTCCTAATATGGTTGCCAACTTTCGGTGAAGTATCTTCCTCACTGCAAGGTCTATTTCTTCATATTCGTTACCTGCAAACATTTGGCGTCCAACCTCAATATATTGGACTGTTCGTTGGACATTCTTATCGACATCGATCGTCAGGAATATTTCAATCATTTATGATAAGCTTGCAGTATAGCTTCTCGTTGAAGAAAACTGTCTGTTTCCATATACATTCCATCTAATGTGAGCCAATAGTTCCAACGCAACAATACCGCCATAATCTTTATTCGCCTCGTTGAAATGTAGAGACTTCTCTCATCATATTTGCAGTTTTCTAGGATCGTCTGGTGGTTGTTGGTTCTTGTGAAGTTCTAAAAGGGTTGATTCGACTGCTTCACACAATGTTTCGTAGAACTTTGACTAACTTGCTTGGTCTCGTAGGCTATCTATTTGCTCATGAGTAAATTCTATGATGTCTAGCAGACTCCTGCCTCCTTTATTCCTCGAAGTATTGTCTTCTCGATGCTGCTTTTCCGAGGTTACATGTTGGATTTTGTCATCAAAGTTCTCATTTTGCGTTGCAGGTTAACTACGATATACTCGTATTTTGCTCCATTATACAGAAAGAGTATAATTGATCATGCGTATATATTGATCAATATCTTCATGTTCTTGATGAGTTCTCCTAATGAACTCACACTTTGAAACTTTCTTCATTATTTGATGGTTGATTCGTTGGTTTTGTTTGTATTTGTAGATATTGTCCGATTTCATTGCTTCTATCTTGAGCGAGACGTTCTCAAATTTGTGTAGGTGCGCGAGATCGCAGGTGGACTCTTCAGTTAGGCAATCCAGCAATCTCTGCTTAAGACACCCTCTCACACTATCGGGGAGAGGTGACTCTACTTCAACGCGGAGACCTTCATAAACCCACCGGAGCCGTAGTAGCGTGAGACACGAAGCCCATAACGCCACCAAAAAATTTTTTTCCTAATAAGCATATGCTTAGTAGTTATGTTTACCTTGAAATATTCAATTTTCATTCTCAAATGAATTGATCTTGTAATCAAGATATGGCATTTTTTTAATAAAGATATGTCGTAAAAGATTTCTTTGTTTTGAAGGCTTGGTTGGCATACGTTACATGACTCAATAAAATAAGTGGAATTCTATCCTACCAATATTGGATGAGAATTGTTAGATATAATTAATCACATATCATATATGTATACCTATACATAGTTCAGTGGTGTTCAAAAAGAATTTAGATAAATGTATAAACCTTGCAAGAAGTTTGATTGGGTTTTTTCAAATCAACACTCAAAATCTCAACTCCATCGAATTTGTGGTTATGAAAATACTGGTTAATTTTTTTTCGAAATTCTTTTCGAATTTACTCTGCTTCTGACCACGCTTTCAACATGAAATTTGCATAAGGTTTGGAATTGTTATTTTGAATATAAATGCACACTTTATCTCGCTCGAATCTGTATTTTTGAAGTTATCAGGAGAACAACTCAACTGCGGTATTCAACTCAGAATCTACTATGAAAACTCTAGTCTATAACTAGAGAGCTATTGTGTTTTTGTTCAGCCTCATTCTTCGAGACTTTTCCTGTCTATAAGTTCTCAAATTACAAAAATTGTGACAAACTTATAGAACAATTTGTTCGTAAAACGAACTCTCCACGATTATTTCTATAATAAATTAATCTACCTGATAATAAAACAAATGATAATGTTTCAAGTTCATGCATATGATGTGCAAAATCAATTTCCTGATATTTCACACTGTCACATTTCATGATGAACAAAATGAAATTTTCAATTTCAAAAGAGTTTTTTCCACATCTGCTATCCTAATTCCAATTGACGCGAATTCAATCGGACGAATACAAATAAACGTTCGTTGGCATTGCAAATAAAAAAATTGAAAATGAATTCACAAATATTTACTGATCCTTAATCGTTGTTCAGTGATGTTTACTGAGCCATGCACAATGGAATTTTCAATGAATCTATAGTAATAGCCCATCTGAATAGACCAACCAATTAGTCCAGCGTCTGGCCGCTGTGAATGTGCTAATGGTGGACTTATTCTTAAGCCGCTTATCAGCAACACAAACACCATTTAATGAGTAACGTTTTTCAGGTCTGAACAAACAAGTGAAAGGAGGATACCTACTGCGATACAGAAGTGAGTATGGATCTGCTTTTTGAAGTGATTTATTAACACTTAGCATGTTTTCCGTCGGAGTGTTTGTTTTTCCTTTCCTTTTACTTTTCATGGAACATTCAATAGTATTTCATTAGGAAAACTTTTTCCTTTTTAGTCTTATACAGTGTGAGTCTCTGACTAGTACATATATTTCAACCGAGGATTACTGAAGTCAATGGAAACACTTTATTCCTTTAGCATCTTTTTTCGATACATTTCGGTTGAAAAGATCCATAAAAAATGTTATTTCAAGTTATATCTAGCAAATGAAATGGAATTGAAGGCAATGATTCTCGGAATATAGTTTTATGAAAAGTAGCGTATTCTTCATAGCTTTACTCAATTTCAAAACTATGTATTGCTCATACTGTGGAAAATATTATTTCTCACGGCACTTTGCCCACACCTCGCTTGGTAGACCAATGAAATTGGGCTTTTGAGTCGTTTCTAAGGAAACGCAATAAATTAGCACATACTGTCAACGAAGGCCATTTTGATTTAAATCAAGTCCATTACTAGAATTATTGAAATTTGTGCAGTTGTAGGAGAAGTATAGTGTGCAACATGTGGAGAAAGTCCTTTTCTCGCTGGTGTGTTTGCGGCACTCGCCTTTCAGGCTCGTGCCACAAACTTCCACACTCGCGAGAAAAATTGGACTTTCCCCACTTGTTGCACAATATACTATTTATATATGAGATGAATATTTACCGAACATAAAATTTCATAAAAATCTGGTCAACTCCAAAATTTCCGCTATACCAAGTGGAAAAACAAATCGAAACGAAAAAAAAAATAAAAAATAAAGAAAAACCCCAGGAATCATTGGTTGAAATATACATGTACATGTCAAAGAAACCTAGTATAGTTGAATCGTATTCTTGCTGAGGAGAACTGGGAATATATTTTCACTGAAATGAATCCTGAGTTGTGTTTTAATCGGTTATTGATTAAATTCCAAATTTACGTCAAACGAAATACGGAATCGAGGATTTTGGATTATTTTAGCATATTTCTCAGTAATATCGGTGAACAGATGGCAAGTAAATTGAATGATTTCATGAAATACCGTTCAACCCAAATATGATTTCGATTCTATGTTTTCAAATTCAGTTATAGAGGGGGGTTTTTTAGGGGACATAACCCGTCCAATTGAAAAAAAAAATGTAAGCAACTATTCAAAAAACCATTTCAAAAATCTGAAAGATTTTTTTTCGTCAAAATGGGGGTAACCCGCCTCCAAGAGTCAACGCTTGGATGTTGGGTTAGTGAAAATGATCTTTTAAATATTATAAATCCTTCAAGGTCAAATGCTACTCCCGGCAGGGAAGGTATTTCGGTGCAACTAATCAAAAGCTGTTATATTTATGTTTTTTACACGATTCAAATATGTGTCTCACGAAAAGCCCAACATAGGGACTCTTCTAAAAAATAATCATATTATTACCCAAAAGTTTTAAGAAAACTATAATGCCCATAATTAACTCCGCGAAAATATATACAAGATCTGACAGAATAGTCATGAGACTATAGCAACACTGCAAGTGTCTGCAAGCGTCTGCCAACGCTGCGGTTTCATTCTTAATGAACCTCGTGTATCAGTACCATCCAATAGCTCAGTACGAGTATCGAGTTTCAACTCCTTGGGTTACGCTTGGATAATCCGCTAGTGTGAGGAATTAAAAGTCAAAACATGCCTATGGAAGAAATTGTTCAAACCGAGCTCAAGTTTTTTGCTGCCATAAACATTGTTAGAAAGCAGAGGATACATTAAAGTTGAATCACATTCAGGCAGGCCATCAACTTCTAAAACCGATGAAAACATTGAACGTGCGAACACTCTAATGAGATCAGACCATCGTTGACATTGAATATTCAGTGAAGAAGTTAATTTGAACAGATTTTCCGCTCATCAAATTTTGACTAAACCAAAAGGGATGTGCCAAAATAGTGATCTCTCCATAACAGAATTCTTTACCCTTAACGACATTTCTGTGGTTCTCCAGTATCCCTATCCACCTTCAGTCTTTCCGATTTTCTCCTTTTTTTCTAAACTTCAAATTACGTCAGTTCGGGACTAAATTTTGTACCTGTTGAAGACTTCCAGCGCTGCTACCAAATCAGGAGCAACGTCTCCAAAGGTCCAAAGGTAATACTTTGAAGGGTAACATAGGTTGGTATATAAAAAAACATCATCATCACTTTTTTGTGCCACACTTCGTATAATATTACTTGTGTAATATGGATTGATGAGATATCTAATAATTAAGTACGTTTGGATCGGATATCAGTTTGGTTTCTGAAATATTATTAGTACTGGGTAGTACATACTGAGAATGTCATTCTTGAACTGATGAAGTCGATTATTTTAGCAAGTATTTGGTCTTTGGTGATCTTCTCAGATTTGACGAAGGCGATTTATTAGGATATTTTATTGAGTAGACAGAAGCTGTTGGCATCCGTGTAGCAGAATTGAATATCTTTCGCACTCAACTTCATTAAAGATTTCCAAGTTAGAAGGTTGGGCAATAAAAAAGTGACACTTTTCCAATTTCGAAGGGCTTTCTTGAAGGAATGGTTTTAGAAGGTTTGGTCTACATAAACCTACAAATAACTCGTTTCTTCTGCCGATGATACTGTTGCCATCTTTGAGGTTTTCTTGAAGGTCAAACTGGGCACTGAGACAGAACATTTCGGAAAAAAAAATTTAGTACCTACTATTTCTGGTACGACTGTTGATCAACCAAATGTTGATTTCTTGATGATGCATGCTGACAAATCCAAGAATTACTCTGTTTGGAATTGTGGCTCATTAACTTTATAGAATAATGTTAATAGTGGACAAAAAACAATTAATTTGAATAAGGATATGGCGCCATGGTCGAGTCTACCGAAACATGGCACTGTCCCGTTGAAATCGTTCGATGTCAAAAACGGAATCCTTCAACTGAGACACGACGAAATGGTAATAGCATTATAACGTCCACCCTCTTGTTAAATTGCTCAATTCATTTCAAAAAACAGCGGCCCAGTTAGCTTTCTCATCGACAATTCGTGATGTGCTGTGGTGCAAATATGACAATTTGGCCTATTGATCAAACTCTATAGTAGAAAATACACAGGATCATATACTCTTCCAGAATTCAATTCCATTCCATCGATGTGTTGAACGAAATGTAGTTTATCGCCGAACCAGAACTAAAGATGATAATTTTATCTATCCAAATAAACTCATTTTCACGAGCATATCTCATTTTTTTCGCAAATAACCATAATATTTATTGCGAAAATACGAGCGGAAAATCAATAAGTTGTGAAATGTATTTACCTAAAAGATTATTCTCGCAGTTTCCATACTGAGAATTGAGGATCATGAATATGAAGAAACTTATTCAATAAATTCAATGTTAAAACTGTTGATTTCCATTTCCGAGAATTTTAATCTAATTTGAATTGAAAATTTGGATACACCTACCCCGTGATCTGATGTTTAATTATACTTATTCGAACACCGCAATTCACAATGTCTATTTAATAATAAAAATTTAAGACTGGTTTTAAATAAAAATTATTGTTAAATACGGGGCGAGTCAAACATTATTCGAAATGAAATCCGTAAAATCCACAATTCAACCTGTAATTGAAGAAGTCATCCTCGGAATTTTCCAATTTTTTGTCATTATTCTCAGTACAAGTACACTATTATAATGTCAAACAGAATCAGCTTTGCTATGACCAGTTCTTGAGATAAACAAGGTAATATATTAAGAGGGGCGACCGTTATTACAAAAGTTATGTCAATTGAAATTTTCACCGGTAAAAGCCACGTTGGTGTATAACCAGTACGACTTTTTCAATTACAGGGTGAATTATGAACTAATAGAATTTCATTTTGAATAATGTTTATTATATTATTATCTTATATTATAAGTGAGCAATATTTGACGCGCTAAAGCATTTCCTTCAAGATGTTTTCCTACATTACTTGAAATGTTACTTTGAAGAAATGCTATTTTCCAACTTCGATTCGCTGTATCTTGAGAACTAGTCATAAAATTGAGTTGGCTCATAGACTTTCTTATTCAGGAGGGCATATTCCACAACATACGAAAAATTCAGGAATCTTAACAGGTGACAATTTTCCATAAGGTTGCTGTCTGGTCATTTTTGTAATTAAGGAGAATTATAAGAGTTTATTTAGTCTACTTGATGAAACATATCCAAATGAATATGAAAAAAATTGACAGATTTGTGTCTATTCATCACAATAATATAACTTTATGGTATTTTTTTTTATTTTTGTCTAGGAATAAAATTCTAATAATGACAAAATTAATAACATACCTAAAGGAAATTCAAAATAACTAAAACTGTGCTATTTGAGTAAACGGTTAACGAATTGAATTACTAAATTAACATAAAGACAGACATACGTTTCGGAATTTTTGTATCTACTAATACGATTTTTCCTAATGTGTCTTATAGTTCAACAAAAATTTACCAATTCCCCATTTGTATATGTACATCACAAAAATTGCAATTGAGGAACTTCAAACTAACTAAACGTAACTGTTTCTCCAGTAAGGATTCACAGAGAAAGCTATTACTTCATGTAGTCATAGATTTCTTTCTTGTTATTCTCCTAAACTACATAAACAAATATACGTTTACAATTGAAATAACAATTTTAGAAATTTTTAATTTATTCTTTTGTTGATAATGACTCTCAACCAATAAATGATTACTTCAAATTATAAAAGTTTATTGAGTCTACTTGATGAAGGAAATTCAAAATAAATATCAAAAATTGACAACTTTGTGTTTGATTTCTCCCAAAAATTCAGAGTTGGGGTTGAAAACCTCCTGCTTCAACAACACCTCTATTCGCAATATTCAAGGTTGAAAATCGATTTCAGCTGTTCGATATCGGAAATAATGAACCGATATTAACCAAAACCTCAATCAGCCACTTGCGGCAGCGCCAAGAATTCATCTTCATTACCGCCAAAACTTAATAGTCTCATTTCCTCCAGCTAACAACCGTTGCTGACTGTCGAATGAAAAATTTCCCCCATCTCCTCTGTAATTCCCCTAATTGAAAGGTTCAAAACCTGTTTCATCGAATTTTCGACGATGCACTCTTCCATCACTGGATCTCGAGCAGTACTAATTGCCTTTTTGTTTCACCTCCTGCTTGGATGACCCATTAAAAATCCTTTCAGGGCGTCACTGTTTATGAAATATTGACCTCGGAGCTCTTTGAACTTCCAGTCACGTCTGCTGGCTACTTGACAGGTGACAATTCTTCTTCTCAAAAGTACCCAAGGACCCAGGATGTATTAGCCCAATTAAAATGTCCCCGGTCTGATGAACAGATGGCGGTGCTAGTATTAAATCCATAAGATTTTTAGTTAGTTTCAACCTTCGAACGATACGTGTCAAAATTTGACAGCAGTCCGACCATTAGTTTGTGAGATATTGAGTTGTGAGTGTAGCTACTTTTGTTATTTGAAAGAAGATGGAAAAAAAAGAAAAGGGATTTTGCCTATATTTTGAAATTGCTTTTAATTTGCAGATATGCCCTACATAAACATGAAAAAAAAAATTTCATGAAAAAATAAAGAAAGTACCAATAAAATACGTAAATAAAAAAAGTTTTCAAAATTCCCGCTGAAACGCTCCATTCTGTCACGGTATTATGGTGACGTCACTGCATAAAAGCCACCACCCTAAACAAACTAACAAGTTTATCTATGATCACCACGTGCTAACGGTCTGTCAAACTGAACTAATATCAGCTATTGACAGTCAAGTTCCCGTAATTGAAAGGTTCAAAACCTGTTTCATCGAATTTTCGACGATGCACTCTTCCCTCTCTGGATCTCGAGCGGTACTAATTGCCTTTTTGTTTCACCTCCTGCTTGGATGACCCATTAAAAATCCTTTCAGGGCGTCACTGTTTATGAAATATTGACCTCGGGGCCCTTTGAACTCCCAGTCACGTCCGCTGGCTACGAACCACTCGATGGGCTTCCTAGACGGAGCCGAAGGCAAATTATCTGGAGGTCCTTTGCGTTGACAGGTACACGTTGTGGGGTGTCCCGCGATCAGACCTTTCAACTGCAGCTTAATGGCCATTGTAATTGCATTTCGGAGTTGTGTCAGTTGCTGTGAAAACACTTCGAAGTCTGGAACTGATTTAATGGATTATTTGAGTGGAACAGTTGTTGTTAACAAGATTGGAAAATTGTTCAATATCGCACTTGACTAGAGATATGGGTTTGGTTCAGTTTGACTTCGATTGGTTTGGGGAAGTTTATGATCTGAAGTTCAGATGTGAAACACTAAAATGTCTATGTTTGTATGGTTCAGAATTGCTTTCTTAAACTCACAAGATTGAATATGAGTAGTAATTTAATAAGTGCACAAGGCACTGATATTCTTTTACGAAGTTCAAAACTTGAATGGAAGAATGGCGTTATGAGCATTCATATTATTATAAGTATTAATCTTTGTTTTCTCTAATTCGCTGAAATTTCATTGAAATTGATGAAATATTTCTATAAACATCGTTTAGTTATTTTTGCTTTGAAAAATGTGGGTTGAAAAAACAGTTTTCACAATTTGACAGAAAATAGATAAATCCTTGGCAGAGCAGTTCCTAATACCAACATAACAGATCAATTGAAAAGTTCCCGGTCTACTATAGTAAAACACATTTTTTGGCAAAATTCGATTTTATTATTCAGCATAGTTGTCTTCGAGGGCGATTATAGCGATCTTCTAACTTTTGATACCATTTTTGTAGTAGCTACGATTTATCTCTCACTTCAAAATAGGCCTCAGTTTCGGCGATTCCTTCTTCATTGGCGCTAAATTTCTTTCCAGCGAACATTAGTTTGAGGTCTGAGAACAGGAAAATGTCGTTGGGGCCAGATCTGACGAATATGGTGGAGGCAGAAGCAATTCGAAGCCCAATTCATGCCATTTTGCCATTGTTTTCATTGATTTGTGACATGGCGAATTGTCTTGATAAAACAGCACCTTTTTTTCTTCAAATGGGACCGTTTATTAACAATTTCATCCTTTAAACGATCCAATAATGCTATATAATAATCGCTGTTGATGGTCTGGCCCTTTTGAAGGTAATGATTATTATACTTTGCGCATCCCAGAATACTGATGCCATAACCTTGCTAGCTGACTGTTGTGTTTTTCCTCGCTTTTTCCTCGCTTCGGATTCGGTTCATCGTTTGCAGTCCACTCAGCTGACTGTCGATTGGACTCCGGAGTGAAATGATGGAGCCATGTTTCATCCATTGTCACATATCGATGCAAAAATTTAGGTTTATTGCACTCAAACAGATTCAAACACTGCTTAAAATCATTAACACGTAGTTGCTTCTTATCGATTGTAAGCTCGCGCAGCATCCATTTTGCACACAGCATTCTCATGCACAAATATTCGTGAATTATTTGATGTACACGTTCAGATGATATCTTCACAATGTCTGCTATTTCAATCGATTTCACTTTACGGTCATTCAAAATTATTTTATGAACTTTTTTCATTTTTTCATCGGTGACAGACTCTTTTGGGCGTCCACTGCGTTCGCCGTCTTCGGACCTCATTTCATCACGTTTAAACTTACCATACCAATCAATGATGTTTGATTTTCGTGGTGCAGACCCCGGAAACTCTTCATCAAGCCAAGATTTTGATTCAACTGTATTTTTTCCCTTCAAAAATCAATATTCAATCAGCACACGAAATTCTTTTTTTCCCATCTTTTTTCAAATAACAAAAGTAGCTACACTCACAACGCAATATCTCACAAACTAAAGGTTGGACTGCTGTCAATTGACAGCAGATAATTTACACGTGTCGTTTGAAGGTTGGTACTAACTAAAAATCATATGGATTTAATACTAGCACCGCCATTTGTTCATTAGACCGGGGACTTTTCAATTGGCCTAATACACTGTGGGCCAACCAAAACTCCACAACTCGATTTTCTGGCTTCATAATGAAAATGTAGTAAATTGCTTGGACCCGTCAACTTCTGATTCGAGGGGATATAACTTTTTAGCTCTTCGCATCCCTGTTATAGCAATCCCCTAACAGGGGTGTGTTCAACCCCTTAATTTTGAATAGGGATTAAGGGTGTTGCAATACGTCATTTTGAAGATCTCATCCAGTACTATCAAATGTTTTTCTAACTTTGGGCGACCGGATCTCCGAGACTAGTCGAGACTGCTAAATATTCCATTTGAATTTTTGTTCAGAAGACCAAAATACGTTCCACTAAACATAATTTTTCCAAAGGGTGGAGTGCGATAACTATATATTGAGAATGTCATGAAAATAGAATAGTAAAGAACAAAATAAAACTCATCTGGTAATTTTTGATGTTTTGAATTGTTGCCTCTCTCTATAATATTTGAGAGTTCGTTTTTTTTTCTAGAAGGACTGTTCTGTAGCGGTTGGACCGAAGAATGGGTTGTCCTTTACGAAGACTCAACATTGGCATGGTACGCAGACAAAGGGCTCAATAGGCCCAGAGGTCGGATACGAATTGGAGACTCACCAGATCTTCTAGCCGTCGGTGAATGGACCAGAAAAGTGCCAAAAAGACCAAGGTTTCCTCGGACTTGCCACCTAGGTCAATTAATAGCTATAGGATCCAGACGACCACAGGATGTACATTGGTTGATAGCACAGTCTCCCACGGAAGTGAGGTGTGTAATAAATATTTATTTCAATATTTAGTTCACTTTATATCAATTTGACAAATTTCGTATCGAAAAATTTGAGGAAAGTATTTACTTGTCATCAGGAGTTTTTGAGTGCCCATTCTTTCATGCGCCAATTGCACATATGGATGCCCCAGATCTTTATCTAAACAGAATATCCTAAGCGAGAAACAGAGATGGAATCACTTTATTCGAAAAAATATAAAATGATGAAGTCATTTGAACAATTCCCTTTCGAACATCGCATTGAGGTGAGGGAGGTACACGTAAGCATGTCTCTGATCGCTCACGAAAGCGGAAACGAAACTACGAGAAAGATCATAAATGAAAATTTTGATTGGACTATCGCTGTAAGTGAAAGGAAAAATATTGCCTTGGACCGTCTTTGTATATGAACATATTTTGATTATTTCGGTTTTCAAGATATTAATTCAATCTTAATAACTCTAATCAACTCTAAATAAACTAATTTGTTCGACTCGGCAAAAATAAAACCACAACATTTAAAGATTTGGATGAGACGTACAAATCGTACTTTTTCAAAGTTAGTTATAACGTGTAACTCTATTGAAAAAAAGGGCGTAGATATAGGGGGGTACTGGGGGTAATTACCCCTCCATGGTAAATTTTTTCTGGATGGGTGCCCGCTTCTTTTCTCCAGAATTATTTTTTGTGAACCACTGGTAGTTTAGGAAAAAAAAGTTCAGTACTACACTTTTTGGTTTGTTGTAGTTTTGTCGTATCTGTAATCGATTTCGAGAAAAAAATTCAAACAGCTCTCTATAGTAATTCTCAGGAAAATCCAAATTATTATAAAGATCCAGTTGGGTAGCTGTGATTAATGACTTAATTATAAGTTTTGGTACTTATTTACCAACTCTGTAGCGATGATAAACTGGTTAAGCATCACAAAAAGGACTACAAGAACACCTTGTATCTTGAGAACAAAGCGTTTGCGGGCTCATGTTTATGGGCCATTTTATTTTTAAAATTATCCAAGGAATCTCTCATTTTCCTTCGTAACTCCGATCCAGGAACACTCAGTGTAAGATAAGAACAATCTAATTGGCAATAAAAAGAAATTATGTCGAGTAATTTGGTCCAAACTTTTTCATCAAGCTTCTTTTTCTCACATTATAGATATGAGTAAACAATGTCGTCAAAATTTCTTTTTCGATTACGATTCGGTTCATTGATTACAATTGAATATTACGTTCTACGTAGTTACGAACATTCAACATCAACAATTTCATATTTGTTACATTAATTCCCTCGGCTTTGTACTAATAGGGAAGTTCGATTTAGTTTTGATGGAACACTTACGCAGAATATCCAATGAGAAAATTAGTTTAACTTATTGAGTGCATTGAGTCAAAATGAAATTATTCATATGTCCGACAGTGCAGTCAAGGTGAGCATTATCAAGAAAACAAAAATGCCAATTATTCTTTCGTTAATTTTCTACTGCACTCCTGATATTAGGCATATAAGGCAAGCATCTCATACAATACGTTATGTTAATGAAGAGAAAGATCATATTAACATATGAGAGAGCTCCATAACGCATCTGGTGGCTTCAGAAACATTCCGAAAAAGCTCTCACTGAGCCTGAATTTCATTACCGTCGTGCAAAATTCATGAGTGTTTCCTTCATATGTTATTTTTCGACGAATTACATAACCTTTCAGCGCTCCGGCACAGAATATTCAATCTGCCTACACAATGGAAAACACATTCTTTTCTCGATAGTTTTATCCATTACTGAAAAATCTGGGAAGTACCGAAAATAAGCAAACTAAGCGATAAATGACAGGACCTATCTGTTTCGAAGAATTACAAAACCTACGGTATATTCAATCTCTCATAAGAAGATTGACTTTCAGCTCATGTCAATAACCATGTGCTTGGAAATTATCTAGGAGAACTCTTGTTTTTAAATAGGGGGACAAACTATGCCCGAGCAATTATCGTCCTATTAGCCTCCTTCCTATCATCCTCCAAGATTGCTGAGAGTTGTTGGTAAAAAGTTGCTCAGTTTGTTGTTCAACAACAACATAATTCCTGAGTGCCTACACGGTTTCCTACCTGAGCGTTCAGTCATTACGTGTCTCTTGCAATGCCTTCAGCACTAGACCAAGACTTTTGACTGTGGGATATCCTATTTGGCCTTCTCCCGAACAGTTGTCCGTGTCCTTTTTAATCGTCTGCTCTACAAACTCTTACATTTTAGTATTAGAAAAAGTTCATGGCTTAATGTCACTCGTTCATCATTGGTAGGTATTTTTCGGTCAGAGTGGGCGATTCTTTTCTCGATTTCAAGGAAGTTGTTAGTGGTGTCCCCAGGGCTCTGTCTTGAGTCCACTCTTTTTGTTATTTCTGTTTCAGATCTCACTTTCAACATTTTTTTCTCAATATGCTGACGATATTAATTTATTTTACGATGCTCGATACCTTGATATCTTTCGAGGTAACTGGTGCGGGTGGATCGATGATGTCAGCAGTGACTCCTTTCTCTAAAGGTGGACAAATGTGAGGTTCTCTATCTTGGTGGACACAATGCGGGATACCAATATCTTTGCAGTGTTCTGCAAATGCACGGAGCATAACAGCCTTGGCGTCATCATTACAGATAGAGATTCACGGCTTGACTTGATTTTCAAGCTACTAACTTGGCTTGAAATCAATACAAGTTCAAGTCGACGGGTCAATTACTTATTCATCAAGTACTTGAATATTCCGGTAGTTTCCATTAAGCTACTTGGTTTTTAGTAGTTTTATTGTACGGTGTGCACATTGATAAAAAAAAAGGATTGAATTAATACAAAAAAACATTTTATTGATGATACTTATTGTATGGAAGAGCGAAAAATTTCAACTATTTCGAAATGGTATCATAATTAAAAACACTAACAAAATATAAAAATATATATAGTTTCTTATTATAGAGAAACCTTCAAGCACTGTTTAATAACATCATTTTTCATCCAGAATCTGAGACACACAATCTATTTCAGGTTTTTGCAAGAGTCAGAGTAGTTCTGGAGAATTGTCTTACAACAGAGGCTGAAGATACTGGCATTGATAAAAATCTCTGGCCATTTTTGCCCTGTTTGGAAAATCGTTTTCGTGTCTCTTCCACCATTCTAAAATATGTACCAACTGCCAGCAAGTAGTTCAAGCTGGAATTTGTCTATATCATAACGCCAAGCCATTTCATTTGCTCGATCTACAGGAAATTTCTTGAATAAACTTAGGATATCAGTGTCGAATTCACTGTATTTATCTTTCGAAAATGATTATATTGTCTTAGCGCGCAGGAGCTTGTAGAAATATAGGCCGTGCGACTCGTGCGAATCAAGCTGAAGTAATATCAAGAACCTTGATATCAAGTAAAGCAATATATATCTTGAATCGAGTATGTCAAGTATGTAATGTGTCACGAGCTTGATTTTCAATTGAGGTAGTTGGTTAAAATATCAAGCTACTTGACTTGATGAATTCCTAATTACAGAGGATCTCTCCTGGTCTGCCCATGTGGACAATTAAGCCATGAGAGTCAATAAAGATCCAGGATTTAATACTGAAAGCCTGTCCTGGATGTTCAATCAATACTTTCAGGTAGCTATATTGCTATATATAACTAACATCTGGTCAAAAACTCTGACAATAATCAAACCAAATGACAAATGATGATCAAACTAAGCATCAGTAGAGGGGAAGTTTGTACCTACACAGTTACAATGAGTATTAATATCTTTTTTCAAGCGAGCTCCTGAAAATATAAATTCCCGATATCTTGTTTCCGTAATGCACTCCAATGGTCGTTTATTTGAGATCATTAAATTTATTTTCCATCCACGGATTTGATCATTACGTTCAGATTCTCTACCTACCCCTCTTGTTTATATTTTAAAATCCCTTTCAATTAGTAAAATGGCTTTATAGGGGTCATGAGGAAGATCCCAACTTGGGTTTTCATTCATTATAAGTTGTTAATACTGAATTAAATTCAATATGTTGTCAATGCAATATCCATTCTCCTCCTTCAAGTGTAATATAAACCCAAAACCGAAAGCTCAAAAGAACCCTCCAAAAATATTCGTTCGATTCGAATGAACAATTGAAATGAAAGAAGAAAGTACCATGTTTCCATTCCTCTTTATGTAAAATGGTCGATTGAAACGCGTCATTTACTATAACCCTCGCAGTGGAAATTCCGAAGTCACTTTGATGTCTACAACTAAAAGGAGGAAGGTTTTACCGAAAAACCACATAGATTTTAGGAGCTTTTAGATGTTGTCACCCCAGAAATTCGAACATTTTCGTCCGGTAAATCCTCTAATCCAACATTTGTAACCTTTTGAGAGATAAACCTGGATTAAACAACATATTCTTATTCGCTTCATTATACGGTACTCTTTAGATACATTTAGTATATAAATATCAAAAATTGATAACTTTCTGTACTATTCAAGTCCATGTTTTAAAAATTAAGCAATTTGTCATAGGAATTTGGACAGAAATAAATAATCAATTATGATTTTACCAACGTTTCGGAACGTCTTGTTCCTTTTTCAATGCTGAAAATAAAACATTTATTAAACATAAATAGAAACAATAAAAACTTGATTTCATACCTCATCATACAATTAATAAAATAAATACTTAAAATAGTTAGTTAAAATGATGAACAATCAAACGGTTTCGACGTATGTCAGTCAATAGATTAAAAACAAAAATCGGAACTACATATGTTCTGGCGCGAAGTATCATTGACACATATTTTCAAATTTAGCCTCGGTTTATTCAACTATGATAAAATAAATAACTACAAACTCAAGCGGGATCAGGTTTGCCTTGTTAACAATAGTGGAGACGTCAATACAATGGCTAAGGCCGCACCTACATTAGGTCCGCATTTCTCCCGATCCGATACGATCCGACGTTGTCTGATGGTCGGACGACGTCGGAAGAAAAACAAACACCTTTATCTTAATGTTAGTGCCTACAACATGATCGGCCGTCAAATCGGATAGTGTCGTGAGTCGTCGGGAATCGAGAATTCGGAAGCTTCGTTTCAATTGTAGGCACTAACATTAAGATAAAGGTGTTTGTTTTTCTTCCGACGTCCTCCGACGATCGGACAACGTCGGATCGGATCGGATCGGATCGGGAGAAATGCGGCCCTAATGTAGGTGCGGCCTAATACGGTGAACAACATACACATTGGCTCACAGACTGAGGTGACTGCAAAGTTAAAATATTTCAAGCTCGCATTTTTCCCTGGGTTATCCTACAAGCTACACAATATATTCAAGGGATTTGGTTGCAAGACCTCATTCTACAACATCATTGATATTAATAAAAAATTTTCACCAACATAAAAGACAAAACCCCTCCTTCCATGCAATCTGGCCTAGTATATAAAATTCCATGTCAGGATTGTGATAAAGTGTACGTGGGCCAGACAAAACAATACTTAAAAGATAGGGTTAGACAAAACAATAATGATGGAAAACATTTAGAAGCCGAGAAAAAAACTGCCCTCACACAGCATGCACATAGAGAGGGACACAGATTCAACTTCGAAAATGTAACTATCCTAGATAGAGAACCACATTACTTTAGACGTCTTTTAAGTGAAATGATATACATAAAAAGAAACAAGAATGTAAATTATAGAGAGGATACAAATAACTTGAGTACTGTTAATGACTACATGATATCCAGGATAACGGTACCTAATGGATAGCAATTTCGTGTTTGTCGCCAGATTGATGTTCGCCTCTTGTGTTCGTGTTTGTTTTTATTTTTGTGCTGTGTATTTGCTGGTTCGAATAAGCCGAGGCTAAATTTGAAAATATGTGTCAATGATACATCGCGCCAGAACATATTTATTTATTTATTTATTCATAAATACATCCAACAGGCCAAGGCCCAATTACAGGTGTATGCAATAATACAAAAAGAAATCACAATAGTACTTACTTAGGAAGTTATTCAAATTTGGCTTATCAAATGTTCTTGTATCACTCCTTGAGTCCTTCTTGACCAATAGGGAATACTATGTTGAATATGAAGGATTGAGGTCATTTTCATTCACCGCGACTTCAGGCGTTCCGCAGGGATCCAATTTGGGACCACTCTTGTTTATTTTGTTCATTAATGACATTTTGGGTATCATTTGTTCGCATAAGTTGCTTTTTGCTGATGATTTGAAACTATTTAAAGAAGTTAGTTGTGTACTTGATTGCTCTCTACTGCAAGACGACCTCAATAGGCTATCTAGATGGTGTGTTGAGAACGAATTGCCTCTGAATATAGAGAAGTGTAAGACAATGACGTTTACGAGGAAACTGACACCAATTACTTTCCACTACAAAATCAGTAACTTGAATGTGACGAGAGTAACTGAGGCGAGAGATTTGGGTATTCTTTTTGATCAGAAACTAACTTTCTCCTCTCATATAAAAAATATAACTTCTAGTGCCATGAAAACTCTGGGTTTCGTAATACGCAATTGTAAGGAATTTTCTTCGTTGAAAGCGATCTCAACCATTTATCAGGCACTTGTTAGAAGTAAACTTACATATTGTAGTGTAGTATGGAATCCTTGTCATAAAAAAATACATCGATTGTATTGAGAGGGTGCAGAAAAAATTCATAAAATTCCTTTATTTCATGAAACATGGTTCTTATCCAGATAGAAACCACAGTTATGAATCACTTTTGAATAAGTTTGAGTTCGCTTCGCTTAGAAAGGTCCGTGAAATAAATGATTTGATATTTCTTTACAAAATCGTGCACAATCGGGTAGATTCAATGGCTTTGCTCTCCTCATTGCAATTTAATGTTCCTCGTTTCACTTCTAGATCACACACAACATTTCATATTGATGTACCAAATTCATATCATCACTTTTTCTGTCCGCTAACAACAATGTGCAGAAGTTATAACAATCTAAGGAATGTTGACATATTTTTTCTTTCATTATCTCAATTCAGGAGATCATTGAACCACACGTTGAGGAACTAACCGACATAGATGATTCATTGTATATGTATGTTTTTTTTTGTTTCCATTATTCTAAGACTGCATGTTACCTTATTTTTTATCTGCTTTATCAATTCACAAATTTACTTTTCACTATTGAATAATTTGACCAGCAAAGGTATAGCTTTTAAACATATGTAGTTCCGATTTTTGTTTTTAATCTATTGACTGACATACGTCGAAACCGTTTGATTGTTCATCATTTTAACTAACTATTTTAAGTATTTATTTCATTAATTGTATGATAAGGTATGAAATCAAGTTTTTATTGTTTCTATTTATGATTAATAAATGTTTTATTTTCAGCCTTGAAAAAGGAACAAGACGTTCCGAAACGTTGGCAAAATCATAATTGATTATTTATTTCTGTCCAAATTCCTATGACAAATTGCTTAATTGATAACTTTGTGTCTATTCCTTCACAATAATGCATCTTAATGATATATTTGGTTCATTTTTGTCTTGAAATATCATTCCAGTTCTAATGACAAAAATGACAGATTGATTACGGTTCACGAATTGTTAACCGTTTACTCAATTCGTACAGTTTCAGTTATTTTGAATTTTCTTTATTAATTTTGTCATTTTTATTGGATATATAGATATCGATATGGATATAATTGGAATGATATGCCAAGACAAAATTTGTGAAAAAAATAACTCTAATTTTTTGTAACTAAGAACCTTGAGTAAAGAATTAAATCCACTATTCATGAAATAATGTTATATTGAACTTACCGTCAATAGGTAATCTTAAACAGACAGTTGAACTTTCTGAAGGTAAGTTCAATATTACATTATTTCGTGAATAATGAACCGATTTTGAACATTTTAACTGGATGTTTACAGAACATAAATGAATTTCAAACTAACCAACCCTCGACATCTCTTTCCTTTAAAAAAAATGTTGGAGGTTGATGCCACCTTCATGGGGGTGGTTTTTCCGGAACAAACTCATGATGGAAATTTGTACCCCTCAAAGCAGAAGTTGACATTTTTTTTAAATCTTCGTTCTGGGCCGGTCATGGTTTTTGTTAGGACATCCTGTGTGAGATGAAGTGTACGCTATCCCAATAGAATGAAAAGATGATTCGATTTCAGCAGAATTGGGATTACCTAACGTCCTGCACCCTTCAAACTGTATAGTGCATTTTTCATAACCGATGCTACATTATATATTGCTGCCATATTAAAATCTCAGGAAAGATGGATGGTATTATTAAAACACGATTCAAACCATCTTCACTCAAATTTGATTGTCATAAAGTAAATTAATTCAGTTTCCAGGTGAGCGAAATGGCGAATGCGCCGGTTTTCAATTTTGTGAACTTTCAAGATAACTCGATTCTGATATTGAATACGAGCATCACACTCTACAGAATGAACAAACATGATAGTTGTTTTTAATTTTTGTACTCCACAAAGCTCATTAAGTCATTAAGGCAGTTTAGGCCATGAACTGTTCTGTTAACTCTTCGTTTCGTACAGGTTGTTTTCTAGTGTACTACTATTTTCTGCTGCTCTATGACAACCCCTATCCGTTAATGATAAATATTGAAGAAAGTCCATGGTGGGAAAAACTCTCTTTTGTTCATATGAGAGTAACAAACGGTATGTGAAAAATATTTTTTCTCCGATTAACATCAACATAACACATATCAATCAGCAAAGTATTACTTTTCGTATCTAGGCAGCAAAGTGAGAATTTCTTGTCTAGGCAGTAAAATGTTTATTCACAATGCCAATAAAACAATAAAAATGGCATTTTTCGACAAATCAATATTTTTTGCCACCTCCTTCATTTCTGGAGGTCGCCATTAGTGTCCATAATATAAATATTATATTATTATTATTATTATGACAATAGAGAAGGGAGAAGGCCGAAGCCTTCAATCCTACAAAAACTGAAAAGAAATTTTATGTATGAGATACTGGAAAAAATATCGTGAAAACAAAGAAGTATCAAACAAACTAATTATGTAAAAGAAATTATGGAAAAAAGTGTCAATCATATTCATCATATACATAAATATACCGATATTTTTCAAATTTTGTTTTAATTTATCACTAAAGGAAGAATAAAACGATTGTGAGAATTGTATTAATTTGCAAATACAATATCATACATATATCATTAAAAACAATCAGAGAAAAAATGAAATGTAACTCGACAGCAAAGTAGATTGACTGCCTTGGCTGAATTGCTAGCCTTCCTACACTCGGCTATGAACTCAGCCGCGGCAGTCAATTCACTACTTTTTTGCCTAGCAACACAAATCAAATTTTATTGAATAGCAAGATCCATTGTCAATGACACAATTTGATCCACATTGATGGCCCTTTCAGTTAAATTTTCTGATATTCAATAAGATTTATATCGATACATAGTATCGAGTCAGCTATATTGCTTCAAAATTTTAGAATTTACCGAAAAACACTCTATTTTCGAACGGTGAAGTCAACAGAACATTTGTTGGCCAGTTTTCAATCGTTATAGTGATCTCCTTGAAAAAATTGAATTGACTAGCCTAGGAACATGAATGTTGGATCTGAGTAGCAGTAACCAAGGAATTTGTGAGAGTTTCATTTTCTGTTCCTCTCGATTCTTCAACTTTTGGAGGAGAGTTATAAGGCCTAATTGTATGGCAATCCAACTAGAGATTGGATGCGGGACAAATTAAATCTGAAGTTTCAATTCGAATAAAAAAAAATTCTTGCTAAACTCCTTACAACTTACCACTAATTATCGTCCTTAATATTTGAATCGTTTGAACAGACTCTGGAATCTGTTTAAAGTATGTCTTTGTTCTCTCTTGATTGTGGAGTGTGGAGTGTCCTCGGGGGAGCCTGTAACCCCTAGAGGACGCGTCCCCAGGTGGCGGATAGGGGAATGCCTCCCAGATATGGGTGGTAGGAGGGAAATGAAATACCTCTCGCGGACCAACAGGAAAGTAGCGTCTGCCTCAGAATGAGCGGCTACAAACAGCGTCTGACCCAGAATGGGCGGCTGAAAAATAAACACTCGCCAACCCGCTTGGCAAGCGTGGCGTTTGAATGCCAAACCCCTTCCAAAAATGAAAATGTCGAAATACAAAACAGAAATACCCCAGGCGAGTAGAGCTAAGCGCTCAGAATCTCGCACTGATTTATCAGTCAGCCTCAAGGATTCTGGGGGAGGCAGAACTTCGGCAGTACCAGATAAAAAACGGAAAACCAACAGGAACATCTTGGTTTCAACATACAACATTCGCACAATGAGACTAGAAGAGCACTTATTAAGTCTAGAAAAAGAACTTCAAACCATCAAATGGGATATACTTGGAATTAGTGAGACCAGAATGAAAGGCGAGGCCAATATGATTCTGAAATCTGGCCATGTACTTTTTCAAAGAAATTCAGAAACAGGTCACCACATAGGAGGAGTGGCGATCATGGTCAATAGCAGAATAAAACATCTTGTCACTAAGAGCAAAGCCATATCAGATCGTGTTATCTATATCATGCTGCATCTGAACAGAGTACAAAGCATACAGATCATACAGGCATACGCCCCCACATCCGCATCAACAGACGAAGACGTCGAACAATTTTATGAAGACCTAACGACAGCTAAGAACCAAGAGAACACCAAATTCAAGATCATAATGGGTGACTTTAATGCCAAGGTAGGACAGAGAATAGCGACAGACGGTCTGAACATCGGAAACTTTGGACTGGGGACACGAAACATTAGAGGCGAAATGTTGCTTGACTTCCTGAACAAAGAACAAATGTACTGCATGAACACATTCTTTAAGAAGCAGCCTCAAAGGAAATGGACTTGGAGAAGTCCAGACGGCGCAATAAAAAATGAGATAGATTATATCCTCACTACAGATAAACAACTCTGTACCGATGTATCGGTCCTCAATCGTTTCAACACCGGAAGTGATCATAGAATAGTTAGAGCCACCATAAGTATAAACACTCACTTGGAAAGGAAAAAACAAATGGAGAAAATCATTCGACCAACCTCGAACCAACTAAAAGAGAAAATAGAAGACTACAACGCACAAATCAACAAGAAGTTGGAACCAACAGAAAACCTCAGAAATTTGACACTCAACGAGATAGCCGTAAAAATCGTTGGCAGTATTAAGGTAGCTACCAAGAGTGTATGCTCCATGAAGGCAAAAGCTGATACGAAACTTAGCAAGAACACCAATGAACTATTGGCAGAACGCAGAAAAACGGATAGGGATTCAGCAGGGTATCCAACACTGGATAGAAAGGTGAAAAAGGCAATTAGAAAGGACCTGAGATCGTATAACAACACAAACAATAAACGAAGCTATCGAGAACAACATGAATATGAAAGTACTTCGGTCGAAAAGAACAAAAGGAAAGTCGCTCATATACAAAATTAAGAACCAACAAGGAGAAGTTGTTACTGAGAGGCAGCAAATAACTTCCACCATCCAGCAATTTTACAGTGGACTTTACAGACAATCGGTACCTAAACCAAACCGATCGAGAATTCAAATGGTCCAAAATGTGGGCTCCGAAGATATACCGCAAGTTGACACTGCAGAGTTAAGAATGGCATTAAAGCAGATGAAGAACCGGAAGGCTCCAGGAGAAGATCTCATTACAGTGGAGATGCTGAAGAACGGAGGTAAAACTCTTGAGAAAGCACTGATTATTCTTTTTAACAGATGCCTGGAGGAGGGAAAAATTCCCGATACATGGAGAAATGCCGAGGTGATAATCCTCTTCAAAAAAGGGGACCGAACCAACATCGAGAACTACAGACCGATTAGCCTTCTATCCGTTTTGTATAAGCTCCTCAGCAAAATCATTACCAACCGCCTCAATAATAAGTTTGACTTTTATCAACCTGTGGAACAGGCTGGTTTCCGGAGCAGCTTCAGTACATTGGACCACATACAAACGATACGCACGCTTATTGAGAAATGTACAGAGTACAATGTCCCGTTACACCTCGCTTTCGTTGATTACAAGAAAGCATTTGACTCATTGGAAACATGGGCGGTGATGGAGGCAATGAGCAACGCAAGGATTGACTCAAGATATACAAACCTCATTGAGGACATCTACAAAGATGCTACGCTCCACGTCAAAATAGATGAAAACACAACAACGGATAAGATCCCAATACAGAGAGGAGTTAGACAGGGCGACTCGATCTCTCCGAAATTGTTCACCTTGGCGCTGGAAGATGTCTTCAAGAAATTATCATGGCAACAGAAGGGAGTCAATATAGACGGAAGATACCTAAATCATCTCCGTTTCGCCGACGACATTGTACTCATGAGCACTAATGCAGGGGAGCTTAGCAGTATGTTACTTGACCTGAAGGAAGCGTCACAAATAGTAGGCCTAGAAATGAACCTGCAAAAAACTAAGATCATGAGCCCAGACAATATCTGTGTCACTGTCGATAATAAGGTGCTTGAAGTTGTAGAGGAATATATTTATCTTGGTCACAACATAATGCTGGGAAAGAACAACCAGACAGCCGAAATAGGGAGAAGGATCAGGCTGGCTTGGGCGACTTTTGGGAATCTGGCACATATCCTCAAAGAACCTAAAATGCCAATTAATTTAAAACGAAAGGTATTTGATGCTTGCGTGTTACCAGTCATGTTGTACGGACTCGAGACAGTTACCCTAACAAAGAAAAGCGCACAACGACTGCGAGTCTGCCAACGTGCGATGGAACGAGCAATGATCGGGATCAGCTTGAGAGACAGGCAGACAAATGAAAATATCAGGGCGAAAACCAGAGTAAGTGACGCAGTAGAACAAGCTGCTAGAAGTAAATGGCGGTGGGCTGGTCATGTCGCGCGGAATGATGTGAAGTGGACGAAAATTATCATGCAGTGGAGACCACGACTGACAAAAAGAAGTGTTGGCAGACCCCTGTTAAGATGGCGAGATGACATTCAAAGGCGAGCAGGAAAGAACTGGATTCTCACAGCACAGTGTAGGACGACATGGAAGCGATTGGAAGAGGCCTATGTCCAGGAGTGGACTCAAACGGGCTGAAGAAGAAGAAGATTGTGGAGTGATAAGTCGAGAAACTATTGATTCATATCCCAAATGATCATTTGATTTTTGGTAGCTCTCGAGAACCGATATTTAACTCACTGAAACTATTCAATGGTCAATTCTAAAAACAACCACATTAGAAAGGTGCTTCATTTAATTTTATTTGAAAATGAATTTCCATCAAGTGGGGACCACACTCAGGAAAATTTGAAAGAAGTGAAACTTGAAATTTGCCCGAGAATTCTAAATCTGAAAAACCAATCTAAATATATCTCAATATAGTATGCAGAGAAAATAATTCGATTGATTTTGTTGTCAATTCTTAAGAGGGGTTGCCATCACATTATACTTTAGTACCCATCCATTTCCCCTCTGGTGCTCCTGCGATGATCTTTGTACGGTGTGCATCCTCCTCATCTTCCTTGTTTTTTCGAAACAAATAAATAGAGGACAGCACTGTACGACGACTTTCACGTAATTAAAGTCCTTCCTTTTTTGTAATAATTATTCATAGGATTTTTTCATGAATATATCAAAAATATATTAATGCTTTGTACAAAGTACATATTTTCATCAGTTTTTTGCGAAAATCGAGAAGTTACCAATTTTTTTTTCATTCGCATATTGAAAATATTCACTTTATTCCATGTAGATTATTGTTCTGGGAAATTATGTGAAAACCCCATAAAAATCGCTAATTTTCATGAGGAAATATTTTTTTTTTCGTCTTGAACTGATAACCCCGTTGTGGTGTCCCCTCTAATGAGTACATGGTTCTGCGGAAAAAGAAAACGGAAACTAGAATCTTTATGAGTTCTAGAGAGTAGATAAAGTAAAGGGGTAGCAACGAGTTTTCAACTTCCACTCAATATTTCAGTAATATTCCAACTTTCTTGTCTATTCCTAGAGCTTCTTATAAGAGGTGAGAGCTTAACTTTTATTTTCGGTATGCAGAATTTCGAATTTATGATAGAAAGTAAATCATGATTCTAAATCATTCAAATATGTTGGGTTATTTCTTCTGGAAATTTTTTCAGAAAGACTTTTAGTATATTTTATGGAAACATATTTGAGATGGATTTCCATCAAGTAAAGACAGAGTCCATCAAATAGCAAATATGTAATATGGAATGGGGACGAAATCTTGAACGAGAATCGAACATAAACTCAACGAATAGATGTGGAAAAACAGGAATCTCTATATACCGCACTACGTTTCTAAGAGGAATTTGATTAAAGTGGATTGGAATCAAAGTTTGCGGAATTCATCATATTCTCTTGGCTATATGTTTGACTTCTTCTCGATTTTTCCAGAAATATGAGATATTTTCCTGTAGGCAAATGGTATTTTCATCATGTTTTCGAGACTGAGCAATTCATTTTGTCGGTTTCAATTTCGCCAGCACCGTCGTGTTTCTTTTTGAAGACGTGAGACTTTCACAGCACAAAAATTACATCAATAATATCATGGAACGACATGCAAATGCATGTGTCTGAATAGCAGCTGATCTCAATTCTCTGGACAATATTTCCATGACCACGAAACCTCATTTTAAGTGTTGATATGATGTAACAATTTCAAGCTCCATGAGAACGTTCAAGCTCATCACAATATCAGAACCAAAGAATATTCAAGAAGAATATTGAAAAAGAAATAACTAATGTGTTAAAGAGTTTTAATGGCAATATTTCGATTCTTTTGGTTAAATGGCAGAATATGAAATTTGTTTTTTCTATATTTGAAAAAATACTCATCCGATGATATTGAAATCCAAAAAAAATTTTATGATAGTGTGAAACAAAAAAACACAAGAAAACACAATGGAATTTTTGTACGATATTGAGTGGCAGTGAAGTTTTTCACTTCTTCCGTTAGTTCCCAGGATGCCCTGAGTGGAAAAAGAATTTTTCCCACTTTGCTCATTGTATGAATCTATGAATAAATTGCCGTATACCGGGTAAATTTCTATTTTAATTCTCAGCCCATCAAATGAACCGAACTATATTTCAGAAAAACGAATCATATAATCTGTATCATGATGTTAAAAACGGTCAGTTCCTCCCATTACTAGATCCTTAAAGGATAATCAATATTTTTCAAGTTATAAATCTATGTTCTGAATTTCTAAAAAAACTTTCGAATTCAACACTATCCGAATTTTGTGAGAATGAATCGTCAAGTGGGGACAAAATGCATAATTTTCTGTTGACATTATCGTTGAGTGAAATACGAAACGTTCTTGTCTGCAGATAAAAATTCAAACATTTCTAATGGACATATCATCTATGAGAGTCTTATATAATGAAGATGAATTTGATGTATTTTGACCTATGGTCTTGTCACACAGTTAATTATCTAGTCTTAGCAGACAATTTCGAGTTGATCTCCTTGGAATGAAATGTAAATCCCCTCGTTGAGGGATTTGGGGCTCACTTCGCCTGTCAAGAACAAGTGGAACGACCTCCTCTACTGAATCTCCGTTCTTTTCGAAGGAAATTTGCCATCCTTATTCTTTGTTATGAGGTTCGTATATTCTCCGTTTATAAAATACCTTAATGATATTCTGATGGTAAGGTTTGTGTTCATCGTTATCCGTTGAACTGTTTTATGAATCACAAAGTTTTAAGAGATTTTATAACGCTTCCAGAATCCAGAAAATAGTACTATAGATGAAAATTTGAATTTATTATTCAATCAAAAGATTCTTATATTTTTTATTCTTGCTATTTTGAGTGATAAAAAGTAAAGAGTTTGGTACATTTGATACATGTGTTCCAAGATTGATTTCATCATTTTTAAAACCACAAATAATTGAAGTTGATATTAAGTAATTACACATCAGCTTTCAAAAGAATATAAATAATTAAGTGACGAAAATAATGAAAATACTGTGATGTGAAAATATTCATAATCTTTTAAGAGGTAGTTGCTTTGAGCATGCAGCATAGTATTTTCACTATTACCTTCATAAAAACGTGCTCTAGGTACGGAAACAATATTTTCATGTTATCATGACAGCGTTGAAGAGTTCCTTATGGTAGTACTTTTTTCGTTAGTTCTGAATAAGACTGCGATACCTTTGTGATTCATCTTGATGAATATCGTGCCCCGACTAAGCTGAAGTGCGTGGATCCGGATTAAAAGCGTTAATTAAACTTCATAATTCGGTAGAAATTAAGATAGTTTTGTATCTTGTTCTGAAATGTCTATTGACACGTCATTTAAAGAAGTTGTCGACTAGTCATTAGTAGAGCAAACCAATAATATTTTAGGATGAAAGTCAGTACTGTATGTAATGTGGTCAAATATTATTCTTAGGAGATCAATGGATAAATCAGCTGGAATGTAGCCATGTTTTCTACATTCTGCTGATGATTTGGGAGATGAGATACTGTAAATGAAATTGGACTATTATGAAATAGTTGAATCAAACCCAGTTGAACTTCGTCGACGTTTCGAATAATCATTATCTTGAATTCACCTTAAAAGATGAGATGATACTCCGAAATTCCTCAACAAATGAAATAAATAATATATTAAATTCAGCTAATACCCTCTCCAATAAGTCCCGGGCTTGGCGCACATATGGCTCCCCTACTTTTAGTATAAAGCTTCAAAAAATGTGAGAAAAAATTTTGAAACATAATAGAGATATTGAAGTGACAATTTAGTTGTTGTTGTTCGATAAATGGATAATAACGAGTTTCGTTGAAAACTGTTTTTGATGAAAGAAGTATTTTTCGATCGAAGCAATGGCTTTCGGTGCTCCATCAACAATAAAACATAAAAAGGGCCCTAATAAATAAAAGATTAATATATTGAAGTTTTTTTTGGGAACAAAGATTAAGGTTTCCACAGAAATGGTATTCGAGAGAGCGTTGGAAAACAACATATATCACTTTGAAATGCGAATAAATTGATGAATAAAGTCGAATTTTTGAAAAAGCAATATGTTTTCGCTGGTTAGAACCGGGACTTATTGAAGTTTCATATAGGGTTGTTTTATTTTTCTTTTCACTTTATAACCTTCAGCACATACTGAATGTTGTACCTAACACGCAGATTGAAATATCAATATAGAGCTATACATGATCAAACAGTGAATTGTTTTGAAATTAGATATCACATTTTGGACACAATTACGTAACCAACCTCGAAAAATGTTAACCGTGAGTGTATTTACTTTACAGCAAAAATAAGTATGAACAATTAGTTTTTTGAAGAAATTCAAACATATTCATGTAGGCTTGGTTAATCGATCGTCTAGAGGTATGATTCGATTACCTGCCTTTCGTGACTTTGTCGAATTTGTAATAATTAAACTCTTTTGAATTATTTACATCTATTAACAAAGCCACACTTATACAGTACAAACTCAGTATTGAGAAGATCTTAATTACGTCTTAATTACAAGTTTCTCACTACGGTCCTGAATTTCGTCTTCAAGTGGAGTGGTTATTACTCGAAACATTTTCGATTATCACGTCTTCGTCGTATTTCAAGTTTTTGGTAGTCTCGTCTCTAACTTGTTCGCGACTCGTCTTATTCTAACTCGCGAACCATCTTACGTCGAACTTCTTAAGTCTTGACCGACCGAACCTAGTCTTAACTCGACCTAGACTTAACTTGAACTCTCTACTGGCTGGAATTTACTCAGAACCGTCTCTCCTGGCTATCGACTTCCCTTCTTCCGACTTGGCCACACCCTCAACATCCCTCCGATATCGGGGGAAAGTACCAAGTACCACCCCTAGTCCAATAAGAGTTTTGCCGTTCCGCCCACACAAAGCTCTTCGCGGATTCCTGGAAATCGAATATTCTCGAAGGACCAGCACTCGATACGCAGATGTGACATCCGGTACCCAACCCCCAGTAAATCTCTTAAGATTTACAACCGACATGACACATCTTCGACACCTCGAAGAATTAACGCTTCCTTTCTATGTTATATACAATAGCCATTCGTTCTCTGTAAATTCATTGAAACTGTCATGCCCTCGACGTTTGAAGAAAGCAATAGGTCTACAAGCATCCTATTGACCATGTCAATTATTTACAGGAAACAAGGACTGGATCCTACATTCATTTCTATAACATAAATTCTGAAAAAATGCTTTTATTTCATTTTACTGTACCAATTCATCCATGCAGGAAGATTAGCTATTAAATGTATCAGAATACTTATATTATGTTTTTATTCTTCTTTGGAATAATTATTCCAATTTTCAAATTCTGTTTTCTTATCATGGTCTGTCTACTTGTTGATCGGGATCAGCGACTGACTTGTCTTGCTCTGCCATTTACTTACTCTCACAACAATTTTTCAATGTCATTCTCCACCCTTTCGATCAGAATCTAAAAATTTAACTTATTCGTAGCTCGATATCGTTAAAAAACTATTCGAAATCCTCATTCACATGAATATTTGTCGAAATACAAACTTGAATACATAAGCAGAGACAGGTTGCGTTGATTCTGATGCTGAGGTAGGACAATGTGAAGCGGTTCTTAGAGCACCTGAGCGCTCCTCTAATATAATTAGGGAAGCTAGTAACTATTCACCAGAATAATAATGGGCGGTTCATTTCAGCTTTAATGAGGCGAAACCGCAGGGATAGAATATGCCACTGACTCAATGGAGGTTTTGACGAAGATGTTCATGAAGAGACTGATTATAGCATAGCATAATGTATTGTTGTTAATAGTAGTGATAATATGAAACGAAATCCGAGATTGGATATCTACTATAAACACGTGACTGATGAAAATTTCTCACCAATGGATTATTTGTTAAAATTGCTTTCAATAAATAATAATAATATTCATTTGTTCAGTTGATGGATACAATTAAAATTTGCGTGAGGTAAACATGAGGCAAAAAGTCAAGAGGTTATTCCTTCGAGTATTTTAAAGAAATCATTTTCAGAATCATCCTGTGTACTCAGTGACATTAGAAGCGTAACATCCAGAAGGAATAACTTTGGGAACAGAAAAACCACATAAGTATTAAGAATTCTATGACAACGATATCAACGTTTCAGCTTGCATAAACAGAGATTTTTGTCATTTTTTTTTTGTGAAGAAAATGGTCAAACAAGAGTAGTACAGTTATTTTTAGTTACTCCCTAGCTGTCGACTTGTTTTTAGTCATAAGAATGCGTTAGTGTAGGCTTGTGACGATATAAGATGGTGAGACACATCAGAAAAAAAATAATTATCTATTATTTCGATAAACTTATATTTTTCAAGTTTATCGAGTTAAATTTACTTTGTCAGTTGCATAATAATCATTATAATAAATTTATAATTGATGATAATATGAAGAATATCCTGTGAGGATTGGGAAAAAACTTTAACTTGTTGAATTGAATAAAATAATTTAATTAAAGTTATACTTATTTCAGCAAAACTCATAGTGTAATTCTAATGATGAAGGAAAAATTTTGGTCTTATACACAATAAAGTTGAACTCTTTATTGTTAATTTATTAGGCTGACATTTTCTAACATCATAACCTTTGAGATTATTTTCGAAAAAAGGTCAATGTATTAACAATGTTTCAACTACTTGAACATTTACATTGTCTTCCCGATTAATCTGAATGGTGCAGAATAATTGCAGGTCGCCCCTTGGCCGTTTCGAAAATACGACTAAGGATCGAGGCATGCCTCAAATCTATTATTACAAGCCGCCTTCAAAAGCGTAGGAATATTCTCGATTTCTAATCGTGTCCAAGTGGATAACACGCTAGACAAGGAAGCGTGTGATGAAAGCCTCGAACCGTTCACTTATTGAAAAGGAATTGAGATGAATATACAAAAATCCGTGAGATTGAGCGTAGATATTACTTTGATTAAAACGTAAAATTTCCAGAATTCATTTGATAAGGCACTGCCTCATAGGAGAAGTCAGCTCTGTTATGCGTAACAAAATGCCAAAATTGACATGAGTGGAATTGTTGCATATCAAAATGTTGATTCTTCCTTTCGCGAAATTGGACATCGTGTTAGTTACTGCAGTGATTGTATTGTATGTATGTCGTGTAGGGGCGAATGAAGATAGAGGAACACGAAGAAGACCAACCGGTCAACCGAGGCATACCACAGAAAAGTAAGATAGGGGCTTTTAGATGTACCGGGTTTTTCACCATAATTTGACCCCCCTTTAACTTTGTTTCTGAAGGAGATACAAAAAAATGTTTTCTACAAAAGTTTCACGAAATCGACTAATGTTGTTTAAAATAATTTTACAAAACGAAATATATACCGAGTGGACAACATATTGACTGCAACTTAATTTTTTCGAATGGAACACCCTGTATATTTTTCTATATTTGTTCAGCTCTTTTTCCCCTGATTTCGAAAATATAACATATGTTTGGCCTATCCCTCTTATTCTGAGTTCTACAGAGTTTCCAGTTTCAAGAACCACCTGGCAAGCTATAGGTAATCAGTTTTCAAAGGCTGCGATTATTCAAAATGCCCTTTTTTGAGTTGGCAATGATATATGACATACGTTCGTCATTGAATGAAAATATTCATCGAATATGCACAACACAGAAGCGGAAAAATTTGAAATATATTCTCTTTATGTGAAGAAAAATTAAAATATGAACGCTACAAGGAGAGAATATATGTAGTTGTATCCAAATCATCGAATTCCAATTTATTTTAGTGAAAAACATATCGTTGCCAACGAGATAACTCAAAAATGGCATTTTGAGTTATCGCAACCTACCACTTGAAAACTGATTACTGAGCATGCCAGGTGGTTCTTAAAATTTGAAACTCTGTGGTACTCAGAATAAGAGAGATATGCTAAACATATGTTATATATTCGAAATCAGGGCAAAAAGAGCTAGTCAAATATAGAAAAATATACAGGGTGTTCCATTTAAAAAATGAAGTTGCAATCAATATGTTGCCCACTCTGTATATATTTCATTTGTGAAATCATTTTATAAAACACTAGTGGATTTCGTGAAACTTTTGTTGAAAATATTTTTTTGTACCTCTTTTAGTAACAAAGTTAAAGGGGGGGTCAAATTATGGTGAAAAACCCGGTACACTACCTTCTCGCTAGGTATTATCGCTAGAGCGATTCTTTCAATTTTCGCCATCGTATGGCTGTTTCAAAAAAACTCACTGATTTGTTCCATAAAAAAGATTATAATTTTTGTAATACATAATTTTGAAAATCGCAAAGTCAACATATTGCATTACATCTGTGTTCCCCAATGAATGCATGAATGTCGAAGCGTTCATTTCTCGATTTTTTTCCATGATTCGATACAAAGAATAACATATATAAAGCTAGGTCCAATTAGGATCAATTAAATTCAATATCAGAATGGACATTTTTATTCACAAAATCGCATATGACTACTTATAATGATCATTTTTTTTTTCAGTGATTGGATAACAGCAATAGGACATACGGTAAGCTAAAACTCAATTATAATAATTTTAGAGTAGTATAAATGAACAGCGAAATATGTTCTTAATTTGAATCCTACAGAAATAAACCTATACCTTCATTATTTGCTGCGTTCTAAGTCCGTCTAATTTTTATACCTTAATAATAATATGAGAGATTTCAAACTAAATTCAGTCCTTCAAACGATTGAAGTTTTGCGAAATCTACTATCAATACCCTAAAATATGCATTGTATCTAACAGTATTTAAGTTTTATTGTGTGTGCGTGAATTACTTCATTAGATTGCAGATTATGTGTTGACAACACATGACAATAAATCAATTTCAATCGACATAAATTTTCCGTTTGCAGCCTAAGGTCTGTCCTTGTTTGTGAATGTATTCATTGGAAATGAATTCCCAATCTCGTAACAGTTTGTAACTGACAGGTTTCATCTCGTTTCATCCTTTCGTTTTATATAAGTCAGAGAAACCTTTCAATGAGTCTGATTTGTGTTGAATAATACCTTTTCGATATTGGCCCCAATTCATAGGAACCTGTTCGCTTCAATCTCAAAGCACAATGAAGTCATTGTTTAAATGAAAATAAATAAGATGACTTGAAATTGATACAATATATTGCATGAAAAATTTAGGAAATCAACTTAGTCGAAATCAAGTCTATCGAATTAATTTATCATAATTGATCATTGAGAAGATTTTGCTCAAACATATTGAACATATAAGGGGGTGAGTCATTGACTTGTGCATATAGTTCAACGATAGAATCCGGGAGATCAAAAGAATTTTTTCTTCTTTTAACATATTTTCCAATTCAGCTAAGTTGAAAAGGTACCTACAGGTTGTGAAAAAATTTAATTTTCGATTATGAATGGTTTCATCTAAAGAAATAATTTCTGGAATACAGTTTTTCATTGATATGATGAACCTTCTCCGAACACAAAATTTCATTCATATATAATATTTTCTACCATAATACCAGAAATTCGGAAATCAAAACGTTTGAGCAATCTCAACCGTTACTCTGATTTACCGTCCTCTTCTACCACATGCGATAATTCAGAATACGTTTTTTTCTCTTCATTTTCAATTTTATAAAAACCGCATTTTCAGGATTTCACAAAATTTCTTGTATAATATTTCATGTGAAAATTAATGAAAAAAAAAAGTTTGCTTCAGAAAGTAATATCATGCATATACATATTTATTCTCCAATAAATAATTCATCTAAGTTTTTTCTATTACAAAAAAATTGAAGAATAAGGCCTTTTTTCAATGACGAACCCTTCAAAATGAATAATAGTGAAAACCTCATATAAATCGATGGAAAAATATAACTTACTTATTTTTGGAATGACCGCCGAAAAGATATAGACCCATCACCAAACATTTATCGAGAATCTGATTTTGGATCATCTTGAGCCAATACCTGAAAATTACGAGAATTATGGATTCCATCCTCAAAGAATTTAATTTTTTTTTTTTTGCGAACTGTAAAATTCAAAATAATTCTACCGATAAAGATTTTGAATTTTTATTATGAATTAATTCTTTGCGGTTACGAAAACGAATGAAATTGATTTTCAATTTTTACCTACAGGGTGATCTAGTATTCCCAAATAGAGAAATAGTCTAAAATTTTCCTAGTCCGGATCTGATTCATTCCATTTCAGAAACATTGAAGGATAGCGATAGTAAAGGGTGACTAAACTTCAAAATTTTAAATAATTCGATCGATTAATTCAAGAGTTATTGAACTGTTAAATTTCATTAATAAGATTAACATCCCCTTGTATATCCAAACTAAGGCACTCAGGCGATTGAAACCTTTTTATAAGAGTCCTCCATACTGCCTTTCATTCATGGTATGCGTTTCTCGCAATCTTCTCGGGACACCCTGTATTTTCACAATCTGATATATAGCATAGAATCCGTAAGGATACTCCAAACATCTGTTACATCGTTAGAGTACCTCCTTCGCGTTGTGGAACTAACTAACCTCTCAGCTCCATACAAAAATAAATGAGAGATGTCGACGATGACTTCCATCGCAAGCTTCTTTATTGCATTCTGCCAAGCCCTCTAAACTTCAAGTTTGTCCACCTCCAACAAACTACACCTTCGAAATTGAATTTTCAGAAGTCCTGAAGGTTCTATTACTCGATTTCTCCGGGGAGTTCTCCCATTTGGCTGGTTTTCGGTGAAATTCGTCATGAGCTATTCGGTCTAATCGATCTGGATGTCATTTGATTCGCTTCTTCGTACTCACATGTTCTATAGAGGAAACCCAAACTGCTATACGATCATCCTTAGGAGACGAAAGCTCCTTCCTCGCCATAAAAGCCCATTTTATATTGATTGAACAAGAAAGTACGTCCCGTTTGGGGGGAGGGAGGAACTGTCGGGAAAATATGCCAAATTGAACGTAATGTGATTTGATTTGGAGAACAGAAAACGTTCTCGGAATACAATACTGTCTTCGGGGATGAAATCCGCTCCTCGATTAAATATTTAACGGTTGGCAGCATCGGTATGGAACACGTGGATGAAGAAATCCATGAATTCAATATTTATTGGAGTTATTCAAGACAGGAGACTGTTGTGAATTTTTCCGGAGTAACTGCTCAACTGCATACCGACAAGGTATGCAAGTCACTCTCAGTATGTTGGATTTCATATCTTATATTTATTATGCATATTAGGCCAATTGAAAACTACCCGCACTGATGCACAGATGGCGGAGCTAGTATTAAATTCACCAGACAAAACAATACTTAAAAGATAGGGTTAGACAACACAAGAATGATGGAAAACATTTAGAAGCCGAGAACAAAACTGCCCTCACCCACCATACACATAGAAAGGGACACATATTCAACTTCGAAAATGTAACTATCCTAGATAGAGAACAACATTACTTTAGACGTCTTTTAATTGAAATGATATACTGTTTCTTCTAATTTTAATGAGTTGCTCTAGCAAGTACACATCACTGAAAAATTTATTAAAGATATGATTATAATGAAAAATAGTTAATTTTCAAAGGAATAGTATTATTCCTAAAATGTAAATTGCAAAAAGCAATTACTAAGACTACCAATATTCAAGAGGAAAATAACTGAAAAAGCATAATTCACTAGACAGTATAATATATAGTTAGCTGCCTAACAAACAAAAACATTTTTATAAATTTACATATTCATATTAATCAAATTTCTATAGAAAAGGATTTCAAAGAGCATATACTTTAACATGTTCAACTTCTAGTACACTTTTATCATTCCAAGTGCTATGCCACTGAGATTTCTTCTTGTAAAATTTCTTCTGCATTTGTGGATTCTCATTTGACCATGGTTTATTATCTCCATCAGGAAAACTAAATCCGCCAACTCCAACTCCGATTGTAATGTACATCTCCTTGTCAAATTGTGCCATTCCTGAATGAGAGTTTCTCCACCTGTCACAATTTTCCAAACCAAGTTGTGACTCCAAAGAAGCAAATCCACCTTGTGGAGGGGAAATATGGCCATAGATATTGTCGTTGACACTCAACGTGATTTTTTCATTTGACCATTCTACCCCAAACCTATGGAAATCATCAGACCAACTATTATTTCTTCTAATAGTTTTCATTCCATAAGTCCTACCGCCGTTAGATGTTCCCAAGATGCATCCTCCATAAACTACTTTTGAAAATTCTGAATTCTGAATATACATAAGAAGAAACAAGAGTGTAAATTATAAAGAGGATACAAATAACTTGAGTACTGTTTATGACTACATGATATCCAGGATAACGGTACCTAATGGATAGCAATTTCGTGTTTGTCGCCAGATTGATGTTCGCCTCTTGCGTTTGTGTTTGTTTTTATTTTTGTGCTGTGTATTTGCTGGTTCGAATAGTTGAATAAGCCGAGGCTAAATTTGAAAATATGTGTCAATGATACATCGCACCAGAACATATGTAGTTCCGATTTTTGTTTTTAATCTATTCACTGACATACGTCGAAACCGTTTGATTATTCATCATTTTGACTAACTATTTCAAATATATATTTTATTAATTGTATGATGAGGTATGAAATCAAGTTTTTAATATTTCTATTTATGATTAATAAATGTTTTATTTTCAGCCTTGAAAAAGGAACAAGACGTTCCGAAACGTTGGCAAAATCATAATTGATTATTTATTTCTGTCCAAATTCCTATGATAAATTGCTTAAATTCATATGATTTTTAGTTAGTACCAACCTTCAAACGATACGTGTCCAAATTTGACAGCAGTTCGACCATTAGTTTCTGAGATATTGCGTTGTGAGTGTAGCTAATTTTGGCATTTGAAAAAAGATCATGTTCTGATAAAATATTTTGCATTTGAAGGGAAAAACTTCAGTTGAAGCAAAATCTCAGCTTAATGAAGAATCAACCATCATTGATTGGTATGCTAAGTTGAAACGTGGTGAAATGAGCACCGAAGACGGCGAACGCAGTGGACGCCCAAAAGAGGCTGTCACCGACGAAAAAATCAAAAAAGTTTCAAAAATAATTTTTGATGACCGCAAAGTGAAGTTGATCGAGATAGCAGACATTGTGAAGATATCATTCACGAATATTTGAACATGAAAAAGATATGTGCAAAATGGGTGCCGCGCGAGCTCAAAATCGATCAAAAGCAACAACGTGTTAATAATTCTGAGCAGTGTTTGAAGCTGTTCATGTGCAATAAACCTGAATTTTTGCATCGATATGTGACAGTGGATGTAACATGGCTCCATCATTTCACCCCGGAGTCCAATCGACAGTCAGCTGAGTGGACTGCACACGATGAACCGAACCCAAAGTGAGGAAAATCACAACAGTCACCTGGCAAGGTAATGGCAACAGTATTCTGAGATGCGCAAGGTATAATATTCATTTATTACCTCTTAATGTGCTAGACCATCGACAGCGATTATTATATAGCATTATTGGATCGTTTAGAGTATGAAATCGTTGAAAAACGGTTCCATTTGAGGAAAAAAAGTGCTGTTTCATTAAGACAATGCGCCGTGTCACAAATCAATGAAAACAATGGCAAAAGTGCATGAATTGGGCTTCGAATTGCTTCTGCATCCACAGTATTCGCCAGATTTGGCCCCAGCGAATTTTGTCTGTTCTCAGACCTCAAAAGAATGCTCGCTGGAAAGGAATTTAGCGTCAATAAAGAAGTAATCCCCGAAATTGAGGCCTATTTTGAAGCGAAAGACAAATCGTACTACAAAAATGGTATCGAAAAGTTGAACGGTCGCTATAATCGGTGTACCGACCTCGAAAGCAACTATGTTGAATAATAAAATCGAATTTTGAAAATATGTTTTACTATGGTAGACCGGGGACTTTTCAATTGTCTTGTTAAGTAATCACACGATCATTTATTTCGTCATTTCACACAATATTCAAGCTCCCTAAAAAATGCATATAATAATACAATACTAATAAACTTTTTAATTAGGTACAAATATACCTACTTAAAAATCCATCAATCGATAGTTCAAATCTTCAAAAGATATTCAGGCCTTGCTCACAATATCCTAAACGGTACCGAATTTCGTCTTTGAGTTGATGATGATTCAAAATTCCACGTCTTCAAGCGTCTTACTCAGGACCGTCGCTAGAGGGAAGAAAGGGTAGGCGGTCGCCTAGGGCGCCAAAACTCAAGGGCGGCTTTTCAAGCTTGATCAACAAAAATCACAGGTGTAGATATTCAAATTACCGAATGAGCAATAACAGGAAGAAATACCGACAAATTTAATTAACATCAAAAACTATCAAAGGCGCCATATTATGCATTATATCCATAAATATCCAGATGGTGCTGTTCACGAGTAATTGCCACTAAAAATTACTTATGGCTTGTGACATTCGCTGTGCTAAACTTTACCGAATTTTATTGCCATTTGGGGCGGCTTCTGGATAATTTTTCTTTTCAATTCTCTATCAGAACGGAATGCAAAAGATACGAGCACCCAATTGTTTTACTCGATAATCTTAAAGAAAAAAAATTAAATGTTCAAGCTTTTTATAAAGTTACCTGAAATCTAAGTTACCAAGAATGAGCTGTCCAATTCAGATAAATCCAAGAATTAATCAGGATTCATTAAGAGAGATTAACACCACATTGTTTTTCGAGTATCAATCAAATTTTGGTACCCATTTTTTTGGCCTCTGGCACTCCTGCGATGACCAAACTTGGTACGGTGTAAGAAGTTGAACATTCATTTCATCTTATTTCCTTTTTCGAAGCAAATATGTAGTATGCTACTATACGACGAATTTCACGAAATTATAGTTTCACCTCTTTTGTAATGATTTTTGGTAGGTTTTTTTACGAATAATTTAAAAATATATCAGTGCTTTGTACAAAGTACATATCTTCAATTTTTTCGCGAAAAACGTAAAGTTACCAAAACTGTTTTTTTATTTTCCATTCGCAAATTGAAAATATTAACATTCTTCCATGTAGATTATTGTTGAAGGAAATAATGTCAAAATCACATAAAAATCTGTGAATTTCAAAAATAAATATCTCTAATTTCGTTTTGAACTGTGCAGCTACGTGGTGTTGTTTCCTCTTAAGACTCTCCTGTTCCCCTGTAATTTCCTCATTCATACTTCAGAAACAAAAATTCTTTCTGAATAGTTTCTGTTTGTTCTCTCAATTGACGATAATCATCAATTATTGCCGTTTCCATACAGCCCTACTCTTATCCCCAAGTTCTACCTATTCCTTATCCGATCTAATCGAAGGTTGAATAATTATACAAGACAACTTCAGGGCAAAAAAAGGCGAACATTTCCAAGTTCTTCAAAGTTCTCAATACCGAATCACCCGCCTGATTGCCTCCACCGCTGTATCGAACAAACTTTTTCCCGATTAATCAGGTGTTATTGGGAAGGGTGGGGATGAGAGGGGGGTGATTTTAAGGAGAAATACATTGAAAATTGCATGGAGTTTCTTTCGAGTCTGGATCTCAAGACTGAACTCCTTCGATTTGTTGGACAGTGACACGGTAGAATTCGAGACGATAAGAAACAAGAACGTAAAATATTCAGTATTCAAGAATTTCTCTTGGGGGACTATTCGTAAAACATTCAGGAGATTTGATGTATGAAGTATTTGAAAGAATTCTTTTAAAACCCTTTGTTTGAATGGGTATGACATGAAAAATCGTGAAAAATATATTTCTGGGTTATACGGCTTCATATTATGTGCACAGCCTTCCCACCTGTGTTAAAAAGACGCGAATATAAAGAGTAAATTCAACATTAATTTCCTCGAATCTTCCTTTGGCTTCTCTTTGAATTCGTTGGGTTGCTGAAAATTTATACTTTTCAATATAGTCATATTGCAGAGGACATTCCAAAATACAAATTTGAGAACATTCTTTATTACATATATTGGATTGACTGGTTCCCACTTGATGGAAATTCATTTTCAATCGAAAATAAAATGACACTTATTATATTTCTACTTTTCAATTGTAAACACCTGTGTTGCGCAGCAAGTGTAATTTATAATATTAAAAAGTGAAAACTTGATAACTGTCATTATATATTCTTCTTTTTTCTTATCTAATAATGGTGTTACTGATCCTGAATACTTTTACTGAGTTCAATTCAATACTTATTAACATGACTAACATTACATATAAGTCTAACTTAGAAGATTCCATTTATATGATTTCACATTTATCAATCTTTTCACTGCAGAATGCAAGATCTCCAAAATTCCTAGTTGCAGAATTTGATATATTATTACAAGAATTACTTAAATTCTTCACGTCTCCAAGATATAGACGTCGTCTTAAATAATATTGCATATTTTATTTATTCGATGACCATTTAAAATTTGAGATCTAGAATTCATGATGAGTTGATTGATTGTTATTATTCCCTAGTAATTAACTTATTCATATTTATATATTTATAGATTAAACGAGTGATTTGCAATAAAAAATGTCATATGACAGATGGTAGAAATATTGGCGGTTATTCTTCAATTTAACATTTCTTGATTTCACGGAATTTATTACGTTTTTCCATAAAACCAATTATATCTTATTCATTTCACCATCCTCATCGAATTTGATCAAATATTCCGAAAGAGCATTAAATTTGCCTTAATATGAGAAGTCATGAGTGGCAAATGAGTTAACTGACGAGTGTGGTGAAATGGTGAATATAAATATTCTGAAGAGAGCGAAATAAGTCGTATCTCTCCAATCGTTTTATGAATGAAAAACTATCGATGAGAATATGTTTTCTTTGTAGTAAAAACCATTTAGCAGGCTTTCGAATGACATATCAAATTTTGTACTAGCTACTTTCCTTCTGCTGTAATATAATGGCTAACGTGTTGACAATGAAAAAGACGAAAATACTCAAACTTTCCTTTGTTCCATTTCAGAGCTTCTTTCGATTGGATAGTGAGATAATTCTCATGGAAATTATTAATTTCCGCTAAACTCAATATTTCATACAATACAAACAAGTATTTCAAATAAAAACCAAATTTGATTATTCAATACAAAAAAATATGAACGGAACAGATAATTGTTCAAAATGTCCTCTCCTTTGTTCAATACATTTTCCACATCTTTTTCTTGTTGAATTCTTCACTCTTCGAAGTTCCCTACATTTTTGACGCATTCGTTCACACAACGAGTGGATTCTTTCAATAAATCTACTTGAGTCTACGCGAATTTTGTACACTTTCCTGGTGGCCATCACTGGACCATATATTTCGATCCACCTCATTCCAAAATATTGGTTCATTAATTCCGCTACATTCCGACATTTGGTCGAATATGCCTGGTAGGTTCTGTATGAAAATATTTTTGAATTCTTCAGAGTTGAGACGATCTGGAAGAATTACTGGACCAAAAAGTTCGCCCCTCATCAGTCCCAAACATACGTTTACCCTTAAATCATGTTGGAAATGGGTAACAACAGTCGCATGTGGGTTTTCCCTTTTCCATAAATGGCTATTTCTAGTAGCAGGCGGCAGTTGAACTTATTTGGTTTCATCACTTTATTCGGTAAAATTAAATAAAATTCAATTCATTTATTTAAGAAACATTGAGTATGATAGAAATAAGTATTTAAATGTGAATTATTTCAATATCCAATCATAAGCAGCACCGAAATAGAGCAAAGGAAAGTTTGAGTATTTTCGTCTTTTTCAATGTCATCATGTTAGCCATGATATTACAGCAGAAGGAAGGTGGCTAGCACAAAACTTGATATGTCATTCGAAAGCCTGCAAAATGGAGAAGTTTTTACTGCAAAGAAAACATATTCTCATTTATGTAGGCTTGGTTAATCGATCGTCTAGAGGTATGATTCGATTAACTGGCCTTTCCTCTCCTTCTCCGTGAGTTTGCTTAGGTTTGTAATGATTAAACTCTATTTAATTAAATACATATATTTACAAAGCCACATTTCAGTACAAACACAGTAGATGCGGTACTGAATTTCGTCTTTAACTTTGAGTGTTAATTACTCGAAGCGTCTCCGAATATCACGTCTTCGTCTTTAATTCTAGTTTCGATCGTCTCGTCTTCAACTCGTTCGCGACTCGTCTCGTTCCAGTCCGCGAACCGTGTTTAAGTCGTACGTCTTAAGTTGACCGACCGAACTTACTCTCGACTGAACTTAGACTTAACTTGAACTGTCCACCGGCTGGTACTTACTCTGTCTACTCACCGCAACTTACTGACCTCCCCTGAATATCGACTTCCCTTCTTCGTACCTGGCCACACCCTTAGCACCACTCCGATATCAGGGGAAATTACCAAGTATCACCCCTAGTCCAATAAGAGTTTTGCCGTACCGCCCACAAAGCTCTTCGCGGATTCCTGGAAATCGAATATTCTCGAAGGACTAGAACCTGATACACAGATGTGATACATCTGGTACAACCGTCTTGTTGTCGATCTTTCCTAACCCCAGTACATCTCCTAAGATTTACAATCGAGTAATCGACCCGACATGTCTTCGACATCTCGAAGAACTAACACTTCCTTTGACCTTCTTACAAAAAGCAATTCGTTCCCTGAAAATCCATTGAAACTGTCATGCCCTCGACGCTTGAAAAAACTAATAGGTCTCCAAGCATCCTGTTGACCATCTCAATTATTTACAGGGAACAATAACTGGATCCTACATTTATAATTTTTCATTCATAAAACGATTGGAAAGATACGACTTAATTCGCCCTCTTCAAACTAATTGTATTCACCACTTTCACACCACCATACTCGTCCGTAAAAATCTTTTGTCACTCATGACTGCTCACATTCAATGCTCTTTCGGAATCAAATTTGATGAGGACGCTGAAATGAATAAGATATAATTGGTTTTATGGACCGAAGTGATAAATTCCGTGAAATCAAAAAATGTTAAATTAAAGAATGACCACCAACATTTCGACCATGTGTATATGACATTTTTCGTTGCAAATCACTTGTATAATCTATCCTTGAAGTTAGACCGTTTTAAAAGTGTACACCCTGTATACATTAACTACAGTTTCAATAACCGAGATCTCCATTATCACTCTACCATTTTTCAAATGTACTGTTAGAATATTCATTGAGGCTTATATTTTGAATTCAGAATGAGGAAAAATAAAACGTCACTTCATAAGACTCGTAAAAATTTCCATTTAATTGAATTTTATTCAATCAAATTCCAATAAAATTGGAATCATCGGAAATATCCGAAAGAATGGTAATTATTCAAATATATTCAGCCCAAATGTTGTAGTAATGAAATTCAAAATATCATTTTCCATCGTATTGAAATGATAAAGCTGTTCTATCAACTTCGGTTGAAGAGGGTGCTCCTATTATTCCATCAATTATGAACTCGACCGGAAATTCAATATCCCTCTCTGATAATATATTCCATTTCTCCATCTAATTGATAAGTTAATAATGGATATTACTATTAGAAACTATTATTGTTATCCCACCAAAGATCTCCTTACACCTCTCCTCCTCCTCCTCTTCTAACAGACGACATCAATCTAAAGTTCTCCACTCACGTTATTCTGATATCGATTTCAATTGTTCCAGCTACCACCACCGCCACATTTTCCGGTAGAGGATAAAGTACAGCCTCACAAACAGCTTCCTCAAATGCAGCATCAAAGGGAAAACACCGTCCATTTACAGGTTTCCAGATGTAAGTAGATAAAAAACCGAAAATTCGAGAGAGAACAAAAACGAACAGTCCAGTATTGTGGTAGTTTCTGCATTAATCGAAGAATGTTGAAAATTCCTTTGAGGTTGGAATGATTATTCGGAATCCTCATTTGTTTTATGGCTACAACCATAGTTTGGTACTGAAAGTAACAGTATATTGAAATATCTTACATTCGCTTACATTCCATTCGTTTCACTCAAAACGGTCATGTCTTAAATATCAAGTAGCTGTATTGAAAATATGAATAGAATTACACCTCAAAATGGATTGTCAGGTGAGATGGATTCACAATGCAATTTTATTCAACTCTTTTTTAAGTTTCATGAATAATATTGAATGGAATTGAATATTAATTGAAGTCAAAATGTTTATATTCGCCTTGATGTGTACCACATATCAATTTTAATTTTGGTAGGTTAACTAGCGGAAAGTAAAATACTGAACTATAGTTCGCTCAAGTATAAGAAAAATTAATCACATGGTTTGCGCATAGGGCGACTCTTATTGGTCAAACAGTCATATCCCTTGTTCGTCCCTAACAGGGTGCCAACGGAATGTCGATATAATCCTTTGAACCTAAGAGAGACCTTCATTTATTCATTTTCAACGGGTATGTAATAACATAAAAAGTATAGACACCGAAGACAAAAGCGAATCACATTCGAAATGATTCTCCTTCATAATTTTTTGCATATGAAGTTAGATTTTTCATGTATATATTTTTTTCTGTATATTAAATTTTATCTCTAATAATGTTTTGGATTTTTGATATTTTTTCGGTTAGCATAATTTCTTTTTTTTTTTAATTTGGTCCATATCACGTTAAATTTTTGACATTATTCCATAATGTTGTTATTTACATTAATATAAAATTGAAATATCTCCGTTAACTTATTATATATTCACACATAATGAGATGTTTGAATCTAGACAAGCAATACCTCTTTCTATATTGCTTGTTTATATTGCCCCGTCTTATATTTGAACAGACTATAGTCATTTGTACATACATGAAATTACATTGAAGCATTCGCTGGAATGATTCATTTGCACTTTCTACTCTTCCTAGAAAAAGGACCCTTGAATTACATTTCGAATTCCCTAATTTCAAAACTACAGATGCGATGTAAAAGAAAATTTGCATTTAGATGTAAAATAATAATTGGAGCCTGTTGAAGATTTCATGTTGATCACTTTCATAGAATCATAATATTTAAGGAGAATATCGAAAAAACTTAAACCGATATTCACATTACCACAAAATCGATTAGGTTTATATTCTGAATGTTTTTAAAGTGATGGACTAAGGTCGATAGCACCCTAGACTTTTACGGAGAAGGAACGATTTTATTGAAAATTTGGTGCCTTGGTTAGGATCCACTGCTTATCGATCTGAAATATTTTCAGCGGATATTATTTGGAACTTATGTCAGTGCTTTTTTTGCTTCATGCCTCTGAGGAGCGCGTTCTTCAACGTGTATATCACAACACAATCACAACAGGTTATGTGTCTACTTGATAACTTCGTTTTTTTTTGTAATTTTGAGAATTGGAATTGTATTTCAAGACAAAAATAAACCAAATATTCCTTAAAGATATATTATTGTGAAGGGAATGGACATAAAAATGTCATTTTTTTCTTATTCATATGACAAACATGTTCAACATTCATGCGTGTCAACACACAGATCATTATTGGCTGAATACAACTTTCTTCAAACTTTGAATGATTGACAATTGTGACTACTACTCACTGACAGCTGAACTATTATCTCAATGCTCACTTGACAGTGCTGCAGAGTATTTTATGGTACTCCTTTTTCAGGTGATTGGTAAATGAGACTTCAGCACTTTGGAGTGCTGAGAAGTAGTAGGTGGTGTTTCTTTCTTGAAAAATAGAAAATGAAGTTGCAGTGCCTGTAAAATATCACAGACGGCATAGAGTATCGTGCGTTCAAAAGAAATGATCATTTGTCATTGAGAGGAAAGTAGGAATATTCGGCCCGGATATGGAAAAAGGAGGAAATGATTGGATGTTTTTGAAGTGGTGGACTAAGGTCGATGGCAAGCTAGACTTTTACGGAGAAGGAACGATTTTATTGAAAATTTGGTTGCTTGGTTAGGATACACTGCTTATCGATCTGAAATATATTCAGCGGATATTATTCGGAACTTGTCAGTGCTTTTTTTGCTTCATTCCTCTAAAACACGCGTTCTTCAACATGTATATCACAACACAATCACAACAGGTCATGAACCTGCGGATTTCGCATAAATTTCAAACTACTCAAAGCTTCCAAAAACACATCCCATTCCACTCAGAAGGATCCTGAAATGTATTTCCTCGAAAGCACACCTCCGACTTCATTATACGCGTCCAGGATGCCCCTCTCATCGCCGGTAATCCCCTCGAGTTCTACGGAGCAAACATTCCTGAATTTGTTTTCCGGGCAAATCCGGATGATAATCGAAAATTCTCCGACTACCCGGATAACCAAATACGGATTAGGAGAGACTAGAAATGATCGAATGATGAATGAGTCCCGACTGCGGATGAAAAGGCTGCCTGGATGATGAATATTCAATAATACACCCGGACTGTATCACGCCAGGAATCTCATCTTGGAAATGTTCAGGAGGAAGCAGCCTACTGGTGAAGATTGAAAGTTCTGAGATTTCATCAATATATATCGGAAATTTGAGAAGGAACAGGGGTTTGTGAAGATATTATTGGTTGAAGTGTTTGCTATCAGAGCTTTTTTCAAGAAGACGCTTTTCAACAGCTGAAGTGAACATTTCTATTCTCGAATTTGCATACTATATCTGTGTGTGCATGAATTTATCTCTTTCTGTTCAGGGATCTATTTGATGAAAACATATGGCAATAAGGTGCCAAAACGATGACCTTCTATTTGAATATGGAACTTATATAGGATCACGATTTCTATTACATATCGAGTAGACGGAGAACATGCAGTGTATGATAAGCTTTAGTCTCCAGTTCGTGTTTCACATGCAAGGAATCGAAATATATTAGCGGCCACAAACTGGCATACATGCGTGAATTAAGAATATGACAAATTAATTATAAAAGTTTATTGAGTCTACTTGATGAAGGTAATTCAATATAAATATCAGAAAATTTACAACATTTTGAGAATTGGAATTATATTTCGAAACAAAAATAAACCAAAGATTTCATAATAGTATATTATTCAACGAGCGGTAATGAAGGTCATAACTCACGCTGATGAAGTTTGTCTTTTGGAAATGTATATATAATATTTCATCTTCACTGTCTGAATTAATCGTTTTCAGCAAAAAATGCACAATAATAAGATATCAACTTAATTTGAATACGTCAAAATTAATAAAGTGACATTCCCTCGGACATTCCTCCCCTCGATAACAATGATGGAATGTTCCCTTTCGGCCAATCGAATAGAAGCAGAGAAACATAGAAGCACAGATCCATCTTTTCTGATTTATTATAGTGAGTTATAGTAGTGAGTTATTATAACTCACGGTCTTTGTTAATAGATACTATAAATTGCTCAAAAGCAGATGAATAATGAATATATAATTCAATAGGAGTAGATAAAGATATATTATCGTGAAGGGAATGGACACAAAAGTTGTCAATTTTTTGATATTTACAATCATGTTTGACATTCATGCGTGTCATTCATGCTCAACACACAGAACATGTTTGCCTAAATACAATCTTCTTCAAACTTTGAATGATTGACAATCGTGACTATTACTCACTGACAGCTGAACTAATATCTCAATGCTTACTTGACAGTGCTGCAGAGTATTTTATGGTACTCCTTTTTCAGGTGATTGGTAAATGAAACTTCAGCACTTTGAAGTGCTGAGAAGTAGCATGTGATGTTCTTTCTTGAGAGATAGAAAAAGGGGTTGCAGTGCCTGTAAAATATCACGGACGAGATAGAGTATCAATATATCGTTCATGATCTTTTGTCATTTTGAGAAAAGTAGGAATATTCGACCCGGATATGGAAAAAACAGGAAATAGGTCAGGATAGTATCAAAACTATCAGAGTTATATAAGAAATGTGAATGGTGTGGCTCGGATGTGTATGAAGACATAAAAAGAAGCATATAAAAGAAGTCAATTGAAATATAAAACCGTGAAGTGTATAATGCAGAAGTAATGAGCAAAACACTTAGGCTTGGAATAACCTGAAGTTCATACTCCACCGCGTAAATCTACATCACTTTATACAATATTGAGATATGTAATTCGAATAACTGTCTAGACGATTGAATAACCCACCTTTTCATCTTGACGAATATCATTACCAGACTAAGATTTTCTAAGAAATATTGTGCTGAATATTAAAATCGTTTCATTGCTTCAACTCCAGACTTCCAACTCGATTGCGAATAATATGCTCACAAAATTTCAACTGTAGATATTTCCGAATGGATTGAACACATCACGTTTATTCACCACTTCTTATTAGAGCTTTGAACACATCCTGTTAAATTGAATTCTCTGTATTATTCGCTACGGATATTATCCTATTTACATACTGAGGGTCGGATGACCAAAAATTAATTCATCAGTAAATTAGCGATGCATACTCTTTGTTTTAGAGGAGGAACAAAAAAGAGTGATATGTTTATATTTATGTTTACTTCGCCTTCTATTCTACTGGATTCAAATATCAGAGCGCCATTTTACGCAGATTTGGGCCATTAAAGGCCTTAATCTGGGTAAAATGGCGCTTTGATATTTGAATCCAGTAGAATAGAAGGCGAAGACAGATTTCTCGCATCATTTTGAGAAAAAAGTCCTATAACATGAATCCGCAAACTTTGGTATACCGGTGTTGAAGTTTTTTTTTTCTCATAGCACCTTCCCTTCACAAGATATTTAACTTGAATTGGCATAGATCTTCCGATTTAATGTTTTCGTCTTGTGATATGCTTATTTTGTATGACAATCTATAGGGTGATAATTTTTCTGGAAGGGTACCTGCTTCTTTCCACCAGAACTATTTTTTGGTGAAGCACTGGTTTTATAGGAAAATGTGAAAATAAAATCTGGTCTAGTACAACACTTTTTGGTTTGTTGTAGTTTTGTCGTATCTGCTATCGATTTCGAAAATAAAAACAGCTCTCTGGTAATCCTAAGGAAAATCCAAATTATTGTGAAAATCCAGTTAGTGAGCTGTGATGAATAAATTAATTATAACTCATGGTATTTATCAACAAATTCTGTAGCGAAGATTAATAAATATTCGATAAACTAATAAATATAAGCATCACTAAAAAGTATGACTATACAAGAAACACCCCGTATTTCGAAAACAGAGCGTTTGTGGGCTCATGTTTATGGGACTTTATGGGACACCTTTGCCACGCCCCAGTCTCAGTTTTTACTTGATTATTGATTATTTTGATATTTTATCTCGATTTTTAAAATCATCTGAATATTCATGAGATCAAATATTGTGTGAGTTAAAAGAATTATAATAGTTATGTTGTGGCTGTGTTTTACTCTCTAGCTATGCCAACCCTGGCCAAACTGAGGTCTTGTGGCCGTTGTTCTTCTGCAAGGGATCAGAGAGATTAAAAATAGAAGGCACGTACACAGTTTTCAATGTGTATGAGGTCAGTACAAAAAATTGGTTCAAAAGTTTCTTTCGTGCTTTTGCACTAGCTGTACAAGGAAAAACAATTTGGGCCTAGATTGCCTGATATCACTTATTGTGCTCCCTCCTGAAGAAAATTTGCTATCTAGTTGTCCTGAAAGATGCACGGCAGTAGAGCTTTCCTGCATTATATTACTAGGTGAATTGAGTGACATCAGAAACGGATTTCAATATCCCATGACTGTCAGAACATATAGGTATAGATGTATTTATTGGAGTATCCTTCACGAATTTTCTCCAATTGCAGACAAGAGCGGCATAAGTTCTGCCTTCATTATTGAAGAGTTCATCAATAGACATCACTGGACAGACTAAAAAGTAGGACCTCCTTTTAGTCTGCCCAGTCCTCTAGGGATAGACTCTTCAATAATACAGGCAGCACTAATGCAGTTCCTGTCTACAATCTGGAGAACATTCGTGAAGAACAATCGTGAAGAACAATCTCGACATCAGTCCCTGGGAACGTCAAAGTAACATTGGCGAATCAAGCGAGACCTTCTGCTTTAAAAAACCTGTCTGGGGTAGACCATTTCTATTTATCTGGAACAATTCCCTCTTAGGGTTTATCGAAATAAAATATAGTAAGAAATATAGTGGGTCAACAAATTAGCAAGTCTGGCCGTGTAACTAATTTTTTACACCACAAGTGAAATGTTGAACGGCTTCTTGAAATCAGAAAATTTCTTTTTCCGACCAGGGCATGAATTTTCGACTCTCATACATACTAAATTGAAGCTTCAACCACAAGTTCAGATGTCCAAAGAAAAAAGACCCAATAAATCATAAACACCAAGTTTATGGTACTATCCTCAAAAGAATATGATTCTTGATTAGAAATATTGAGGGAAAGGGTATATGAATAAAATTGTATATTCAAACCTCAAGCATATACTGAAAATTTCAGATACCTTCTCACAAAACAAGTCAAATGGATAGATAACTAGAATTGACCAAGAATCTTTCAGTTCAAAATCATTCAGAATCTTCGCCTTCTATTCTACTGGATTCAAATATCAGAGCGCCATTTTACGCAGATTTGGGCCATTAAAGGCCTTAATCTGGGTAAAATGGCGCTCTGATATTTGAATCCAGTAGAATAGAAGGCGAAGACAGATTTCTCGCATCATTTTGAGAAAAAAGTCCTATAACATGAATCTGCAATCTGATTTTGAACTGAAAGATTCTTGGTCAATTCTAGTTATCTATCCATTTGACTTGTTTTGTGAGAAGGTATCTGAAATTTTCAGTATATGCTTGAGGTTTGAATATACAATTTTATTCATATACTCTTTCCCTCAATATTTCTAATCAAGAATCATATTCTTTTGAGGATAGTACCATAAACTTGGTGTTTATGATTTATTGGGTCTTTTTTCTTTGGACATCTGAACTTGTGGTTGAAGCTTCAATTTAGTATGTATGAGAGTCGAAAATTCATGCCCTGGTCGGAAAAAGAAATTTTCTGATTTCAAGAAGCCGTTCAACATTTCACTTGTGGTGTAAAAAATTAGTTACACGGCCAGACTTGCCAATTTTTTTGACCCACTATATTTCTTACTATATTTTATTTCGATAAACCCTAAGAGGGAATTGTTCCAGATAAATAGAAATGGTCTACCCCAGACAGGTTTTTTAAAGCAGAAGGTCTCGCTTGATTCGCCAATGTTACTTTGACGTTCCCAGGGACTGATGTCGAGATTGTTCTTCACGATTGTTCTTCACGAATGTTCTCCAGATTGTAGACAGGAACTGCATTAGTGCTGCCTGTATTATTGAAGAGTCTATCCCTAGAGGACTGGGCAGACTAAAAGGAGGTCCTACTTTTTAGTCTGTCCAGTGATGTCTATTGATGAACTCTTCAATAATGAAGGCAGAACTTATGCCGCTCTTGTCTGCAATTGGAGAAAATTCGTGAAGGATACTCCAATAAATACATCTATACCTATATGTTCTGACAGTCATGGGATATTGAAATCCGTTTCTGATGTCACTCAATTCACCTAGTAATATAATGCAGGAAAGCTCTACTGCCGTGCATCTTTCAGGACAACTAGATAGCAAATTTTCTTCAGGAGGGAGCACAATAAGTGATATCAGGCAATCTAGGCCCAAATTGTTTTTCCTTGTACAGCTAGTGCAAAAGCAAGAAAGAAACTTTTGAACCAATTTTTTGTACTGACCTCATACACATTGAAAACTGTGTACGTGCCTTCTATTTTTAATCTCTCTGATCCCTTGCAGAAGAACAACGGCCACAAGACCTCAGTTTGGCCAGGGTTGGCATAGCTAGAGAGTAAAACACAGCCACAACATAACTATTATAATTCTTTTAACTCACACAATATTTGATCTCATGAATATTCAGATGATTTTAAAAATCGAGATAAAATATCAAAATAATCAATAATCAAGTAAAAACTGAGACTGGGGCGTGGCAAAGGTGTCCCATAAAGTCCCATAAACATGAGCCCACAAACGCTCTGTTTTCGAGATACGGGGTGTTTCTTGTATAGTCATACTTTTTAGTGATGCTTATATTTATTAGTTTATCGAATATTTATTAATCTTCGCTACAGAATTTGTTGATAAATACCATGAGTTATAATTAATTTATTCATCACAGCTCACTAACTGGATTTTCACAATAATTTGGATTTTCCTTAGGATTACCAGAGAGCTGTTTTTATTTTCGAAATCGATAGCAGATACGACAAAACTACAACAAACCAAAAAGTGTTGTACTAGACCAGATTTTCTTTTCACATTTTCCTATAAAACCAGTGCTTCACCAAAAAATAGTTCTGGTGGAAAGAAGCAGGTACCCTTCCAGAAAAATTATCACCCTATAGATTGTCATACAAAATAAGCATATCACAAGACGAAAACATTAAATCGGAAGATCTATGCCAATTCAAGTTAAATATCTTGTGAAGGGAAGGTGCTATGAGAAAAAAAAAACTTCAACACCGGTATCTCAAAACCAAAGCGTTTGCAGATTCATGTTATAGGACTTTTTTCTCAAAATGATGCGAGAAATCTGTCATTTTCATTGGTACACATTAGGAACACCGTTTAGATATAATCAATTCAAAACTGATATCTGCACAATTAAATTGCAATTTGAATGAATCACAATAAATTGTATAACACGGCCCAGACAATTTTTCGATGCGATTACTCAGTTCAGTACTTTGATAACTACAGTATTGAAATTTTGTAACGAGAATGAAACAAAAACCGTAAACAACGAGTAAGTGCATACCGATTACAAATGCAAAAATTACAGATAGCAAACAAGGGGCGACACCGACAAAGCGGATAGATAGAGAAAAATAATAAACCTCGGACATAGATGTGCTCGTAGTGCAGTAAAAGTACTCTTGAAAGCGATAATAAACTCATAAAACTCGTAAAAGGGTTCGATTTTGTACTCCGTGTCGATTTCAGAGGAAAGTAAAATGATTATTGGTTCTTTTTATGGAAAAATTTTCGTTTTCCGTCTTTGCGAGAATTCTGAAATTTTATATTTTGGAAATATGGGGGGGGGGGTATAATTATCAACCATTTCTACGCCCTTGCTGGAAACATTGAAAATATTGCTAGCCTTTCCTAGAATTTGCCTACCAAGCATAAAATAATCACAAAATATATAACTTAAGTTATCAACAAAAAAATACCTCAAGAAAATATAATCGATGACAAAAAAATCTTCGAAAATAGGGGGCGCTGTCTAAGATATTGCCACAGGCGCAATAGTACCTAGATACGGAGCTGCTTTTCAATATTAGAGACACTCAATACCACTATAATTTTCTCAATTTGTAGTGATTATAATCAAAGTCACATATAATTCGATGTCATTTTGTATTCACCTATATGCAAATATTCTTTTACTGAAACCTCAAACCAACTAAATGTCAAATATAAATTAGTGGAATTTTTCCCCACTTCCTTGTTTCCCTTAATTTAATTCCCAGCTAGTACTCGTGAAGTACTTGTTAAATTTTCGCGCATCATTTGACTCGCGACTTCTTTTTATTTCCCACTTTCAAGCCAGAAATTTAGAATTTACCCCTCTATTGCGTTTCTGATATAATGAACCGTTCAATTCAGCATAGGCGAAAGAAAACTTTGCAGCGCTCGTTGGTTTCAGTTCCTGCACTTAATTATTTCCAACAGGGAATTTTTGAATTGAAGCTGAGAGTTATGAACTAGTGAACCGTGGTTGAAGCTGGAGGTTCAATAATGATGATTTCGTTTCGGTAGAAAATTCGAAAACTTGTTTTGACATGCGTTGAATTTAGGAGCGAAAGAATTATAAGACTGGTATTTGATAACCAAAACCGAAATTTTCATTTTCATATCCCAATGAATTTTCGAAATTGATTCCTCGCTTATGACTTGGTGAAACATAATTTCAATATTATTAAAAGAAAAGAAATTAAACACCGACAATATGTTTCACGAATTAATTTTGTTAATCTTTTCTTTTTCAAATTATGTAGAACAATTTCTACAGACATTGCCAGTTGTACGCTATCAGGGGCGGATCCAGGCGATGTCTGAGGGGGGGGCCATAGAAAGTCACGGCTGATATCGATTAGCAAAATAGCGGAATTTTTTGTTGGTGCCTATCAAGACACGTGTTTTTTTATAGAAAGATGTATTTTAGTAAATCATATCATATTCAGTTTCCAAAATATTTGTAGTACAAAAACAAGTTCGAACAATTTCATGAATATATGTAGATGTATTTCATGAGAAAACTCGGGCACAAGAAAGTATGAGGTATAGAAAAAAATCATTATTTTTGCATAAAAATCAAGATTTAATTACCACAGTTAGAATGATCCGTTTCCTTTCGAATATGCGCCGTTTTGTTCTATAACTTGTTGCTTTTTTGAAGGTTTGTGTATGCCTCCCTCATAGAAGCCCTAGTCGATATTGGCGAAAAATTGAGACAGTCGAATTTCACAAGTCTCTGTTAAAACGAATTTTTCACCAGCAAAATTGTTCGCCATGGACAGCAAGATATGATAATCCCTTGGTGCCAGGTCCGGATTATAAGGTGGATGCATAAGAACTTCTGGCGAGTCACTATTGATGTGTGTGGCCTTACGTTGTCCCCAAGGAACACAATTCCTCTCCTGGTGGTTGCTTCTGGGCAATTGGTTCCTTCAGAAGGTCTAAATGTTGACAGTACAGATCCGAGTCAATATTTGTGCCTTAGGGGAGCAGCTTATGTAGATAATTCCCTGCCAATCCCACCAAATACACAGCAAAACCTTCCTGACCGTTTCCGACAGCTCACCGCTTCTTTACTAGGACCGTTTTCACTTGACGTTGTCGTAAGTCATTCACATTTCATCACCAGCCACCAACCGTTTCCACAATGGGGTTATTTTATTGCGTTTCAGCAGCGATTCGCAAATGGAAATTCGGTCCAAGAGGTTTTTTGCAGTAACTCGTGTGGTACCCATACATCTAGCTTCTTCTTGAGACCAGCCTTTTGCAAATGGTTCAAAAAGGTTTTTTACGCAATCTTCAACTCTTGAGCAATGGAAACAGGACCCGAAAATGTCCTTGATTTTGTCGATATTTTAGACAATTGGTCTCCAGCATCAAGCATCTTTGACATAAAAATTACCGGAACGGAATCGACGAAAACAAAATTGCGCGTAATTGGCTATTACAGTATCAAGAACATAAACACTATTTAAATTTTCAGCCGCTTGGCTCGCATTTTCGCCTTTATCGAAGAAAAACTCAAATATAACGTATTTTTTCTTTGTTATTTTGTCCATCTTCAACGCGCGCTGAGTAAACTTATCACAAAACTGTCGCAAAAGATGATGTAGTACAAAATCTCATCTTTCTAACGCCATGTTGTGGAACCCGATCGGACTTATTAAACGCGTAATACAGATAACCAAAGCTATCTATTGGAAAAAAAAAATTTAAAACTTAATGAGTGTATATTTTTCGGGAATTCAGGATACACTTTTATAGTTATAAGGTCCGCGAGGGGGGGGCCATGGCCCCCATGGCCCCCCCCCTGGATCCGCCCCTGTACGCTATGTAGAGTGTTGCTTTAGCATGATTTCGTGATTAATGATTCTTTACTTATCAAACAGGATTCAGCTTCTTACGAAAATTAAGTGATGGTTTCATATAACAACTGAATGAAGTAACTAGTTATGAGATGATGCTGGCACCAGCATGCTACTTAAATGAGAAAAATTAAGGAAATTCAAATTCGTAGCAAGACCCGATATTTTCGTAGAGTGTGACACATTGTTGAATTCGTAATTTTTTTTATCACTTCATAAGGATAACCAAAAGAAAAAAAATTGAGTATCACGTCTCTGAAACAATGGAAAGCAGACAAAATCTGACGACGCCATCAAAATCCCTACGTTGGATAATAGCTACAAATCGAATTTTGTGAAGTTATCTTCATAAACAAATAAGTTGTACAGAAAAAAAGAGAATCTCGATTTTTAGTTTTTTTCGAGATATCTCGGGAACCGTTGGAGATATTTCAGATCTGTTTACACCAACACATAATCCCTAAATATTGCAACTTTTTTTGTGATTCAAGCCACCCCGTATTTCTAACAGTTCTCGATATCCCTGTGGTGGCCCTCTAAATAATTCAAACCCTGTATGTGTATTTGTTGGTTGATTAGGAAAGAATTATTTTAGAATCTTTTGAGGTATTGTGATCCCCCCCCCCCTATATCCCCTCTTCTCCACCCTTGTAACACCTTCATAGGTTCTTCTACTTCTTCAATTCTTCTTCAATTTTTTTAATTCTCTGACAAGTTTTTGCTAGACATCATCTATTCTCCCCAATGATGCTGAAGTAAGAAATCAATGTGTACTTCTGAACTGAGATTGATGTAAATAGTTAATTCATTAAAATTGACTAAAATTTATGAACGAAGAACTTATAGTTGAAATGAATGAAAAAGCTCCAAACTAGAAATAATTTATTTTATATTTATCTCATCAATAACAGGCAAATAATTCTCTTATTGGAGCTTTGCTCACTCTATATCCTTCTATTATGGTGTTTGTAACCAACCTCTGAATACCAATATGAGCGTCAATAATGAAATCTACTATTTTATTGTGATATCTCCTGACTCCATCTAATGCCTTCAAGACGACGTTGTCGATTACATAGTTCACTGCTGCATGTTCTACCATGCCCATTTGCTTATCTGCCCAGATATGTAATTCACCAAGATCAGCAATGACTGTCTCGGCTGCGTAACTAACCTTGCAGATCGATTTGGTCAATCCTAAAACACAAAACATAGAGATCTGACTAAAAATCAGTAGTTAAGTTCTAGTTTTGAAATCTTCAGCATAAGATCTCACTCATGAATGCCAAGATTTCAAGAGAAGAAATGAATGTAAAAAGTTAATTTCATTGTTTTTATATTACAAACTATATCGGACTAATTTCATCCAAATAGGACTGGTGATGTTCACACTATCAATCAGCTTATTCATAATATTGAAATTGAATCTACCAGTTGCATTCAATCCCACATTGAAACTGACTCATGAATTTCATCTTTTCAAATGGAACTATTACTTATTCGAACTTACCCAAAAGATCTAAGATGGGTGTTTTGATACCGTCACGTGATCCTATTCCAGAATTCCTGTCAATTCCACGACCAGTATGGTGGTTATAATGATGCTTGCCATCTTTCTTATGATGTTTTTCATGACTTCCATGTTTTTCTCTGCTGTCTTCTTTCTTATGTTTATTGTGGTGCTTCTCTTCACTTCCGTGATGTTTTTCTCGATGTCCATGATGCTTCTCCTCACTTCCTCTGTGATGCTTCTCCTCGCTTCCTTTGTGATGTTTCTCCTCGCTTCCTTTGTGATGCTTTTCCTTGCTATTACCATGATGCTTCTCCTTACTATCTCCTCCTTTTTTGTGTTTGTTGTGATGTTCGTGACTATTATCATCTTTGCCATGATTTTTATTTTTGTTTGGAGTGAGTTTTCCAACAATACCTCCAATGCCATCAATAGCTCCTTTGGCTCCGTCTATAATACCCTCTGCACCTTTTTCAATTCCTTCACCTATATCTGTTATTGAATACAGAAAGAATTACTTGCATTTTGAAAAACCAGGTAATATTATAGATATCGTAATTGAATTTGATGATATTTTAGAATTTACAATTAATTTTAACCAATTCAGAATTAGAATCTTCTTCTTCCGATCCGAATACCTGATAAGAAAACAACCAAGCCCAGATCATTTATGATAAACGAAAATTATATGCCACTTCACACAAAATCTCAGTAGTTGAATTTTTTCTTTATGAAATGGGAGTACAAATTGTACAAAATTCCGCAAATTGTTGCAAATTTGTTTGATTTGCCTGATACACAAGATATTGTTTCTGTTGGTCGTCTCCAAGAATTACGGTCAATACTGGGACGGATCCAATCGCTTTAAAGACGCATGAGGGCCAGAAATCCTTAAAGATTGCTGAAGAATATATTGGAGAATATTTCAGAAATAAACTCGACATAGCAGATACATTATTTAGGAGGGGAAATGACGAAATGAAATCTGCGTTCCATCTTATATTAAGTTCAATAATTCTATGTTGTTTATGTGAGTTTTTGGGCGTTAATTTACCTACAATTCAAAGTGTACCTTTGGGAAAAAACCAGAAGGGATACATTTTGACATCCTAGACTGGAAGAGTAACATTCCGAGCCGAAAACAGTCTGGAAATGTTCGATGCATAGTGGCGGATCAAATACTGGATAAACGTATTTTTTGGTTTGAATTTCCTTCAAGAAAATAGGCATTCTCAAATGGTTCAAGAATAAAATTATATAGTTGTTTTTGGATTATCTTATGGAATAACATAAATACCTCCAATGATATTCTCAGCTCCCTCTCCAATGCCTCCTATAATGCCTGCAGCTCCTTTTCCTACATCTTCTACCAGTTCCCCTGCACCCTTAGCTATGTTTCCTATGACACCGGACTCAATAGCTTCGGCACCATGTTCAATTCCATTAACAACACCTTCAGCTCCCTTTTCGATATCACCTATGATTTCAGAACCAATCTTTTCTGCTCCATGCCCGATTCCATCAATGACGTTACCTCCGATTTGTTCAGCTTTATTGGCGAACCCTTCTACACCATTCTTGATGTCTCCACCAAGTTCACTAATAATCTTTCCTGGGTGTTCAAGGCCATTTGCTATATCACCATCCAAATGCCAACTAGCTCCTCTGGCTCCTAAAACATTCAAGAAAAATAATATCTCGTCAGAATTAAAAAAATTCATATTCAAAATCAACTAAAAAAGAGTATAAAGTCTTATCGCGACAAGATTAACGTAAAATTTCGGCATAAAGTTTAAAATTGTTATATCACATCTAAATATGCGATCGAATCTGTGATGTATGTCTCAAAATTTTTGGCACAAATTTCAAGTAACAGAAAAAATTCCGAGTCATTTTAATGATAGATCGGTTGACAAAATTGATTGTGGCGTAATGGCTCATAAATTGGAGCTTAGAGGAAGTGTTTTCATAATTATAGGCATATGCCTAAAGCTCAGTAGTTGGACTTTTTGAATATAAACATTTTTCGTGGACAACGATATATCGTACCATACCAGAGTGTGAGAAAGGTTAACCATGCCAAAATCTTCCAGACATTGAAAGACCTAGACAGTAAAATAGACATAAAGCAAATCAGTTAATCGAAAGTGCCAAGAATGAAATTGATCATTGGGAAACTGAACCGAAGAGAAGAGGTTTAGAATATAGTGAGAGATAGAAATGTCTTAAATATAAGCCAAATCAGTTAGCCGGCCAGTTGAAGATTTCTGTTCATTATATTATGTCTAGAAAAGGGTATAATGGAGTCTGAGAAGCGAAAAACGATTAACAATTAATACGTTAGTTCAGAAATAATACAGAAACCCTTGTCAGATAATGCACATCAACTTCACCTTGGTGTTCGAGATCTGAACCAATTCTATCAAAGTACTTTAATTTTCAATCTATTGATAATACTCAATTATTCATAGGTAGCATAAATGTCCTAATGCTTAAGGAAATCCTAATAAAAAATTTTGATCTTACCTTCAACTAGTCCTAAAGAATGGGGAACGTTGTGCAACAGTAAAACTAAACAGACAATGTTTGGTAGGAATGCCATTTCTTTGGATCTTCTCTGATAGTTCGGGAGTACTATGATGTTTTTCCATAATTCCAGTATTTATTAAACTGCTCCAACTGTTTGAATGTCAAGGGAAATTAATGATTCTCCTCACATTAACCGTATCGCATAAAATTATCTAAAAGCCAAATGAAGTTTTCAAAAATGAAAAATTGTTCTAGGTGAATGAGATAAGAAAATTTTTCACTTGCCATTGGTATTACCAGAAGTTTCAATTTTTTTTAACCTATAGTTCCTCTCTCGATTTATCCATCTCAATTGTATTGATTTTCAGTAAAGGTAATAGGGATTTCTCTCATTTAAATTGTAAATTGTTTTATACACAGGATAAACTGGATAAAAATTTGGAAAATTGGTTCACTTTCTTTTATTAACAGTTAGGTATTTGTACACAAATATCGTTCGAAGATTTTAAAAATTATATACGCCATGTGAATATTTCTGAATTAATGAAATCTACCATACCGATCTAATTGAGACTTTGGGTTTCATGGCTACAAGTACTTATATTTTCTTCATTCTTTCAATTTGATATCTCTAAAAATATTTATCCAGATTAAGGATAACAATAAAATAAAGGGTTTGTGGTTCCGGAAGTGAACTTAAATAAGACACATTTTTATTTATAACAGTTGAACCTTGCTTTTATGTGGGGAATACGACATCATTCGAATATCCTTCGTATAATCTCTTACAGAAATCTTTCCTTCTGAGGTACTTTTCGATGACTCGCAGACACATTTCGGGCGTTATCTCACCAATAACTTGACGGATGTTGTTTTTCAGATCGTCACTAGTCTGAGGATTATCGATATAAGCACGATCCATCGCATAACAAAAAAAAAATCCAAAGACGATAAATCAAGGGATCTTGGTGGCCAATTCATATCTTCGACACGAGAAATCACCCGTCCTGGGAATTTTGCTTATAATTATGAGGAAACAGGTTCTTTTTTCTCTGTTTAATGTCTTCTTTATTATTCATGCAAAATAATAATTATGTTGGTGCCGCCATCTATATTGGGCAGAATCGTATATTAAGATTTAGAAGTCTCCTCAATTTTATACACCAGCCCTCCTAAATATTTTGTTACAATACGTCTTACTTTAAGTCACTGTATTTATGTATGTACTTTTTTTCACATTCTCACTGTTTTAGTTAGCTGATTTTGTGAACAATTTCAGATTGATTCCTGAGAATGCTCTCTATCTCCATTCACTTCCATTCTACATTGTCAACAGAATAATACCACAGTAAAATCTGTAGGAAATGTTTAAATTCAATAATTATTCATTCACAATTTGTATTCAAAATGTCAAAAAACGAAATCCTATCTCCCTATTCGAATTCAGCCGTAGCTCACAATAATTTGGCATTGAAAAACACACAATACGATAAACCTCCATCATAAAAAACCTGATATTCAAAGATTATCCTAACATCATAAAGAGCTTCTAGATTGAATAGAGCTCCAAATCTGCATTCTCCTTTAGAATTCAAACATCATGCATATCAGCGTGGGAGCTTTCATTTCGTCGGAAAGTCGTGGGTTCATAAGATTAAGAGGGAGGCTAGATCCAATAAGAATAGCTGGATAAAAGAACTGCTTCCTGTAAGCATGAAAAAAATTGGAAAACTGGAGCTAAACCTGACTGCATCAAGGTGCCGGATAATTGATACATTTTTGATGAGATAATGAAATGAATATACCAGAATTAATTATTAGGTTTAGAGAAAACTCGTTATAATATTTGGACTATAATATACGGATAGTGAAAAGAGAATCCAAATGATTAAGAGGTGGATTATACTTATTTACGAACAAATGTCAATGGCATATGTAATTCCAATTAAACCAATCATTGTCACATAACACGTTCCACAAAATACCAAATCTACAAAAATCAGATTCCGATAATTGGATTATCACATTAAAGACATAATGAACTTCATAAGGAAATATAACTTTTAACTTTTTTCACCATCAAAACATAAAAATATTATAAACGAGTTTAAAATATATATAGAACGAAATATACTTAGAATGTATGCATTCCTACAGCATCAGATAATAGAAAGTTACAGATAATAAGTAACAATTGTCTAGTAAAAAGTTAGAAATTAATGCAGCATTAAAACATTAAAATGTATAACTTGTAGAAGTCAAGTGGAAAACCACTTCTTTGATGAAATAATAATGAAAAATCGACGAATAAGATGCAGCATCATCAAGTTCCATTCCAAAATAATATTTCGATAATTTAAACAATAGAGGGTTAGATATAGTTGTGTTATTGTTATATTGATAATATCGGAAAGGATATATCCAAAAGTTAAGAGGGGTTTATACCACGTGACATTTTCTCGATCTGCCAAAGTTTAACCACTCCTCTCTCCTAAGCCTTTTTCAGATACCACCCCTTTTCAGGATGAATGAAGCAATCTCAAAAGTTCCTCTGATTTACCGCCCTTTTCTACCACATGTAAGAATTCAACAAACGTTTTAGGTTTTTGATTTTATAAAAACCGCATTTTCAGTCTGTGATAAGACTTTTTGTATAATATTTTCATGTGAATTAATCATAAAAAAAAATGTTTTTGGCGGTCGACTAAAGCGGCAAAATTCAAGGGCGACATTTCAAGCTTGATCAACAAATATCACATGTATAGAAATTCAAAGTACCAAATGAGATTTAATTCAGTCAGCAACAACAGGAAGGAATCCCGACAAATTCAAATAACATCTAAAACCATAAAAGTTCCGCATTATACATAATAATCATAAATATCCAGATGTAGCGTGATCCCCTCAAGCCCGCCACTCACGAATCTTTTCTTCCAGCGTTTGGTAGCTAGCGTCGAAGAGATTCCAGTCGGGCAGTCAAGTTCATACTCTGATTAACAGTCGTACGGCCGTGTCCCGAGCTGTTTGACTGGAATCTCTTCGACGCTTGCTACTCCAGTCGGGCAGTCAAGTTCATACTCTGATTAACAGTCGTACGGCCGTGTCCCGAGCTGTCTGACTGGAATCTCTTCGACGCTTGCTACCAAACGCTGGAAGAAACGCTTCGTGAGTGGCGGGCATCATACTGCTGTTTACGAGTTATTGACGCTAAAAAAACACATGCACTCATCAGGCTTGTCGGCGTTCCCTTTACGTTGCCGGATTTTATTGCCACTTGGGGTTCTAGATCATTTTCTTTTCAATTCCCTTATCTGAATGTTGATTCCTCAGAATGGAACGCAAAATATAATAAAATGATTTCATTTCATCACTTCCAACTGAAACTAATACTTCTCAAGAAACATAAGAAGTTTTATTATTTAATACGACATTCCATTATTTTATAATATTCTTCATTTTTTATATCAAACTATCTAGTGTTGGGCGTGGGAGCATTCGAATTAGATCATGGTTCATCCGCATTATCCGATTGTTCAACTCGATAATCTTAAACAAAAAAAAAATAAATTTTCAAGCTTTTTCTAAAATCGAAACTGAGCTAGGAAGCTGAAAATGCAGGGCCCACTATAAAGGGGCGGCAAATAATGGAGGGCGACATTATCTACATTTACTGGAAGAACGAATTAAATAATTTTTTCATTCAAACGAATTTCACTGATGATTTTTTTTATCGAATTTACTAATCTTAAACATCTTTGCATCGTGAATAAATATTCATCATATCAAAGAAACAAAACGAAGAGTCTGAAACCGTAACTCATTCATATATTCTTTGAAATTTAGTTTATTGTTTATTACATTCTACTTATCCTAAATCATCTATTGGATTAAAATTTGAATCCATGAAAAATGGAACGGTAGGAACTTTGAGCAGGCGCTGGACCTCGGTTATTCAATATTAATTTTTAGCATTCTGCAGAGTAAAACTTCTGTTAGAGGGCAAAATGGGTATCTGTCTAGGGCGGCAAAATGGATCTCTACCTAGGGCGGCACTTTGGCTAGCGACGGCCCTGATCATGCATATATTTATTTTTCATTCTTTTTCTTTTTTTTCAGTCCAAAAAAATTTAGAAATAATGACGTATTATTTAAAATGAAAAATAGTGAAAACCTCATATAAATCGATTGTCTCTAGCCTGAAATAAAGCGTACTAATTTTGAACTGAAAGCTGAAACGGTATAGACCCCTCTCAACTCCGAAACTAGTGTCTTTTCGGTGAAAAATGTTGTTTTCAGTATTATCATGTTTTCTATTTCTTGATTATGTTGATAAGTTCCCGGAAATATTTTTATAACGTTCTGTCATAATGTCTGTAATTTTCGAATTACGAATCGAGCCAGGAATGACCTCCAATAATAAAGTTCGACTCACTGATACTGAATCCGTCCTCAAATTCGATTTCGTCCGTTCTTATACATCAGAACTTTCGAACAGAAGGACCTAGAAACTTGAAATTCTGAGGATAAGACCCGATCTCTGATGCCGCGGTTAATTTCGTTAATGGGCAAAATTTCGTATTCCTGTTATTTTCGAAACTGTAGGTTCAATCGAGATGAAAATTTTCACTTGGGTTTAGAATCACAATTTTGAAACTACGAGAGAAATTTCAAGCCGATCGCGGAACTAAAACTATAACTCTGTGCGAAATTTCGAGCTGATCATCAGAACCATAAAAATTCGAGAAAAATGTTAGAAAAAAAAACTTATACTGAATATTTCCTAATTGTTCAATCCTATCAAAGGCTGAGAAAACAGTTGTTCTAAAATTGAAAATAAAGAGTGAAAACTTATTCTGAATTCTTGCAAGTGGTAGAAAAATTCGGTAAATCAGAGGAAAGTTTGAAAATGCTTCACTCATCCTGAAAAGTGGTGGGATCACAAAAGTACTGAGGAGTAGTTAAACTTTAGCAGCTCACTAGAATGCCACGTGCTATGAACTCCTCTCAATGGAAGGAATTTTGAGAGAGAATCTACTGTAAATTTTCTCCAATTATTGCCTCACTAAATTGCTGTTAATAATTTCATCTCAAAAAATGTATCAATTGAAATAAATCATTAGTATTTCAGGAGAAATTGGAAATAACTTCTCAATCTAAATCATATTCTGTTATTAAAAATAATAAGTCAGATAAAATAAATATTCATTTATTAATTGAAAACCCTAATGAACTGAAAATATCAGTTTGAATTTATTAGCGAACTGTATTGAAAAATTTATCAAATATTTACATTCTAGCAAAATTTATTTATATTTTTTTGCCAGGTCTCTTGTCTTCATGTTTTTCTGATTTTTTGTCATCATGTTTATGATCTCCGTGTTTATGATCTTTGTGGTCTTCATGTTTGTGATCATGTTTATGCTCTTCATGCTTTTTTTTATCATCCGTGTTTTTCTTTTCTTCTTTTCCTTTTTTTGAAGTATCTTCCTCACTTTTCTTCTCATCTTTTCCTTCGGGTTTTTTTTCGTCAGCTTTTTTATTCTTCTTGATATCCTCGAGCACTTTTTTTGGTTCTTCTTTTGCTATGGCCGTTTTCTTCTCATCTTTCTTCTCTGATGGCTTCTCTACCTTTGTGAGTTTATCTGAATCAAGAAAAAAGGAATGAATGATTCAGATTTCAATAGAAATGTGGAATAAATGTATTTTGTTATTTGTAGGTAACTTTTGCTTTTATGCTGAAATATTTTTCATTTTGTTTCATTTTGAAAAAATATTGAGCTGATCAATATTCATTGAGGAAAAATTCAATAAACAGCAATTTCGCACCCTAATTTTGTGGAACAGGCTGAATGTTTTCTACAAATTCTGAAAAATGAAAATGTTTTTTTTCTTCATTTACTTCATATACCGTCCAAATAAAATCGAAAGAATCAGGATTTCCTATTTTCCAAAAATCTACATTTGCGAACAAAATTCAACATAATATCATTCAACTAAGTTTTCATTTTTGGATGAGATAAATATCTGGATGCGGTGATCATGACTTCTTGTGGTTTTTTTCACATACTTGTCGATACGTGTTTTCTCTAAAGATAATAGGTATTATATTTCGATTTAATAAAGAATTGCAATCAGAGATTCTTGAAGAGCAATTTTTCAATGGCATTCGTTTCGACCATTTTTTTATCACTCACCTAGAGGAGAACATTCTGAAAACTGAACAAATAAGATAGTCAAAAGAACAAACGCAAAAACAACACTTTTCGAAACCATATTGAACTTCACGATGTAGCTATCAAAATACTTATGAACCGTTATACGAGCATTTCAGTATGGCTTGTCCTTTTATACTGAAAATAACAGATTCTTGGTATTTTCCCTCCATTTTCATACAATCTATAGGTATTCAAAAATCACCCGATATTGTGAATAAACAATTATATCAAAACCCATTATTCTTACAATGAAAGAAACGCGAGTCAGGAAGTGTTTAGAAAAGAACTAATTGTTGCGATAGCTTTTTCAACGTCACTTGTGATTGATTAACGTTTGAGTAGGTACTAAACGATCTATGATTAAAGTTATAAAGACCAGATAAAGAAAAACGCATTCAATGTGTTTTTCTACAAGTAGAATTTTATTTCATGTTTTAAAATTGTTCATTATTTCATTTTGTGATATTTGAATAATGGTCTCATAATAATCTTATAATGCTGTATCAATATTTTATTATTCAATATCCGGATGAATTGAAACAAAATGATTTATAATCAAAGAAGGACTATGAAACTCTGATATCAGGTACCTTATAGTTTGGTTATGCAACAAGTGCAAAAAGTGAATGTTTATTGCACTCGATGTGAAATTGTCCGACGAGGCCGTTAGGCCGAGTTGGACAACACGTCGAGTGCAATAAACAATTTTTGCACGAGTTGCATACAACATTTTTTCTACGTTCATGCAAAAAGCAAAAAATGATTTATTGAGGTGCGGCACTAGGTGTAGGAAAATGAAAAGCGCAACTTGAATACTTTATTATTTATATCAATTTGCATTGAAACAGGAACTAATACGTTACGAACAATTTAACTCAAACTTTTTTTTAGCCTCAATGTTGGAAGTGAATGAACGATTGGTGCAATTTTTTTCAATATAAATATTTCGTAGTGAAGAACATTTTAAATCCATTTCTTGATTTGTTACTGCTGTAAACGTACTAGTACTTGGTAACTGTACATCGTTATTTCCTTCAGGCTGAAATATTTGTTTGTCATGATGACAGCACGTTGAAGTAGAATGACAGATGAGTGCAATAAAAACGTTATTGCACTAGTGCAATAAAGAACTTCTTTTTCCACTAAATATAGTTCAATAAAGTTTTGCTTTTTGCATGAATGTAGAAAAAATATCTTATAAGGTGTGTCAAATTGAAAAGGTACCACCTTCAATATTTCGGTCATCATGCAAAATCAGAAGAAATAATAATATTAATAAATCTACATTATACTTAACAGGAGAGTTCCCCATTAGAGGGTTACAATAAACAAGCATATCGTTAAGAAAATTAAGAAAACAAGCATACCATTACCAAAAAATGACAAAAACTTCATCCTAGAAATCAAAAACAGATAGGAACTCAAAATTTTCTACAACTATAAAAAACTAACTATAACTATTGAAACATATCAATACCAAGCTTATTAGCACAGAAAACCGATACACAGGTGCCCTTAGAAGTATTTTGTACCGAGGAGTAGGCCAGTCAAACGCCATCGGACACCTGGTTAGCACTTTTGGCGCTAAGATGTGGACTCAAGAGAGCAGGAAAAGGCATTCTGCTTAGGAACTCCTGTGCGAATTTTACTCATTATAGAGTCTGACGTGTAAGGAAAGTTGAAATTCCCATTTCCTATATGATACCCAAACGATCAGCACTACGCTCGGAATAGCTCCCCGTTTTTCTGAAGTATGTAATTGGTCATGAGCTTGATTTGCAAGTCGAGTAGTCAGTTAAAAAAAAAGAAAGTCTGAGAAGTGTAATGCACCACAAAAAAATACCATAATTGGTACACATATGGTACAAAAACCAACTACAACAGGAACCAGTCTCGAGTATCAGGGTAGGTACAAATTATTCACTTTTGTTAGGCTCCTCTTCAAGTGTCTTCTAGATAGAAATACAAGCGATGCAGATTTAGCGAGAGATGCTCAGCCCAAGGCGCCATCTCTCGGCCAAGCTAAGATCACTACAATAGATTACAATAGCAATGCTAATAGTCAAGCGGCTATTAAACCACAGAGCTCTCATAAATTATCGATTCAAACTTGGGATGTATGTACCGAAGAAGAAATTAATGAAGTAGATGCAAGTAATGATTTTTTTGTGTGTCCTGATCACTCGAGAATTAAAGGAAACGAAGAGACTGATAGGTTTACTTAGCAGAAAGAGAGCACGAATGCTTTTTACTGACCCGAAAAATTTGTGTGGTATAGGAAAACGCATGTATAAGAAAGAGTTTCCAAGGAAGGAGGAAACCGGAAGAAAAATTCTCAGCGGAATCTTCTAGGTATGTATCACTCCTCCAAAAAGTCTCTTCGAGAGTTCAATACTTCAAGATCCAACAAATATTTGGTATTAGTACTAGACCTCCTCTCTGACTTCCTTTCAGGCCACTGCTGCTTCATAAAGCACTTAATTTAAATAGGTTTTTTCAAAACCTGACGAGTGAAAAATCTATGGGGAGGAGAATGGAGCTACTGTTCACAGAATATGCACAGGTATGCATTATTCCAAAAAGTTTCTTCGGAGCTTCAATACTGCGAAATCCAACAAATATGTGGTATCAGTTAAACCATGCTACGCCGCGTCACTGACTTTCTTATAGAACACTGCCGCCTATAGAAGCACATAGTGAATAGGGTGAAGAGGCATATCGGCCCACAAGTCAGGAGTCAAGTAGGAGTAAGTCTTGGCAATAGCAGCAAAAGTTGCTTTGGCGAAGTTACCCAGTGTTCCAGTTGAACCCCTAGCAGAGGTATAACAATCTTCAATACCAGCCATTTGCAACAACTTCTTGGGAACTGGAGCTGACACAATGCCAGTTCCTCTAGGTGCTGGAATGAGTCTCACAGTAGTGCGGATACTTTGAAAAGTAGGAAAAAACTCCTGATCGCAGAATATGCACAGGTATGCATCACTCCAAAAAGTTTCTTTGGAGCTTCAGTACTTGAAGATCCAACAAATATTTGGTATCAGTTAGACCATGCTACACCTCCTCACTGACTTCCCACAGAGCACTGCCACCTATGAAAGGACCTAATGAGAATAGGGTTATCAAACACTGACGATTTCCGATTCTGTCAAAAGTGGGAAAAAATTCCTGATCGAAGAATTCCCCACCCTTGCAAGCCAACGCAAAAAATGACGAGAAACGCGTATAATTGGGGAAAGAACTCCTTGAGCCATTGTAGATTGTGAAGTTCATTAGAACTGTGGAAGTGGAAGTTGAGCTCAAAACCGTCGGTTTCGACGAAATATTCGATAATTTTTTTATGAAGGAAAAAGGAAAAGTACGATTTCCAAGTGTATATAAATATCAAAATCTGGTTAATGTTTCGGCAAATATGCCATCCACATAACCATTGTCAAACAGAAGATTTCCACGTTATTACGTAGGAATCAAAATAGAAAGTAACCCAAGGAGAATGTTCGTCATCAAGGGATAGTAGCGATATACCGGTTTCACCCTTATTAGGGATCATCAGTACCGCATAACTCCACCCAAGATGACAAACAAACGAAATAGCAGGCACCTTATTGAATGCTGGCAGACGCGGTAAAACCGGTATATCGCTACTATCCCTTGATGACGAACATTCTCCTTGGGTTACTTTCTATTTTGATTCCTACGTAGTAACGTGGAAATCTTCTGTTTGACAATGGTTATGTGGATGGCATATTTGCCGAAACATTAACCAGATTTTGATATTTATATACACTTGGTAATCGTACTTTTCCTTTTTCCTTCATTCATTAGCAAGTGTCAGTCATTTGTATTTATTAATTTTTTTAAATTCTTCTTGAATTGTCTATTATCTTAGTTACAGTATTTACAAGTTGAATTTCGCACGAGTCTGAAATGTCATTTCACATCCAAATGAAAATTTCTATCTTGACATTGAACCTGCAGTTTCGAAATTCACAGGAACACCAAATTTCCAACGAAACTCCTAGTCCGATGGTAATCGAGATCTGAACCTATCTTGAAAATTTCTAGTTTCCCATCGTTCGAAAGTGTATATGCAATAACAACCGACAATAATCAAATTTGAGGACGGACTCTAACCTTATTGTTACAGACCATTTGCGTTCAAAAATAACAAACTTTATGACGAAATGACGATCGGCTCGGAGAACGAGCTGAGGTTGAGAAATATCTTAAATAATTACTTGAAGAGGACCAACAGTATCAAATGAGAAAAATTAATCAATTTTTCTTTCAACAACAGTAAACACCTCTCAGCTATCCGAAGCATCAGATTAAATTTCATTTTAATGACGATATCGTGTTTCCGAACAAACAACTTGTTTTCAGCACAATACTCCTGTTTGAATTCTTTGATTAATTGATCTAATTCGTTTTCCTCTACGATTTCGTACTTCATTAAAAGGGAAGAATCCTCGTCATAATTAACAGAGTATATACTTATTTTACACTTTTGAATGTAAATTGGGGTAGGGTAAACAGGGTGTTTCATCATAAACTGGGCGAACATATACAGGTAGGTCCAGATTTTAGTTCAATAACTTTGGCTTCGGATAGAACAACGTTTTTCATAAAAAAAGTCTATATAAACATATACACTAACATGCTTCATTTTCGAGATATAGAGTGTTTGGAAAAAAATCAGTTTCTTACTTATAACGCTAGTATTATTAAATCAATTGTTGAAATTTTTAGGTATTGAAGTCTGGATAATGTAGAGTTTCGAATTGAATAAATCTTCTGCCGAAATTGTCCAGTGGCGTAGATACGGGGATGCGATGATCCTTTTCGAATTGAAAATCTATATTTTTCATTCAAGAAATATTCCATTTCTAAAATCAACAGTTTTTTACTAAATTTTGATTTTTTTCACGGAATGAACCGTATTCGTGATAATCGAGTAGAAAACAAAGACTATACTCACACAAAAATATTCGAAAATTTATTTTTTTAAATTATTTCCGTAGGGATAAATGAAGGTACAAAAAATGGAGTAGTTTATTATAATGCTTTCAGATAGCATTTTATTGAATATTTCAGAGAGATTATTCATCTGACACTCAAACGATTAAAAGTATTTACAAAAATTGATCAAAATGTGAGCCAATTCTTTCAACACACACCTCGCACCGACGCAAAATTAAATGATTCGAATTTGCTAAATGAGGAACCATCATTTATTTTTGTAGTTAGTGTTTGCTTTGTTCTTGATTTTCTCGAATACGGTACAATATATGAAAAAGTTTCAACGAACCTCTTTTCAGTAATATAAAACTCTGTTGATTTCAGCAATGGAATAATTATCTCGATAAAAGACCGTGGCATAAATTTTCAATAGGAAAATGAACATCGAAGGCGTAGATATAGGGATGCGATGAAGTCTATAGACTTCAAAACCTAAAAATTGAGACAATGAATATAATACTACTAGAGTTCTAAATAAAAAACAGATTTTTTCAAAATTCAACACCCTGCACCTCGAAAACGAAAATTGGAAGGATATATGTTCATATAAACTTTTTTTCATGGAAAAATATGTTCATTCCGACGCCACAGTTATTGTACTAAAATCTAAACCATCCTGTATAGTTGTGTAGATGACGCCAGGAGAATAATTTTCCCCTTATGATTATGATATTCGTTTTCGAAGCATAAGAAAGATACAGGGTATTGAACAGCAATGAGAATTATTCTTTTAAATATGGTCAGTTATCTAACATCTTTGAACCAATTCAGAAACGGTGAAGAACTATGAAAAAAATTCAAAATAGCGGTCCATGTGGTGTCTAAAATGTATTTTAAAATACTACTTTATTGAAATCAAAACATCTACTCTATAACATCATCGTAATTTATTTTTGTTTCAGCGTTACCAAGATCATCATCAAATCAATACCAAAAAACCCCATCGACTTCCTTAGCCACTGCCTCAAAACAGCAAAATTTCGAGAACGACCACACTGTTATATCAGGGGTGGAGTTAGGATGGGGCCATGGCTGGGGTTGGGGAGGTGCAGTGTGGGCAGCAGAGGCCACATGTGTCCAAGAAGCAGCAGTGAGTTCGAGTCTGTACTGTCAAAACTTGGAGGACTATAGTTTGGGAGGTTATGAAGAAATGGACTGGAGCGCAATCGGTGACTTCTGCTTCTAAATAGTTTTTAAGAGTATCAATCGTGTTCAATACGTAACATAGACGGGTATATTTATATCTATTGTTACCAAATGTTCTTGAGCGAGAGATTTTTTCAGTATATACTGGATGGAGTGGAAAATCGATTTTTCAAGAGAATTTTAGTTCAGATCAAATGAGAAACAATTCGGCATGTTACATATACAAAAAAAAACGGATGGCTGATAGTTTGTACTTATTACATTTGAATAAAATTCATTGTTGGTTAGCTCATTTTTGGTACAAATTCTGACGATACAAACCTTGTGTCGAAATAATAGAAATCAAAAAAAGCATTCGTGTGAATTTAACATCCGAAAAGCTTCCATTATCGAGATTCAGAATCATCCATTTCAATTTTTCTCACCGAAAATGAACATATCACATAAACCGGACGCTAATAACAATTCTGCCGGAGTTATAATAATTAAAAAATAATTACAACAGCAAGTATGGTTGCTATTCATTCGTGTGGAAACCTGATAATTTGTAATTTAAATATGAAAATTTTATTGATATGTTGGAATAAATTGAAGTTAGCGCGTTGCATTGCAATTGAGATTAAATTTCTAATAATGCACGATTAAATTAGAACGGTTAGACCTGTTGGTGAAACCGATTCCAATAACAGATTAAATAACGATTTAATCTATGATCAAAACAATCAGTGAAAAATACAAAGTGGCGTCCATTTTCTGAAATTGCAAAGGAACATCCTTGAAGCGATGATAAAATAATGCGAACTATAATTATGTTCCCCTTATTGCACTAGACTATTTTTTTGTCTTTTTCTAAACCCGAAGGTCCGTGTCATAATAGTTCATGCTTTCTGGCCTCCCTTTGAGGTCTTGAGTTTGGCATGAGACATGGAAATTCAACTGAATTTCTTACCCTGATCAATAGAAATTGTTAAATGTGCGATGCTAAGAGAAATGAAAGGATTGGACACCTGAATATATGAAAATTAGTAACCGGATAATTTCACCGGTTTTTTGTAGACCTTTATGCCTTAATAAGAAAAACTGATCAAAAAACTCGGGTCAAAGCTAGTTCCCAAGTTCAATATTCTCATTTCTCTTTTGAACTATATTTGAATAGTTCTTTCTCTACTTTGCAGCTAAAAAGGCTATTTTTCATTGATCGCTAAAATCTTTATTTATGACTTACATGACTAGGCGTAAAAATATCGACTACAATGTTCATATGGACTGTGTTCCTTTCTGATCATTTATTTTTGCTATCAACTTGAAGGTTTTGCATTGTAGCATCTTGAATATTTTGCAGCAAAGCTGTGCTCTGAAAAAATAACTCGGCAGATACGTTTTCTGCCTAGTCATTAAGTAAAAACGATAGACACCCTTGAAGATTAAAAAACCTTAGCGATCATTAAACAATAACCGCTCCGGAATCAAAGTAGTGTAAAAACTATTCAATAATGATGATAACATTCAAAACTTGAGAAAATATTATATTTATAGCTTTTATCGCTATATCTACTTTGAACAACCTATATAAACTTGGGAGCCAGCTTTTCTCATTAGTAATACCGGTTGCCATTTTTTATACATTCAGGTGCCTGTTCCTTTATGCACGACGATAGTAATTTTGGCGCCTGAAGCATACAATTTTTCGGCGCTTCTGATGAGAAAGCGTCGATAACAACATACCCCCCTCATAATCACACCTCCTCCCCATCCAAAAAAAAAATAGCACCTAATCCGATAATAATACAGGACTTTCTTCTGATGAAGAATCCTGCAATCGTGCATAAAAAAATAAAATTCTAGTGAATAAGGAATACTGAAATGTTTTGATATACATTATTGCACGTGTTTCCAAGGTTTTGGAATAAAATATAACAGCAAAACAGAATATCTACATACACATAAGTCAAAATATCGAAATATACATAGAGTATATCATAAATATAAAAAATCCCACTTCTATATAATGTGTCGAAGAGATCTAAAACAGATTACCTATCACACCACAAAATACAAAGGGCGGAAGGGCATGCAAAGTTTCGGTAATGCTAACTAATTGGGATACAAACATGTGTTGTTTTTCGCCTTTGTGAAATAGATGAATGATTCAATACTCAATGAGGGTATTAGTGAATTATATGTATATTGATTAGGCTGCCATGTGTTATTTATTATACAGGCAGCTTAGTATTGGAGGTTTGGAGATTTTTATGGCAGGTAAAATTGACAAACGCAGTGGAAATGAAGACGCCTGAAACGGTGGCTTCACTGTTTCACCTCTAACATCAGCCCTTCTGAAGACCAAATCATTAGACTGTTTTTATCTTACTCAAAATTGCATATTTCGGATATTTCTGAACGCCAACTCACCTTTTCAAAATTCAATAAAGTTCCTCATTTCGACATCAACGTCCTATTTTGACAGGCATACATTCGGATGAAAATATGTCAGAGGCTACTTAGCAAATATTCTTTGCATCTGAATTGAAAACTTGCATTCAAAGAATATAAAGCCAATCCATTTATAAATAATATATGTACAAAGTCATTTCCAACAGTTTAATGAAAATTACTTGGTTTCTTTTATTGATAATGAATTTCCGCCAAGTAATGACCAAAATGATGAAAGAATCCATTTATATCTCATATTTTCTATGTAACTCATATTTGACGTTTCACGATCCACGTGTTCTATGCATCTCAGTTGGAAGCTCGAAACCATAAAATATAAAACAAGTCCATTCATATCCCACACTTTCTATGAAACTCAAATTTTGACGTTTGACACTCCATGTGTTCTATGCATCTTAGTTGAAAGCTCATAACCATAGAATACAAAACAAGTCCATTTATATCTCACATTTTCTATGTAACCTATATTCGACGTTTGAGCTATCAATCAAATTGTTAACGTGAACAAAAAAATTTTCGTGGATAAACTCTTTCCCACCCAAAATTGCGAGATGGAGCCCTTCAATCCGATACGTAAGATGCAGAAGGAACGCGAAGAGCACATATTCGACGCTCCGCCGTATTGCAGGAAGGACTTTCCCGTCATCCCTCTGGTAGATGAATGCCTTCCGGTCCCTTTGAAGCTCGAAGTATCCGATGCCACCAGGATCATGTACTTCATGGAGAATTTCAACGGCATTTCCAGTCAAGAGCTGGAATTCGACATCAACACGTACCTGAAAACGATGTGCCAGGCTAGCGACGTGTTCATTATACACATCATGCGGATCTCCCAGCAGGGGAGGGTTAAAATGTTGACGGATAGGGTGCTGGAGAACGAGGTCATCATGCCCCTCAGTAGGAAAACAATCGATTCCATAATCAAATGGGATGGACAGAACTATGTGTGTTCCAAGCAGTTGGATCCGGAAGTGAAGAAAATTTGTAGGAAGGTTATGGGAAGAAAAGGAGATCCTATGAATGTCATTCCGATTTTGTGCCGATGTAGGAGAGATAAAGATTCGACTCTGAGAATACACGGTAATCCGGTTAGTTATATTCAATATTATTCCACAATTTCTTGTTGTCAACAAGACCTACTTCAGCTACCTACTTAAATCTCAACATTTCACTTCAAATTCTCCAGGTGGCATTGGTTGTTCTCCTCAATTGCGAAAAGATCGACTATTTCGTACTGAAAACCACTCAAGAGATCTTCAGATATTGTTCCACCACCCTTCTCAATACGATGGAAGGAGAGGAAGAAGGAAGATTGAAGAGAAATTGTCATTTGCTACTAGAAGGTTCCAAAAGCTTGTTCAGAAATATTCACAATCTTGAGAAACTAGTGAAAGAAGTTATGCTAAGTTCGAGAAATCTGACAGACGCTGAAAGATGCTGCTTGTTTCTGATGGACCCTGAGCATCTTCACTGGGTATCCAGGGTATTCAATCCAGAACCTGAAGCTGGTTTGATGGAAGTTCGAATAGCTATAGATCAAGCTATTGCTGGTAGGTCAACAATATTAAGATGATTAGATTGAAACAAAAAGGTGTGAAAGTGGAAAAATCCTAATCGGCCAACATTTAGGATACTAATACCATCACGTATTCTTGAAAATGTATATTTCTTCCTCAGCTCATACAGCAGCGACTGGAAGGACTCTGAATATACCCAATGCTTATGAACACCCCTTATTTCACAGAGGCGAAGACAATGCTACCGGTGTAAGAACCAGAAATATTCTGTGCTTCCCTATAAGAGATGAAAGAGAGCTTTTAGTGGGAGTTGCTCAAGTGTCGAACAAGAGAAATGGTACCTTCGATGTGTTCGACGAACAGATTGTGGATGCGTTCTCTATGAATTGCGGTATATCTTTCATGCATTCTCTAATGTTCAAAAAGTTGGATGAAAGCGTCAATCGATGTAGAATGGCACAGGTAAATAATTTCCAGCAAATACAATACAAAAGGTTTCTTCTATTTCAGTGAATAGCACTTCTAAAAGTTCAACATTGATTTTGAACCTCAATTTCTGGCTGAATATTAGCAGATTTAGATAAATTTCACCAAGATAAAGAAACGTTTTTCAGTTCGCAGGCAACGATGTCTATTAGAGCGATTTGTAGCGATTGTAAATAGATATCTCGTTTCGTGATTTGATCGTTTGAAATTTTTCGGAGTGGTTCTTTGGATTTATATCTACCTTTCAAGGAATTCATATGACCTGAAAGCTGATATCCAAGCTTGTATATAACTTGTATTAAATTATCAGTTCATAGTGGAGAGAGACAGAAGTTTGGGTTATGAACAACTTAGAGCTCAAAAGAAGTTGCCATAAAATATTCGACTATTTCAAGGGAAATTTCACCGTTTAAGTTAAGTAACTTAAAGCACTCCCTGATTTGAAGATATCCCATAAATATCAGTTAGCAATATTCTGAGGGAAATTTAACTAATATGCTTCAACTTTCAAGTCCGATTCAAAATTTTTCATTAAATCCTCTCATTTGTTCATCTTCTGAAGAAGTGACTGTTTTTCATCATGATAATGTGCCATACTTGTGAGATAGTCCCTTACTATTCCAATGTTTTCATTGTCAAAATGGTTGGTGTTCCTAATAAGGAATATTCAAGGTATAAGTAAAGGGTATCAAGCATATCGAACAAATTCAAATTGTTAGTCTAAAGATAATAGGTATATTGGTGTGTGACACAGAACTATAAGACGCTTCCTACAATTTGGTGGTACCTACCCACTGTATGGCCAACCTAGTCTATCCTCGTTCATCCTCTGCAATGCCCATACCATTGCAAATGCCCGTACCAAATCAATTACTTTCTCTCAATATCAGCAATCGAAAATAATTAGAATTGGTTAGAACTATGGTTCTAACCCATGAATTTCATTCAGAATGTTACTTGACTAAAATTGCTCAATCGACTCAAACTGAGGACGCTTCTCTAAAAATCTAAATTGGCCAAAAAGAAATAGGAGTAATCAATCATAGTATTCATAGGATGGAAGTAATATAAACTCACCATACATTATTCTTCCATAGGAGATCATGATCTACAAGGTCCAAGTGACAATGGACGATGTGGCTCAAGTACTATGTTGCAAAACCGTACATAGAATCCCTTATTTCGACATGTATGAATTTCTCACGCGGAGCATCATAATTCCAGAAACCACTTGCTATGTTCTTAGGATGTTCGATGATTTGGACTATCTTAGGAAATTCAAGATACGGGACATAACGCTCATCAAATTCTTCTTGACCGTGAAAAGTGTTTACAGAGAAAATCCTTTCAGGAATTGGCATCATGGCTTCGCCACTGGTCATTTCGTCTATTGCATGTTGAAACAGTTAAGATTAGTGGATGATAGATATGTATCGCCTTTGGAAGGCTTGGCACTCCTTATAGCTGCGTTTTGTCATGACATTGATCATTTGGGCTGCACTAATCCGTACTTGTTGACTACCAAAAGTGTATTAGCAAATTTTTTCACAAGTGAACTGTGCATGAAAGCAAGACATTCCCTGAACCAAACCTTATCCATACTAAATATGGAGGGATGTAATATACTTGAAGGTCTAAACGATAAAGACTTCAATATTTGTATAGAACTCATCAAAGATCTCATACTGTCCACTGATTTGTCTATCCACTTGAAACTTCTGTACAAACAAAAAAAGATCTGTACAGAGTTTTACCAAAATTTCAATTCAGCACATAGATATTATCTCTGCGCTCTCATAATGACAGCTGCTGACCTCTCAGATTTCGTGAAAGACTGGGTCAATACAAAAAGGGTAAGTTGGTATCTTCTGGAGGAGTTCTTTAAATTTGGCGATATGGAGAAATTGAGAGAAAGAGTACCAATCAAAGGTATAGACAGGGAGCAAGCTAAGATACCGGAACTTCTAGTGGATTTCGCGGAAGAAATTTGTATGCCAGTTTTCAGTATATTCTCCACCTTATTTCCCGAGCTTGTCACTATGAGATACAACCTGGAGGATAATGTGGAGATCTGGAAAAGACTAGTAGACTATTTCGTTGAACAAGAGTTGAATGGTGTGCACGGTCTTGAAGTCCTGTTGTCTGAAGGATTAGATTCGCACGTGGAGAAGTTGAGAGAAGAAATTAAGAATGAGAAGATTGCAGCCGCAGAACAGGAAGAAGGAGAAGGAGATGAAGAAGAGACGAAGGTTCATGAAGGAGGAAGTGAATACTCGCTGTGATTTTTTTCAAGCTATCATCGAATACTCATTTGTCTGGTGTCAAAATAAAGTGTTTCGTCTTTTTAGTCATTTGTATTTAAAATCTGTTCATATCTATAACGAACTGAAGATATTTTATGTTTCGGAGAACTGCGAATATCGTCAAAATAGTGAGTCATAGGGAAAGTTGGATAATTTTTTATGATAGTATTCATTTCGTATCCCAAATCTACTGAGAAGCAACAACAATAATCCCAAATACAGGGTGTTGCGGGAAGAATGCGGCGAAGGGAAACCCCAAATTTAGATCATCAAGGTGATTTATAAGGATTCAATCGACTGATGGACTTAGTTACTGATAAACAGGGCGATTTTTAGATAATGTAAGTTGAACAATTATTCAGACTGGTTTCAAATTTTGCAGTTGTATTATCCTTTGGGACTACCTTCTTTTCAAATTTCGAAAATTTATAAAGTTAGGAAAAAATTTTCGACTCCTCTATTTATATAATTATCCCCTGAATATCCTAAAAAAGGCAAAAATCGATATAAAGAAAAGGCGGCAAGACTTATGAACGTCTTCAGAACAACCAATAGCATATATTTAGTAGATCATAGCCATTGTCGTCATATAATTAGGCATGAGGTGTGAAAATTTGTGTGTAGAACAAGTTTTAATGGAAATTATCCAAAAAAAACGGTGAAAACCCCTTCCATGAAGCAATATTTATGATTCTGACCAATTTCAAAGAAGAGTCAGTTTCTACGATGAAAAGATGTAAAGAATATAAAAGAAGTGTCGGTTTTGAACTGTGCCCTAACTCTTTCGAAATATCTGATTTGAATCCCAAAATGAAAGTATTGTAATTCTAAGAGAAGAATTGTGAACAAAGGTTGTAACTCCACAAACCTCTTGTTTAAACTTCTCGAAATTATGTTACCTAATATAATTCCTATGGAAATTCCTTACCAACCTCTCCATACAATTACATATTCATGAACGTGACAACAAACAAATAAGACTAGTTTTATATATTCAGAACGGCGGATCTGCATGAAAATATACCAAATAATAACCTGAAAGGTCCGTTATGTGTTTATTCCGCTCAAATCCCATCCCTTTCACATTATTCCCCCGTCTTTAAGAAATCCATTTGCATTTTTATTGTGTTCCTTCCGAAAGCAGAAAAAAATGAGAAATAAGGGAAAGAGTGAAATTAAGTGAATTCTTGGCGAACCAGAAAATGGTTTTCACTTATTTGCGCAAATTGAAAATAGATTGAAATTAAAGACTTCTCGGATATTACTGACTCCCGTATCCAGTTCATTCTGGGAACCATCATAAAAATAAAAAACCAAGTCGGATCGAATAAAAAGCTCGAATGTACTCTTTCAAATTGGATAAAGTATGAAAATTAGGTCTTTTACGAGTGAACATAGATTTCAGATAACTGCCTCCATTGAAATTGAAGCTACATTTGAATCAATTTTCGAATAGACAGCAGTCTTCTTAAATAATCGAATCATTTTTTTGCTCACGAGGCATTAACGCAGAAGGAGCTGGTAGAGAATATACTGCATTTTGATATTTCATGAGAGGCACATTTTTAATTTTTAACCTTCGCCGGAAAGCCTTCATTTCATATAGAGTTTAACCTTTCATTTATAATAAATTTACAATAAACACGGTTATATTGAACATCTAGATTTCACAACATAAATTTCGAAGCTTTGCGAAAAACAGATAAAAAAAGGGCGTAAGGTACATCCACAAGTAGAGTAGTGTATACTATAATACACTCAAATTGCAACTACACTTCACTACACTACACTAAATTAGATTATTTGTGTAGTTAGAATCAGAAAGTAGTGCAAACATTGATGCATTTTCCATTTTCAGTTCATATTAAATGATGATCATCAAATAATAAATTGAAATGCATTTCTATTGAGATTTTGGCGTTCTCAGCCAATTCTGAAGATGCGCCTTTCTCAGAGGATTGCGGTATTTCATCCCGGTAATACTGATGCAATCGTCAGTATGGTAATGAGTGTTCCCTGCCATACACATCTTCCGTCTCTATAGCAGAGCATAGTGACTTTGCTGTAGAACCTTTGGGTTTATAGGCGTTGCCGTTCAGTCTTCCGAGAGATGGCCAGCCCACGACGCCATCTCTCGGGCTAGCAAAGAGTCACAACACGATATTATGACAATGGTTATATCGTATCTAATATCAGGCCAGTTAACATGATAGAAACCCTCGTGGAATAGTGAAATCACTAATTTTATATGAATTTGACTTAAAATTCAGATCGAAAAGTTCGAGAAACTAATTTTCAGACATTAGATTCGTCTATCCGACATTGATATTTTTGTATTTCAACCATAACTTTTTCAATTCGCATTCTGCACTACAATAGTTACACTTCCTTCGAATTCAGTGTAGTTTCGTGGATGGCGAGAAATATTGTTTTCAAAATGTTATCGCCATATACTTGAATACCTCAGTACACATCTTCCCAGGGAATTCTAATGCTTGATAGTCAAGAATCAATAAAAAGATCAACATAATGAAATTCCAAGAACTCCATACAAATTTTTCTTGGAACCAACTGATTTGTGAATGAAATAATGTCTGAATTCTTCTGACTGACCTCCACATCTATTCTGCTAATATTTTTTTCTTAAACTATCAGCTAGCATGGGATAATTAAGCTCAATTAAGACTTTGGTGTTCAGTTCAGGACTCATGTTGATCGGCACTGTCATTTTCGCAGGATTGTTCAATTTTTTTCGCCAGAAATGGGAAGTCATCACATTTGAAAATTGGTAAGAAAATGTTAGTTTTTTAGTATGATGCAATCAAATCAGATGCTAGTTTTTATTATTATTATCATTATTGAATAAATAGAGATTTGAGATGTGTATATACAAAATCGAATGAAAAAAAATGACTAGAATTGTCACAGTTTAAAATTGAGATAAAAAAAATAACACTTCCAATTTTAATGCCCTTAATACAGAACTTGAAACTCCATTTCTTGTTTTCAAAATTGCCTACATCATAGGAAATTCATAACGCTGCAGACCGTAAAAGAATGGAGTATACCTCCAATAACTCACGAAAATTTCATAAATGAAAGAGTTTTATGATCTGGTTGGGATAAAGTAAAGTGGTATTTTATAGGCCATAGGTTCATTTATCGACCATGCTGAGTGCGTATCCATGTTATGATCTATAAAAGTGACAACCCCCACAACATTCGATGAATGATTTGATAATAACCATACCTCTACTCTTATAATTATCGATATTCAAAAAACATACCCAATTTCGATGCATTGACATTTCACCCAGTTTTATATTGCAAAAATCTCTATTACTTTCGTGTCTAAGAATGCGAGGTAATAAATACCTCATTGGTTTTATGAATGTTACCTTAGTACACTTATCGAATTAATTTTGAATGTGTAATGTGTATAACTTTAGGGACGACTAGGAGCTGTGCCAGTGTAAAAAATAGCCAATATAATGAGTGTTTAGAATAAATGTAATGTAAGTGTTTTATGTCATTGAACGACATTGTAAGTTAAAACTCCAAAATCCTCTTAGATATAGTATTTTACATGTTTTTACCAGCTGATACCAATTATTCCAGAGCTATAGTGCCGATATCATACTTGTAATAAATGCCATTACTATACAGATGATCAGTGAAAAAGAATCTCTGCTGACGAGTAGGTAAATGAATTTTTCTTTTTTCACTGAACTTCTGTATTCGCCCATTTTTCCTTAGAGTGCCTTCTGAATATATGAAAATTCTCCTTATTCTGGAAACAATCACCGTGAATTTTCCAGATTGTTCATCAAAAATGAAATTCATTACATCCAAGTTTTTTTTTATGTTGTACAATATCCCTCTTCACCTTGAAAGGATTAATTTTGCAACGAAAAAAGAAATCGTGTCATAAGGCATTTTTCAATTCACTGAAAATGTGATTTTTTCGTTCGATTACGTTATTATTTTCTTGCTCAATCGAATATTCATTAAAATTTATAAAAACAATTCAATCGTCAATATACTGGAATGAAAATGAGGTAATGATCCATTTGAAATTCTATACATTTGTCCAAAGAATCTACCCTCATCCACAATATTATTGTTTTATATCTTTTCGAACCTGCACCATAATTATTTAGCTTTGTTTATCGATTAACAGTTAGAAATGAAATGTGATTAACAATTTTAATGTGAAAATTATACCAGAACGATCGATGAAATAACAACATGTTTTATGTTTTTTTTGTGTCCATGTTATTATGCACTAATTGTATTATCATATTTTTTTAGATTTATTTCAATATGATATCTTACTTGAACACATTTATATTTTACTTGAAGTTTAATACTCAAATGAAATTTTATAAATATTTCGTATATTGCTGAATTTTGAGCGATATCTGTGAAACTGTGAATATTTTTTTAGATTTATTTCAATATGATATCTTACTTGAACACATTCATATTTTACTTGAAGTTTAATACTCAAATGAAATTTTATAAATATTTCGTGTATTGCCGAATTTTGAGCGATATCTGTGAAACTGACTGATTTCATAAAACCAGTCCATCGGGAAAAGTAGAAGTTTTTACCTCTGAGAGCGAAATAAATTGAAGCACTTCTAAATTAAATTATGGGACCAACTTTTTGAGTCCGAAAAACAAAGTTTGATTGATTGCCTCCTTGATCTTGAAACCAAAATGAAAGAAATTTATTTCGTCGTCTCTTAATCTCAACCGGCCATAGCTTATTCTCCAATCATTTAGAATTAAGGTGGATGTGTAGATATTTGTATAGGATAATAGACTCATTACTACTAATTGTGATACGTGTAGAACATTAAATTGAATAAATGGAGGTGGTTTTTGTTATTAACATCCAATATCCGATCCTGAAACATATTCACTCTTTGTTTTTTCATCAACATCGATAGAACTTTGAAGAAATTCTGATGGCATTTTCGTTGGTTATGAATTTAAAGCTGACTTTAGGCCACTATTTGTCGAAAAAAAACCCCCGATATCGGATAGAATCCCTTTGAGCTAGATAAAATTAATGGTCCGTATTTGGGATCGATTTTCGAGAGAATTAATTGGGTGAAAACCGCAACCTTATAAATTCAACTGTTTTCAAGGTATAAGAGAAAATGGCGTGAATGAATAGTTGTCATAATTTTTTTATAACTGGTGCTATAAACATGAATTAGATAATTAAAACCACCAAGGACTCCGGATTTGACACCGTTAGATTTTTTCAACATTTTCAAATTGATAAATGTGTTTTGTATATACCTTTTCTCTTTTTTTTTGATATTTGAAATTGAGTTTTACTCTTTTCTCTTCCTTACAAGTTGATCTCGGTGTCTTTCTTGATAGGTTAGTATCCTTATAACATCTTCGGCAGGATTGTATTCAACTACTCTTATTAGCTCGTCATTTGGATGTTGACTCGGCCTCTTTCTTCAGGAAATGTGTGACAAATTTCCATTCTAAGTCTCTGTGGATTTGTTGGTTTCTTGTGAACGACTGTATATACATTCCAGCTCTGATCAGTTTAGTTTCTGTCACTTCTTGATATGGCTTTTCGGCCTCTCCATGTTGCCGATCCATATATTATTAATCTTTCAATTGACTTGATTATTCCCAGTTTCATATTTTGGTTCATTTGACTCCTAGTTAGTCTCTTTTTTCCTATAAGTGGATAAAGTCTGCTCATTACTGACTTTGTTTTATCCACTACATATTTTATATGATTTTTTCATGTAAATCATTATCTACTGGTACACACTTGACTTCATTTTCTATTTTAACTCTTCTCCAGATATCTTTAGATTTGAATTGATCTCTAGTCTCCTCTTCTGTGGGAGGATAGCCTTGTTCTTTTCAAGTTTAGTGTTTTAATGGGTTTAAGCTCTAAAGATGACAAAAACCAATTGTTTAGTTGCCAACAGTTTCGATAAATTTTATTATCATCATCAGGACTCTGGAATGAGAGGTACACATTATTTACCATACTGGTGTCACTTACATTCATATTCTAAAATACATAAAATCAGACGGATTCAAACACATAGGATAAAAGTATACTGGATATCTACAAAGGTGACGAAAAAAAACACAATCAGCAAGAAATAACTGACAAAAATCTGGGAATTCAAGGATTCATCATTATTTAAGTGGTACTTACAACTAAATATTGGTTTTCCAAGTTTAATTAATAAAATATTAAGAAATGAACAGTAATGATCGGACATGGAACCTTTGTTTTCAAATTCACAAACGACAGTATGATGCACGAGAACGTCTACATGTGTTGAAAGAAACCTAGAAACATACGGTGAAGGATGAACATTTTCATTTTCAGAGTGAATCTGAGAGTGCTTATATGAAATCAATTATTTTGACAAACCATAGAATGGTTGATGGTAAATAAATTAATATTAATTTCGATTCGAATAGTTCATGCCCAATTTCAAGAAGACTGGTTGCATCACAAATAAAAAAATATATGTTCATTCCTGAATAAATCATCAATTATTACATGAGTGAATCAAAACCCACAAAAATCCATGGACTTGTGCGTGGAAATTTTTACACCAAATCTTAAAAATAAACTGAGCGACAACAATGACAATCATGATGAATCACATCTCATAAAGATACCTAAATATATACATGTCTGAAGGTTCCAAAGGCAATCCGAAGCTCCCGACTTCACGTGAGTGGTTACCGCATGTCTGCATTATTTTCTCAAATGAGTATGAGTTCTACTGAAAATAATAATCGTCATTATAAAATGAACCTTGTAGGTATAATTGTTGATCAAATAAGAGATGTATAGACTGCGAGAAACTCTCATCGAACAAAGTACGAAAAATATGAATCCCAAATGTAAGTACTTAATTACTATGATAAACGGAAATGATAATGAGAATGAACTATACAGTATCAACTGGTGGCGTCTTCTTTGTTGAGATGTTGACGCAATTGAATGAGCTTGAACTCCTGGAATAACTTGTTTTGAATGACTGGTATATAATTGGTTGAAGAGGGGTAAATGTTTTTCAGCAAGGATCATAAAAATTTACTAAGTATTATCGAGTTGATAGCTTCATCACAACAATAAAAAAATAAAGCAAAATATCGGAAATAAATTATAAGTTTTTCTTGACAGCAGATCTTGTTACGGAAAAATGCCCAACATCCACCAGTGCTGTTCAATGACGATAACTTCTCACACTTTCATCTGATGATTTCAATGAGAAAATCCCAAAAAAAGTTGTACAGAAATTAACAACAGTTTCAAAATTGGTGGAATCCGGTTAACACAAATATGTTGAAGAAAAGACTGAAAAAACACTCATATTTCTAATCAACAGCAGTTTTCATCATTAATTTGTATTTTAGTCAATCATCTTTGGGAAATATCTACTATTAAAAACTTTTAAACTTAAACAACTTCTAAATAAATTTTTGATTACAAAAAAAGTGCCTATTATCCGTTTTGCCCCCCCGGGTAAAACAGATTCATCCCCAGGACAAACGGGATAGGTAAAGCAATTGGTGCTTTAATATTCACACTCATCGCAGTAGTAGCTACCTACCCCTGAATAAAAAGGTCAGTTCTCGTGTGTCCACCTTCTGCATTGGTTGCACTTTATCCAATCTTCAGTATAAGCGTTAAACACCATCTGAAAGAAAATAATCATATATTTAGTGTAACACTGATAATTACGTTAGTTGCTCCCATACTACTATATCTTTATCCTGGCTAGGTCATGGATGTTGTGCATGTCAGGTGATGGTTAGGTTAGATAGAGGCTAATGACCATAGTAATCGATGCCTTCAAAGAAAACAAAATATCGATTAAGAAGATATTATTGAACGAACTAAGCAAAGCGGATGGCTATCTGTTGTCCCCACATCCTTCTTGCCCAAAGCCCAAATATCCAAAAGTTGTTTAGCTTATTGCAAAATTCCTACCGATAAATGAAAAGTTACAAACACAAATTGAACTTCAAAAAACACAAAAACAATTACACAGAGTCTATACGTTGACAACTGAAACATAATAAAGAAAAAATCAATATACATACCTACCTCGCCAAAAATCGTAACAGAACCTCACATAACATTGATAGTTATTTTCACAACAAGTTCATGTGTCTATTGCTTTAGAGCAGCTGTCATGGTGAGGTTAGGTTGCTAGCTTTACCAACAATCCCGTCCGGTAGCACCATATAATGTAGTTTTTTAATAAAATCGGGTTTTCGTCTTACCCACACTATGCACCTTTCCCGGACTTCCCCTAATTTTTCTGTGTTCTGTTAATCCTTTTTCATTATCCGCACTGTAGAGGCATAAGGTTCCTATTGCTTCAATATGTACAGGGTGGGCAAATTTCGATGTTTTAGCACTACAACTTTTAAACCAGAGGTGATAGACAAAATCTGATACCCACTTCTCGATCTCTTTTTCTGAGAAACTATCAAGGGTAGTATTCATTTTTGGCCACCTTCTTTTGTTTCCGAGTTATAAGCGAAAATTGGAAAAATGGCGATATCGAAAAACATTCATATCTCCGTTGATATTGATGATAGAGCTCTGAAGTTTAAACATTATACAGGCACTTTTTTACGTAGAATCCAGTGGCGTACTCGTATTTTCAAAAGGGTTTTTAATTACGAAGCTATAACCCAAAGTTATGTTTTTTCAAATGAGAACACTATATTTCTGTGACATTTTTTGAAAGCTCAATTTTTCCTGATTTCAAAAATATATAACATCATATGGTTCGTATCAATATAAATAATAGAAAATGGTCAAAAACCTTTTTTTACCTAAGATTCTCATTATTTCTATGGTTTCAACTGTTGATGAGCACAGAAAAATTGAGCTTCCTATAACAAGAGAAGTGTCCTTTCGTTAATCTGATTTTTTCTATGATTTTCAGTAATTCCCTTCGTAATTAAATTGTTCAATCATATATGCATTGTTTCATGTGCTATTTGAAATGGATTGGTATAGTATATCCAAAGTCACTTGGAGGAAGATGAATATTTCAATTATACAAGGTTTGTCCAAGTTTCCAGAAATTCCTTTGGGCCCAGTGAATTTATTGCCTAACAATACTTTTAGATAAACCCCGGTATTTTGCAGATCGCGGTATCCACTTCAAAGGTGCATCTATGGCCAAGAGTTTTTATGGAATAGTTCAAGTGACTTTGAATAAACTGTGCGTATTCAATCTGGAGACCTATGAAAATAATCTTCTGATGCATCCATCTCATTACAACTCTTTCGATTGAAACAATCGATCCCGTGGATCTTTTCGTTATTTCCGAATCTATTTTTAGATGAACAATGTATAAAATATACCTCGATTCGAATTTTGTATAAATTAGTAAAAAGCATAGAAATAATCAGATTGATGGAAGGACACTACTCTTGTTATAGGAAGCTCAATTTTTCTGTGCTCGTCAACAGTTGAAACCATAGAAATAATGAGAATCTTAGGTAAAAAAACGTTTTTGACCATTTTCTATTGTTTATATTGATACCAACCATATGATGTTATATATTTTTGAAATCAGGAAAAATTAAGCTTTCAAAAAATGTCACAGAAATATAGTGTTCCTATTTAAAAAAACATAACTTTGGGTCATAGCTTTGTAATTAAAAACCCTTTTGAAGAGACGAGTACGCCACTGGATTCTACGTAAAAAAGTGCCTGTATAATGTTTTCATTTCAGAGCTCTATCATCAATATCAACGGAGATATGAATGTTTTTCGATATCGCCATTTTTCCAATTTTCGCTTATAACTCGAAAACAAAAGAAGGTGGCCAAAAATGAATACTACCCTTGATAGTTTCTCAGAAAAAGAGATCGAGAAGTGGGTATCAGATTTTGTCTATCACCTCTGGTTTAAAAGTTGTAGTGCTAAAACATCGAAATTTGCCCACCCTGTACATAGGTAAATAATATAAAAATTGCAATACAACAATCACCAATTGAATATGTACCAATCTATCTTTATATTACAATCAAACCAACGTTCCAAAAATCCTTCATTTCCTCAATGTTACAAAAGAACAAACATTAGTCACTGCATTAATCGTTCTCCTAAAACGGTAAGCAATCTTAGTCTCAATACCGACCGGTATGTTACGTTCCACCATCTCCAGAGACCTGACACCGTTACACCATGGCTGGGGTCGTCCCGACAAACCCAAGGCAAACTATTCCATGTCGAACGTTCCGTTCGTGAGCCGGTCTCAGTTTGCGTTCATTAACTCGCGACGAAGACGAGAACGACAACAAACACGACCCATTTTCCGGTATCAGGCATCGATATACGCGATTTCATACGGGCAACCGGCAGAATTCACTGTTTTGGTTAACGGCAACAGGGTGGCACGTTGACCCAAGGGACTGCGGACGTTCGAGGCTGTGGTGAGTAAGCTGTAGTTACCATCATTTGGAATTTTCGGCATATGTGAGTGAACATAGGATAATTGAATGTTATGATCCTGGCAACTTCGAGGAAATTATCCATATCCAAGTTTTAATTGAAGTATAGTCGACGGAATATGGAACATCACGATGAAAACCTTCTCTAAGTTCAAATTGTTATTGTGTTTTCTATACGAATTATATGATAATATTCTGTCCGAATGGCTGTTTTATCTTTTCGCACAAGAACTTCCAAAAAGCAACAAATGAATACGTTTTCCGCAAGGATTCGTGCAAAATTTTGCACGGTTGATATTACACTGAGCATGAAATGTTCCTTCGGAGAACGGAGAAGTTAAATCTTAATATCTATTTCCTAAATTGATCTGAAATCATGTATGTACACACCTATAAGGTTCAAGATAATTCTAGCGACTCGGGGTTGCCAGATATTTCCCTTTTCTTCTGTAGGTGATGCTATTTAATAAAATAACCATATTTCCATGGAAACGACAGCGGCAAACTTTCATTTCTTACCTTAGAATACACTATACTCGATGTCATATTGAAAAGGAAACAGAGATCCTTTCCAGTAAGAAAATTAAGATTTTTGGAGAATCTCTGGAACGCGTCAATTTCGTTCTTGAGTCGAACGTTTTTTACATTGAAACTATCATTTTATCACTTCGCACGACATCCACAAAACCTTGAATTAAATAAATTAAATTAAATAAATCGGTAAGATGGGTCGTGCAACATGTTTCTCTCTCAGAAATTTGAATTTCCCAAGTTTTCATATAACCGAAAATTTCTTGTACCTGCCTTAGTTCAGTAGGTAAATATCTGATAATTATCGTAAACTTTATTGAACATAAATTCAAAAAAGTCAATTTTTCAGTAAAGAGTTGTCATCGAATAAGGCCAAGTCGACAAAAACAGTCGGTTCCACTAGAAGAACACTTATAACTAATCTTTACCGATCAAGTCACCTTTCCCTAGCCATTAAATAGTGTTTTTGGCAGAAACTGAATCCTTTTTCTATTTGACCATCACATACCTCTACAGGCAACAGTCATTGGTTGGTTAGCTTATAAACGATAATAGGATAAATTTATAAACGATTTTCCAATGAAAGATTTCATTTTGTATGAAAAGCACAGTAAGTACATGTTAAGAAAAATCAATGGATGCTGATTTCAGCATATTATTTTCATAAAATTTTCCATGACCAATTCGCACATTTGCTAATGTTTGTCATCAATGAATTCACGAAGTCCAACTTTTAGGCCATGAATTGTGGAGCATTGGCATAGAACTTATTTTTCATATAGCCTCAAAAATAGTCTAAAGATGTTGAGTTACAAGATCCCGGTACCGCGGTACCTCTTCGGGAAGTTACACGGCCAGAGATCTTTTCTTGCAAATTGTGATTATTTCATTTCTTGTGTGGCACCTAGCGCCGTATTGTCGAAAATAAACATCGCACATATCAATATATTCTAATACCGTGTATTAAAAATCATGACTTATTCCCAAGATCGACAAGAAACCAACAAACCTGGATTTTCGTCAGCACTACATGCTGAAGCAGCAAATTCTGAGTTATTCTTGGGCAATGCACACCTGTTCCAACACCTCAAATTTTTCCACCAGTTTTCGGCCAGGAAGGTGCTTCACGATGACCCGAAAGTGTTTGAGTTTTGCGAACTGTAAAATTTTCACCATTTGTGTAGTGAATTTTAACAATTTCATTGTGTTGTAGGAGCGTGTATCATTTCATTTTTAGTAATGACATAGTTTTACTCGTCAAATGTCAAGATATAACTAAAAATGACAGCTGCCCAAATAGCAGGCTATTCCAAATGAAACATCTCCTTGGAAACCTGGTTTGAACTAAATCAGACATTTATGAGTTAATCCAAGAGAATCATTCCAAACAAAAATAAAGCAACACTAATAATGTTAAATATACTAACAATAAATAAAATTCAACATACATACTCATAACATTTATTAGATATAGGATCTCATTTTGATAGTAATTATGAAAAGATTTTTTCGACGCAACCTATTAAAAACTTCAAAAATTAATAGATATTATAAAAAAAACTTTCCAAAGATTGTCAAACACTCCCCTGTTTTCTCTAGTTCAATATTTAAAAACATGTTCGAAATACTGTAAAATCAGTACCTATCCAGTAATACTGACGAAATAATGGCATGACAAAACAATTTCCTTCAAATAAAAAATAAAAATAGCGGAAGAAGCCTACTTTTTTTATTCATAATTTTAAAATGAATACGCGAGTCACTTAAACGGCGAGGAGAAATGAATCATTTCATTTGTCAATAACATCAAAATTAGTAATAGTAATATTGATAATATGTCGTGAACATGTTGCTATTTTTAATGTATAAGCGATGACCTTATTTCGACTGCTTCTCTCGTCTTGATTCTCACCAATTACAACCGCTCAATTACCATTTGAGCATTTCATTTTTCCTATAAAAAATCGAAAAAACTCAATACGAAGTAATATTTTTTAACAAAAAACTTTCATGCCATCAGCACTCATGATTTTTGTTAAAATATTACTTGTGTTTTCGATTTTTTTTTCGGAAAAATCAGATTTCCTTATGATATTACTCACGAAAATCGCTCCTATTTATGGACACATTACGTCTTATTTCGTAAGCGAGAAGATAAAAATTGATATGGAACAAAATTGAATTCCTAATAGTTTTATATGTTCGTACTAAAATTGAATTCTTGATAGTGCAATATGTTTTTAAAAAATCTAACCTCGCTTCTCCAATAGTATTCATTTGGCCGTAATAAAGTTTTCCCATTCCAACCCTCATAAATCATACCATAATGGGAAATAATTGGAGTCCAGCGTAATTGCTCACCTTAAAGTTATAAACTAATATTTTCCAATTAGGGTTCCAAGGAAAGACACTTCAGAAATTGGAAATTTATAGGAGTCCGCTATAATAACAGAATTCATGGAACTGGGTTTAGGCGCTTTTCAATCCAGACAACTTAATGAATGTTTGCATTGCCAGCGGAACCTCTTCTGCGGTCTCGCCGAAGTAATTTAGACCAAGATCCGCATCCATAATACCCTAGATTTGAGCATCCTAGAACCCCCGCAGACTAACAGCTAAGGTGAAACTTTTAGTAGAAAAACCTTTTGAATTTTTTCAAGGAATTTAAGTATCGTTCGCAAAGTGCCCATTAGTTGAATCTTGAGACGTGAATGCTTTCTTTCCATTGTGGAATCACGAATGAAAAACACTGCAAATAAAGGAAGTAGCGGCAATCATGCAAAAAGACTTGTCGAAAATCTTTTTATTGCTTTTTATTGTTGGCGCAACTGGATAAATATATCTTTTTTTTATGACGGAAAAAACGCTTGACATTTATATCTGTTGACTGATCACAAAATATCACTTCCTATGAAATTCCTTTTTTCCCTGATATACAGGGTGACTGGCGACGTAAGGGAAAACGGCTCAGTGGAGGTAAAGGACCTTAAACTGAATGAGGATTGGGGGTTAAAATGTCCCATAAGGATATTGGTTTCAGAGATATAGAATGATGTATAAAAAATGCTGAAACTGTGAACTCTTATACCTCTGTCAAAATTTTTCGCTCATATTTCACAGGATTTTTACTATACGCATTTTCCATCAGCTCACAAAAATAAATAAATAAAAAAAATTAAGGAATAAAGTTCAAGTTCTTTTTTAATGTCGCAAATTTTGTATGGTTTTCAAGATATGTAGAAAGCGAAATAGGTACTACCTACAGAATTTTCATATCCACTTTCAAGTCCCAGAAAATGAGAACTCATATCAGCACCACAGTACCCGTACAAGAAAAATATGTACTTATAATTATTGGGTATATTATTTTTTCTAAGATTATACTTTTTTAAAACAAACCAGGTAGATGATTATTACACATTTTTTAGTTCAGTAAATTAAACAGGACTTCTGGGAATTATTGAAATGAGTCAGACTTATCTTCAGTACCTACCTCGGAATCAGTGTTATTGGTCTATCAAAAATATCATTTCATCAAATAGATATATGAAAATTCTGTAATATTTCGCTTTCAACATATCATGGAAACCATACAAAACTTCCGCCTTTCAAACAAAAACCGGAAATTTTTTAAATTTTTTTTGGCTCTTTTCAAATTTCTATTTGGTTTTTTCACTTGATTTGTGAATTGAAATTTTTCCATACATACCTGCAATTTTTTCTATTTTCTTTTTGTGAGCTGATGGAGAATGCCTATAGTAACAACCCTGTAAAATATCAGCGAAAAATTTTCCACTTAAACGAAGATATGGGACTTCATAATTCTAGCATTTTTTCATGAATCACCTTATCTTATATCATTGAAATCAAAATCCTTATGGGGCATTTGAAACCCTCATCCTTATTCAGTTTCAAATCCTCAATCTCCACTGAGCCGTTGTCCTTTACGTCGCCAGTCACCCTGTATATGACGTATAGTAGAGGGTAGAGGTATACATTCGGCTCATACATTACTTACATTTCTTTTATATCAAAGTACAATATTATTTGAACATAATACATTTAATTACATTATAGAAAGGAATGTCCAATTCAAATAAACAATCAAGAACAGAGGCTCATCCAAAACAGAATATGCCTGTGTGTTGAATGTGCATTGCATGATTGACAATACCCGTGAACTATTTGGTACAAAAGTCGAATTTTCTTGGGTTAAAATTATATTTCTTTGTGCAATGGACTCAACTCATTTCGATGTAGGTACTTGGTTGCGTTGCAAATTGGGTGTTATTTCAGGACTATCGTATATTCCTTTTGTGTCATAAAGTTTCCTCCAAATTCAACTGAAAGTATAGCAGACGGTCATCGAAATGAATCACCTTTATATTAGTTAGCATTTTCCTGTTGAAGAAGTCGCTGCTTCTGAACGAAGAGCTTTGTACTTTAGGTAAAATTCAATTTATTGATCAGTAACTACAAAATCCGAAATGAAAAATGAAAAAACTAATGAGTAGGTGCATATAATGTTTCAAGTTATTCATTATAACCTCCTGTTTTGAGATTCGGCGGTAAATCGAGAACATACTGAAAGTTATCACGTAGGAAGAAAGTAAAAAAAGTGGTCGACCATGATACAAGAAACACAATGTTCATCAAAAACATCCCACGAATCTATCACCGAGTCCAATTAGTTCATGTCACAAGATATTCAATCTATTTCCATATCGTTTGTTCTGCATTAAAGCAGAATCAATAGAATATATTGACTTTCAAAATATGAGAATGGGTAGAGAAAATAATGAAAATCAATATCAGAAGATTATCGTTCTGACATTCTCATCAACAGCTAGATACCATATAGAGTTAAATTGTTGAACAAATCTTGTTTTATGATGCTTTCATAGACTACTGCCAAGAAATACGTGAAGAGCTCTGAGGAAAAGAAGAGCTTAGGAAATTTTGAGCACTCCTTCCATCATGAGCCTAGGTCGCCCTTGAACGCAATCTGAAAATTGGCATGAACATAAGAAAGAATCAGAGAAAAAGTATATGTTTGATTTCTCTATATGAGAATGAATAGTTCACATATTCAACCTATTTTTTACAACATATCGTATATATTAATACGGAAAGATTAGACAATACTTTTCAATAAACTGCTTGAAACAGCATATGAATCAATAGATTAAGTTTTATTGAGCAAGACTTCGCTTCGATATGATCTATTGTTCAATCGCTGAAACTAATTGAGCGAAAATATTGACTTCTCCATAATAAGATGGATATCAATTGATTCAAATCAAGAAGCAAAGAATTGCATCATGAATAAGTCTCTGGAGGTACACTCCTGGTCTTGCTAAGGCAAAGAAATTTGTAGTGCTTTCACCGACCTATACCAGGAAACTCTTGACTACCACGAGCTAAGCTTCGGGTAATGGTGGGACTGCTGACACGACATTGTCGGTGCAAATACATTTTGTACATCATGGGTAAGTCAGCAGATGAGATTTGCAGACTTTGTAAAAAGGAAGTAGAAACAGCCGAACACATAGTGGGCCAATTTTTTGGGGTTGACTGACCTAACAACCACTCCTAAGGAAAAGTCAGTCCTGGGTACTCACGAAATAACAGGCAAGGCTCCTAAGGATGTCGTGGGCTTCATTAACAGTATCTACGGCCACTTTGGGTTCGTATGAATAGCTTGGGTTGGAAAGAAAAGATCAATTTGTAGAAGTTCCCAGAAGGCTAACAGAGCCGCAATGACCCCGATTCAGTTATAATAATAATATGGCTACTCATGCCAGAGGAAATATGGGTACCAGGGCACTGTGGGGTTGAAGGAAATGAAAGAGCTGATGAACTTGCAGAAAGTGGATCAAGGTAAACACCTGCTGAACCTGAGCCTTTCTGTGGGCTAGGAAAAGACCAATATAAAGCTGCGGTCCTACCATGGGAGTTGAACAGCAGGACTATCCACTGGACTAACACTCCTAGACTTGTTCAGACAAAGAAATTCGTGACGATTTCACCTCCCTTCGTCAAAAAGCTCTTGAAGCTGTACCGTATGGGAAAGTCAGCAGACGAGATTTGCAGGCTCTGTGGATCGGAAGCAGAAACAGCTGAACACCTGGTATGCAAGTGTCCGGAGCTGGCTGGCCTAAGAACCATTCACATGAGTAAGCCGGTCCTGGATACCAGAGAGGTAACAGCTAAGGCCCCTAAGGAGATTGTCAGTTTTATTAACGTCATTGACGACCTCCCTGGGTTTCTATGAATGAGAGGGTAGATCTGCATGGTCTCAGTTTCCGGAAGGCTTACCGAACCAAAACGACCCCAGTTCAAATAATAATAATAATAATGGCTACTCATTTTTATTATTTCTGAAATACATGTAACCAATTCTGAATTCCAATTCGTATTTTCTGAAATTAATTGTTCTTTTTCTGAATTACATATTGTTATTCTTAAATACAAATAACCGTTTTGAATAACAACTCTGAATTCTGAATTACAATTTCCATCTTCTGAAATTCACTTTGCTTTTCTGAATTGGAAAAGGTGTAGTATTGCGTTTCAATAATATGTATAGACACATGAGATGTTGTCTAGATTTAATGTTATGTTCTCATATAGAATATTCCCACATAAACCATGAATGTCCACAAAATGTGCACACAACAACGCTGCATCAATCGATAAAACCGCAATCATAAATCGAGGCCAATCAGTGTTCGTCCGACAATATTGGCATCTCTAGGATCTCGCTAAATAAGGGGTAGAGGGGAAAAGGAGGTCGCGGTTTGTAGTTTACCTATGAAGGCGATGCAGGGAGGATTTCCGGAGTCCTGTTGGAGCTCTACCGCCTAAAATCAGGTCAAAGGGTGAGTTCAGCCTATCACGTTCAGGAACTGGGTCACGCTATTAAGGGGTGAATGACATATAGGGTATCTATTCCTCCCGTTGTGTGTTTTTACCGTGCGTAGTCATACGAGTCGTGTGTGCTTGCGCTAATTAAAAATTTGAATATACTCATCGCAGACTGTTCCACTCCTACGATATTTTTTGGAACGAAAAAAGGCTACGGGGATTTCTGAATGGAAGATTTTCGTCAGTGAACTCGACTCACTGAATATGTTTCAATTCTAGAAATTGATTTGAAGAGAATATATGATACATATCTGTTTGATAGAATTGAGTTTAAAATTGGAACTAGGGATTTCAATCAGTGAACAAATTTTATTCATAATACTTGAAGGTGTTGATAGCTGAATATTGTCATATTTCTTCCGGGTTAACCTGAGATAAAGAAAAGCTTTGTAAAAGCGGCCTTAAAATGGCTTACATGCAAATCATTCTAACTCATTCTGTGATGCTCAACAGTGTATGGATAAAAATCAAGACACATGTATAACAAGTAAGAATTCTTGGACAAAAAACATGCAGCAACAAGCTTGAAATCATAGCTATCTATGCCTGTGGCAAACAAAATCAACAAATTATATGAATAGAACAAAGAAAGGTATTTCATTTTATTTTTCTTAAAAAAAAACTATAAGAAATTGAACCAAATACTAACAAAAACTGTTCTTCTTGATTCAACGTTCACTTTCAGACCGACATGTTTTACAAACAAACAAGTCTGGTCTGATCAATGACATCAGAAATATTTGTCATACTCACGCATGTATGCCAGTTGGAGTTATGAACTTCAACAGGTCATTTCAACCAACGCCTGGGTATTTTGCTCGGATTTTTCATTATATATACTCCACGGTTTTCATAATTCAACAGATTTGTTTTTATGCTTCTTTCAATGTCATATTCACATATGAGCTACGCCATTCTTAGATATCTCTAATAGTTTTTTTAATATCCTGACCTATTTCCTCCTTTTTCGATATCCAGGCCAAATATTCCAACTTTTCTTAAAATGACAAAAGATCATGTTTTTGGAACGAACGATTTATTGATACTTCATGCCGTCCGTGATATTTTACAGGCACTGCAACCTCATTTTCTATCTCTCAAGAAAGAACATCATATGATACTTCTCAGCACTTCAAAGTGCTGAAGTTTAATTTAACAATCACCTGAGAAAGGAGTACCATAAAATACTCTGCAGCACTGTCAAGTAAGCATTGAGATATTAGTTCAGCTATCACAATCGATCTAATAACGTTATGTAATATTCTCTTTCAATGGCTTTGCCGTTGTCAAGCTTCTCAATGAACAATATACCATTCACGTTACAAAATACGGATGCCATAACCTGACATAACATAACTCCTCATATCGGGCGACCAGAACTCCAGCATCGTGTGTTGTTCTCTTTTAACCGTTGTTGTCGATGGAGCAGTCTGAAAAACACTGTGCAAGAAAATAAAAAGAACACAGTTCTTCATTTCAACAAAAAGCAGTGTTTCATCAACTCGTTTAATGCATTTTTCAAACAGCAATTGTGGCGACACTCAACCTTCAATATGTCAATCCAGATTTAACTCCATGTTTCGAAATGTTGACACCTGCGATACCTTTATGTGCCAGACTCGGAACCTATTGAATGAGGTAATCACTTTTGGGATAAAAAATTTTTGCCACGTCATTCATTAAGTTCCAGGTCACTTTCGGGGTGAAATGTATTCAAAGTATTCGCTAGAAAAATGTATCACATATAATTTTGAGCAAGTTTGTTGTCATATCTGTCTATACGAAAATATTGACACCAAAACAATTATTCTCATCAGATATAAACATACAGCATTAGTCAATAAACCAAATATCGGAATATAGGATTGGCTCGTTCATCGAATAATTGTTCGTGGGGGTCCGAAATTAATTTTCATACAGAAAATTTTGAAATCGGAGATCAAAAATATTTTCATTCCTAAACTGATGACGAAACTTCTTCTACGATTAGTAAATTCTAGAGCCAGAATGAACAAGATATTTTTTCCATTCGCCATTCCATCTGATCCAAAACTCAAACCATCAGTAGGTTCATTGCAGCTTCAGAGAAATGCTAATCGAACGCAGAATCAATTTAACTTCAGGGTGTTATATAGCATGGAAATTAAACTTAATTGATATTCCAATCGATATGAGTTCAAAAGGTAGCGCACATATAACTCAGAGGAAACGTAATTATCATCACAGTTTTTATACATTTCCAATACTTTTTCCTCCCAAAGACATTAATTCAATTTTAATTCATGAGAGAGTCAGATTAATTAATTCAGCACAAGATTTTCTATTGTGATCTTTCATTTTCGAGATTCATTTGAATAATTGTTGAAAATTCATAAATAAGTCGTCTTTTATTTTTATATCTAATGCATTTTCCCTTAATCGTGAAATTTTACCGTGAATTTTGTGGATGAATAGTATTGATAAGTTGGAATGGATGATATATATGTTATTCTAATTTTTATTTTTTGGTGATTACAGATTCAGAGAGACTGAGAAACTTAATTGAAATTCAAAAATGGCTTCCAGGCTTGCTGATATGCAGGTAAGAACTACTGAAATTTTAGTTAACTCTCGCCAAATTTTGACAGCGAAATTTTATCATTCAAAATGTCGAAAAAAGACTTGATGTCAGGAGCTTTTAAGCACACGTTATTTCATGTCCTATTTGGGAAATCACAGAACTGTAGTATATATTATATGAGATATGAGTTAGTATGACGCTGCTGTTGTGGGTTTCTGGCTCGGTTTCTGCTTCCGAATCTACCGAAGTACTCATTGATTGGCAAAGAATATTTATCTAAATAGATGAAGAGTTTTGATTTTTTTGATTTTATCCTACTAAAATTCGGCGTGAACATCTGAGTTATATTTTAACATATTAAAAAATTGCAAACTAATCCGATCGGTTTTTTTCAAAAATATAGTATAACTTTTTGTCGATATTCTGTTCGAATTTTTATGCTGCTGGAATCACGTTCAACAAGAAAGTTTGCTAAAGCTTGAAACTGTTTTTTCCTCCCTCTGAAGTCAAAATACTGTTACTGTTATTGTTGTGGCAAGATAGAATGAGAAACTACCAAGCATTGCCCTAATATATGATAACTTAAATCAACTTTCATCGGAAATATAAAGAGCGATCCCTCTTTTGTTAATTTTTTGTGACCAATAACATTGTTCAATAAAAACACTTTATCTTTTAGGTGTAAAAATTGGGTCAAAATCTTGAAGCACACGGATTTAAATTAGAATTTTGTGTTTACTTGTGATAATAATGATATCACTGTGAAAATATCAAGAATTCTAGACTTCACATTCAAAAGTTAGGATATTCTAACAACCGGTCAGGAAAACTTGAATTTCCTTCGGAAAATTTAACATCTTATAGAATTAATTGAGTTTCCTAGGAAAGGTAAAAATGAATTATTTCAAATTATGCAGAACTACATACCGGATATTCAATTATAAACTGAACATATATACAAATAGGTACTAAATGCACATTTAAGAACTACGTCGTCTTTTTACTAGAGCGGCGTACTTTAAAAAAATACAGGACGTTTTTTGATGAAATCGACACAACATCCTTTGATAAATTTGACAAGATGATTTTAAGTTGAAATAGACTATTTTATATGAAGTTAAAAAGATGCCTTAGAAGAATCTTAGAGCCTCATTCAAAGCACGGCGGCGAAATTTTATTTTGCCCAGGCGCCAAAATGTGTGGCGGTGGCCCTTGTGGATTTATTTAATGCCGCAAAATAATCATCTGAAATTATGACAAGAACCAGGACTGCTGCCACACATTTTGTCGCCCTGGAAAAATAAAATTACGCTGCCCTGCTTTGCCTAATTTATCCGAATTTTCTTTGAAGGAGCCTCTAAGGCATCTTTTCAACTTCATATAAAATCGTCCTTTTTAACTTAAAATCACCCTTTCACGTTTTGTCGATTTAATCAAAAAACGTCCTGAATTGTACGACGCTCTAGTAAAAAGACGACGTAGTTCTTAAAGGTGCATTTTAGTACCTATTTATATACAGGGTGGCCATTTGAAAACGAAACAGACGAGATTATAGACGAAATAAAGTTTTTCGATAGAAATGCTCGGACAGGTCGATTTCTGTTTCGAGGGGAACAACTTAAGATGTAAGTTACGGACGCATAGCGCTTCAACCCTTGCTGCTACAACCCCCACCCCCAATTTTTGAATAGGGAAGATGGGGTGAGTGATACCTCAATTTAAAGGTATTTTTATACTGATTTCAGCACAGTAATTGTTTTTTCATTTTATGCATTAGTTCTCGAAATATTCATGCGTTAGTTAGTTAGGAAGGAAGCCACACTCATGGTTGTTTTGAAGCTCAAAATGTCGATTTTTCAAAAAACACTACAAGTGCCATGAAAACACCACTTCATTTTCAAATACTTAGTTAAGAATATTTCGAGAACTAATGCATAAAATGAAAAAACAATTACTGTGCTGAAATCAGTATAAAAATACCTTTCAAATGAGGCATCACTCACCCCATCTTCCCTATTCAAAATTTGGGGGTAAGGGTTGTAGTAGCAAGGGTTGAAGCGCTATGCGTCCGTAACCTACATCTTAAGTTGTCCCCCTCGAAACAGAAATCGACCTGTCCGAGCATTTCTATCGAAAAACTTTATTTCATCTGTAATCTCGTCTGTTTCGTTTTCAAATGGCCACCCTGTATTCATAACTGTAGTTGGGAGCGCCTTTACGATTTAAAAAAAAAGTGCTATCGGAAATATTATTATTTCACTACTAAGAAAACGTTTTTGTGTCAAAAATTATGTCTTGTTTTATTAACTGACTTTGCACCCCTACAATTGGGCACCTCGGCAAAATGTACGGTTTGCCGGTCCTGGCGGCGGCCCTGACAAGAACAAAACAAGTACTAAGTATATGACAATAAAATGGATAAGAAAGCAATTTTCTTCCTAATTCTTTCGTCAACACGTATTCGACATAGATAAGTTAATAGCAAAGGCACGTTTTGAGTTAGAAACTTGTTATCGCAATAATGCAACATTTCCGTGAGGAGTCCCACGCCCAAGAAATTATGCACAATTTCATGCCTAACTTCAGTTGCACATATTAGCAAATAGTTACATGCGGTGGCTGAAATCCCGATTGTTCTCGTGACCTTAACTTTCGCGACTTTGGGTTAGGTTGGGCGACCATGCGATAACTTCGACTCCTACACGCAATGGCATCTGTTGCGGTGGAACCGCGGTGAGTCATCCCAAAATTGATGGATACTCCTTATTTGGCGAGATAAGTCGTCAATAAGAAGGTGGAAATGGTTGCACAGGATCTACCGATAAAAAAATATACAAGCTGCCGCTTGGATTTATCAAAATAAAAGGCTTTGAACTGAACTTTGAAAGTCTTAAGACCTAATTGCTCATGCAAAATATTGTAACAGGCCAATTGAAAAGTCCCCAATAAAACACATTTTTTTGGCAAAAATCGATTTTATAGAGATTATAGTGATCTTCCAACTTTTCGATACCATTTTTGTAGTACGATTTGTCTTTCGCTTCAGTTTCGGCGATTACTTCTTCATTGGCTCTAAATTTTGTTCAGGGGGCATTATTTTGAACTCTGAGAACAGGAATAAGTCGCTGGGGGCCAGATCTGGCGAATACGGTGGATACAGAAGCAATTCGAAGCCCAATTCATGCAATTTTGCCATTGTTTTCATTGATTTGTGACACGGCGCATTGTCTTGCTGAAACAGCACCTTTTTTTCTTCAAATGGAGCCGTTAATTAACGATTTCATCCTTTAAACGATCCAATGACGGTATATAATAATCGCTGTTGATAGTCTGGCTCTTTTGGAGGTAATCAATGAATATTATACCTTCCGCATCCCAGAATACTGATGCCATAACCTTGCCAGCTGACTGTTGTATTTTTCCTAGCTTTGGATTCGGTTCATCGTGTGTAGTCCTCTCGGCTGACTGACGATTGGACTCCGGAGTGAAATTATGGAGCTATGTTTCATCCTTTGTCACATATTGACGCAAAAATTCAGGTTTATTGCACTTAAACAGCTTCAAACACTGCTCAGAATCATTAACACGTTGTTGCATTTCATCGATTGTGAGCTCGCGCGGCACCCATTTTTTGCACACAGCTTTCTCATGTACAAATATTCGTGAATGTTATGATTTACACGTTCAGATGATTCATAAATTAAAATTTTTTTTTTCAAAAGTATTTTATGAAACTTGAAATTCGTATATATTATGTTTTGAAGTTTTAGAAGTTTGAACTTCTGAAGGCACACCGGTACGTCGCGACATACCGACGCGTCAGTCGGTTTGACCTAGACAGTATAATTTTTCTCCAATATGGATGAAGACAAGTTGAATGGATTGGCATTAATGCATATACACAGAGCCATTTGCAGCAGTCTAAATGTTGATAATATTATACAAAGATACGCTAGTCAAAAAAACCTACTGATACTCAGTTTTGAATATTTGATGATTTGTTTTATATATTTTATATTTGGTTATATTTTGTTTGTTATTGATGAGAAATATCTTTTTTTTTTTTTTTTTCATTCATTAGATTGCTTCAGTTATATACATCTCGTGTAGAATGAGTCCGATGGGGTTCCACAAGAATGCGTTAGAAAGATGAGATTTCGTACTACAAAAACTTTTGTGACGGTTTTGTGATTTGTTGACTCAGTTTACAACAGAATAATAGAAAATTCAAGTAGAATATAATAAAAACATAATATTTCAGTAAAAATAAATCCAAGCGAGTGAAAATTTTGTATTTGGATGTATAATAAATAATTATTTCAAACTGTGTACAAAATTCCATTCTGATTACGTCAAGCAAAAAATAAGAAATATATTTCCGATAACCCCGTTACATTGATCTGACTATAGGTTGAAATTTAATTTGCCTATATGTAAAATAAGTACTCAAATGTTCATACAAAATTGTGGCAATTGTATCATCAGAACCTCTCACCTAGAATGAAATAACACCATTGTACCACATATCTATTCACAGTTCTGTGGTCATTTTGTATAGAACCTCAAAAGCTTTCAAAAATGGAAAAAATATCTATTCTTTTTATAATTGCATATCTTTTTATCTCATTCTTGAAATCGAGTCGTTTCTCAAGAACAGACGTAAAAGTTTTTGTAAGAACCCCTCCTCCATATACTACAATAATTCACCCCTAAAATTATGCATTTATTTAGTAACAACCTATATATCTACAAGAGAATTCATTTCAACTCTGAAAATATACTGAAAAAAGATCCATTTCGCCGTACTGCAGAACTCCTGAGTATTCGACAAAACAACTAGCGGCGAACAATTCAGATCCTTTCCTTTCACAGAAGAAACTTTGATGAAATCCTCATATTTCGTCTAGAAACTAATATTCAGCACCTCGGTTATATTGAATAGACCCAAATATCAACAAAGAAATGTAATTTGCTCCCAACGTAATTCGAAGAAAAAGTCGATAAAGCTATTGTTATAAAGTTCAATTTAACTTTGGCGTCATTCAAACTTATCTTACAGCATGGTATCGAAGTTGATAAGTTAGAGAGACTTCAAAAGTGATTATTCCGAGAAATTTCTCAGCTGAAATGAAAATCTGGACCTAATTTGTTTTTCACTTTGTATATATCGAGTTGGTATACTTTGTACTACGAAGATTAAAAAATTTACACCTTGAAGATGAAGATGATATTTCTAAATTCATAATTATAAGTTCGTAAGTAATTATGAGTTCCACTTAAAATTGCTTCAGAAGTAGGTTACATAATATTACATTCCTTCTCCAGAAGAATTTTACATTACAACTTATCCTTCCCAAAAATTAGTCTGGAAAGAAATTAATCATTATCCAACTTGAATATTCTCCGAAAAAAAGTTTTTGCTTTTCCTTCAGTTTTTAATGTTTAATATTTGATACCTACAGATTCCAAATAATGTATAGAAGATTTCGTTCGCCGTTCAAGGATTTTTTTTGGAAAATATAGATCTATCCAAATAATAATCGATCGGTAGCTGCTTATCTTGGCAGCTGTCACTTTTGAAATTATCAGTTTTTGACATTAAATTATTTGACAAGTAAAAACTACGCCATTACAAAAAAAATGGCGATACACGCTTCAACAACTCATTGAAATTGTTTAAATTCACTACACAATTGGTGAAATTTATGAAATTTCAAATTAAGTTATCGAAACATCGACTTTCAGTTTTTTTCTATGTTTTCCGGAAGTTACAGACTCGTTTCCATTTTAGTATAGGGTTTGCTCAAGTAACCACCTCTTTTCATACGTAGAATTGATTAAAAGAATGAAAAATATAGGTTGCAATTTGAATTTTTGAGTTTTGATGAGTTTGAGTTGTCCTAGTTAATGATCCTCTCATAATCACCCTGTCCTTTTTTGGTCAAAACCGCAAACAGTATCATTATACAACGTATTGGCGGAATCTAAAATGAAAAGGGGTTTTTTCTAAAGAATCTTTTTCTGCAGAAGTATAAAAAAGTATCAGTCGTCGTCGCAAGCATTTTTTTCTTACAAATATTATCAACTCATGAAACCTTGGGGTTATACTCAAGTTATGACATATGAAATTTTCATCAAAAAAGCTATCTAATCTTGCAATAATATACTATTACTAGGTGTGTTATATGAAATAAGAAAGTAGTAGTCTGATTCCGGTATACCCGGAAGTTGTAGAGATCTGAAAATATTTTTGGAAGAAAGATCATTATCTTCAACCCCGGTAGGTATGCAAGTTTTCAGCACAAAATTATGATTAGTATTCCATAAACGTCTAATAAGCCATCGCGGTAAATCACCCTGTATATGGGATGAAATTCATAAATATAAAGTTCAAAGGTACAATTGGAGCATGAACGAACAAGTATCCAAAAGCACCAGACTTCACATGCTTCTCTCATTTTCATAATACAAATGATAAAAGATCACAGAAAGTAAGAAGCATCGGTTTTATTTATATCAGTACCTATTTTGCCATTCAATAAAACTCAAGGACAATATACAATCATCTCACATTCATTTCTTCATTTCCAAGAAAAGTATGTCTACGGATGTCGGGAAGATACAAGAGTAATTCATTATAATTGAACAGCTGACTCACTGATATAAATCATTATTTGCATTTTTACTTTAACTTCATCCGCGCGTGCAAAAGAGTTGACCAATAAGAACATTTGTATTAATCATTTTCAAGTATTGTAGAATTATAATTCACAGCAAACATTAAAGATGAGTAATTCGATTAAAAATAGATTCGTACATAAACTTGTTTGTAAGTATAATATGTTATTAAAATTGTTAATTTTGTTCCATGCTCTAGTTTTATGATTGACTGAAAGAAAACAAGCAATTCACTGAATGAAATATACACTATCAAGAGAGAAAAACATCAAATTTCTGATCTTAACGATCACTTTAGGTTGAATGTAATTCAATTTTTTCTCATACTCGAACGAAGTAATAGGTACAGAGTGATTGTTTACATTTCACTCAATAGCTATCTCAGTTAATATTGGACCTCCAAAAACGTTTAAATGGACAAATATGAATTATTTTTCATGGGGATTCAGAATTCAGTACTGGGAAATGGAAAAAAGCATTAAAACCCTAAAAATTGTATGTAAACTGTTATTTTTCGGATGGAACACCCTGTATTTTATTTTCCTGATTGGTAGAGCTCTTTCTCCTGATTCGAAATATATATACTTTATTGAGGTTATCCTTATCAGTTTTCGAAAAATATACATTTTTTTTCATCTTAATCTAAGGTAGATGTAGAACGCTACATTGTAATGCTGCGATTTCTTTATAAAAGTTACTGAAAATTTATGGTTAAAAATTCATTTTCATTGACGATTCACTGAATCAATCACCCTGTACATACTTGACAGTATGTATTTCAAATATTATGATCGAACAATTCAGGTGAGTCAGTTCTGTGGTCTCCAAGGGTGCAATTGGCACATGAATTAATGAGCGCTCAAGAACTCCTCATTAAACGTCAGTGCTTTTTTCCTTTTTTTTTTGTTCTGAAAATATGCTGGAATTTTATATTTTACACGAAATTTTGCATAAATCTTAAAATTGTTATTTTATATTCTTTTTTCTTCATCAATTTTTTCTTGAATTATTTACGATTCAGATGATGTGATCAGCTTCAGTTTTTCGCAGATAGATTCAAATTGGTTATTTCGGTTACACACCAAAATATCAACTGGATTGGATCTGTAATAACGGAAATCTTAGGCTTAGGTATTTCTTTTCATATATTCTTCTTGAATTTTTTATGCTTTGATCAGTTTGAAATTTTGCATGAAACTTGAAATTGTTTTTTTCATATGAACTCTCGAAAGGTCAACACCTCCTTTTTTGTGGTCACGGATCTATTGGGTAATTTTTTCTAATGTTCTTCTAGAATTTAGTAGTCTTTATATAGGAGCAAAATATTTATCCTGATCATATTCGAAAATCACAGACATTGTAACGAAAGAATAAAGCTAGCTATTCGATGAAAGAGCGTTCAAAAATATTTCCAAGTCATATTTCAGTTACTTTATACCTGTTCAACTGAATGGCCTAGGTTTCGGACAAAAAATGATGCAACCTCTACAATCTTCATATAATACCTAATAATGAAAAGTATAAAAAAAATTATTCAACCTCTTCAATCTTCATCTAATACCTAACAATGAAAAGTATAATTATCATTCAATGATTGGATGAGTGGATTATATTGTAAAACCCACATGATTGAATATTTCGGTGATTTATACCGAATTGGTTCCTAATTAGTAATTATTGCAAATATCCAGTATTTTTTTCTGGTGACTATGACTATTATGTTTTTTATACGTATATTATCTATTTATTTGAATTTCTTCACCTCGCCCTTACAAATACAGAAAAAACTCTGCATACTCATTTATTTTCTAGAAAATATATATGAAAAATCATAAAGAAATGAGTATTTCCTTCCACCATTTCGCGCTTTCATTTAGCAGTGAACATAAATACACACTTTTCCAATTTATAGAAAGGTATTATTACCAACATGAAATATGCATGTCCACTACCTATAAATTCGGAAAAGGAATCAACTTTAGAAACCTATAATCACAATATAGTTTTTCCCACTTCAACCCTCTATTTGTAACGTATGGGAGTTCAGTTTCCTTAGAAACGTTAATAATGCGCAAAGCTCCATTCACTAGCCAATATTGACATTGGACGAATTCCATTCAAGTCTGTTGTGAGATGGAGATCTCAACACTAATTTCGTTTTGGAAACTTGCTTGAATACTGTTTACTCTTGTTCGAGATGAAGATTTGTTCGTTTATACGTGAAGTTTCGGGGTTCCGTCATGAATGGAAATTTTTCTGCTAGTCTGAATAATGTAGTGTCCATTGACCTTGAAAATTCTTGGGTTGCTAGAAGTTATCAGGTATTTCTGTTCTAGCAATTTGACAAACACTCTTAAGTTCTTCACTCAATATTATTTGTTTTACAATTTTTCACATCTTTGTAGTCTGTGTTCCTTCACTTCCTTAGGCACAGCACACTTAATTGTTTTACGAATAGCGAATTACTGCTATAAATCCTAGTCTGGAAATGTTTTCTCTGCAAGGTAGATTCAAATCCGCGTGCTCATCAACTACACCGCCCCATGTTAATAGTAAGAGATTCTAGGCTTTCTGTTATGCGTTCACCAATTTGTATACATACCAAGGTCATCATTTATATAATTTTTCATAAACACCAATCTATAATGAATGAAAAAACTGTAAAATACTTGGCTCCAATACCCCTTCTTTCAGGCTTAGATAACACAAACAGAATATAAAAGCGGCCCAAGCACCGATCCTTTTGGCATGCCTACCAAATTTACATACGACCATTCACTGTTTACATTATTTTAGTGTTTGTGGTTTGTCTTATATGATTAAGTTGACTTTAAAATATCACTCCTCTAAATCCCATCAATTCCGGCTTTTTTAACAAAATATCTTATATTTTGTGGATTGTGGGCAGAATAGTTTTATTAAAGTAAACTAAAATTAAATCTTGCTTGAAGATATGAATTACAAAATAAAATTTATTGAAACAACATATAAATACAATTTAATGATGGTTGCTGAAGGCTGAATAAAAAAAACACTAATTCTACATATAGGCATCTCATCATAAATGTGAAAACTTTGGGCTCCAGAAAGAAATTAATAAATGTATTGATTTATAGGGGGATTTATGTTGAAAATCTCATGAGGCTATTCAAAAACTGATGGTGACTACTAGAAAATGAGACGGTTCAGTTTCTGTTCCAATTTATAAAACTGTCTCGTCGTTACGTTCCTCTTCAATCGAAGTAATTTATTAGAACTCTATCGATTAAAAAGAAATGGTGATTTCAGTCCAAAAATTTTCTTCATCATAAAAATAAATCTTTAATAATGTAGAGACAGCAATTGCAAGTCGAGCGTGCTTAAGATGAATCAAAATTAATATTGAACCAAATGGTGGTAGAAAAAATTATGTTCTGCTCTGATTGAAATCTTCAAATAATCAAAATGAAGAAATAAAATCTTCAGATAATAATAAAGTGAAAATATTACAGCTCAGAATTTATATTCAAGAAATTTATAAAGTAATTAATAACTATACCAAAAAAAAATTAAATTCAAAATTGATTCCATGAAATGGTATCAAATGGTAATAAATGATCAGAAATAATTATATCCAACAAGGTAAATTCGAATATTCAAACAAAGAACGGCAAAAAAACAGTATGAGCTTCTTGGTTTTTAAACAAGAAAGAAAAAAACCGATAAAACTGAAGCTGTCTCAGGAGCAATATTGAAACAAATTATGATATTATATTCATTGAATGAAAGAAATGAAAATAAGAAGTATATGAAAAAGAAGAATATTTGATCAACATATTTACTTATCCAAATATCTAATTAAAAATTTCCAATTTCAATAAATAAATATCAAACGACTTTTCTTCTGATCAGTAAATTTCGTCTTCATATCAACTCATGCAATATATCGACGGAAGTACCCTCAGTATTCAGTGGCGTATCATCGGCTTAAAAAAAATAATCGAATCAAGTGATCGTTACACATCAAAGGCTGCAATTTTTTTCACAAATACCACATGAATCCCATTCATAATTGAGTTGATTATAGAAATACATAAATTTTTTTTTTGTTTTCAGGCTCGCTTTCAACAAAAGCAAATGCAAGAACGAGAAGAAAAACTACTGAAGCTCTATGAGAGTCAACAACAACGTGCCTTTGACAGGGTTGGAAGAGGAAGTGCTGGAAGTAACACAAGTATAGGATCAACGGGTGGAGGAAAGGTTAGGCAAATGTTTGAGGAAAGAAGACAGAGAGCTGGTATCGACAAAAGTTATCCTCTTGAACCTTTAAATGGTGAGGATCATTATGAATATCGTTACTTAAAATACTGATCTACTGTTAGAGCCGCCACCAGAACCGGCATACATTTTGCCGGGGCACCAAATTGCAGGTCCGGAAAGTCAGTTAATAAAGCAAGACATAATTTTTCCACTCATTGTAGTAAAATTAAAAATTGCCAAATTGCGCTCTCAACGACGACGACGACAAAACATCCTTCTATAAATTTGTCAAGGTGATTTTGAGTTCCAAAATACGTCTTCATTTTCATATGAAACCAAAAAGATGCCTGAGAAGAATGACAAAGGCTCCTTCAAAGAAAACTCAAAAACCTGGAATTCGAAAGCTCTAAAATATACACCATTGACTCGGTGCTCTATTATGGTTGATGGCTAACATTATCATTAGACTCAATTAGAGCTACATTATCAAATTTTTTGGAAATACAAGGTTTGTACCAAAAAAGTGTGAATAACTATATTTTCCTTTCGAAACGCCATATTTTCATTGAAAATTCAGATTGTATGGAATAAATTAACTCAATTTTGTTCGAAAATATGCTTGAACCTGAGATGTTTCGATTTTTCATAAATTGAAGGTCTTCGGAAAACCTAATAATTACGAACTAATTTATTTGAATGAGATTTTGAAAGTGAATACTAGAAGAACGAAGGTAAGTGCTGACGACTTTTTGATAATTATTGATAAGTCTAGTGGGTGTGCACTGAGACGATTCATTGATGACTTATTCAAACGTTAATATTGGGCTTATCCCTAATGACATACCATGTATTTTTTATTGGATAGCGAATTATCTCTACCATATGAGAAATATAGGGTGTGTCATTTGGAGTATGTTCGGCTTTAACGTTCAAATAAGTCATCAATGAATAGTTGTCTTATTACGAACACCCAACAAGGTTCTCAATGATTATCAAAAAGTCATCAGTATTCACCTCCGTTCTTCTAGTATTCAATTTCAAAATCTGATTCAAATAAATTCATTCATTCCGAAGCTTATAGATTTTTCCTAAGACGCTTCAATTATGAAAAATCGAAATATCTCAAAAACGGTAAGTTTTAAACAATTTCATGATGTAGCTCTAATGGAGCCTAATGTTTCTGTGTCGAAAAAAAATTGAAAATTTCAGCGCTCAATTGTAATCGGGCTTCGCGTCATTGGTGGAACATCCTGTATATGTAACTCATTTAATCGGAAAATATTTATTGATAAATGGTTGTTCTACAGAGCCCTCAGCTGCCAAACACATTTTTTTTCTGGCAAATAACAATTCAATTCAATAACAGTCAATGAAGGTACGATTAGACAATTAGGGAATTAGGGCGGCGAAATTTTATTTTGCAGGGGCACCAAAATGTCTGGTGGTGACCCTGTCTACTGAAAGCAAGCGTAAAACTCAAAATATTCAATTATCAATTTCAACAAGTAATTCAAAAGGTCACATAGAGTCTGAATTCAGATATTGAAGATTAAGTTATGGCACATTCGTTATCAATTGAAAAAATGGATAAAAACTATTTTGTGTATTTTTTCATGGGAAAGAATACCGTGCAAGGATAGTAAAGGCTCAATATAATAAGTGTTATTCATTATCTGCTCTATCGAGATCAACGGTCAAAAGGTGGTATGCTGACTTTAATCATGGTCAAAGAACCATCAACCATTCTGAATGCTCTGGTGGCCCGAATTAAAAAAACATCAAAAAAGTCCACAAAATGGTTTTTAGTTTTTAGCGATCGTGGTTGCGTGAGATAGTGGTGGAATTGAAGATATCAGAAGGCAGGGTTTTTACTATTGTGAAGAAGTCATTGCCTATGCCGAAAGATAAGATCAATCTTTCTACAGAAAAGCCATGAAAAAGTTAGAATGAGCTTTGAAGTATATGTAGCACTCTTAAAGGTGACTATATTTATGAATAAAGTCGAATTTTCAACTAGTTGAGCCCGAGACCTTTTGAGTGGAGTGTTACTTAACAGCAAGATTTTATCAATTATTTCTTCTTCACCTCTTCCGACCAAATTTTACGTCCAAATGATATCAAAAACAAAAATTGAGGGAAAAACATTCTGCATTCAATCAATTCCGTCTGCCACTTATTCATTTCATTTTATCCAATAAAGATCCTTCTTGTCTTCTTGTGTAGATCTTGTTGCTATATTACGTGGATCAAGAAAATTTTGAAATAATATCGAAAGTTCTTTGCTAATCACAAGATCCTTGTATGGAATACTCAGATAAATCCCTTATTTTCAACCCATCTAGTGAACTCATACTGCTGTATTAATCTTACGCTTTTTTTCTCGATCTAGGTAAATCAATGGTAAAAATCTCCAATGGACAACAACCCGTCGTTAAAAATTCTAGGAAAACCGTTCAAGCCACCGTTCAAAGAAGTGTCACCCACATACGAAATGGTAAACCTCTCATCAACAAGCGTGAAACTATTCAAAAAATATACGACAATAACAATGGAGTCGAAAAATTCGAAACAAATCATTACAATGAGAATCTTCTGGATGGCACAGATAGTTTGGTAGATTTGATGAATAGGAATAATATTTATGACAATTTGGACGATGAAGAATCTCCTCCATTGGAGACTGTTGAAGATGATCTTTCATTCATGGGAAAGCTGTCGAATGTTGGTGGCGTTCCACCAAGCAAAAATAGTATAGCAGCTATAGCCTCTACACCTCCAAAAAAAGTCAAGCAGATAATCACAGAAACAAGACGGAGTCCTCCAGCAAAAGTGAGTACCTACCATTCATTCACTTCTTTCTGGTTTCACTTTTGAAAGAAAAGGGGAGTTCTATTGAACTTCAATGGCCATAGGATAATGAATAATAAATGACTCATAATCGAGGAATAATAGAAAAACTACCTACAGTTATTTATCTCCTTCTTCTTCTCACTTTGTTTATAAGACATATTCTTCTTCTGGTTTGTTGTTACGAAATTATTAGGTAGTTTTTTCGATATTCTGCTTTGGTGTTCTATGTTCTGAAGATGATATCAATAGAAATATTTGCAGTTAGCTCTTCTTCTTCTTCCCCTTACATTAGGACCAAAGTCCTGTGTTTGCATCAATGGTTTTCCAGGCGGAGTTGGGATGATGAAGACCAGCTTTCATACCATCTTATAGGTGGTCGTCCAGGTGGTCTAGGAGTATTAGAACTTTTTTCTTTTGCTATCCTAGCTAACCTGCATTTGCCATCTGCAGTTAGCTCAAAATGATTATTCTATATATACATACAAAAATCTCAACCATATTCAGGCCGTAAACACAGAAATATTGGGAATTTAAGAAAACGCAGGTTTGTATATTCCTCCTCAATCTAGAAAATTAGGCTTGCACAAACGACATCACTCCGTATTTTGATTAAAGACTTAGGGACAGTTGCACCATTTGCCTAAACATTGATTAAAAATTTAAACGTTGATTACTCTATGATTTCTCAAGAGAAATCAGAAATTAATCAATGTTTAAATTTTAATCAATGTTTAGGCAAATGGTGCAACTGGCCCTTAGCTTTTAATGTTCAGTTAACATAAAAACTCAAGCCGATCGATCACAAGCAGTATCGTATGTTCTCTGATTGGGTTTTTTAAATGCATGAAAATGATTTTCGAAATTTCATCGAATAATCATCTTCAGTGATGAGGCTCATGTTCACCTAAGAAGTAACATTAATAAGCAAAATTGGGGCATTTGGGGCTGGAAAAATCCAAAAATGTGTGTTGAAAAGCCTCTCCATCCTCAACGTGTCACTGTTTGGTGCAGGGATGGTGGTGTGATTGGACCTTACTTATTCTGAAATGAGGCCGGTGCAACTGTAACGGGGAATATATTGCGTTACCCAGATATGATTAATGATTTTTCATTGCCGGAATTGGAAGTTATTGATGTGGACGACGTTTATTTTCAACAAGATGGCACTAAGTGCCACACTAGCAACGAAACAATCGCAATTCTACAAGAAAAGTTTCTTAGTCTTGTTATTTCTCGAAGAATTGATCAGATTTGGCCACCGAGATCTTATTAGGCTTTTTTTCTTTGGGGTCACGAAAATGATAAGGTCTATGCCAATGCTCCATAATCGATTCAATACCTTAAAGATGGAATTCGTGAAGCCTTCGAGGACATACAGACGAAAATGTACGAATTGATTATGGAAAATTTTATAAAAAGGATATGGTCCTGCCACCGCAGCCGTGGCTGCCATTTGGTTGATATCGTCTTCCATAGTTAATGGCTTACCTTCCTATTTACAATGAAAGGAAAATCCCCTAAAAAACAAGCTTTTCTTAATATGGAAATGAAACATCCTATTGGGAAACCATTCACTTGAATAGAAATAGTAGATATTGAAGGAAATATAAGATTGAAGTGTACCAAAACATCCATAGCATTCGCATATAGAAAGATATAAAAGCACTATAAGATGGTATAAAATTATGTAAAATATTGTTTTGGTCACATTGAGAAGCATGACCTATGCATATTCGATTTCAGTTGCATTTTTCTCATGAAATTCAACGGTTTGGCAATAACAAAAATGGAATCTTCGCTAAAAGTTATAAAATAGCACCATAAGTTTTCACCAAAACATACTCGTTTTACAACTTGGTTTATGACCATTCATAAATGTTTTTTTATACAAGTTGAATTCTCGAGAACCACGCTATCGATTCTTTCAGGAACGTGACCTTGAATTTGAACTGGTAAATAACCCTACGGTCATTTCGCAGAAGCAGCATGTTTCAGATATTCTCCAGGATAACAGAATCGCGTGAAGCAATGCGGGGGCGTTTGACCGATAAAAATTTCAACGGAAATACGTTCTGTCAGAGCAAACGACTACAAATTACCCAGCTAGGAAGATAATGACCAAATCCACATTTTAGGTTTGAACAGATTATTAGGAAAGGGGTTTAATTATCTCGAATTTGCTGGAACCGGTTCAAGATATAATTCTGTGGAAAGAAGTTGTGAGGAAGATTGACGATACTTACAACAAATTCCTCAAATGGTGTATTTTGAAGGATACCGCATACTTTATTAGGGATAGTGGTCTCCTGTCAAATAGGCTAAATTTTTTATACATATCAAAAATTATGATTTGGTTTTATTTGGTTTTTTCTCTTTTGCAATCTTTGCCTACCGATCATCTGATATTCTTTCTAGAAGGCCATAGCCAAGCCAGGGGGGTTTGGACCAGTGATTTTGACGTCGAAAACCAGGAGGAAGAGAGAAGGTTTTCGAAGATGCAGTATTGGAGGCATTACTTGATAAAGACTCGTGCCAAACGCAAAAAAATTGGCAGGATCATTGGGGGTGACGCAACAAACCATTTCAAAACGCTTGAAAGTCATGGAAATGATTCAGAAACAAGGAAATTGGGTTCCGTATGAGTTGAAGCCGAGAGATTTTGAACGGCGTTTGTTTGTTCGTGAAAAGCTGCTTGCAAGACAAAGACGGAAGGGATTTCCCTGGATCCCTGCTGTTTCTCAGAGATCCCGAAAGACGTCACTTCTTCCGCAAATGTAGTTTCGCTTTTCTTTTTTTTAATAAAAAGTTTTGGGGTAATTCTTTCTCTTTTCGCATTCGGATGGTATATTTTTGGTGTCAAGTATTTAATTGAAAAAACTCAGTAACTCTTCGTGTTATTACCTCCATACTTGATCATCTCTTCTGATATTTCGTCAATATCTGGAGGTTTTCTATTTTTCAATTTCGTCCCCATTTGTCGTATTTTCTCCAAGGAAATGGTACATCTCTGGATTTGTCCCTGATGTGCTGCTTGCTGCCGAGTCGTAATTTTTTTTATAATACTCTTCTATTTTTTCGAAGTAATTTAAATATTTCGTATGTCCTCATTTATTGGCTTTTTTTCTATTCCGTGGGTTCCATATTCTCTTTTGTTCCCCGTATAGATTATGCTCCATATCAAATATTCAACCTCTGTAAGATGTAGTTGTCAAATCATTCAAATTTACCAATTTCAGTCAAAGCCTACAATATATTAATCATTAGAACTATCGGTCGAAATTATTATCAACCCCAAAATTACTGACATTCATCCACATCACTGTCAGTTTGGCAATTATTCCATTATAATTATCAAAATTCATGAAAATTCTCAAAAAATTCAAATTTCAAGGAGAATTTTCAATGTATCAAACAAACTGACTATGATCAATTTTTTCTAGATTGTAAGGAAATCAGTCGTTAAGAGTGACACACCTAGTCGCAGATCAAACCCTTCTAGTCAAACGCCATCAAGAAGTGGCTCCAGTTCAAATTCGTCACCAGTACATAGCATAACCAAGGTAAGCGAATGTTTCCAACTTATTTAAAAACTGATAAATTTCTTGAAATTCTTTTCGCTCTTAATCTTCATATTTGAATACCAAAATTATACCAATTATAAGAATTGTTTTTATCGTGATGCTCCTCATTGAAAGACGTATTTATCAAAGCAACTCTTTCCTGTACGTTCGAACACAATGATACTGTAATAAATGGGAAATTGGTAAAATCTTCCAAATTAAATCGAACCAAATTCTACGCAGTGTGAGAGGTTCGAATTGTCGATAATTCATAATTAGATCCTTCAGCACTTTCTTTGTTCTGTATCTCGAGTATATTGATCATTAACGCCACATAAATTGAGTGGTCAACACGGTTTTTAAATTTGTCTTTCAAGGTTCAATACGCAGTAATGATGATCTTATATATTTGAACGGAATAATTCTTTGGAAAAATATTTGGTAAATAACATGAAATTGCTTTTAATTCCCTCAACTAAGCCCCTCTGTAGGAGATCAATTGGGAAAATGGATTGGACAAATTAGGCAGTATCGATCGGGGACTCAGGGAAGTCAATAGTAACGGGAATATTACGTCGGTCGCGAAACCGGACTTAGAGTAAAGCAATTTTTTTTAAGATAAGAGTCCTATTTTTTATGGTTGAGTTAAATAAAAAAAGGAAAATTCAGTAGATGAGTGAGTTCAAGGAACTTCAAGTATTTAAGAAAGAAGAATTTGTTTTACTCTAAGAAAGGACGAGCTAGGTCATTCTCAGAAGTAGAAAACAGGGGTTTTTGATAAAGTTTCAATTTTGTTTTGTTATAAAGATAGATTAGCTTTGAGTGCGTGATTCGGGGGTGAAGTGAATAAAAAAAGAATTACACGTCTCGTGTGAAAAGTTGAAAAGGAGTTTATTAAAACTAGGTATACCAACCTAGCCCCGTGGGATAAGGGCAAGTAACAGTTTAACGATCTTTAGGGTTTCTTTTTATTTTTGTCTTGTTGAGTAGTCCTGATTCTCCCAAATTCAATGTTCAATGAATAAGTAGTGGATCATTTGAGATATATTTTTTCTGTATTGAAAGTTCTGGCCGTTGAGTCAAATAGTACAAATTTTTGAATATTGTAACTTTGGTTTTTGCTTTATTATATTTAATTTTAAAGAATCAATTGAGTTTGATTAACTTGGAAATATAATCCTGCCCCCAAGAAAGAAAATCAACAAAAAGACCTGTCCCTAGTGCGACGGGCCGAACCCACAATAACATCATATCTTTTTTATTTTTAGTCAGTGGAAAGCCGCTCTTCCATTGACACATATATACCCCCAAAGAAGGGGTTTATTACAATTTGGTGACAGCTTAAGGGATAATTGTTGATTTTTGTTTTTGGGATTGGATATTATCCGAAGAGTTATTTTGGTAGTTTATGCGTGGAACTGTTGAATTGGGAGCTTATCGGATGAACAGACTTTGTCTCATTTGTGTTATATATTTTGGAATTTGAATTGTTTTGAGCGTATTGTTGTTTTTCATATAAGAGGTGAACACATATAATTTTGTTGAGGTAAAGGAGTGTGACGGATTTTGATAGTTTTTGTACGTTATTCAGGTAGTTGGAGTACATCAACTATTGGGCTTGAATTATAATTAGTTAATTTTTTCGTTGGACGTTCATTTTCTAAATCCACCTGTGAATCCGCCGTTAGTAAATATGCCACTCTATTCGTTAGGAATGATGTCGAATACTTTGGGAAATTTTACAGGAAAAGAAGCTTTGAGATATTTTGATGAATTAGAATTAAGGGCAAAATTAGAAGGATGGAGTGAGGACAAAACCCTCACTCTATTGAAACTAAAATTAGAAGGCGAAGCATACATCTATTTTAAATCAGATATCACTTTAAATTCATTGACTTATGCAGAATTAAAATTAAGATTAATTCAAAAATTTACTTCACAAAAATTGCCGGGGGAATGTCAGTGGAATTTGAGTGGATGTATGCAGGGACAGGATGAGGATGTATCTTCATTTTGTAACAGATTAAGAACAATAGGTGCGGAATTATTAACTGAAGATTTGGCCGGAGCGACGAAAGAGGAAGAATTGGGTATAAGAAAGATAAATAGGAATTTGATTTTAAATCAATTTAAAATGGGACTCCGAAAAGATATTATGAAGGAGGTTGGTATGTTTTTGTTACTAGAAAAAAACTTGGATTTAGAAAAAGCGGAAGAATTGGTAAAACTACATGAAATGAAAAATAAAATTATTCATGAATACAGGTCATTTAATTCACAAATATCGGTAATTGAATCTGAAATAACTTGCCAATTATGCGAGAAGAAGGGACATATCGCGAAAAATTGTAGGAGTACTGGATTAAGTTGGGGAAAAAGAGGACAAAACGTCGAGAGGATTTGTTTTTCGTGTGGTCAATTAGGTCATTTCGCAAGGGAATGTAGGAATGCAAGAGCTATACATAAAACTCAAGGAGTGCGAAATATCGATAATCAGCCGGGGCGCTGGGTAAAGGAATGTGCGATGAACGATCGTGAGATAGAACCAGGAAGACGAAAGGATTTTGACATTGGGACGATACATATTAATAGAGATGTTTTACGAAGAATAAATTTGCCATTTGAAAAGACGAAAAAAACTATAGAGATGAGACAGGAAGTTGAGTCATGTAATCAGGGATCAAGTAATAAGGGATCATGGGGAAAATTTAAAGAGAATCGCGTAAATCGAATTAGGTCGGAGAAACTAAGCGAGAAAGAGAAATTGCCGGTAAAGACGTGTTATAAGGAGGTCGGTACTCAGAACGGATTGCGTTCGCCAAAAGGGCGGCTACCTAGTAGAGAATTTAGGGAACGTACGGTCATGGTCATTCCGGAAGTAAATTCGGCAAGAATGCATGACGTACCCCACTTGATTAGATTAAGTATCAACGGAAATATAGGTGTTTGTTTGATAGATACAGGGGCAGCGGTGTCTCTCGTAAAAAGGGGATTGATCTCAAGAGAGGAGGTCAATGAATACGGTGTTGACTGTGAGTTAACTAGTGTATCAGGTCATAATGTACGTACCTGGGGTACGGCGAATATTGCGGTGAGTCCAATACGAGAAAAATTGAGGATAGATTGGACGGTTATATTAGTGGATGATCAAACATTGGGGAACGTTGATATAATACTAGGTAGGGATTTTCTTAAAGGAAATCAAGCGCATATTAAGTATGAACCTGAACCATCGGTAAATATGTGGGGAAGAGAGTTTAAATTTCTGAATAGAAATTTGAATGAATGTTCATATACAGGGGATAGATATAGAGAGAAAAATAAAGAGAAAATACAAGTTAACCTCTTCAGGGTAAATCAGGTTAGTTCGGAAAAACAAGGCGAAAGAGAGAAATTGCAGGTAAAGACGGAGGTCGGTACTCAAACGGAAAATCACGAGGAGAAAAGAAATTTAGTGATGAGGGATATTGGTATTCAAGTAGAAAATATAGCGGAATTTGAAACAAAGGGTTTTTCAAAACGAGAAGGGATAAATCAGTCAAATTGTGATATTGAGGAAATAAGGGTTAACGAAGCGATAGGGATGACAGAAAGAGATGAGAGAAAAATCCGTGGAAAAGAAAAAATTTCGAAGCAAAATATTACAAGTACGAAATCTCGGGAATTAACTGAGCCAATAAAAAAGGTAAAATCTTATAGGGTTGAGAAATTTGACAAAAATACAGTAGTTCCTCAATTTGATGTAGGGGAATTAGTTCATTTAAAAAAAATGTCGGAGAAACAGGGTATATCAAGAAAATTAATGGAACCTTGGGTAGGACCTTGTAGGATCGTGGAATTGCTTGGTCCGATGACCTATAGAATTAGGAAATGTGGAGGTAGAGAGGAACAAATCGTTCATGTAGATAGGTTAAAATCGTATACCGCGAGAAATCGAGAGTTTGGGATAGATATAGAAGAATCCGACGGTTTGGAAAAATTAGATACGGACGGTAGCGAGACCGAATCTGATGATGAACAGATTGAGATACGAAAATTTTCGCCGATGAGGATGAATATGAGGTTCAATCGAGCGCAATTTGAAAATGAGGAAATAGAGGAGGATGAAATCCCTCTACGTAGATCGACTAGAGTACGTCGCCCACCGGATCGATGGGGATGGGACTAACGGAAAAGTGTATCGATAAATCCATTGTAATGTAGATTAGTGACATTTTGGTAAATTTTCGACATTTTGGATAACTATGGAATTTTTGGTGATTTCTTCACAGGTTTGATGAATTATGGAAAAATAGTTTTTTTTTTGGAGATTTTTGATAATAATAATTGCGTAAAATGTTGGTAATATTGGTAAAATTTTGATTGATTTTATTTCAGATTAGGGAACTTGGGAAATATAGCGAAGTGAAATCAGAATATTTTTTTTTGGGATTTATGATAGTTTGATTCTCAAAATAGTTGAAGAGACATATAAGTAATTTGGGTATTATAAAATTATTTAAGGAATCAATTTATTGAATTAAGAAATTTAAGGAGTAATGATGATAGTTTTTTTTTAATAGATTTTGGAATTTCCATAAAAGTTTTGTATGAGGATACATAAGTGGTTTTTTCATTTTAGGATTTTATTGAGATGATTCTGAATACGAATATTTTGAGTTTAGGGAGAAGTTGACTTTCGGAAAAAGAATAAGGACTTAAGTTTTTTTTTTTTAATTTTGACATGTGAAGGTTTAAAGGGATAATGAAGCAAATAAATATTATGATTTTGATCCTTGGGAAGGAGTGAGAATATGTATTGTTGAATTATGTGGATTTATTTTTGAGGGGTGGAACTAAGGATATTCAGTAAAGAATAAGTAGAAGTGATATATATAGAGTTGTCAAGTCTATGTCGATTTATTTTGTTTTTGAATTTCATTTTTATTAATAATGAGGTGGAGAGTTAATAAATTGTAGGTTAGGTGTTAGCTATTTGGGAGATAAGATAATTAGTTTCTTTTTTTTTTGCAATTTTTGGATGATACAAAACCCAATTTGTTTTTACATTTTTTGAAATTTTGGGTAACGTGGGACAAAACGTAGATATATGTCCTCAGGGAAATTGAATCGCCCCTGCCCTATACGTGAGATTCAAGGGGCGCTCTCAACTTTAAGGAGTAGCCACCTATTTTTGGGTATCGTGGGGAGTCGTAGGAAGATAGCCCTCAGGAAATAATCGCTCCTGCCCATTACGTAGATTCCGTTATGGTCGTCGAAAAGCGAGCAAAACGGTTGAAAAAAAAAACAGTTAGGAGTTTTATTAATTTTTGATTAAAATTTTTGAGGTTTTTTTTTTTTTTGATAAATAAAATACAGTTTATGGTGGTTATGTTTAGTTGTTTTTGTAATGATTTAATTGATCAAAAAATTGTAACGGAGATAATGAAACATTCAATTGAATTGATGTAGCTAGGTTTAGTTTTTTTGTAATGCTTTTATGGAAAATTTTATGATAAATTATCAAATGGTAATATCGAAGGATGGAAGCAACGGCAGGAAGATGGTTGGATCGAATCCTAGTTTACGGAATAACCTTCATCCGAATTACATCTGGAAAATACAGCAAAGTTGAAAAACGGCTGAACACTTCTTCCAACGTGAATGAACTGGTTAGAGTCCAGTTCTATCAAGAGGCAGTTGATAAAGATGATCATTATTATGATATTTATTATATATTTTTGTGGAGAAGCTTTAGATAATAAGCTGAAGAAGAAGATGGGATCAGGATCAAACTGAGGATGAAGAAAATGCCCAGAGAATCCTGAATTCTGCATCCAAATGGTAGAAGTATGCAAGGTGCATACCGTAGACGTCAGACCAGGGGTTTTGGACGTCGAGTATATTGGGAGGAAATGACTCGCTCGCCAATATGGGACTATTCATTAGTGGACTAATGGTATTCAACGCTTTATTTCGTATGATTAAATACGGCCTTGAAATGATTATACCGATCGTCCTTATATTAGATTTTATATATGAAAAATAATGCTAGCCAATCTATGGAGTATCAGCCCTATGAGAGAAACAAATCATGACCAAGCAGAAGAAGATGAGATCACCAGAACTATGAGGGACGTCGAAGTAAAAGGTTATTTCCGTGACGAGGATGAGATCCAAAGAAGAAACAAAGTACCAGGAAGCAGTGTTATGAAACCAGGAAGTGTCGCGAAAGTGAATTTTGAAATTCCGAAAAGTAAATAAACTCCATGCTGGAGTTAGTGATGTGCATAGAAGAAAAGATGTCCTGAATTGATTTTATGATTTTCGATTTTGTTGTTTGTTTATGTATCAGAATTTATTTATTATTATTGAATAATGTTGGAAAACATACCACCATAGATTTGATTTTTTCCTTAGAGTAGGTAGAAATGATATAGTTTTTTTTTTAGTTATGCTTTGAAAAGTTTGGTAAATAGGTTATAATTTCATGTTGCATCTATTAATTAATAGTTTTATAGTTGATGATGAGCTAGGTGATTCAAGAATGGAAAATTTTGATTTTGTTTGAGCTAGTCTCGATATTGAAATTGCTTAGTGTTATTGTGAATTCTAGAGAGGAAGGACTACATTATTTATATGGCTAAGAGTAAGGGAAAAGTTATGGCAACCGATGCCAAAACTTTTTCGAAGGAGGGAGTAGTGTAATAAATGGGAAATTGGTAAAATCTTCCAAATTAAATCGAACCAAATTCTACGCAGTGTGAGAGGTTCGAATTGTCGATAATTCATAATTAGATCCTTCAGCACTTTCTTTGTTCTGTATCTCGAGTATATTGATCATTAACGCCACATAAATTGAGTGGTCAACACGGTTTTTAAATTTGTCTTTCAAGGTTCAATACGCAGTAATGATGATCTTATATATTTGAACGGAATAATTCTTTGGAAAAATATTTGGTAAATAACATGAAATTGCTTTTAATTCCCTCAACTAAGCCCCTCTGTAGGAGATCAATTGGGAAAATGGATTGGACAAATTAGGCAGTATCGATCGGGGACTCAGGGAAGTCAATAGTAACGGGAATATTACGTCGGTCGCGAAACCGGACTTAGAGTAAAGCAATTTTTTTTAAGATAAGAGTCCTATTTTTTATGGTTGAGTTGAATAAAAAAAGGAAAATTCAGTAGATGAGTGAGTTCAAGGAACTTCAAGTATTTAAGAAAGAAGAATTTGTTTTACTCTAAGAAAGGACGAGCTAGGTCATTCTCAGAAGTAGAAAACAGGGGTTTTTGATAAAGTTTCAATTTTGTTTTGTTATAAAGATAGATTAGCTTTGAGTGCGTGATTCGGGGGTGAAGTGAATAAAAAAAGAATTACACGTCTCGTGTGAAAAGTTGAAAAGGAGTTTATTAAAACTAGGTATACCAACCTAGCCCCGTGGGATAAGGGCAAGTAACAGTTTAACGATCTTTAGGGTTTCTTTTTATTTTTGTCTTGTTGAGTAGTCCTGATTCTCCCAAATTCAATGTTCAATGAATAAGTAGTGGATCATTTGAGATATATTTTTTCTGTATTGAAAGTTCTGGCCGTTGAGTCAAATAGTACAAATTTTTGAATATTGTAACTTTGGTTTTTGCTTTATTATATTTAATTTTAAAGAATCAATTGAGTTTGATTAACTTGGAAATATAATCCTGCCCCCAAGAAAGAAAATCAACAAAAAGACCTGTCCCTAGTGCGACGGGCCGAACCCACAATAACATCATATCTTTTTTATTTTTAGTCAGTGGAAAGCCGCTCTTCCATTGACACATATATACCCCCAAAGAAGGGGTTTATTACAATACAGTATATATTGAAATAACAGACATAATTTGATATATAGGGTGTTAGCTAAAGACGCGATAATATTTAAAGGTATAATATGAAAATAAGATCCTGTAAACATGAAGAAATCCTAAAATACGTAGGTACCTAGTTTTCAAGATACAAGTAGAAGTTTATTCAAAAATATTCATAAACGTCTTCGTGAGACGCATTTACTCGGAAGTTATCACAAAAAAATTGAATTATCTATAGGAGTAAGTACCATTTGCAGGCACATATCTCCTCAAGGGGCTTCGTAGAAAAAAAATTAAAACATTCCTGACTCGTCTTTATATACTTCACACCTCAAAGAAGGTCACGTAATACCAGGACAACCTATGTAGGAACTCATTCTCTTGAAATGATCTGACCAACCACCTTTTTGAATATTTCCACATATTTTCATAATTCCCTGTATGAACAGAATTCACGTTCAAAAATTGGAAAAAAGGCAATCCTAGAAAATGATAAGGGTAGTTTTCCATAATCAAGTCTATGAGATGATCTCATTGAAATAATCGATAATACTCGAAGGAATTTTAGATTCGATAAGAGTTCATAACTCCTAGTTAATTCTTCTATTTGAAAGAGAAATTTCTTATAAATTAATTTCCAAATATTTTCACACAAAATTCACTTAAAAGTTACAACATGATTTGATGCGATTTTGATATTATCTTTGTGAGAAACTAACTGGTTGTGGCTGGATCTACAATCCAAATTTGGGGATTTCTGCTTTGAACAGTTTCAAAATTCAATATTTTTTCTAATGTGTCTGAATTATTTCAATATTCGGAATATAACCCATCTAGTGTGTCTTAGCTATAACTCATTATCATTTGGTTGTTTCCTAGATGGCAGCAACAGCAAAACCCAATGTATCCTCCCCCGTTCGAAGTCCAAGCAATACTAGGCCGTCTTCCAAACAAGCTGCACCTAGAGCTGCAATGAGCTCTGTCGTCAGAGATGATCTTCAAGAGTGCTCGTACTGTGGAAGAAGGTTCGCAACTGACAGAATAAATAAGCACGAAGATGTATGTGGAAAGACAGCCAAAAAGCAGAGGAAGGCTTATGACGCCTTCAAACACAGGGTGCAGGGTACCGAAATAGAACAATTTGTTGTTGGTGGCAAGAAAAAAGGTGGTAAGGTAAGGATAGTGAATCAGCTTGTTCACATTTCAAATTGGTGTCAACATTTGCTAGATTATTGTTCAAATCAAAGTCCAAGAGTGTGTTAGAATAATAAAAATAGAAGAATATCAGGAAAACTCACTTTTTATTTATTGGTTAAATTATCTGAGTCAAAGAATTTATGGAGAATTTCATCCACAAGATCAATCATATCCTAATTACTATCATACCTTAGCATTGATCATAATTATTTCACTGGAAAACAATGCTAACTCAGTAATACTGAAGAGTTACTTCCTGAGGTGACCCGAAGTAATCTAAAAGTACAAGATATTGTGGTGTTTCTTCCTCAAAAAGTCATTTCATATATATTTAAGGTTCCTTAGACAATTATATGTCACCTTCAAAAATGAATGGTAATTGACTGAGATCCTTCCACATTTTTAGCGCTCGTTTCGCCAAAATGGTCTATGTGACCATGTTTTCCTAATTTTGAGCTGGAAATTCAAACGATGACCAAATCGTCCTCATATTCGAGTCTATCTGTCCGTATACACGTTAGCCATCAAACGAAAGAACCTTTGGCAAGTCTTCCTCGAGCCAAATGTCGTAGGTGCACCTTCTCTCTAGAGATTGCGGTGTTTCATCCCGAGATCGCTTTTTTCAGTTGGGCTATCCAGCGATCTCTGCCCAAGACACCCTCTCACTCTATCGTGGAGAGGTGACTCTGCTGCAACGTGGCGGTCCTCATAAACCCACCAGGTCTACGCTAGAGTGTAGCGCGACACCCATAACGCCACCTCTCGGGCAAACAGAATCACTATAAACCTATATGGTACCTTGATTTCACCAGAATAGGTTCGAATCTTGAGTGCAGTGTTCACGTTTGTCAATGGATAGAATCCGACTAGGGGTTCCATAAATATGACCACTCAGAAACTCCTGTATCTACGTCAGTTCTTCTCTCATTTTTTTATTTATAGTTATTTTGTCCATTTTTATCTTGACGTTGAATTTTTTTGGGTAAAGTAAACATTATTATTATTTTTTCACTTCTATAGTTCCTAAAATTTATATTATTGACCTAGAACGAAGGGTAGAAAAAGAAGTCGAGTAGTTATTTAGAATCAAACCCCTAGGCTTTCAAATAAACGCCTACATCCATTCTAGTAACGAGATTTTAAGACTGCTAGAACTCATCCGACTTATTATTTTACAGGTTGTTCCGAAGAAAACACCAGCCGTACCTATCGGACAATCTAAGAAGAACTGGAGGAGAACGCATGAAGAATTCATAGCAACAATAAGAGCAGCAAAAGTAGCACAAGCACATTTGGCTAGTGGCGGGAAATTGTCCGATCTTCCTCCACCGCCTCCCTCGTCTAATCCTGACTACGTACAATGTCCTAGCTGCGGGAGAAGATTCAATGAAGCTGCAGCCCAAAGACATATTCCCAAATGTGCAACTTACGAATTCAACAAACCTAAAGCGGGTGCAGCAAGAAAACGATGATTGTTGTACACGCGTTTGTTATTTATATTGCTTTTTCCTATTTTCTTGCCCATATAGAATAATATATTATATATTTTTCAAATGAATCTAATATATTTAATGCTGAAATTGTTAAGTGGGAAAGGTTAAAAAAAAAACTGAAATAGCTAATCTCATTAAACATTGAAGAATATTTGTTTCACTTTCTATTCTTTTTCCCACTCATTTAGGTGCTATTTTCATATCTAATCACAAAATCCCAAATCAATATCGGAGTGAGTTTCCATTCAATGATCTACATTAAATACACTCGATTGAAATTTCATTTTGAGCCTCAGATGGCAAGATTCGAGAATTACTACTGACGAATTCATGCCAAATTCAAGTATTCCATTCGGTCGGCCGTAAACATAAAAACTCCCGAACGAAAAAAGTTAAAAACTCAACATTTTCAGTAGGTTTGATCTCGAATATCGGTCAAATATATTTATGTGCAAAATCAGACTGGAGGTTTAATCAAAATGATAATTCACATTTGGATGTCAAATGACAATTTCAAGCTTCGAGTAAAATCAAAATTGTAGAATATTGTTAAATGAATATCCACTATTTCCTAGAATATAGATCCGCTAAGGTTGAGATTTTGCGTTTATATACAGGGTAACTGGTGACGCACGGGACACCAGTGGACCTAGAAGGCCTCAAACTGAATGAGGATGGGTGGTTGAAATGTCCCATAAAGATATTAGTTTCAGATATATAGGGTGATTCATGAAAAAATTGTAAAACTGCCATATCTTCGTTAAAATGGCAAATTTGTCACTGATATTTCACAGGATTATTACTATACGCATTCTCCATCACCTCACAAAAACAAATTTCAAAACTGCAAGCCCGTATCGAAAATTTTTCAATTTACGTGTCAGGTGCTGGGGTAATTACAGATTCTTCGGGTCATTTTAAGAAATGAAGTCCTATAACAAATGGGTCCGCAAACGATTTGATTTCGAGATACAAACGTTAAAGTTCAAGTTTTTTTCTCATAGCACCTTCCATTCGCAAGATATTTAACTTAAATTTGGCATAGATATTTCAATTTGAAGTTTACATCATGTGATATGCTAATTTTGAATGCAAATCAACAGGGTGCAATTTTTTCTGAAAGAGTGCCCGCTTCTTTCCACCAGATTTTTTTTTGGTGAACCACTCTGATGGTAGTTTAGAAAAATGTAGAAATGAACTCTGGTCCAGTACTACACTTTTTGGTTTCTTGTCGGTTCTTGTCAAACAATATTCTTCAATAATCCCTAGGAATATTCAAATTATTATTATTATTATGAGATCCAGTAAGCTGTGATGAATAAATTCATCATAAGTTTTGGTACTTATTTGCCCAATCTGTAGAGAAGATTAATAAAGATTCGATAAACTGTTATAAGCATCACAAAAAAGTAGGACTACAAGAAACACCCTATATCTCGTTTGAGGGCTTATGTATGTATAAGATTATTCTTCAAATTATTCAAGAAATCTCTCATTTTTCTTCGTAATTCCAATTTTGGAATACCTTGTATAAAGCAACAACAATCGAATAGGTAATTCTCTTAGATTATTTACAACAAGATGGAGCAATCCCTTACTAGATGAACTGAATGTTTTGTTCCCATAATAAACACTGTTTGTTTACAAACAAAGTGTGTTGTCGTAAATAGAAGTCAGTGGCGTGGATCTAAAAATTTGTTAAGAATAGAAATAAATCCTTCAAAGGTTATCGAATCTTTAATTATTATTTCATTGGATGCATAATTAATGTCATTATTTTTATGAATTTTGTTAACCTTCCCGATGTTTTCATCTTATTCTAAATCATTGTTATACGCAGAATTTTTATAGTGCAGGCATATTTTCGATTCGAAAAAATATTCAATATGAAAAGAGATTTGAAATAGCAAATATGATATTCAAATATTGTTGTTCTGGTTTTAATAATTACAAATACCTATACAATTGAATGTTATATCATTATCAATGATTTTATTAACAATCCTATTATATCGAATACATCTATTCAGGTCACTTTTCAATAAGGCTGCATGGTAGGTTATTACCATACAAGATGATGCTGTATCTAAATTTGGATTTTAACACAGCTTGATATCTTGTTCTGAGGTGAGTCCAGATTTTTATTGGGGACCACCATGTTATTACAAATGGAGCTCATTTGACTGCAAAGGTTTGAAATTTAAGGGTATTACACCTGAATACTATGTTAAATTGAATAACAAAAATAACAATAAATTTATTGATCCAGTTCGACATGAAAATGTATTAGATAGGTCAGTTTTACATCAAGTGTGAAGTATAATCATATCAGTTCTCATTAATGCTGTAATAGGCCTTACTTACTTACTGAAACCTTGTCCATCCATTACCTGCACCTTTGAGAGCAAATGATATTATGAATGTATAGTTTTGTTCCACTATATAAGATAGATGATTGGAATTTTGTGAGTTTTGCAATGGAATGGACGGAGAATCAGTATTTATAGTGGAATAGCAATTGAAACTTGAAAGCCTGCATAATCAGGATTGATTATCAAGCAAGGATGTATTAATAACTTCCATAAAAAATAACATGTAACATAAAATAAATGATTTTTACAATAATGATTTGAAGAAATACGATAGGTAACTAAAATATACTGATAATCGATTCTTCAGAAATGTTTATAATAAAATAACTAAGAATCCATATCTACTACTGCTATAGTCCTTGGTAATTGAATCCAAACAGGATCGAAAAGTACACAATCAAAAAAGAGTGTTTTATACACCCTGATCACCCTAAAACTTAAAACTAACAATTGTAAAGATAAAAAAAAAACTTATTGATTCTGATACAAAATCAGATGTGTGAGCATGCTTCTTACTCGATTCACCACTTGATCGCTCATTTTTCTTGTCTCGTGGTGAATTCTTATAGTGAAATATCTTTTCAATATCAGTTTTATCAAAGGCAATTCATGACTTTCTAGAAACCCTTCATCAAATACATGATTGCCAAATGCATTCAAAACATCATCTGGTAAACAGACAATACAATTATGAATCAACTTATTGATTAAATTTTCAGACTTTGTACTCAAAATATTAGGGTTGTTAGAAATCATATATCTTATTGTTTTTTCTGCTTGTGTGCATATCTTAATGACAAATTTGGATGCCTTGAATAAATTGCCATACGTTTTTCTTTTCTGTAGAAATGAATATGTTTCACAAGTCTCCAACATATCAAGACATTTTGAGCAAGTGATACATTTTTTCAATGACTTGACAACGAATCCTGCTATATAAATTAAAACATCCTGTATATATGAAGATAATTGCCATCCTGAAGAACCAAAGTAATCATGATCATTTAACGCTGCACACAAATTTTTATACTCTTCAGTCTCCTCCAAGTCCTCCTTATGATCATTTATTGTTATTTTTTTATATGACGAAACATGAAGAATTGATGTATTGTCCAAATTAACAACATTTCCAGAATCAGCACCTCTCACTTCCCTTGCTATCAACAACTTTTTATATGCTGACTGAAATTGTCTGGCTGTGGGATTGTTGTTGTATCCATTCAGACTCCTGATAGCACCAAAAAATACCTCCAGATGGTCTTGAGAGAACTTATAGGTCAATAAAAAGTCTAATTTTTTTGACACCACATACATTCTAAATATTTCCTCAAGACTCTCCATACATATTAAAAACCCTAGAAACCCTGTTTTCCTTCTTGAAGATAATACTGGTGTTCCATTCAAAGTCAGTTCCATGAAGTATTCTTTTGCTTCAGAAAACCTTTCCACGTATAAATCAATGTTTTCAAAAGATAATGCCCTCTTATATGTATATGGAGAGAATTTATTTCTTGAGTTCAAGATGTCAAATAAATCATTAACTAAGAGACAGAAATTTGCAGTCTCTTCAGCACCTTTAAAATTTGTCAATTTCAAATCAAACTCAAGGAATTTAAGAGCATCCGACACACTCCTGCTGAATGTCTGCGCAGCAATCTTCACTCTCATTTTTTCTTTCACAAAATGTAAATGACGTTTTCTTATCTTCGTTGCTGCATTCAATCCTTCTGTGTCTTGGAGATTCACAAGTTCTTCAAGATAGGTCCATTTGATTAATTTATCATTTTTTGTTTTCAAAATCTTACTGTCTCCTAAACAATTCCTCAAGAGTTTGAGCATGTGACAAGGGTCAAGAAAAATTAATACCTTCTCTTTGGTGACTGGATGTTCAAAGTGAGTCTTCAATGATTGAGGATTCGAAAAATCAGCACCCAAATGACTCGCCATATTCAAATTCGAAGCTGCTCCATCAAAAGTAACAGAAGTTATTCTCAAATTTACTTCATTCAAAAACTCCAGACAGTTAATTACCAAATTGGCTCTTTCTCTGCTTGATAATCCATCTATCAAAAAATAGCCTACTGGAATTTTCCAGTGACCATTGATGCAGGTAACTAAAAACACAAGTGCTTCCTTAGCTTCTGGTAAAGTATCCACTTCAGGTTTTTCTCCAAAACTTATTGATCCATAAAATTTACCAGCAATAAATTCGATTTTTTTTCTAATGGCCATCTCGTCAATCACCAGATTGCAATAAATTTGTTCTCCCGCAGACTGCTGCACTTTGTTCTTCAATGCACTGAGGGCTTCAGTTGTGAAGCCAGGAGTTCCATCGATGGTCTGATACCACTTAGAAATAGTCTTTGGGTGTGGAAGTGAATTATTGAATTTTTCCCTAACATAATTATAGGCCCTAGGCGAGTAAAAATGTAATGATAGGGCAAATGCTCGTAGAGAAGGTGTAAATTTCTGATTTTTTGATCCCCTTATGAGTCTATTTACCATATCTCTACTAGGACCTGGTAACGATGCCTGAAATATTGAAAATAATTACATTCCACAAATATATGCAAAGCTGAATCTTACTTACCTCTATATAATCTTGAGCATTATCGGATATAAGGTTCATTTCCCTCAAATTATTCAGTAGTCCTGAAATATCTGAAATTTTCTGTTGCAGTCTTCTGTTCTTCATCCTCAATGCTTTCAGTTTCTTTTTCTGTTCTGCAATTTTTCGTTTAGCAAGGGAGAAGGCAAATTTTCCTTGTTTTGGTGTCCTGAAATCTTCATCCCTTACATCACCAACAAAACATTTTCTTTTTCTTGGTCTTGGTACAGAACTTTTAGCTTCAGAACTGAAATAAGAAGGTTTTATATAATGAACCAGAATATATTTTGCAATATTATAAATATAAAATTAAGTAAAACTTACGTAGTTGGATGTGCTACTGTTAATACTTCCGAGGATACCAAGTTGCTTGACGATTCTGAAGCTGTCATAGTACCGGACAATTCTGAAACTGTCAAAGCACCAGAGGATTCTGTATCGGTCAAAAAAGCAGATAAATCTGAAGCGGTTAATGTATCAGATAAATCTGAAGCAGTCAATGTAGCAGATAAATCTGAAGTAGTCAGTGTAGCAGACAAATCACTAGCTGTTAAAGTTCTGGATAGTTCAGAATTACTCAGTTTTGAGGATTCCCTGACACTACCTAGCTTATTAGTATCTAATGGTTCTGGAGTCACAGGCCTTTCATCTGGAGATGTGCTACTGGAACTGAAATTAGAAATATTATATTTAGATGTTCATATTATCCAAATCAAATTTTAAAATAAGTTTACAATATGCTTATATTGAGAGCTAGGTATTCCTAGCTACGCCTATGGTAAATTATTATTTGTTGTGTTTACTTACCGATGTATGGATCGCCCGCAGTCTTTACTGGTGCTTTTTTTACATATCACACAGGAATTAACCATTTTTCAGCTTAATACAGCAAATAATTATTGTCCAACCTCGTTTTCACTACAAAAATCACTTGGTTAACTCAAAACGATGAGTTTGAACTTGTTGCACCTAAGCATCAGCTGTCAAAGAAGGCGGCCATAATGAAATTCATTCGCACGTCCAGGTCACGTGGTAGAAAGCCACCAATAGGGAGCTGCGGGAATGTGTTTTGATTTTGACGAAAATAATAAACATATTGCTACAGTCCATTCAGGAATTATTGACATCCCGGGTGGCTTTGGAAAATCGAAATTAAGTTGGTACTGGCTCATTCAGTAACATTTTGAATTGCAGATTTCGGGTTGGCATTGGAAATGTCATTCACAGGAGGTTAGATTTCAGTTTGTTTGTGTTATTGGTTTTGATCGAAGAAATTTTGAAACTTAAAAGTTGTATCAATTTCAAACACACATTGTTTAGTTTATTTGAGTATTTCTCACAGTACTGTGTGAAAAAAGAAGAAGGCAATTCATTACTACCTGGATTATTAGTGGAAGAAAACCTGTGCAATACGATTTCACCTTCAAAGAATCATTGAATGATTTGATTGTTACCAAAAGCAACCAATATATGGATAAAATTTGACCAAAAAGCACCTGGATTTTAATCAATCAACGTCAACAATACATAAACTTAATTGGTAAAAGTTCAAAACAGTTGATAAAAGGAAAATTCTTATTGATGAACAGAAAAATATAATAAGTTGAGTACGATTTTATGGTGAATACAGAGAATATTTGCAACAAAATGTGAAATTCATTTATCTGGAGGAAACTTGGTTTTTGGAAAATGGCAGCATTATTCAACAGTGGACTCTAGAAAGAAAACAAAAAGTTTTTCAAGTATATTCAAGGGTAAAAGTGGAAGGATTACTATTTTGAATGCTGGACATTTGGATTTTTACCTGGATGTTTTGTTTTGAAAGTGGTGATCATGAGGATTATATAAATCTATGAAGAGAGAATTATTTTATAATTGGATTGCTAGACAAAGTCTTGGCATTGCATCTATAGTTTATTTATATTCAATATTGAAATTAAGTATTGTTATATCTGTTTTTTGTTCTTCAATGAGCAATCCAAAAATCTAATAAATTCCAATTGTTTTATAGAATTTTTACTTAAGATTAACTTCAAGAATTTCTTCACCTCTTACCCATTTGAAGATAATAATAGAATGCAATAAAATTTTAAAATTCACAAATTAAAAATAATTTCAGGCAAAAATTCTTTTAGTGAGTGAGTTAAAGCTGTTATGGGCAAAATAATTTATGTAATTTAATAGAAACTAGTATAAAAGCATTTCAATAAAAAACAGAAAACTCGAGTACAAATAGTACCTATATTTTTCATACAAGTTTAATCAATCATTCATGTCATGAATAGTTTCAATAAATGGTGACTTTAGAAAGTAATTTACACATCGGCTGATAAATTGGTTCCAATTTTGAAAGTTACAGTACAACTGTGATGTCAAAATTTTTCATATACTAAATGGTTTCTTTGAATTTTATTTCTGTCTTATTATGATATGGCTCTTCCATTCACTAAGCTATACTATTTAAATTTAACAACCAGTTTTTTCTGTTTTCTTCACCAGTTTAGACACCACAGTTAAAATGATCCATAAGAGTTATTTGATAAAAATTTTGCAAGCAGGTTAGTATCCAGTGTCCATCAGTAATGCAACAATTTTTGAAGAGTCTTTGGTGAAAAGGAATATGCATATTTTAGTGATCTTCAATGGGATCTTTCATGGGAGACTCTTAAATGAATAGATATCTCTTCATTGGATTTCCTTGAAATGAGATAGCATTTCACTATATTTTTACGTTATATAATCTGAATTTCAATTTATGAAATCATGACTATATGCGTCCCTTCGTATTAATCGTCATTTCGAAAATTCAGGATCTTTCGGATATAAAAATGATGAAAATAATTTAAACTGGTTATTTCTATGATGAACCATAGCAATTTTTAGTGATATTTTTGTAACCAGAAATAAAGCCGCGACTAGACGTTCATGGCCTACTTCGATGTCAATAATTCCTGAATGGACTGTATCTTATTTCGGCCACGTTTTCTCTCTCACTATGCTCTATCTTGGTGTAAATAATCTAAGGTAATTCTAACCTAACCTAGGTTAGGTTAGGTTAGGTAATTCGAGTAATGTTTGGTTTAAACTTCTTCATCAAACCTTTATTTTTCACATTACAGATGAGTAAATGTTTTTGTCAAAAAAATTTTTTTTTTAAATCGACACCGCTCGGGGTATAAACCCAACCGTGATACGTCAGTGCCCACGCTCCGCCATAGATAAGTAATGTGCTATGCTAAGGATCGAGATGGAAGGTGTATATGACAGGGATCTATGATTGGCAAACTGACAATTCAATTGGCGAACCCGGAAAGAAACACCGCATATCACCCTTTGAAATTGGCTTGAGAACGCTTCACCAAAATATATAACAATCTGACAATGTCCAAGTGTTGGTGACACTTAAGAATTGCGTGTACTCACTCTATGTTTATTACCTTGAGGAAATATCTGATACTTTCTGGCTTATCATTTCTTAAATAATAATACAATCTACCAATTCTTACTTCTACCTCTAGACAGAGCTTTTTAATTCTTGGAAGGAATAAAACGAAATGAAAAACTTCTGGACATAACATTTATAATTTTCATATAAAACAAATCACAGGAATTTGATGGTGATATGATATGATATGAGATTCATTTTCGAGAATACTAATGTTGTATGAAGATTGATTCAATTGGTTCTATATTTACTTTCTTTTTCTCAAAAATTTTTTAGCTTCTTTAAACATTATTTTGACCTCCTCATTATCATCTCCCATATCATCAAAATCTGGTTCCTCTATGAAATCACTATCTGTTTCCTTTAGAAATTAGTTTTATAATTCTTAATACTAGCTAGTTATTTATTTATGTAAATAAAACACATGAGCCAACTTTATCTACTTTAATAATAATTTTTATATCGTTTCTATGTGTGTGCGTACTGCGTACTTGTTGAAAAGATCGTTGGATTGCATCATCATCGGGCCACCTTAACATGGACGGACATCTGTCAAGTTGGCGTCATCACAGTATTGAAACCATAGAATAGTGTTTATCCTTCAACGCTCCCTTCTCGTCGGTGATGTTTGAACCTCTGCTTCAAATATTGCTGACGATTCCATTCATTTTGATGCTTCTTCGGATCTAACTAACCTGTTAAAAAAAACTTTCTATCTACAGGAACACATTACGCTTCCTGAAATCCTTTTATACCTCTGATAACTACCTTTCATTATTATTTTTTAAATAAAACAAACATTAACTTCTTTAATCAACATAAACTGTTTTATTCAATATAATACATTATCTGCATTACCTTCTTAAATAGTTATTCTACTTTATCAACATAATAAACAACTTAAACCTCTTTATCTTCCTAGATATCAATAAAAAATTTGAGTGATTTTCAACACATTAACTACTTTATCAACATTAACTTCTTTGTATTACATAATAAAAATAAATATTGCCTCCTTATGAACTTCCACTTTCCAGTTCCTTGTTCATTCAAAAATATCTTCATTTCCTGCAACAAATTATTCAGTATTAATTTCATTTAGTACTAAATTTTTGAATTCATTGAATTTAAGACTCCCTAAAGGCTTCGTTAAAGCATCTGCTAATTGATTTTTAGTACTGACCCACTTAATTATTATGTTTCTTTTTGATATCTCAAACCTAATATAATGAAAACATAATTTCACTATATGTTTTAATGTTTGAGAATCCTCAGACTTTGCAATATTGATTGCTGCCTTATTGTCTTCATACATTATAGGAATGATATTGACCTGAATGAAACGTTTGCACATTTCTCTAATGCTAACTACTTCTTTACACCCTAGAGACATTGCAATATATTCTGCCTCTGCAGATGACAGAGCAACATGAGTTTGTTTCTTAGTTCGCCAGAAAATTACATCATCAAACAACTTAATCAAAATTCCACTTGTTGATCTTCCATTCAGATCACCAGTCCCCAAAGATGCATCAACATAGCATTCCAAATTATTTCCTATACCTTTGTATTTAAGACCTAAGTTTACCGTTCCTTTCAAGTACCTGAATATTCTTTTAACTTTCATACAATCTTCCATGCTATAATTATTTTGTTTTCTACTTAACATATTTACAGCGTATGTAATATCAGGCCTTGTTCCACTTGAGAGATATAGTAAACTTCCTATTGCCTCTCTGAAAGGAAATACCTTTCGAGAAGGACGTTCACACTCTATTTCTCCCTTCCTTTCTGTCTCTCTTGTCACCATTGGGGTGCTGACTGGTTTACAATCAAGCATTTTGAATTTTTGCAACATTTTTATGATAAATTTTCTCTGATGAATGTATATTGTTCTGTTATTTCGATCTCTTTTTATTTCTATTCCTAAGAATTTTTCAGGACAACCCAAATAAGTCATTTCAAATTCCTTTTGTAGATCATTCCTAATTTGATTCAACTTACTTTTACAATTGCTAGCAATCAAAATATCATCTACATATAATAGTAATATAACAAATTTTCCATTTTTCCTCCATATAAACATACATGATTGCAGGGGATATTTTTCCAAGCCTAAACTGCTCATTGTCAGTTGGAACCTTTCATACCATCTTTTTGGGCTTACCTTTAGTCCATATAAAGCCTTTTTCAATTTACAGACATAATTTTGTCTTAGTTCATCTCCTCCTTCATATCCCTCAGGAATTTCCATGAACACTTCCTTTTCTAGCACACCATTCAAAAAGGCTGTTTTCACATCCAGCTGGTGTAATTCTAAGTCATACTTATTGGCTATTATCAACAGAAATCTAACATCTGATAGTCTAGCTACAGGAGCATAAACTTCTCCGATGTCATAATTGTTTGTATCAGCATAGCCTCTTATTACGAGTCGAGCTTTGTACCTTATCTCATTATTGGATTCTTCTTTTCTTTTGAATAACCACCTGGTACTCATTATAGACTGACTCTTAGGAACACGATTTCGTTCAATCAATGACCATGTTTCATTTTTCTTATGCGAGTTATATTCAGATTCTATTGCTTCCAGCCATTTCTTTCTTTCATTACTGCCAATAGCCTGAACATAGTTTTCTGGTTCCTCATCATTAAAGTCATCACTACTTATATTTTCTTTTCTATCACCTATTAGAGCAGTAAATTTTTCTCTAATATCATTTACATTACTTTGCTCTGTAATTCTTTTTGGATTCAAATCTTCTGTGAAGAATTCTGATCCTGTTTCATTTTTCTCTACTTGTTGGTCATAAATTACATTCTGTCTATTGTCTTTATTGAAGTAATTTCCATATGTTTTAGATTCAATGAATCTAACATCTTTGCTTTTTATAAACTTTCCACTTTCTGGTTCAATAAGAGTATAATATGTGTCCCCACATGCTATCAGAAAAGCTCGTTTTCCTTTCTCTGAGAATTTTCCCTTTATCATTGGATCTAAGGCAAATCCCACACTTCCAAATCTTCTGAAATACCTTATTGTACATTTCTTTCCTGTAATCATTTCAAACGGTATTTTGAAATCGATTCTACTCTTTGGTGTTTTGTTGTATATGCTTAGTATAAACTGTAGAGCATAAGCCCACAACTGCTGTGGAAAGCCAGAATCCAGAATTACACTCCTTATTTTCTCTTGTAATTCTCGATTAAATCTTTCCGCAGTGCCATTAAGATTTGGAGTGTAAGGTGGAGTATGTTCCAAAGTAATTCTTTCTTTCTCAATCAATTTCTTCATGTTTTCAGTACAGTATTCTGTACCATTGTCTAACCTTAAGAATGTTATTTTTGCATTTTCGCCCTTCAATATTTTAGCATTTTCCATCATTTTGCTAAGAGCAATATGCACTCCCTTTTTATCTGCCATTGGATATGCCCATGCATATCGGGTATAATCATCTATGAAAGTGATTATATACCTTGCTCCATATTTATATGTGCATGGGGATATGGGTCCCATCACATCTGTATGAATGAGTTTTAAAGGTTCATTGTATTGATACCTTTTGGTATTGCAAGGTTGTCTAGTTATTTTTGCTCTGGCACATACTTCACAGTCAGTTATTGCTTTAGTGAATTTAACATTCTTTAATTCTGGGATTAGCTTGGCTGCCTTCTCTAGATAGCTTTTAGACACATGCCCTAATCTGTAGTGCCATAACAGACCAATGTCATTTTTCAAACTTTCTACTTTTCTATTATTTAGTTGTTGAATGTCATCTAATTCCATTTCACTAACAGTCTCTAAATACTTTTGTAAAGTATCTTCATCATTTATTTCTTCATATGTTATTTCATTTTCAACTTCATTATCAGATTCTATTTCTTCATATTCTATTTCATTTTCAACCAAATTTTCCTTGTCTTTATTTATTTTAGGACTTTCGATACTTTTATCACTCCCTTCGTTCTCCATAACCTTTACATTTTCTACGTTTTGATAGAAACTTTCTATTCTATTTTTGCCTACATTAATAATTTTTGGATTTACAAGTTCAAACTTTAACCACCAAAATTTACCATCATAATTACCTGTTTTTATGACATTTCCTGTATTTTCATTCTTCAATTTAATTTCATTTTTATTTATGTTTATCAAAACACCTTTATCAATAAGCTTCCTAATTGAAAACAAATTCTTAGATAAATTTTTGGAATACAAAACATTATTAAGTTTAATTATTTTACCATTATTCCCTTTAGCTATAATGGTCCCCTTATATTCTACTTTCAAATCTGCTTTACTATTAGCACTTTTTATAATTCCACCATTACTTATTTTACAAACATTTGACAGTATGTCTAACTGATTTACCATATGTTCTGTAGCCCCAGTGTCTGCTATAAATTTTATGTAAGACTCACCTGTATTCTGAGTGTCCTCTTCGTGTACATAGTTAGCTTCCCCATGCGTTGTTTCATCTGCATCTACTGCCATGAAGACGCTTATTTCTTTTCCTTGAGGATCAGTCATTTTCATTTTCTGATACATTGTATCACTTCTTTCCTTAAAATAACCTCGAGCTCCTCCACGAACTCTTGGTTTGAGGATTCCTCTGCCTCTTATTTTGTTAACTCCTCTGAATGCACCTCTTTGTCCTCTCATGTATGCAGCTCTTCCTCTACCTCCTCGGTAGCCTACTTTATTTCTACCTCGGTATGCTGGTTTCGGACACGTAGCTGCATCATGATCATCTGTCAATTCTCGACAGTTATAGCAAATCTGTTTAGAGTTTTTACACTCTTTGCTAAAATGATTTGGTTTGCCACACTTGTAGCAAACTATATTTTTGTTTCTTGAACTTGACTCTACTTTCTTTTTCTTGACATCTGTATTCAGAGCTTGACCTTCATTAGCTCTTTCTAGGGTTTCTTTTTCTCTTCCTTCTTCATTTATTAGGAGAGATTTTAACTCTTCCAGAGACAATTTTTCACCAGATGCATCATATTTTCTGATAAGTTCGGGGTAGCTATTATCTATGGCCATGAGAAAGTTTTCAACAACTTCTCTCTCAGCAAGAGGCTCCCCGAATGCTTCTACTTTTGTTTTGAGATCGTCAAATCGTATAATAAAATCAACAGCATTTTCATGGTTCTTGTCAAAGTTAGCAGAGTTCCATGTTCTTTTTGTAGCGAATTTTGACGAGGACATTGTTGGATTTTTTATGTTTTCTATTTTATTTAGTATTTCAACAGGAGTTTTCAATTGACACACTACTTTCCTATAATTATCATCTAATCTGCTCAACAGGTATGATATGGCAAATCCTGTCCTTTTGGCATTCTCATCCTCAGACAATGGAGGTTTTGGTATCTCATTGTCTAAGAGATACTCATATCCAAATGATTTAAATTCATTATTCACCACCGTTTTCCATACATTAAACGGTGTATCTTTGTCTAGTATGAACGGTGGATTTCCTGCTACTTTAGGTGCTGATTTCATGTTTATCGCTTCTTTAAGTTCTTTAATTTGTAATTGTAGTTTTTCCATCTCTTGTTTAACATTTGTATTTTCAGCGTCCATTTTCTGAAATATTATTTCCTTTATTATTATTTTTCAACTTTAATCTACTTTAAAGACTTTCTATTTTATAATTATTCTTTCTTGATTACTTGCAACTTATATCCTACATAATTTTTCTCTATATCCACTTATATTCTTTACTACAAATATATGTTCACCTTTGTACCATTGAGTTAATACTTTCAACTTTAAACTACTTTATTCCGATTCTTCAAAACTATTTATTTATATTTTTAGATTCATTCTTGAATGAACTGTTTTTTACTATCAATAATTTATTTTTGCTCCTTTAACTTCTTTCTACTTACTTAGTTTTTCTTAGTCAATAGATTTATTCCTATCGACTTAATTTTAGCAGCAGGTTTATTCTGCCCCTTTTTTTTTATCTTTAAACTATATGATTCAACTCCCTTAATCTCCTTTAGCTACTTTAGCAACTTTCCTTCTTAATTAATACACTCAATGGAATCAACTTTGAGCATGCAATATTATAGGCCTTACTTGACTGATATCGTACTTACATTTCACACCGGTTTTCCTTTATAATTATTTTGAAATGTTCACCTGTCTTCTACCGTACACGTGCCTCGGCGACTCCACCACTTTAGAAATTAGTTTTATAATTCTTAATACTAGCTAGTTATTTATTTATGTAAATAAAACACATGAGCCAACTTTATCTACTTTAATAATAATTTTTATATCGTTTCTATGTGTGTGCGTACTGCGTACTTGTTGAAAAGATCGTTGGATTGCATCATCATCGGGCCACCTTAACATGGACGGACATCTGTCAAGTTGGCGTCATCACAGTATTGAAACCATAGAATAGTGTTTATCCTTCAACGGTTTCACCATCATCAAAAGCTGAAGAAGCTGAAGAACTTTCATCTGCAGCAAAAGGATCCTCTTCTTCTTCTTGACTGTCAGAATCGTAATACATATTGGAATGGTTATCTGTATTTGTTCTTCGGTTCCCCCTGCGACCTAATGAAGAAAATCAATAATATAAATAAAAAACTTTGTTTTTTGATTAAACTGCAATTAAAATTGAATTTTTCAAGTGATTATCTTAATGAAATTTTTATATTTTTCTTTTGTGGGGTAAAATATTTTATAGAATAATAAGGTATTATCTTTAAACAATTATTATTGAAGACATGCGAAGATTCGGTTCGAATAGGAAATATCATGAGTGTTTAGATAGATGAGTTCCTAATTTCTCTGACTAAAAAAATTTTAAGAAATACAAAATTATATTATATTTATGTTCGGGAGGAAACTAATCTACTTAGCTTGTGAGTACAGAAATTGTCCTTGAGATATTTAATCACCATGTCACACACTATGTAAAAATGTTATTTACTAATTTCATGTAGATCCTTCTATGGAAATTTTAGTTAAGAACAGTAGGTATCAATAAAAACCTAGCTGTTCCAACAATTTCTAATTTTTTCTTCTGAAGAATGAATACCCATCCAAGCCTTTGAAAGTGAAAAATACTAATTATATTTTAAGATAAACTTTATGTTGAGTATAATGCCAAAAAAAAAAGATTTAGGTTTTTTATGGATAGAAATCTTTACTTTGAAAGATTTATAGAAGGATCTACAGAAAATTCATAGATACTTATTTTTTACAAACGCGAAAAAATTAGTTTTCCATCCATAAACCTCGATGATCAATGTTAAAATTTGTCCTAGCCATTAAATAACACTCTGTTGACATCTCACTCATCAAATTTAAGAATCCTTAGATAACAACCATTAGAATTTTGAAAATGTCAAGATTTCAAAACAAGCGTCAAGTGTTATATTGCATGTATGAAAAGTGACTGAATAGGTTGAAAAAATGGGTGATGCACATAAAATTTTGGATAACTGTATGTTATATTAATTTCATAAATCATTCATTAACTTCAAATGATATTTTAAAAAAGTTAACTTGCATGAAATCATTCTCACTATTACCTCAATAGGATGGGCTAAAGGAAACAAGAAAAAACCTTTGATTATAACATGACATACATATTATTTATTTGAATATGGTTACAATATAAAAAAACACAAGCGGCTAGTAACTAATAATAAAAAACTGATCTATGATATTATTATAACATGAATAAAGGTTAGTTATTTTGAAGAAAGAATGATCTTCATAAAAAAATCAAAAGAATATCACAATATTTAAACATTTGTCAGATTCCATTTGCTTAGATTAAAACCAATAGCTAAAGAAAGGAAATTTTGACCCCAACATATTTAATATTTTCCAAGAGTGACAAGTTGTTATGAGAAAAATCTTAAACTAAATATCAATAGAGATAAAGCAGAAAATCACTCAACGACACTGAACGTGACTGTTCGATTCCTCTACATATAATATCCCTCCCGAATTCAGTTGCTCTCATTCAAAAAATGAACTAAATAGAAAAAATTAAGTTTGATAAATCTTATCTAATTCAAATCCAATTTTGTCGGTTTGATTTCTGAATAAAAATAGCTATCAGTAAATGGCAAATGAACTATGGAACGATTCAAAAAAATACACCTTTGCCAGTCCCACCTAACCCTGAACTATGGTTATCATCGCCTCCTCCAAATCTACCGCAATGATCACAAAAAGGGCAATACCCTCGAAAAATGTTGTAAACTCGAATATTTTCCTGCTTACTTGTTGATGGCTTAGGTGCTGGTCGAGATGTTGGATGTTTGTAGTCTTTACGGTGTTGCTGATTGGTTCGGTAGCAAGAACCTCCATATGGGCAATGAGGTCTGTTATCATCTGAATTCTCACTATAGTCTGAATCTCCTGGATGACTGAACTGTTCTTTGTGACTCGAATTCTTCCTGAAATTCAAATTTTATTTTTAAGTCTTCAAAAACCAACTTATATTTATATTTATACTATTTTGCAACTGATTTCTGAATTTCAGTTCAATATGATTGGAATTTTTTTAATTACACATTGAGAAACAAAACTTCATAAGAGTAACAACTATGTAACTATCAGATTTTGCCCATTAACGAATTTAAACAAGATATTCGGACCCTGAACCTACCCTGAAAATTTCAAGTCTCTAATACATTCTCATGCAAGTTATAGTCTAATTGGTGCAGGACGGACGAACATAATTAATTTTGACCTAGAATTCTTCATCAGTTAGTCAAACCCAATTATTCAACATCATTCTTGAGTCAAGATTCAAAATTTACAGACTTTTATAAGAGGTAAATAAGACTGGGAAATGAGAAATCCATTATATCAAGTGAGATGTTGCAGAGTTAAAGATATGACTAAAATAAAGCTCCCCACCTGTAACAGTTTTGTCCATACCAACATTGTTCTCTTCTTAACACATTGGTAGCATTAGCCCCACTTGAACTTGATGAAGCATCAGTTGGATTCTGTTCACTTTCATTTTTGTTTTGATCAACTAAGGGAGTTTGAGTGCTAGTATCATCATCTGAAAAAGTAGTTATCCTCATCACTTAAAACCCTTCAGTTACAAACATATTTGTAGCTTCTCCATATGCTTTGTCTGATAAATAGGACATGGGGGTTCTGGGTAATAATAGAGTTAATGGGGTACTGTCTTCTTGCTAACTTTCTTCTCTCAGATTTAGAAAACATAAAATATAGCTCCCTCAAGAAATACCTTGTCTAAATATCATTTTAGTTCAATAGTATTCATTCATATTAACAAATAAATAAAATTTTTAGTAACAAAATGAAACATATGGCGTGATACTCAGCATTAGAGAAAATGACATTCAATATTCAAAGAATTTCTAAATTAATCAAATAGATTATTTTTAAATTTACTCGCAGGACAACCCAGGTTGACTGAAAAATTTTCATTTAATAAGAATAATGTTATAACTAAATACAAATTTTCTCATTATCTGTGAAGATCATATCATATTGAATTATATTGCCAAATGTTTACCTACCATTATCATGAGAACTAGAATGTTGTTCAAGTTGGTTAGATTCACCAAGATCCTGCAAAGTATCTTCTTCTTTAACAAGTGGTTTATTTTCTATTTCTTCTCGAGGCTCTATCTTAATACTTTGTGTTTCATCATTCTCAATCACTGGTTCTTTCTTAACGTCATTTGAAATCTCCAAGCTTTTGGTGTTATCATTATTTTTGACATCATTGGTAGATTCAGAATTTCCATCAATATTACTGTAAAAACCTGATTATTCAAACCTATCTTGCTGTGATATTGATGTAATAAATAAACAACATTTGGGGACCTGTAGCCAAATTTTAATATACCGTCTTTATTTCTATTGATTACATACAACCAATGAAATCATTTTATATTATATATTCTTCTTGAGTTTTTAAATAATGAAGTTTTTTTTTTTTTTTGTTTCCACAAAAGGGGTTATAAAGTTATATTTCTTATTTAAATCAACCAATATGTAATCATTCAAAATTTACCTTTGAACACCTTCTCTTACTTCTATATCACAAGTTACTTCTGGTAACATTGAATTATCACTATCATCATCAGAGTCAGAAATAACTTCTTTTTTGAAAACTTGTGTAGTACTATTGATCTCAACTTGTTGATTATGGTCTTCTTCATTTCTATTATCATCTTGAACTGCTATTTGCTCAACATTATCTTTCAGATCGTCCAAACTTTCATTAGCAAGTTTTAATTTCTTTCTTTCATTAGAGTGAACATCCTCTGCACTTCTTTTTAAATATGTAGATTGAGAGACTTCTGTATTGCTTGTTGAAGGAACAATTGTGCTTGAACTTACATTATTTGAGATCACAATTGTTGAAGGCTTAATGTCAGCTGAGTTTTCAGAATAATCTTCATCATCTTCAATTTTAACTGTGTACCATGTGTCCATGATAAAAGAAAACTTATCACCATCAAATAATCTGATAGGTTCATTTTTATTTATTATCTTAATACTTGGTGATTTTGATGATTTGAAAAATATAGGTGTAGAATGAACCTGTTAGCAAAAAATTTATGTTTTATGAAAAACCAAGTGATTATGGTAATTATTCCTTACTTGTGTTAAAGTAACTTCAGTATCTTCCACATCAATCAAAATATGTCTCCTGGATACTCGTTTATCTATACACTAGAAATAAACAATCTTAAAAAATAATATTTACTTATTATATAAATTACATCAGCGAATGATCCTCTTCCGATTACATGCGTTCCAACATTCAGTATGCAAAGGGGTTTTTCATTATCATTTTTATCTACTTTGAAAATCTTTAACACTACCATTTTCCATCAACAGAAACAAAAACAAATTTGAAAAATATTGAATTTGACGTTTTCTAGAGACTCGGGGTTGACCATAAGTGTGACCAACTATTTTATTCTATGGACTAACTAAAAAACCGGGATGTAGCCAAAAAAAAATGGGTAATGTTTTACTACTCTTTGAATTAAGCTCACACTGCTAACTTAAAAGGAACTGAGTAATATGAATAGTATTACTAGCGTTTTTTCGGACTAATCTAACTCTTCAAAGTTATCTGAGATTACTTCAACTCATCTAGTCTTCAAATTATTTGTTTTGTGATTTGAAATGTTTGAATTTGAAATTCGACGAAAGAACACATTGCTTGTCAATTTTCTTCTTCTTAATAGATTCAAAAATATTAGTTTGAGTGTTTGGGGGTTATTTTCAAATAAAATTATTTATTTTCTAATTAGCATCCCATTTTGAATGTTATGTTTAGTTATCAGGAGAAAAAATCTAATTCGTTATATGTAAATTCGTGAATTAACAAGAGGCGATAAAGCATTCCATAAATGGAAATACGAATAGGAATATATCATGGATAAAAGGAATATATTTAAATATTTGGGATGATAGTGAAATTTCGATTAAATGCATTTCTTTACTTCTTTCAAATGAATTGTCAATAAGAAATTTGACATGCGCCTAGATAAACAAGGAAATTCGATCAATTTTCAGAGCTGCTGAGGATCGCCCAAGTTTTTTGACGTTATCCTACCTGATTTCAAAATTGTGGGGGTGACAGAGTGAAATGTTTATATCTAATTATTATGTAGTGTGAATCAACTCTTCATCATCACACAAGTTCCCGGAAATTCCAGCATTACGTATTCTATCTGATTTATCTTTCAAATATCCCAACAAACTAAGCAACAGTAGGTGGGTGAAATTTTGTTGAACTTTCAAATTAAACCAAATTTTTTAAAACTTATGAGTGAACGTCTTTGATCATATTCTAAAGTTTAAGAAATCTATTATTCTCCGAGTTTGATTATATTTCGTGTTATATGGTTTGATGCAGACTTGTACAAAATTATTGATTTTCTTTGGCGGTCGTCAAATCAAGGGCAATACAGGGTGTAACTTAAATTTTCTTGATAATCTTTAAGGTACTTGTTGTTATTAGAGTAATAAATAACATAATCATGCATTCATTAAAAGTTTTCCATTATGGAACAGTAATAAAAGATTTCTTCTCTGATTCATGAAAGATTATACCATGAGAGTAGTAGTTAATGGATCTGAAAAGATAATTAGTGATAGTAGATGAAGTTTGCAGAACATAATTCGAGAGACAGATATTCCAAAAGCAAAATATTCAAGCACTGAAGATCCAAATGTCATTACGAATAAATTGTACATTGTAAATGGTGAACATTGGAAGTTACATTAAAATTACTAATATAATAATTTTAATAGTATGAAGAACCTAAAATTGCCTACTTATCATTTACCATTTCTAGACAAAATGCCTGCTCCTGCTGCTGCTCCTGCAGCAGAAAATGGCGTCCCCAAAACAGAATTACAGGAACTTCAGGCAACGATAGGTACAGCAACAGATGAGGTAATATAAGAGAAAACTTAAGGTTCACACTTTTATGCTTTCTATCTTTTTCAGTCACTGGAATCAACAAGGCGGATGCTTGCACTCTGTGAGGAGGTGAGACATTTTCAACTTTATTTTAAATGTTTAAATCAGAATGAATTAACAAAGCTACATCACTTGGCTAAAAGTTTATTCAATTTTCAGTGTTTGAAATTGCATCAGTGAAAATTTCATCACAAGGATCTTTCATTTGATTGAATGTGTTAAATGTTTTGCACTCTTGTCTTCTTGTGTGTGCATTGCATTGCAAATAATTTTTTTTGAGTTTGGTATTTGAGGAGAAATTAGGTTTTGAATTATTCAGTTTTTCCCCAAAAGCTTTTGAAAGATTATATTTTATATCAGAGAGGTTGTTCTGTTAGGAAATAACATTTCGTTCATCATTTGGATCCTTAGTAGATGAATTTCCTCAAAAATTTGATTCTGATACAAATTATCATAATTCACTAAATTATGTATGTAATTAATCACATTAATAGTCAGTTGAATCCTTATTATTTTCAACTTATATATTTTAATGTAATATCAAATTCAAAGAAAATACTTGTAATGCTTTGCTCTGCAAAAAATTAAGAGCTATCTGAAAAAATTTTTGTGGTTGCTCAGTATATATTTTACTGTATTTAAAATATTTAACTATTCATTCAAATAACATATTCTAGAGGAAATTATTAATTTCATATGTAAACGTCTCTTTTTCAAATAAATTGAGTATTTTATACGTGAAAGAAATTTTATGTGCTGAGCAATTAGTTTGTTTTCTATTTCCAATGATCTCCTTACTCTGTTTTCACTTACAATTAACCAGCAAACTGAAATATTTAATGCACCATTTATTTTCTCCCTATTATTCTTAGGGAAATTTCATATCATTAAATAATGCTTCATTTAAGTATTTCGGAAATTAACATGGAATTACCCTGAGAATTACTCTAGGTACTACTAATATCTAATGGTCCTTAACCTCTTCAGCTGAATAAACTGATGCTTCTCTCTCTTTCCAAGGTCTCCTTGTTAGAAAGGTTTTGAAAAACAGTGTGTTCTGTTCTATCTGAAATAATCAAAGTAACCGTCAGTTATAAGTATCTACAATATGAACAAGAATAACCTAACCTCAAAAAATTAATTTTTGTCTAAAAATCCAACAAAGATGCCGCAAAGTTCTCAATCATAATTTTTTATTTCACAGAATAATCAAACTCTTATGAAATAATCTAATAATGAATATTATCCCTCATGAGTTGAACTTTCAGAAATGTATTTTTTTCACAATTTGTTTTCTTAAAATTCATGGAGATTTCTTGAGAAATTGTAACAGCTAGGTGCATGAAATCTGTTACTACACCTCAGTGACTCTTTCCTGATGATAGAAAATGAATATGAGATCATACTTGATACCTTTTTTTTTGATACTATTCATATTTTTTTTTAGAAAATTCCAAACTGGAATTTAACCTTTCATTTGATTACTTTGGTTTCATAGATAAGAGTTGGGCACACTGTTACATCTAAGGTTTTTCCAGTTATCCTAGGTCAAAAAAAAAAGACCGAAAAGTATATTGTATGTGTTAGATTACCTTTACTCTGTGCTTAAATGGATGTGCTTCTGGACTCTATGTTGTGGTAGGGGTAGACTGCAAGAGTGGCTGTGTTCTGTGTCATGTATGTGTATATGTGTATGTATAAAACAAATATACATATTGTATACGTAGATAAGTCAGTGTCAGGTTTTACAGAAGAAAGGAAATTGGATTTTTGTATCAATATGGTTAATTTTCTCTTCCTTCTTGTTACTAATAAAATTAATAAGTTTAATATTGTAATGTCTTGGATTTAAACAAGTATCAAGTAAATTTACTCAAGATGAATTCCTATGAATTGTGAATCATTTCAAAGTTTCAAAAGAATTTTCAATAAATTAAGCTAGAAACAGTTATATTCATTCATTAAATGATTTTTTGCACGAAATAAGAAATAATATTGAATAGAATTATTGTTTGGGTAGTATTGAAATTTGTATTTTAATATACATATGTAGGATTCTGTAATTTTTTTTTCTGGAAATGCATATTATCTTCATAGAACAGTATTTTTTTAAACATGTAGTATAATCATTGACTCAGTTTGAGAATTGAACTAAGAGACGCCCTCAATTTATTCTTCTGTTGAAATATAAATTTGTTCTGGAAACCTGGCATCAAGACACGTATCTATCTATGTATAAAAAGATATACTCCTGCATACAAACACCTACGTGTAACATCTCCGAAAACTAGAATACTGAAAAATTTGAACACAATGCCACTACCATGACATAAAACTAAAATTTTCGAGTAATCCATGGAAAAGCATGTTGATGTTTACTAATTATTCATACTATTCGATATAAATTTCACATTTTATCTTAATACTGATGAAAATATCAATTAGGCTTCATGACAAATATCTATCGTTGTTAAGCAAATCTGTTGATAATTTTTCCACAAAATCATTCGGCCTATAGGTCAGTTAACATTACGTCAAAACTACCACATAATGATTTGAAAATTTGCAGTTATAGTTTGAACTTGAGAAGGGTCATATGCATGATTTTGCTCCCGAACTCATTGACAATTTAGCGAGTGTCCAACAACACAGTATCCTCTTCGTTTGTGCAAACCTACAAGTCAATATAATTATTTTTGCAAGCTAGACCGCGGGTTTAGGAAGTTATCTAAGTGCTTTTAATCTTGTATATTTTTTTTGAACCGTTTGGATCTCTTATAGGAGCAATGAATGTGATGGTAGTTGAAAGAAAATTTCCGTTTCGAAAATTTTTCAAAATGTTGGTTTTGCTGCCGGACAGACAAGAAATATTGATGTTAACAAATATGTTTGTGAATTTTTTCAACCCATTTTATCATTGAGGCTGAATTTTTACAATAAAATATAACAAATGATTATTGTTCGTCATTTGAATCGTGAATTTCTTTTTTTTTTTGTTTTTTTTTGAGTTAGTTCATAAGATGTTATCATACTTATAGTGTTCACTTAGTGATTAAAATTCAAACATAATCATTAGTGAATTTTGGAGGAAAACATGCTTTTGTATATACCGTTTATATTACTATAGCTCATCACTAACTCCTAAGCAGAATAAAAAATCCCTTTGACAAACACAGAGGAAACGACAATAGTATCCAGTTAAAAAAAATGTGTTTTTTCTAATAACGGAATTTGTTTGTAAAATTATTTGTGTTAAATAGTCGATTCCTTCTTCATTAGCCTTTTCAGACAAGTTCCTCAAAAAATTAGTTCTGCTTTATTGAATATCTATCTTAAATCCTAAAATTCTATCATTTTACTTATTCATTATTAAAAAAATCAATTTGAATAAATACTTTTACTGATCGAATCCGGTCTAACGAAATTTATATTGAATAGTATTCAGATAATTGGAACCTACTAGACTTGATATTTCAAAGAACAAACAAATTTATTCATAGTATTGAACATAAATTTATTCGATGCAAATATTATATTAGTTACTAGTAAAGCGATTAAATAAAAATTCACAATCTAGTTTAGTTTAAAACTCTTTACAGGCCAAAAATTCATAATCTTATCCAACGAAATATCGTGAGAGCTTTGAATTATAGTGTATCTATACAACACTGAATTTCTTTGAGTATATATTTACAGATCTTATACTTACAATGAAATTTATCGGGTTATCTTCAATGCTGTCTGAAATAAATTAGCAGCCTTTTGATTGACATAAATGCTTGAAATTGCAAAATGTCTAAAACAACAATATTTACATTTCTCTCTTATTCATGTTCAAGAAAAAAAAACATGTTCTTCAAATGGATTACTTATAAAAACGAATTGAAATGAGATAAATAGTTAAGTCAAAACAGAACTATCCTTGAAAAAATTTATCCTGTCCTATACATTACATTATAATATTAACATTATTTACTAACAGTTACTAACTTCCAATTCTACACCTGTTTCTTGCTGCTATAGAGTAAGGAGGCAGGGATCCGTACCTTGGTCGCTCTAGATGACCAGGGAGGTGAGTCCCCCTTTCATCCATATGTCATTTACCACCCTCTCATTGAATACTTCTTAAAAACCATTCATCCAACCTCACATCGCCTCTAAAACAACCTCAATATTCGAAGGTATCGAGAAAGACGGCCAGTCTGACAACACCGCAAAAACCGTGTTGCCATGCTGACGTTTTTCTCCGATGTCATAACTTGTTGACGCCGATTTCTGAACTATACTGAGCAAGGGCAGATCGAATATATGCGCTTGCTTGGCTTGGTTCCGAAGGGTTATAAACAAAACTAATGTTTGCTTGCTTTCATTAAATGCTAGCTTGACGGAGGGTTTCACAGGTTTGATCGTACATCGTACAGATTTTAGCCAATGAAATTTGTGGAATTTGAATGAATGAATTTAATTGGTTAAAATCCATTCGATCGTTGATAAGACGATCGAGGTTTTGTGGAACCAGTCGTTTAGTATCCATTATGTAAATATCCCAGCAAAAACCGACAAATTTAATTTTTCTGAGAGTTTCACCATCTCATCATAAATATGAATTTCTTCGATATGAGAGGTATTAAGTCGAATTATGTGAAAAAATGAAACGACCTGTCTTCACTCTTATCCAAATTTGAACGAAAGACTATTCAGCTGTGGTTTTATCGATTTCTTAACCAATATTTAATCGAAAACTACTTTATTTTCATATTTCATAGAAATTCTAGGTTCTAGTTGTAATGTTTCAAACAAAGAAAATTATTTTTATATCACTTATCGGCCATAAATAAGACCAACCAAAACTTCATGTAAAAATTTTAAGATATTAAATTTTTATTTCTTTTTTTTTTTTAGGAAGGAAAGTTACTCGAATTATTATGTTGGTACTTTTTTCTTTGGTCAATTTCAAAGACACTAATTTCAAATTATCCCAACTACATAGGAAACTAATTTCTGAAGCCAATATGGTTTTCTCTGTATCTTCATATGATTCTTTTCTCGGTCTCTTTATTTATCTTCAACTGACTTTTGTGAATCGAGATGGCTTTTCATTGAAGCTTTTATAACTTATATTAAAATTACTCATTCATCATATTTGAATAAGGGTGTTGACGTTTCGGTCTGTGAACATTTTTTTCTGAATCATCTCAATCTTGGAAAAATTCTTCACGGGAAGATTTCTCAAATTTTGTTGAAATTGAAAAAAAATGAGGAATCTTCCATTCGTAAGTAACAATGTGGTAAAAATGTGTGTTTCGATGTTGTGTAGTGTAATTTGGGAGGGTTCTACTATGCCTTATAAGTTGCATGTTACTTGTATCATTTTTCCGACTCCTCTTTCTCTTGCTTCAACCTCTTCTCGTTCTTCACTATACACACTGTTTCATGTTGTGATTTCATAATGCACGCTTCTGTGAAAACGTTGCTACAGCACTCGTTTGCCTCTATTTTGTGTTCAAAATCTACGAAGTCAGCCCGAAATAAAGACAAGTAAACGGTAAGAGTGATAATGGAATATAGCGATTACTGATGAGCAGTCATTGAATTTTATCGCAAAAAGTTTTCTAGGTAGCCAAGTGTTTGTGAATGATTTTGTTCCATTTTTATTTTCAATAACATTTAGGAGTGTTCGTTATGGAAGGATGTACGGAAATCTACATGAAATAATTTGATTTTTATTTTTATACGAAATTTGGTTACAGTCAATATAAATGATATTTTTTTTTCAGTGGTAAAAAAAAATAAAATTATCACTAATAATACAAAAAATTTTAATTCCCATCTGAATTTTTGAAAATGTATCACTATTGAACACTGAAGTTATTCAATTACTACAGAGAACAGTATCAGTAAAATGGCTTATTCTTGAATTTAATATTAGATCTTATGTTGAATGACATGATGGAATAATTGTGATTCGGTCACAACAATATCACAAGGTGTCTCAAAAGAAAGCTTATATGTGAAAAAGCGCCCAAGAAATGAGTCGTTTGTCGAAAAAATAACTATTAATTATGAAAATTGAATATCTGCGAATTTGTTTCTTGAAAATAATGTCGTCCAAATGTCTACTCTCACGTTCACGATACTCATTCAATAATTAGCTACATTAAGCGCAATTCTCTCGCGAGTGAATTGCGCGAGTGTAAACGCTCCCTCGCCCCTGAATAATTGTGGCGAGTGAGCCCTCGCGAAGAGCCTGAGCTCGGTCGGTTTTTTCCTCGCGTTAAAGGGTTTCGCTGTTCAAGATTCACTTGGTGTAAACGTTGTCCCCATAGTTGCGCGATGGATGAATGGGTTCTTGTACCTTTTCCCTCGTGAGGTAGTTTCCATATTGGCATCTTCCAAGAAATAATTGTTTGCTCTGGCATCTTCGAGGGCGGTGATTTTTCTCCTTCCTTTTCTTGCTCGAAAATAACTATCATATGACAGAAAACGCGGCTGGGCGAACAAAACAAAATTTTATGTTGGCTGCGAAACTGTAACTATATGCGCCTCGCCCCACTCCCCCAGTTATTCGCGCTGAATCGCGCTCTGTTTTGGGTAGTTCTAAATTTCACTCGAATCGAGTAAGTTTCACTAATGTTAATTCAGTACAACACTAAAAATCCTTTTGACGGCTGGGCATTTGACCAAGAAAGTTGGCTCTAGATTTAAGGAAGCCCCACAAGTAAAAGTCCATATATCAGGACTGCGGGGGAGGCCAATGTCGTGTCTCCTGGAGATTAATTTGCCTGAAAAAATGTTCGCGACAGAGACAAATTGGACGTTTGTGAAATTTCTCCATCCTGCTGGAATATCCTTTGGATATAGCCAGGCAAGTTCTGCAAATCAGACAACAAAAAAACTCATCTAACATCCTCACAGGTCGGGATCATCATGAACAGACCGATTACTCGACGCGTCATTTAAGTGACGAAAACCTTGAATTTTGTAGAAATTTTTTCCAAACAATTGTAAACCTTTTTTTGACACACCTTGTAAATATAAACTTAGTGATACAGTTTAGGAATATGTGTTTTAACCTCAAATTAAATTCCCACGCATTGAATTGCATAATCTCGCCGGCCAATTGAAACCACTTAGTCTGAGAGCCAATGGACGGCAGACCACACATATTCTAGGAAAGCCTAAAATTTCCTCAGTGTGTCTGTTGTTGTGGGGGCATGGTTGCGGGTACTTAAACCTAAGTAACATAACCCACTGTAAACTTCATATTATTCTGTATTTTACTTGAAGACCAAATCATAAGTTTTCAACTTCCTTCCATAATGACGCCCCTGTTTTATTTTATTTTGGTTTTTTTTTTTTCGAGAAGGTAGATATTTTTTGTTCACAGACGACCTGTAAGTTGATTCTTTTGATGTTTGTAGAGCCACGAGGTGGGGATGAAAACCCTGGTCATGCTGGATGAACAGGGCGGTAAGCATCTTATCAAAAATGTGTCCTTTTTGCGTCGAAGGTTTTTTCGAGCTGAGAAAAAATTTTTGACCCCGCTGTCGACAATTTTGTATACCATATTAACACAACTTACTCTTGATACGCGCGCGCGTTTGTTTACACACATCAAAAGAATCTGGAAATTGTTCAAATTTTCTCGGTGTTTTGAGGGTGATAATTGGTGTATTAGATTAATAAGGATTCGCTTTGAGTTCTTTTTATTCGAGGCCATTCGATTTTTATTCTGACCTATCGCAATAATCATGAAGTTATACCTGAGTCTGATGATTGTTACTGAAGTCATGAAAGGAAGTGACTAACAAATTACATCATTCTATAGAAGTTTAGGTACTATCGGAATAGAGCTATTATTATTTCCATCATAAATTAATGTAAAATGAAAGGAAGCAGTTTCAAAGGTCTTCGCTTATGGGGTCTCAATTCTTTGTGAAACTTTATTTGACGTCATGTTATAATCCTGAGAATCCGCCAAACTTGAATAGATAAATCATCGAAAAATTAAAGCAAAATTGAAAGACATAAACATAACATTTTTCAGATGAGAAAGTATCTGTTGTAAATTGACAAATTCAAAGAACACTTTCTTAAGTAAAATAAACAACGAAACCAAATGGCCTTAACATAATCTTTTAATATCTTGGATAATTCTCTGAGTTAGAAATAACGGTGCTTTATGTTCAAAATATATCAATAGGAATTTTAAATACGAGATGTCTGTTTTAATAGCATGCAGTAGAACTTTTCACTTTGAAATTTTTCCGCATAGTCCATGTCCCATTAGTTCCGCAGTTAGGAAGTTTAGAATATTTATATATCCCAATATAATGAATATGACATAATGTAAAATGTGCATTGTCTAATTGCAACTGAGAGTTCATTGTTTTTTCTTTATTTCAAATTTCATTTTATAGAATTTAGACTAAATAATGAAATTTTTAGTGGGGTAGCAGTGTCAAAAATGATTCCAATTTCGACTTTTCAATTTGAACTCTGATGTAAAATTTTATCTACTTGTATTTATTCGAATTATTCAGTTGCGGTAAATGATTCCATTTAGAAATCAGATTCAATTCAAATCTGCATTTCGATCATTAATTTATTGGTCCAATTAATCATATCTAGATTACGAGAATATCTAGAAAATTTGAAACACTCTCCAGATACCTTTGATGAAAGTTGCTCATATAGACCCTCATATAAAATTTTCAGTATAAACTCTAATTTTTGTAACAAATAAATAATTGAGTTATTGCAACTTTTATCGGTCCAAATACTTTTTGTGGACTGTGAAGAAACTATTCAATTGTAAAAGAAGGGAAGCGGTAATTTAAAGAGCGTATGTAGACCGATTGTTTATAATGTGAAGAATAAATCCATAATTAATTATCTAGAGAAGGAAATGCTTTTTGGAAAAATTAGAAAAGTACTGACATGTAGTCGGGAGCTTTTTTTGGTTGAGTATGTCCTTTATAGAATATCGTAATACGTATAATAGAAATCATACAATAAACATCTATATCAAAACAAATGAAGAAAGCACTGATGTAAAGACAGGAACTTTGGTACGCTTGTTCCAATTCATATTTATGTGATTTTTTCAAGAAATATCGTATGAAATTTCGAAATATTATCTCAGTATTTCCTGGTATTAGAATTCTGCTTGATCGTGTTCTCGATTTCATGATAACTTTCATAAAAATATTTCAGTGATTTTCAACGTTTCCTAATATTATAGCTTTTAGCTTCAATTATTCAGTCGAATTCAAGTTCCTGATGGTCTCTTAATATTAAAAGTATGTGCCCCCGAAGTTCAATCATTATGGAATATTAATCAATCAACAAAGTGACATGTCATGAAAAAATTTAATTGAAGTACGTACTTTCAACATAATGTAATGATCACTTCGTTGGAACAATTTCTTTAGAAAAGATAGTAGGTACTTCGGTCATCTCTTATTATTTCTCCTCTTTCGTCAGATTATTAACTCACGTACCATAATGGTACAAATTTTGTGTCGGAATATTGAAAATTTCAGCCGAAACCTGGGAGAGAAGTCGATACCTGACCACCGCCGACTTCTCTTTATTAAACGCATTTTAGACTATTGCGCATGAAAAGTGCCTCGAAGTCGATTTTTATACCTACACTACAGTCCGATCACTGTTTTTGTGATATGAATCAATTCAGCGTTAGTAATTCTGGAAATAAACGAGACGATGAATAAATTCTCGTTGAGCTTATTCATTCATTTGTTACTTGTCTATTGAAAATATTTTCCGACACTGTGTGGTCTAGTTTTGTTTGATGATTTTCCCGAAAAGGTTTATCTTCTCTAGATAATGAATTTATGCTCAATAAACGTACACACAAGAATTTACATACCTATCTATACAAAACTTTAACATTCGTTGTAACTGCGTATAATCTAGCGTAAAGTTGCCCATGCCACTTGCCTACAATTAAACAAAGGCAGTGACAAACCTTTAACGCGATTAAATCACTTGTATCTTTTATACTAAGAAACATTTTCAAAAGACTCCCAAAAACATGAGGATCAACCCAAACACCCAATTGAAGTAAGTTACCGATATACTCTCAATTCATGGTTAATCGTGTTTCTCACACTGTTTTCTTCCAACCCTAGTTCGATGTTTTACTATCCCCCGGTTAAAACATCTATGGCATGCTCTGTAGTTTAGTCTTAGACGCTTCTAGTTTTTCTATTCGTACAATCATAATTCTGCCTTTCAAAAATTAGTTTCCAATTTTCATTGCCGGTTTAAGGTAATTTCAGGCCCTGTGTGCAGGAGGGCTCTTTTGGGCTCTGGCGAAAAATGCGGCTTACTCATTTTTTGGATAATTAATTATAGAAGTTAATTACATTCGCTACAGTGTTTGTTCTCATGATTTTATCCGTAAAATGAGTATTTTACGAGCCAAAAAGTTCAATTTTCTGAAAAAAAAATTGTTAATTTTTGAAGAGCTTTCAATAACTGTTGCGCCTACATTTGGTTCTTGTCTCAAATTTCTTCAGAAAGGTAAATAACATGTTTAACGAGGAAAAGTAGGTTTTAACATGCAACAAAACGTACCGAAAAACGTGTTCTAAGAGAAATGCCATATTATATATGTCCCTTCTTTTAGATATTCACATTTTTTTAAGTTAATCTTATTTTTTATCTTATCTTTATTTGTTTTCATCTTTAATTTTTTTGCACTTGTGGGTAAAATTCAAATGAATTAGGGGAACTAGGAAAATAAAAGTCCTAAGAAATGGGAAAATCAACAAGAAGAGACACATGGTATTTCTCGGAAGATATCGCAACTCCTGTGCAATAAATATCAAATTAACTTTAAGCGAGGCGATATTCACAAGTTGTTAGCCCTCTATCAGAGGATTGCTGTGTTTCATCCCAGGACCTTTGATGAAATCATCAGTATGACAACTTAGTCGTCCCTGCCATATACACCTTCTATCTCCATAGCGCAGAGTGGTGACTCAGCACCTTAACAAATCAACTAATGTTAGAAATCATAGCAAAAATCTTGAAATACTTAAAATCGGTAGGATTTTCGGGAGATACCCTCAATTTCAGAAAAATCGTAGAAATTTCTCTCAATTTCTGTATATACGTAGGACAGTAGGCGTGAAAGGCGAAAATTATTGTCTCAAAATTATTTACCATTTTCTGAAGAAATTATATAAAGAAATTATACAGAAAATCTACTTGTCTAATGCTTTCCACATTCACTTGAAGAAATACTCACCTATTGCATTATTGAGCTCCAACAGCTAATGGACGCAACTCAAATATGAACTCTTTTCTTTTATCTTGGTTATAATACTATCACTGAATAAATGCTACTTCCAAATTATAAGTATTTTTGCGAATTTTTCACTCTTCCCTCTAATGAAAAGCTATGAATATGTTGATGTGGTCATAATGTTGCCGCATTCATTGTGAATATGGAATTTATGTATGAGATGAGAATTTTCTGAAATTTGAATTGTAGTTGAATAATCGCAAATATAAAGGGTATTTCAACAAAAAAATTACAAGCTCAGAGCGCATGCAGGACAACTTGGATAGTATGCATGAGTGTTGTAATATGCGTTTATGAGATACAGGGTATATTATGCAACACATTTTTTTTATCAATAAATATTATTATGCGGCTTCCCAGCCAGTCATTTGTTGATGGCAATTAAGGGACAAGGAAATTTGCGTTCTAGCGAAATATCAATAGACAAAGGTAGGCTAAATTATTTCTATCCTACTGGAACTTAGTCCTAGCTGAACCAAAAAGGTCCTCTCGCTCATTGAACTAGAACGGGGGAAATCGAAGCGTTAAGCCAGGAGACATAGTTATGTCAATATCGTCTGTGGAATAAATACCTGTCGCCATGGCAGATTTAAAACTTTTGTCGCCTCTGAATTTTGATACCTTAGTTCGCAATCGTATCAATATATTTTTTCTACATTCATGCAAAAAGCAAAACTTTATTGAACTATGTTTAGTGGAAAAATAAGTTCTTTATTGCACTAGTGTAATAAAGTTTTTATTGCACTCATCTGTCATTCTACTTCAACGTACTGTCATCATGACAAACAAATATTTCAGCCTGAAGGAAATAACGATGTACAGTTACCAAGTACTAGTACGTTTACAGCAGTAACAAATCAAGAAGTGGATTTAAAAAGTACTTCACTACGAAATATTCATATTGAAAATTGCACCAATTGTTCATTCACTTTCAACATTGAGAGTAAAAATAAAGTTTGAGTTAAATTGTTCGTAACGTGTTAGTTCCTGTTTCGATGCAAATCGATATTAAAAATAAAGTATGTATTCAAGTTGCGCTTTTCATTTTCCTACACCTAGTGCCGCACCTCAATAAATCATTTATTGCTTTTTGCATGAACGTAGAAAAAATGTTGTATGCCACTCGTGCAAAAATTGTTTATTGCACTCGACATGTTGTCTAACTCGGCCTAACGGCCTCGTCGGTGCAATGAACATTCACTTTTTGCACTTGTTGCATAAATAACTATTCTATCAATAAAATTCTAACTTCATTATTCAAGCTCTATCATCCTCGTTCAATCAAATTTTCCCAGATTATTAATATAATTGTATTGAAAAATACATAAGTATATGACACGGTACCTTATACCGTATCAGATCCTTGATTATTTTCACATCAAAAAATTATCGAAAAACATTGTTTTAAGCAAAAAATATTTCATGTGCCACTTTTAAAGTGAGGTAAGGTATATTTATTAAAACTATACAATACTTAATATAAATAAAGCTAACACAGAAGATATACATTTGACGAACGTGATGAATATTTTTTAGAGCACTCACAGTTTAGAGAAAAATAAATTTCCTTTTTCCATTATCTGTTAGTATTACAGTTTAAGTTATATTATAAAAGCATTACAATACCTCTAAGCGAGACTTTGAATTCTCAAAATCATTAATTATATCAACGTACGAAATCTTGTTCATTGGTACATTTTACAAAGCGTTCAGCAATTGTTCATGTAGATATCTTGAAATATGGAGTATTTGGCTTTGTATTTCATAGGACTTTATTTCGATTTTTCTTGAATATTTTAATTTTTCTTCAAGTTTCGTAATTCGTACTTTGTGTTTGTATAATATATTTTTTTTTATTCTGTAAATCAAGATAAAAAGAAAAACTAATAAATCTGCCGTCCCTTAAAATTTTCCACCCTAGCCCTTAGCCTGCTGGTAAATATCAACTAACATTATTATCCTTTCTGTGATTCTACAAACACAATATTAGCGGCGAAAAAAATATCTAGCCGAGGTTTGAAGAATTTATTTTCGAAATACATATATGTAGAAGATTGTATCACAATTTTTCGAAAAGAAAAAATTTGTCTCAATAGAGTTTTTTGTTTTTTTTTTATATTGATAGAAAGAATAATGTTTCGAAAACATCTCTCATTGAATAGTGTGAAATTTAGGAGAGGCAGCTTTGTATTACATTTTCGCATAAAATCAAGAGATATGTTCTTTTTTTCACTAAATCTTGGAAAGCTGAGATGTTCCTTGATATTTCTTTAATTGCTCATCTCTGAGCTTGATTGCATGTAAAATGTATTTAAATTCTGAACCTTTGTTTCGTTTTAAACATTCTCATAATTTTTTCGAACGAAAAATCACTGATTAAGAGCAACCGTCTATTCATTCATTCGAGAAGATTGTTTTTATCTGTTTGTATTAAAAAAATCACGCCATGATTACTCATAATGAGCTAAAATTGTATATCTCTACTCAAAATAAGTTTTGTTTATTCGCTCTCAAATTGTCGAATGTTTTCGAATATTACTATTTCCTGAATTGTGATCGTACAAGTAGCTATTTATATTACGCATGAATGCTTGCTAATAGATTAGATCAGAAATTCAACCTTCGATCCTTTTGCTCTATTGCACGCTCATTAAAACTTTTTTTCATGCAGAACAATTGGACAGAATCGAAGATGGCATGGATCAGATCAACACCGATATGCGAGAGGCTGAAAAAAACTTGACGGGTATGGAAAAATGTTGTGGTCTCTGTGTACTTCCATGTCAAAAGTGAGTACCAATACTCTGCTTAAAAAAGCAGATGACAAAAGGTAACTCTTGAAGTAGGGGTTATACATTTCTAGACTAAGTAACAGGAAAATATTAATATTATCTATGTTCCGCATCATATCTAAGATACCTAGAGATAGTAAACCTGTTGTTTTGGCCAGAACTAAACAGAAATTCCTTTAGTCTCTAATTTCAGGGTCTTAGTTCCAAAGAGTTGTTGATTTCAGATTTTATTGTAAAAAAAGCCTTGGATGTTCGGCGACTTCTGAAGCAATTGTGCAATGAAGTTATTTGACGCCGTTTAAAACAGAAATTTCACTATTTCTACTCGAAAAATTCTTCTTCCAAAAAAAAAAACAAAAAATTATAATAATAATATAAGCCACAAGTAGCAACGACAATCCAGCTCTAAAATTTGCTGATTGACGAAAAATCAATTTATGTTTCTTATGGACATTCGCTAACGCTCCGAAATGTTGAATCCGTATACCTAATATATGGATTAATCAACATGAAAAATAGGCGAACACGAGATTTTATTTATTTCATGTATTGTTGGAAATCTAAATAACTCAAATTGGAACCTAATTAGTATTTCCAATACTGCCCATCCGTCAAAATCAATGTCACGATATTTTAGGGGTTCTTCCTTCAAAGAGGACGAGGGAACTTGGAAAGGTAACGACGACGGCAAAGTGGTCAATAACCAACCACAAAGAATGATGGACGATCGCAACGGTTTGGGCCCTCAGGGAGGCTACATCGGCCGCATCACCAACGACGCCCGCGAAGAGGAGATGGAGGACAACATGGGGCAGGTGAACACCATGATCGGCAATCTACGTAACATGGCCATCGACATGGGCTCCGAACTTGAGAACCAGAACAGACAGATCGACCGCATCAATCTCAAGGTACGTACGGGCATGTTGGCGAACCTTTTAGGTATGATCGATGTTGTTATTTGAGCGTGATGGTGCAGTTAGAGAAGTCCAATCGAAATAATATCCATTTCCATTCATTTTGAGAGTACTCCGTTATCTTCATCTGAAGGTAGTGAACTAGTAGGTCAAACAGTTGAGTTAGTCATGTATTAAGTGCTCTCCAAAAATCCCCTTCTCCCTTATTTTTTCAATGCTTTTTAACTTAAAATCATGGAATTTAGCGAGTCGAAACTAACGGGTGTAAGTTTCTTAAGCTGTCCTAACAGGTGACGTAATTGATGACATCACAATGCCACCATGATTTAATTTTCAGATCATTTTGAAATACCAGCGTCCAGCTCCAATAACCTCATCTCTCTTTGATTATCTATGTTTAACACTAGATTTATACTTGATTTAGAATCATTAAATATAAACCCGACGAAACCACATAGTGACAACAATTCTTATATTAGATACAGGGTTTTCCAATCAGATGTTCATTTTTATATTGAAAAAACTAGTATATTTTAAGAAAAATCAATGGATGTTTATTTCATTTTGAAGAAGAAAGTATTAACCATCATTAATAGCATACCATATGATTGCAGCACCATATCCTTTTCATGAAATTTTTCATGACCATTTGGCACATTTGCGGCTGTGTATCCTCGATAATTTCACGAATTCCATCTTCAAGCTCTTGAAAGAGCATTGGCATAGACCTTATCTTTCAAGTTAAATCACAAGATTTCAATGGCCAACCAGGATTAGTTTTGCAAAGTGACTGCAAAATTTTCATTTTTGTTGTGAATTTTAACAATTTCAATGCGTTGCTGAAACTTGTATCATTACATGTCAAAAGATGACAGCTTCAAAATTGACATCTGTCCAGATAGTGGGCTGTTCAAAATGAAAGCTCTTATTGGAAAACCCATATTATGAGAATTGCAGTTTACAGTTTTCTTTAATTGATTCTCATTGAATGAGAACCTTGTACTACCTATTCTTTCGGCAATTGTAAAAAGATTATTTTTTCCTTTCCTTTTTCACTCGGGTCCAAGAATAGAATCAATAAACAAAATTATCTTTCATCCTATGATTGCACTTTCTTTTCGATTGAACTTCGTTCCATTTTCAATCTGCATATCATTACATTCAAAACGTTATTACTTTCTATTAATATTTTTTTCAAGCTTTGTTACAGCGTTGTAACCTGTTCTTCTATAAGGAAGTCACTTTTTATGCTTGCATGTCTGTGTGAGATTTCTGTGTAATCAAAGCCATCACTTATTTTATGCTGGAATTACACATGTACAGTATGCTACAAAATTAATGCCCAAAACATGGATTCTGATTTTTTCATCACCAATAAAGACGAAATGATATTAAAATCACATGCACTCTTGTCTTGTTCGAGACTGAAAAGTCCCTGGTTCAAATCCAACAGCTATGCAAAGATTTTTCTATCTCAGGGGACTCATTCCACTCATTTTGGTTCATTATTTCCAATGATAAACCTTGGAATCTTTCGAAGGAAAACAATTCCACCTCCATAGAAAAAAAATAGCAGTTTACGCTTTGGAATGTATTCTACACATTCTAACTGACAAGTTCTAACTTCTAGATGGTCTTACAGAGCCAAGATAAAAAAACATCAAACAATTTGTGTTATGATTTTTTTGTTAACTTGGATCTTATAACGGGTATATTATTGTATTATCAAATAGAATGACTTTTCCCAATATAGATAACTGTTATAACTCAAATTTATAAAACCTTCTTGATCAAGTTCCATGGGCCTTGTCGAGGGCCTTGTCTATCCTACTGTAATTGAAAACTCGATATAGTAATATCTGAATCCACGTGTTGGGGTATTGATTTTGAAGGGCTCTTCCAAACATTGTAAATAATTTATATGATATTTGCAACTGAGATGTTGAAAATATTTCACTTATTATTGTTGATTCAGCTTCCTACTGCTATTGAATTAATATTTAGATTGAATATAATTGAGGTGAAATTGAATCGTTCAGTGTAACAAACAAAGAGCAATGACCCCGAAGGATAAAGTTATATTATTGCTAGATGGATTGGGCAGAATGCAATCCTTGTTTCAAAAGGGTGAAACAGTTGAGGAATGTGAACCAATGTGGAAATTTGCACTGTTTTTTAATTACTCTTTAAGGAGATTGCTGTCTGTCGTTAACACTAATTGATTTATATTCCATTTCAACTTTATTCAATCAGATAATTTCTCAACATTGTGTAATATATGGAGGAGAATTTTACTTTCCGAAAATTTTGTCCGATATAAAATTCGATAGTAATAACTGCCAAAATTCGATTGAAACTTAAACCGTTGTTATTTTAAATTTGTTTGAAACGGTTTGTTACAAGACGGTTCACGAACTCAGTATTGTCATTCTTGCCGGTGAAGACTTAATATAACTCTTCTTTTGAACCAATAATAATTTTGGAATTGGTCAATGAAACCTAAGTATGAATTATTCATCCGAGTAAATCATCTTTAGCGTTCTCATAGTACTAGTCTCGGAGGCCATGGCCGCCAAGCTTATGCCGTAGTATAAAATCTGAAAATCTCTTCGAGCAATGTCCCCAATAGGGTCAGGTAGGAAGGGCCATTGAAAAATTTAGATCATCCTGGCTTTTGCAAGTAGCGAATGATAAACATTCTGGCGAGACGTACTCAGCCAATTTTTATGAAGCGCCCTCAATCGGGGATTACGGTGTTTCATCCCGGAACCACTGATGAAATTGACAGTATGGCAACTCAGTTGTCCCTGCCAAATGCACCTCTATCTTTATAGCGGAGCGTGTTGACTTTGTCGTAGAATGGTTGGGTTTAAGTCTCAAGGGGTGCCAGAATTGCGCAGCCTTCAACGCCATATGTATGGCTAGCAAAGAGCCACCACAACTTAATAGTTTTATCCAAGTAACATAATGTACTTTTTTCTTCTTCATCATCGTATGTTAGGACTTGGTCCTGTCTCTATATCAATGGTCCTAGCTGCAGCTGGGATGATGAAGATCAGCTTTCATAATATCATCTCGTAGGTGGTCATCCTCATGGTCGTGATGCGTCTTCAATCCCTTCGCAGGTTTCTTGCCCTTCTTGGATATCTTGGATGTCACACATCATCCTTATTTCTCTTCTGCTCAAATAATGTGTGTCCCGCTATTGATGTTAGTGTTCGGATCTCAGTAGTTCTTAAAAGCCGTTTAGTTATGTTGTTCTCTGCTCTGGTTTCTAATTATGCCTTGAGCTTTTACTTCATTCTTTAGATTATTTGAGCAGACACTTCACTTGGAGTGAAATGAACCTCGCCTTTTGCCATATTAATCTACTATGATGTATTTTTTTTCTCTGACAACTGCAATAAAGACATATTATTATATTTGTTTTCTCCTAGATATTTGAACGACATCACTCGTTCTACACGCATATGGTATATCACAATTTTACATCTTCTCAGTTCTCTAGATACTATAAAAAATTTTGCTTTCTTCACGTTAAAAGTTTTAGCTATTTGTTCAATCTTATACAGGAACCGTTGTAAGTTATCTGCGTCATCGGCATAACATACTATGTTTATTTCTTTGTTTCCCAGACGGTATCCTCTTTCAGCTAGCTACACTTCGTTTATTATCGCATCATTATAATGCCGAACATGTTAAAAGTTTTTAGCATTTAGTTGAATCTTATAAAGGAGCCGTTGTAAGTTATCTGCGTCATCGGCATAACATACTATGTTCATTTCTTTGTTTCTCGGTCGGTATCCTCTTTCAGCTGGCTACACTTCGTTTATTTTCTCATCCATTATGATGCTGAATAAGATCGGACTGAGGTTGTCTTCTTGTCTGATCCCGGTTGTCAAACATACTCTATTGCTCAATTTATTTTATCGGTGTTCAGGTTTTCGATTACTTTTATTATTTGGGAGTAAATCTTACTGGTCGTCTGTAGAGTTGTTACATCTTTTAATCGACCCTTATCCAATTCCTAGGTGAAGCACATAAAAGACGTCTTTTTGAACTCTATAGCTTTTTCCTTAGTTTGACAAGTTACAAATATAACATATATAGCAGACCTTATTTCCTATAAATTTCAGCTTTTATAGTTACGACGTCATTAGGTCCTCATTTTATACACCTTCATCATCCACTACTTGCCAAAGAGTATGATCAAAATTTTTGAATGGCCATTCCTGCTTCACCCTATTGGGGACATTGCAAAATAAAAACTTTCAGTTTTTGTATAATGTTGTAAAACTGGCGTTCATTGTTTTTACTCTATAAGGCCCTTTTGGAAATAAATAACATTTTCAGTCATCAACTTCAGTTGTCGCACGATGTTTCTTAACATAATGTGTGTCGTGAAGTGATGATTTGAGTGGTAGAAAGAAAAAATCGACTGGAGTCACATCATCGAACAAAAAACATTCATCGATTTCAAATGATCAATACTTGTAAATTCTTGACAGAATTTATATTTAAATGAGTTTTTGAACCATTTCCTCTCCATATATCCACAATATTTGTCTATATATAACACCATATTGATTTATTTAGCGCTTGAATTTTTAATAATCTAGATGTTGTTTTGTTCTTGCATTGCTATCTACTCGGTCCACTTGACCAACTACAAAAACAATATCGAAAAACTCGAACACTGTACCTCAAAACTCAAAATGGACCACCAATCGCAACACATCATGGCTCACTCAACAGGCCGACTCGAATGCAACGAGGATAGAGGTCGCCAATCAACGTGCTCACGACCTCCTCAAGTAGACACTTCTAAACAACACAAACACTTCAATAATATTATTACTATCATCATTATTAACCGACTGTAGTTCTGAATCTTCGGAGACCTTAAAACTTGCAAACATATCTATCGATTTTCATTTCAACACTAATTACCATCTTAGACTAGTCATTATCCGTTGAAAGCGAATCGGCGGTACTAGGGAAGTTTATTCCATTATTTTCCACTGAAATGTTTCGACATTTCACTGGTTTTCCATCAGCGCGTGACCTTAAATTTGTGCTTCCAGAGTTGTCAGTGTTGAGTTGTCGGCCAACTCGGAAACAAACTTCTCTGTTTGATATTATGAAACATTGCTTTTTGTCTTAAGCTTTAACAGTTCAACATTAGGCTTGGGCATTTGTTCTAAGAAAAATTGGGTAGTAGATTTTTTCTAAAAGTATTTCACGTGTGTCGTGAAATAGCCATCTCATGTTTTCGTTTATATTTATTTCAAGACCGTGTCGAAGGTTATTTCGATAAATCCCCAAATGACAAATACTAAGTGGCATTGTAATATTCTCGATGAGTAGGGTTCAATTTGAAGTGTCTCGATTGTTTAAAATGAGATTCAGAGCTGCAAGTCGAATGTTTACCATCAATTTTGTATGTAATCTGTTGGTTAGGGAGAGAGCAACGAAACGCGCATCGCAGTGGCAAACCAGCGTGCCAACAAACTCCTCAAGTCTTAAGAGGGATACGAGTCAACCTTTTGTTTCGCTCATATTTCCTGCTCTGTATCATTTGTACGTGTTAACTTTAGGCTTGTTAGCTAGATTTCACTTCAAGGGACTTGGTGTTGTTCAAATATCTATAATGTGATTGGTGGATGCTATGTTGTTTTGTTTGAAAGATCCTATCATTATCAACATCATAATGTCTACCAGCAGCAAAATATGCAATAACAAAATTATAGAGTCTATCCTAATGACTCTTTTATTAAATATACATAATCTAAATAAAATATGCGTAAGTAAATTTAATGCAATGATAGAGATTAAAAAATTGATGTCGTTTAAACAGAACAGCATAGTTGGAATTATAAAAATTCTTCTTATAATTCTCTTTGATAAAATTGAAATCAAATGCAATTTGATTGTGATACATTGTCCATCATTTAGAATTGTTGAGAAAGAATATTATAAAAATGTTGAAATTTAAAGATTATAATGATGAAATCAGATTGATATTGATTGGCAGATTTTAGTGATAAGTTCAAATAGCAAATTTTTTCGATAATTCTCCTAGTTTTACATTTTTCATTCTGGAATATTGATTTTAATCCTTCACCTCATTAATATGTAGTTTTTGGTATGTACTAGTCATTTTTAAGGCGTAACTACTTACGAACAAAGAAGTATTTGATTATTTGATAGACTTGAAACTTAAATGAACTTCCACGTTATCAGTACGAAAATTAATAATCTATTTCAAAGTCAAAGTAGAGAATGCTTTGAATGAGGCTCATTTTTTAAATTTTTAGAATATTGAAAGTTAAAAAACATTAGGTGCTATAGATTAAAGTAGTTTTTTGTATTTTGTCAGTTTATTGGTACCTTTTTGTTATCATGTGCTTGTCGCATTATCATTTTCAAATAAATACTTCACTGAAAGAAACACCTATATAAGTAGTATATTCAAGGGACACCAAATATCTAGAGAAATATGGAAAAGAAAGTAAATTTTAATTTATGAGTTATTCGTGAATTATTGTATTACCTGTTTCATTTATTGTTGCTTAACTATTAAGATTATTTTGCTGGAAGGTATATATTCTGTTGTTGGATTGCAACATTTAAATTTAAGTGTTATGGATGAAGGTATTATGGAGATCAGGAATATTTGGTTCCTAGAAGTAAAATGCAATAACTAACCTTTTTATCAAAAAATTCATTGAATGTAGAAAAAAGTACTGAATGATTTACATTTTTCACTGGTTATAAATATTGCAGTTTTCATTGTTTTTTTTTATTATTTCTCAATCCAAATCTACCAGACTTGATTTTGATGTTGGTGCAATAAATAAAACAAGATTATAAAATGAATTGTCCTGCTGATGCATAAGGTTAATTAACTATTGAGAATTGAAATATAGAAAAAGATGTGTAAATTATTGTGTATATAGGTATAGAGATTCTGACCTTCAGAGCAATCACAAGTTTCAGGAAAATCTTTCTCTAATTGCCTCTTTGTGGAATCTCACTTAAATACTGATCAAAATAGAATTATTCTTCATTGAAAAAGTTTAACAAATATATCATTCTTGAAAGACAATAAATTACCAAATGCTGAATACATGAGCAAAGTTGGGTCAATGTTTACTCTAACCTGTGTTTACATGATGAAATCTTAGTAATAATTCACTTAACAATATCTTCACTTATTTCCAGAATAAGGATTTCATATTGGTCAAATAATTGCAAATCCCAACATGTATTTCTATTAACACTTCTGGAAACTATATCATGAATGATCAAAATGTGTAATTTGTATATCAGAAGGTCAGATTCGAAAGATCATTGTAACACCATATTAATGAACGATTTATTTTATGGAAAATTTTATACCTCTTATAATGGGATGCAACAAATATATTATGTTGGAATATTTCCCACAGCATAAAATAGGTGTTATCATGATATACTGTAGTTTTACTTTCTATTTTCTATGTGACTTTTGCAAGATAATTTTCTATGTAAACAAGGGAATCAGAAGTACGAAAGAATCTGTTTGTTTCCTCAGATTATTTGTAGGATTACATTCATTACTCAATTTTTCAATATGAAGGGGTGATATTTTACTTAGATCTTGTTGATAAGGAAAGATTATATCATTAAGCGCAAAGTATCATAATTTGTACCAATAATATCCAGTTTTTGAAATAGATATAAATAAATAGCTTACCTACATTTGTAGTTGGGCCATATAGTTAGTGGCTTTCAGTAATAAAAAAAAATAGTGTGACGTTTATAATGCATAAAAAATAATATTCTAATTACAATAATCATGTATTGAAAAATAGAATATTTCTGATTTGAATAAATTATATCATTAAATAGTTGTTTTAGTTCAATTCCACACTTTTTTCCACAATATATTTCAAAAGAAGGGTAGTTGTTATTTCTGATAACAAAACTTCAGAATTTCCAAGGATATGTGAATTCAAAACAACTCTTTCTTTTATAAATTATTTTAATATAAAAACATTTTTCTTTCAATATAAATTTGTTTTTAATTTATACAATTCCCAAATATTACATAAATAAATTTAATACTATAACATTACTCCTGATGTACACGGTCCCTCATTTGGCAACTGAGGAGGAAGATTACCCTGAGTCCATGTTATAAGACTGTGTTCTGACATTTGTGAAGCTTGGAAATGATCGTTGAGCAGCATTTGTGAAAAATGAACATGCCTTTGATATGCTTCATTCTCGTTCGCCATATCGTTACATATTCTGTAGAGATCTGGAAAATACGAAAGATTATATCCTCAGAGCCCTTCCATTGAATGAAATGAAAATTTAAATCATTTCCACTTTGGATTATTTGAATATTTCCACTGTGATACTCCTAATTCATGTAGTTCAATGGAATTTAATAAAATATATCCTGTTAAATAGCATTTTTCTGTAGTTTGAGCCATGGGCCTATTTGGAGGTTAAATGTACTCAGAAAACCTTTTAAGTTTTTTGGGAAACAATACTGACAGCAGTAAGTAGTCATATCAGTACAAGAACTATTTCCAATGACCAGTTTTTTTTTTTCAAAGGAAATAATTTTTGAAAGCTTCTTTCTCCCATACTCTCGAAACGTCTGTATAAATAAACATTTCGAATAATCAGGTAATATACAGAGTTAGAACTATTTAGAGGGCCACTACAGGGATATCGAAAACTGATAGGAAGACAAGGTGGCTTGAATTACAAAAAATTTGCGTTATTTAGGGATGAGTGTGTTGGTGTTAACAGATCCGAAATATCTTCAATGGTTCCCAAGATATCTCGAAAAAACTGAACATCGAGATTTTCATTTTTTTCTGTATAACTCATTTGTTTTTGGAGATAACTTTATGAAATTTGGTTTGTAGCCATTATCCAATATAGAGATTCTAATGGTGTCGTCAGATTTTTTCTGTTTTCCATTGTTTCAGAGACGCGATAGTCAAGTGATGATTTCACATAACAACTCTTCAAATTTGCGTACGTAGACTCGATATTTTTGTAGAGTGTGATACATTATTGAATTCGTAATTTTTTTCTTTATCACCTCATAAGGAGAACCAATATGGCGTCCATAAGAAAAAAAAATTACTATCGCGTCTCTGAAACAATGGAAAACAGAAAAATCTGATGACATCATTAGAATCTCAATATTGAATAATGACTACAAACCGAATTTCGTAAAATATTAAGAATTAACAGTTTTTTTGTGTCTTTAGCACCCGATACCTCTCAAATGGCCCACGGCTTAATCCAGCAAGTATCAATACCTTCATTGTAAATACAAATCAGAAAATAGTCAACAAAAATACAATGAGAAGTCTCCAGAGTTTGACAAAACATCTGATTGACCATTCAATTTATATGTTCGATTTCCATATCAGGATCAGGTATGGTTGGTTGGTTGGCAAAAGTTTTATAAACTCCACTTTCAAGAATAATATACAAAAACTGAGAAATATTTCTCCTAAACTTTGAGACTGAAACAACTCCGAATTCCCAAATAAAGTTTTGAAATCAATATTATATGTATATTTCAAATAAAAAAGTTACCTTTCAAAATTGCAGAAGCCCACAATTGTACATGGACATCTGGTATTTTACTTGCCAATTGCATAGCAGGAGTTACCATATTCATACTTTCTCTACTGTTACCTAGAGATAGAAATATATGTCCCAACAATACAAGAGAGCACGAAGTTAGCCTATTAAGATCTTCAGAGTTAGCCATCTTTAATGTTTCACGTAAATATCGTCTACAAATAGAAATTTGTTAATAAAATTAATGTGATACATATTTAATTACAGTTGAATTGAAATTTTTAATTTTTTTATTCAAAATTCATTTAATATTTGAGAATATTTTGAGGAACAATAAATTTGAAGTATTAAATTACTTACTTAGCTTCATTATATCTACATTGAAAAAAAGCATGAAGTCCTTGTACATAATATGCTGCTGCTTTCAAACTATGTGAATGAGATGGTAATGCTTCTGGATTGATTCTGTCATGCAAAGCATTAAAATCAGCCTCCCTTTTAGTCCTTAAATAAACTATCGCTAAGTTGAGATTTGCAAATGTCCACAATTCTTTATCTCTAGGTATCTATAAAAAAATTCAAGGAATCAATTTAGTTAGTTCAAATATCAGGGTGAGTTCATATACGTTCTTTAAATCTTATTTTTTCTGTAATTATGTGACAATAGCCAGTGTGAGATAATTAAAAAAAATCTGTTCAAGATGCTCATTATGCCAATAACAGAAGATATTTCTATCAATTCAGAGCACTTGATAGACATCAAAGGTAAGGAGATTTGTCCTTCAGAGAAATTGATACTAAAATTAGTATAATCTTTCCAATATTGCTCCAAAAATAGCACAGAGTTCATCACAGAACGCAAATGTTTCAAACTCTGATTTTAAGCTTTGTATAACGGCAACAGAGATTATAGACCAGTGGTAAAATAAAGGTTTAGATTGTTTGTGAGCTATGTCCTCATTTGCCTCTAACTCCTGAACAACTATGGGTAAATAAATATTAACTCCACTGGAATCAGATATGGAATACAGATGTCTTTAGTGACAAATACAAATTACTTTTGTGGTGAATGATGTCAATTAAGAAATAAACGTGGTAAAATACACTATCCTCAATTTTCTGTGGAAAGACAATATGAATAGTAACATTAGAGTTGTGGTTTGAAGCCTAACAAGTCATTTTGAAAAGTTTTACCAAACATTTCACGTTGGTCAGATTTGGAATATTACAATAAAAATGCCTAAAACTACATAATTCATTTGAAAACACCTAGTACATTATCATAGCTCCTCAATATAACTTCCATAACTTCTCATCAATTAATATGAAACTAAATGTTATACTTACATTAAGAGTAACCATAAATTGTGCTTCTGCTGCCTCCATGCAGTTCATATTCATTGAGTATAATCCGAGAAGAGTGTGTAATTGAGGCCAGTGGCACTCCAATAATCGTGGGTTTTGTCTGCATAAACTTACAACGGTAGAGATTTCTTGAAGTGCTTGCGTTTTGTTGCCCATCACCAAGTGACACATTATGATATGTTCTAATAGCATTAGTTGAAATGTTGAAAGAATGGGTTTATTGTCAACAACTAAAAAATAATAAGTGACTCATTCAAAATTTTATGACCCAAATTATTATTGAAAAAAAAAATTCACATTATAGACTAAGAGATTTCAAGAATAATAAAAATAGTTAACTATATGTATGCAAAATAATAATTGAATTTAATTTGTTATAATTATGAATCTTTAGTATTAAAGTTTCCAGAAATATTTACATCTCAAGTAATCTAAAACATTAATTAAAAATGTCAGCTGTTTGCCACTCACTTATTCTCAAATACTATAATATGAGAACTAATTGTACAATATCTTAAACACCTTCAGTTATTATTAAACCCCTATTTCAATAAACTGAACTATTAATTCCTAATTGCATTGAGTTTCACAACTAGGTCAACACGTAGAATATACTGGTTCAATTTTCATAAGTTCAAATACTGATTAAATATCCAAGGAAAAAAAATAAAAAAGTGCAAACTTATTTGGACTTACTCTTCAATTTTTCTATTTGCATTAAAGCCTTGTCTGTATACTTTTGAGCTTTTTCCATATAACCAGCCTGAACACTATGCATCACTGTAACTAAATAAACTAAGACATAAAGATGCTCCTTTGGCATCCACAAAAACATATCTCCAGCACTAGGTCCGGTAAAAACTGAAATAAAAATTTGCATAATTAGTCTAATACATTAAGGATCAAACAAACAAAAAATTCGCTTAAGACTAATTTCAAGTGTTTTTTCATTTCATATAAATTTTATTTAGACATTCTTCAATTGAATAATTTAATGAAGGCTCATTTTCACGGTAATAGTACTATCACAATAGTGTGATAGTGATAGTACCTATAGCAGCAACTGTCACCATATAAACTACTTGATAGTTACTATCGTGATAGTATGAGAATGCTGTCACATGAAAATGAGCCTTTAAATATAAGAATATACATACTGTCGTCACTTCCCATAATTGTCTGAATACTTTGTTGTAATTGCTTTAAACATGGTTTGACACTTTTTACTTGTCCACTCATAAGATAATGGCAAACCTAAAAAGAAATTGATAAGTAACATCCAACAAAAAAGGTCTCTTGTTTCTGAATGATATTTATTAAAGATGTCATAATGGGGTCATTGAAAATAGTAGAATACGAATTCAAAAATTATGTTTTGATAAAGTAATATTTACCTGTAAAACAAGATAATAAACTTTAAGATATTCTTTTTGATATGGTGCTCCTGTCCAACTCTCAATTAAATGACCTGCTTGACTTAAAATAGATTGTACTTCTTGTATTTTTTTATCAATTAACAATAACTGAAACAAATAATTATTATAGTATGACATATTCATATATTATTTATCAAAATGTAATAATCCAATAGTTTCAAAGCATATGGAGATCAATCAATCCTAAGTTAAATATCATAGTTGGACTTAAAATTTAACCCAAATTGAAGAAATAATTAGACTACTACTAGTTTGAAATGTTCAATTATTTAAGAAATTGTTACACCCTCAATAACATTTCAATTGTTCAATAACTCAACCATAAAATCTTGATTTTTTCATTTGAAAAATATATCATTTAGATCGCACAGTGTCAGGCTCATTCCTGAACTCAATATCACAGTGTTATTTTAATTTAGCAAAATAAATACAATAGTGTAGAATCAGCTGATGTTATAGATCTGTTGCTAAGGTGACCTTAGGAGCTCCACATGACTGAAATAACCTTTTGATTTCTCACGACTACTGACAACCATTTCAAATCAATGTAATCTGTCCAATAGGCTATCATATGCTTCATTTGTTGTTACACATACCTCCAGCAGTTGATATAGTCAATAAATTTTCCACAATTTTCTTAATTCAAGTCTAATAACCTATTATTACTCTCATTAGTAGTAAGCACACGAAAATAAATAAATTATTACTCTATTGTAGGCTATTGACTCAGGTCCCTAAACCTTAGATTGAATTATTTTTCATGAATATATTTTAAACTCACCATTCCTTTACTCAATAAAAATAAAACTCTTGTATAGTAGGCATTTGAAATATGGGCATAATCTACTCCAACACTGAGCAAACTACTTGCTGGTTGATAATCTTTTTCTGTTGCATGAATTTGCTGGAACCAACAGAGACAATTAAACAACATAAATACAATGTAATAAGAAATTTACTTACAGCTAGTTGAAATATAAGCCTACAATGCCAATATACACTGTGTTGGGATAACTCAATAGCTTTCCTTAGGATTGGCTTTGACAAAGCACTTTGTTGTTGTTGTTCATACAATTCCGATAAAACACTTGCAGCTTCAAATTTTACATCATCGAAAGTATTAATGACTTGGGAAAGGTGCCACTACAAAGAAAGTTATTAGAGAATGAATTTTATAAGAACATAAACCTTACTGCTTGTTCTAAATGATTTTTAGCCAAATCTATATTTTTCGTATGAGTCAATAAAATATTTCCTAGTTGCAAATGAGTTCTTGCTTCCACTCTTGGTGGTGGTTTAAAGTTGAAAACAGCCTGTAGACACTGGATACATTGCTTTATCATAGGTGTACTAGAAGTTCTAAAATATTCGGCAAGACCTAATAAGGACAAATACCAAGCATCCTGAGAAGATGCCATTTCATTTAAGTGTGTTTTGTTGAAATAAAAAATTACATGTTCGCTCTTGTTAACTAATTCAAGTAAATAATATTTTTTTGTAAATCATTCCTCTAATTGAAATCTAACATAAACAAAGCTGAAATTCTATAGACAAAACCGAAAACATAGAAGTGTAACCTATTTTCGTTTTCTTGACACCACATGGTCTATATTCTGTGACTGGAAAGCCATCCCTAGTAAATTTAAAAATGTATTTCTATAAAATCATAATAACATCGTAATTCACAATTTAAAAAATAAAGCACCTTCATTTCTAATAAAAGGTTTGCTTGGAACTCTCTGATTCGATTTGTATTTCGCCCCTATTCAATTTACTCTAATATACCTGTACGATTTGATTAAATCGTTCTCCGAACTCTTTCTATTATTTCGTCACAATGTCGGAAATTTCGAATTTAGAGCCTAGAATGGTCCTAAACGATAAGGTTCGACTAACTGATGACGAATTCGGCCATAAATTCCATTCTATCGGTCCGGTCGGCAGTCCGTATACAAGATAAAAATTTTTGAAACTCTAATCTGAAACTGTAAATGCTAATTTTCTTTTTGCGGTGAAAATTACTATATTCGTTATCACCATATCAATATACTCTGTCAGTTTATGATTAAATCTCATTAGTGTCCGAGATATGAATCCTTTTGATTTGTTTCCTTGATTTTTTCTTGAAAATTATAAGATCGTTTTTTTCGAGCTTAGGATCAATGTGATATAGCAACCAATTTTTAAACCAAATTTATTCATATAGCTTAAGAAATGCCCTGGATTCCAAAGATTTTCACGCAATATGCTTCAATAATTCATCCATAATATTTTCAATATAAATTTTATTTATTGATTATAAACAATGGAAAATTCACAGATATAATAGATTAGTGTGATTCAATAGATAGCAGGTGTTTCCCCATACCAATCAATCACCGTCTTATCATGCCAAACATATTTTTCTTTCAATCCATGATCATCTAAGGCTAAATGCAAGGGTGCAGATGCTCCTTCTTCTATTGTAAGATGACCTTTATGACTTGTCATATCCGTATCAACATATCCTGGATGTACAGCATTGACAGAAATGTTTCTGCAAGGTTTTTCATTGTCCAACATTCTTTGTTGAATAAAAGATAAAGCACTGCAGCCAACTTTTGAAACAACATAGGCTGAATTTCCCCAACCTCGTTCTATATGTTTTCCGGCTTTGGCATCACTGCAAATAAGTAATTTTATTATGATCAATAGACAGGTACATCTCCCTATTTAAAAATTTCAATCAGAGATTGTGAGAATCTAAAATTATTTATATAAATTCTTGAGATACAGAAATTTACTTATTTAAATTTTTTCAACTTTCGATTGAAAAGTTCTTACCTCACGAATTTTTTCATTAAAGCACTCAAGAGATCAATAGGCAGAGATTTATCACCCAATTTCTGCCTCAAATCTTCTGATGGAATACGGGACAAGTGACCAGCACTGCTAGAAACATTAACAACTCTGCCGTTCTGCTTCAATATTGGAATCAGTGAATTGCAAACCCTTAATAAACTGAAATAATTAACAGCAATTGTTTCTTCTGCTTGTTGACCAAAAGGTTCTTTAGCATCTTGCTAAAATTCAAAAATCTTATTATAATCAACAATATGACTTCTGAAGTTATAGTAAGTTATATTGATGAAAGGTCTAAAAGGCTATGTAAGCCTCTCAAACACTAAAGATTTATTGTGCTACCCTGCACTGTTCACCAGTTGGAAAACAAAGTTTCAATAAATTTCACTACTTTCTAGGTACTATGCATATTCTGGTTTTTAAAAACTAGAGACATTGCGTTGTAGCCTTTTTCTATCGACAACTATACAATTGCAAAGCAAATGTTCAACTGTCTCTCCTAAAGTTGCGGTAACTACACAATAATCCTAGATTCTTAACAAACGTTTTGACAATGATGTTGTCATCTTTAGAAACCAAATTTAACTAACTACATTTGTAATAACATGTCCTGGGGGTCTCTAAAAACCCTCTCTAGTTAACTTATTAGTTTATACTATTTTAACTAGAGTAGATGATGTTAGAGTCAAGTTATAATGTGCTAAGGAGTGAGAGTACTACAATTCTTAGGGTCAATATCCCCCAGTTCAAATAATAATAATAATAGGGTCAATATCACTGTGAAAATTCTGAGGTTAAATTATGAACACGAATAACTTCATAAATAATATGAGAATTCACCTTGAAAGCGATCGCAGCATTATTCACCAAAATATCAATACCTCCATGTTCTTTTGTGATATGTTCCTTGAATTTATCGATACTAGTTTGGTCATTGATGTCCAGTTGGTGAAATAAGGGTTGAAATCCTAGATCATTCAATTTTTGTACTGCTTCGTTACCTCGGGTAACATCTCTAGCAGTCAAGTAAACTTTTCCTTGAAATCTTTCGCATAGGCCTTTGACAATGGCATATCCAATTCCTTTATTGCTACCAGTCACCTAAAATATCACGAGTCTCATCATTGCCATTACTTTCATTTTTATCATTATATTTCGCTAATGCATAATTAACAATTTCTTGACTAAACGGCACTTTTGCCGGCTTCCGATTTCAAAATATTAATGTATTTACCACAGCGATTTTTTCTGCCATTTTTGACTTCTTCGAAATTGTTTTATAACAACCTAAATCAAAATAAGAAGCAAGATAGAATTATTTATCTTATCTTTCAATTTTCTGTAAGTGAGTAAATCAATCTTGACACTTGACCAGAGACAAGAATACTTGACTTTATTTATACAATTTACTATTTATTTAATCACGGCCGTCTAAGTACTTATTAGAAGGCTATGATTTTCAAGGTTACCCGTAGGTGACCTTGTTACCTTTACTTGTTATTTGCAGTATTTCGTAAAATACTGCAATTTGTTGTATCATGTGTTGCCTATGTCCACTCACAGACAGACATTCTTTACTCAATTTTCGTATGAACTTCCAAATCTTCCTTCTATTTAATTAGGATTGTTGAAATAATTCGTCGATAAATACTAGAACTCGAATTGATGCACTTTTACACACAATAGTGATAATTATAGGAATTTTAGAAAATTATTGATTTCTTACATTAAGGAGCATTATGATTGAATTATTGTATTTCTGTTATTTCATTGTTTGTAAATAGTATATTTTGCTAATAAAGGGTATTATTATTATTAAATTATTTTATATTTCTTTTTCAATACTTCATGTTTTTTATTCAGAGGAATCTGTGAGATCTTTCCACTCTTAAGGCAACTTGTCATTACAGGATATAATATATATTATGTCTTTGCGAAAGGATTTATTGAGGTATGAAGAGTGATATGAATTCATATCTCAGGATATAAATTTGTATCCCATAATGAAAGATCACCTTTAAAGTTAATACGAGTTAGGTGAATTGGTTGTTTTCTAGGTAAGCTTTGTAAGTATAAGCATAGCACTGTTGATTGTTTACCCAAAAGCATAAGTCCCCTAAAAAAAAAATGTCTTCCCTAGCCTTGGCTCCAAATTCTCGATCTAAAGTAATAACAATTAGGAAAACTGGGACTAAGCACAGATTATGATAACTGTATGGAATATTGGTGTAATAATTAATTTCATTCCTTTCTTGGCATGTTCTATACCATATATTTATTTTAAATGAGTAGGTTCTTAAGGAGTGTGAGAAAATTCACAAAGTGTCTTCAGCGAAAATATATGTGAATTAAATAACATTAAACAAAAATAGTCCTTCAATAATCAAGTTATTCAGCTTTGTTTTTAATTTTTGGTTTTTTCAGTTTCTTCAAACCATCTAAATTTCCTCTGATTAAGTTACTATATGCTACTTGAAACTTATTGATGTCTTTCTGTTTAATAATTGTAGCAAGCTTTTTTGAACCAGATTTAGCTCGTATCAAACACATATGTTCTTGAGGTTCTGGTAAAGGTGGTCTTCCTTCTCTGGGCACGGGCCTATTGATACCATCATCTTGAATAGAATAATTAATAGGAATTCATCATATTGTTTAATATATGAAACTTACATCTTTTGAATGTCATGGAGACAGATCCAGTTGCTCTGGCTTTTTGAAATAACTTTGTTAGTTCCGTTAAGAACTGGAAAAATACGTAAATAATTTCTTTTATTTGCTTTTTCAGTAACTCACCATATCATTTTCTAAGAGGACCATTATAAGGACAAGATTTTTTTCAATGAATTTTATGAACTCATAACCTGAAAACGTTTGGATCAAAACATTCCCTGACGTTTATGTCAATATGACATAGTCATGACAACACATCAATATTTGGAACATATTTCTTTGGTTTGAAAATAGAGCTACTTTTCCCAAAAATATTTATCATAAGTCATAAAATGTTCTAGAGAAAACAGAGTCTTATCAGAACAAGAAAGGCAAAAATTTATGATGACATTTTTGTTTATAGCTATATATTTCTATATTTGTAAATGAACTAAGCCTTATTTTAACTTCATTATGTAACAACACGCCACTGATTAATTCACACATTTAGTTTTCTGTGATCAGAAATTTGCTCATCCGTCATTCAATATTCTTCAATTGTCATTTTCTAAGCCAAGCAAGATTTGTTATACATCAAAAAAAAAAAATTAATTAAAAATGATTGGTACAGGAAGAACTCTCCTCCAAAGAACTGTTCTAAGGAACATCAGAAAATACCACGCAGAAGATAGGACTCCTGGAGCTGTAAGTAATTATTAAATTTATTACGTAACTGAGGTTAAGTTATTAATTTTGTTTTAAAACAAGTTTGCATGATAATTGCTTACAATATTCAAATAACGTAACTAATAAGATATCCATATGTTTGATTTCGAAATTTTCCTCTTTCCAGAGTCTACCATGGCCTGTTGGAGCTTCAGTGAAAACAACTTTGGCTTTCATCTTATTTTTTGCTCCACCTTTCTGGGCTCCATTCTTAATTACAAGGCATCAAATGGCTAAAAAATAAATATGTTTCTATATTATATCATATGTAGTTAATAATAAAGTAAAAACTTAATAGATGTACGTCATTCTTTCATGATTACAACTGATTCTAACATTCATAAGGTTCAGCTCAAATGTATTGGACAACCACCATATTCAATTTAAAATAGTGTTAGTAAATAGTAACAATATTCATAATTCAAATTCTCAGTTCAAACAACTTCTATTCAAAAAATGTATAAAGATGATTTGATCATATTAAAAGAACAATCAGTATAACAAACAATATAAACATGGAAATCATATTCAAAAAACAATCAATATAAACATGGAAATAATTCTACATATCATTTGATAGATTGAAAAGTATCTATAGAAATGTTCAGAATGTCGCCTAGTGTGTGTACACTAGTGTATAAAGTGGAGAATTAAGTTAAAAAAAGCAAGTAAAGAAAAATATCTTGATCTTGTGCAAACCAAATTTATTTGAAAGTAGATATAATTTTTCTCAAAATTTCCATACTATTCAAAGATATATTTATGGTAATTCTTTTCAGATGAGTGTTCTGTTTTATATGGGGACTTATATTATTTTTGAGGATCCATTAAGGATTTTGTGTACAATTTGTTCATTTCATCACAATATCAATATCCTTCGAATTTTGGGCAGAGAATAGTCTCAAACCATGAGGTTCAACTCGCTGTTGACGAATCCTTCCTCAAATTCGATTCCGTCCGTTCGTATATACACAATATTCGAACAGATAGACTTCGCAACTTGAACATTGCAGGGTAAGTACGGATCTGGCGCAATTTAATTCGTTAACGGACAAAAACCTGTTCATTTTAAAATTGTAGATTTTATTGAGATGAAGATTTGTACATAGTTGTGTAAAATCTCATATTGATCGCTAAACCACAACCATAGAAAATTCAAGGATATTATCGAACAAATATTACACACCATTTTCCGATGGAGTTGAAATTTTGAGTATTGATATGAAATTTCATGCTCCGTGCATAATTTCAAGCTGATAACATAATCAAAAACATAGATATCTAAGAATCTAGTATTGAAGAAATACAAAAATTTCCCTGATTTTTCCTGTCCTTTAAGATTTGACGATTGGAACTGTGCCAGAGGCGGCTCGTACATTCGTACTCCTTTTCGAAATGGCGGATGCGCTGATCGTAACTAGTACCTAGTTTTACATTTATGACTATTATGAGTGAAAGTCACTGGAATAATTGAAATAAACCATAGAGAAAGGAGGATTTGTCTATGGAATAAACCATGCATTTGGTAATGAGTACAGAAATGATGGTCTTACGGATAATGTTGTTCAAGGTCGAACATGTTACAACTTTTACAAAATCCACTTCAGGCAATTCTCAACCACTTTGGTTTTATGTGTGTCTGTCGGTCTGCACGTCCGCAAATCCTTATAATAGCCGAAACTTCTATAATTCATATTCAATTCAGATGGAATTTGGTATGGTATGGGTATTCAGTTTATACTGCAGATGGTCTCATATCGCGTCCTCGAAAAGGGGACAACTCAAAATTCGCAATAGCTGGGAAATCATGTTTTAAGTTTCTGGTTTGCTCTCTTCGATCTCCAGCTCATTGAACACACTCGAGCTGTAGGATTGAAATATACAAGTTTTCAACTTCGAAGGACGAAACAGGCCACTCCTGCTAATCAATTCTGGTCCTAACTCAAAACTGGAATTTTTTTAGTAGTCCCCTTTTTCGAGAACGGGCGCAAATGTGCTCATTCTGAACATTTTTTTTCATATTAACAAAGGTCCGAATAGGTTTCCTTCAGAAGTTACAAGAATTTGAATTAAAAGTAGGCTGACAACGAGAAAACCAAATTCCGTATAGCGTATCATGAACAGAGAATTGTTAATAGTATATTGTGCAACAAGTGAGGAAAGTCAAACTTTTCTCGCGAGCGAGAAAAGGACTTTCTCCACATGTTGCACACTATACTTTTCCTACAACTGCACACATTTCAATAATTCAAGTAATGGACTTGATTCGAATCAAAATGGCCTTGGTTGACCGTATGTGATAATTTATTGTTATCGTTTCCACAGAAACGATTCAAAAGCCCAATTTCATTGGTCTATCAAGCGAGGTGTGGGCAAAGTGCCGTGAGAAATAATATTTCCCACAGTATGAGCAATACATAGTTTTGAAATTGAGTAAACTATGAAGAATACGCTACTTTTCATAGCAGTTGTAGAAAAAATCTAATTCATAGGCAAAATGAACAAGTTTTACATGGCGGTACCCCACAATTGTTAAACTTTTGTCGGTGATTACTTTGAAAACATGAACAAAATAATAGATTTATTTCGCTTGTCATAATATGTGGTTTGACGAGGTTTGTTGCACTGAGGACAGTATCAGGACCAATCATAATGAACATGTATGGGCACCGCAAAATTCATACGCAATGGACTAGTTTTCATTTTTTTGTTAAGGATTAATTCTAAAAATTTAAGTGAAATGAAACAAAAATGTGAAAGAATCATTGAAATATCTCTAGAAATGAAAAAGTTATGGGACTTTGAGGTTGCGCTTGGAAGAATAATTTCATAGTCTAGTGTGTGACGTCACGCCACTTAAACGAGGCGACTGGTATTCGCAGAGTGCTTACGAATTCATTGGTGTACAATCACTTGTGCCGTTCGTGTCGTGTTTTGTTCGTTACACGATGGCTGAAATTAAAAAAAAATCCTACAAATATTGTATTGTGCCTATGTGTGCAAGCACGACAATTAAAAACCCCAATAAATTGTTTTTCATGTACCAAATGACATGAATCAAAGGAAGAAGTGGTGCAAATTAATGAGGCGTGACTTAATTGGACCTAAAACTACTTCATATGTGTGTGAAGATCATTTTGATATAAGTACCTACCAGAACTAGCTGTCTTTTTCTGATAATAAAAATACTAAGGTGTAAGTTGGTTTGAAATAAGTTATTGAGTAAAAATAACTTTGTCCTTTCACGAAGCCTTCTTCCATTATGCTGACATAAAAACAAAACTCGAGTTAAAACTACACTGTACAACTACAAACGGCGCGAGAGCCTAGGCGCGGCTAAGTATTTAAACGTAATTTATGGTGTAGCGATCACAGGCAAGTGGCGTGACGTCACAGACGAGTCGGAGACCAAAGACGTTCCGCGCTAAAATACGTAAATTTAAATAATCTATTTCTCAGTCATTTATTGATGGATTTCAAAATTTTTTCACTGATTTATCAGTTTTCTCTATATTTTAATTATATCGTGTCAAATATAGTATTATCAACATCACTAAACTAGTCCATTGAACCAAGACGTTTGCAGCAACATAGACAATGTTATTTCTCTCTATGGTGTCAACGTTACAATTCCAGATGCAGTAAACCAAATAAGGAACTAATCAAATCTGATCCGCCGAGTAATGGAATTTTATTTCATTGCTATGAGGTTAGCGTTCAAGACAAGGGGGACATTTTGAACAATTTATATATCCTCAAAATTTTTTATTTCCATGACTAAAATTTTTATTGTTTATTCTTGGGGAAGGACTCTGTGCTTACCCGAGAGATGGAATCGTGGGCTGCGCATCTCTGCTTTTGAATCGGCACCGCTTGGGATATAAACCCAACCGTGCTACGGCGGAGTCACCATGCTCCGCTGATGAGATGGTAGGTGTATTTGGCAAGGATCACTGAGTGGTAAACTCATGATTTCATCAGTAATCTCAGGATGAAACAACGCAATCCTCAGAGAGAGGGCGCACCTTCGGAAACCCCTCCTCGGAAATAAAATGTTCAAAGTTCATACATTTTCTAACTTCCACAAGAAAAAATGTTCAGCATTAGGATAGGTGCATCGGTCAAAGTTTCTCATAGATCTAGTAGAACACCTTGTATATTCATCGAGATTTTCATTCACTATTTTTAGAATTGTCGTTGCTCTAGTTATTTGACGTTAATATGCAACAGAAACATCAAAAATATTTTTCTCTGGAAAATTTTTGATATTTGAGAAAAAAAATGACATGTATCACGAAAATTCTAGGTCACTAGCGGACCTTGTTCACGAAGTGTCAAATGATTCTTAATTCTCATACCGCGCCAATTTAACGAACTATTTTAAAATTATCCACTTCCCCTCTCACTAACAATCGAATTAACCAATTTAAACTCAAAAAACTGCTGAACTTCGTCATGGCAAGTCAAACTCAGGGGATACAGCAGCTTCTGGTGGCCGAAAAGAGGGCTGCCGAGAAGGTCGGTGCTGCCAGAAAACGTAAGTGCCTTTGAAATATGATTGTGCGTTTATTTTTGCTATTGCACCATTTAGACAACCTTATTTCTATTTATATTTGGCTGAGATTCTGTTAATAAACATCGAGACTTGATGTCATTTAGGTTTACCTGACAATTCAAGAATGTAATAGGTATTTCTCATAATTAATTGTTTAATTTTTTTGCGTTTTCATATTAGGTATGCCAAAAATTTTATGCACTGACTAAATTAGAATGTTAAACCTTTTTTTTCTACGACTGCTATAGAATATCGCCCTCAAATTATCATTTACTTGTATTCCAAATAAAAGATTAAGCATAATATGCGCAAAAACCATGTATGTACCTAGTATTATACTGAACGTTTAGAATCTTTGTATAAGAATCATCTCCAACAGTTTCGACTGTGGAGAATCATTCAGCAATGAAATGAAATGGACATTTGAACAGTCGTAGCTATATACAGAAAAAATCATTGTCAACGATGATCCTTCGCAATGAATCATTGCAACTTGAGCGTTTTAATGTTTAGGAAAATTTTTACACAATCGTAAAAATGTATAGTGTAAAACACGTTCGAAATCCATATGGTTTACTTGTATGGTTGCGTGTGGTGTTGAATTGAAATAATTTGCAAAAACAATAACCTACATATATCATTAAAAACAATCGAAGAAAAAATTATATGTTTAACTCGGCAGCAAAGTAGATTGACTGTCATAGCTGAATTTCTAGTCTCGCTATGAACTATGCTGCCTAGTTAAACGAATAACTATATTTCTTGATACTAAAATAAAATACCCATTCAATTGAACTGAAATTTAGAAACAAGTTGAAAAGAATGTTAATGCAATATTCCGAAGGAATTACGTATTGAGAAAATATATTGTTGTGTTGAATTATTTGATTTACAGTTTGGTAAATAGTAAGTACATTCAGAAAGATAGGACATTCAACGTTATTCCAGAGAATACACGTGGTCCAGTGGAACATTGCAAAAACTAAAATATATGTGTGATAAAATATTGAATTTCTTTCAATGGCAAAGTGGGGATGGTCACAGTTGAGACCTGCGCTAGCGCTGCGGCTTGATTATTAATCACTCTCCAATCGTAGGGTTGAGTGGGTAACAACAGTTTTATTCCATTGTATGCAAGGAATTTATTTGCGCCAATGACGACACAAATAATTTCCTTTGTAAAGATGAGTATATACTTAGGTTATTTTCCGCCATAACTGATTTATAAATAAAATAAACTCAACGAAAACAAAAACAAATTCTAAAATACGCTCAATCGAGGGTTTACAAATTTAAATTAGATATTTAAATAATCCACCTTGTTCAAGCCAAACAGTATTCAAATCTATTATAAAGAGATTATCTCATATTTTGAACCTTAATATTCTTCAATTTATCAATTTTTTGCCCATAAACCAAATTTTTCAGATACCCCCAAAGAAGAAGAATCATTGGGAGATGAATCTGGTGAGCTGCCATTTGATCGTGCCATTGTCCATTCGTAAAAATGACAGGGTCCAAGATATTTATTCATGAGATATCTATTGATTACTCTAGCGTTGTGACTTCTTGTTGAAATCAGCATAATCTAAATTAATTGATAGCTGTCGGACCATCGGGATAAATGATCCAGATAATTGGCAGCGTTTAGGTTACCATGAATAAAAACGACCATATGATATAATTTCCCTGTATTCCTGTCCGAATATCAAGTTTCTGAGGATACTGGGTATTCAAAGGAATATGCTTTTTCATTTTAGACCAATATCTTACTTCTGATGGGCTATGATTTCTATTCAAGGAAAAGATCTCATCAGTGAATAAGACATTGCTTAGAAATGCCCTATTTTTATTCTCTTTTCGCATAATCTTTTCACAGAATTCCATACTTTTCATTTTGTCTTTTTGAAAAATTCTTAATCTTTAAATATAACAATAAATGAATTTATTGTTCTTTGAATTCATTGACCCTCAAGGTACCAATTTATAATTTGCTTTATTTCATTTTCGAATCAGTTATGGCAAAAAATAACCTAAAAGTAATCATTTTCACAGAGAGAATTATTTGCAGGGCCGCCGCCAGATATTTTAGGTATCTTTTCAATGTCATATGAAATCATATTTTTTAACTTAAAATCTCCTTGTCAAATTTATCAATCAAAATAAAGTCCTGCATTGTTTAAAAGTAGGACGCTCTTTCTGGGAATTTGGGTGTTTCATCCCGAAATCACTGGTGAAATCTCGAATCTTCAGTTTAGCAACCCAGTGATCTCTGCCAAATACACCTTCTCACTCCATCTTGGAGGGATGCCAAATAAAACACATATTTTGCTTTTCAGCGTTTTTATTATTATTTTCCTAAATTATATATACAAGAATATTGGAGGGATGACTGTGATGTAGTGCGGCTGCTACCGCCGGGACGGCACTAGAGTGTTGTGCGAAGCACCTAACGCCACCTCTCGGGTGGACAGAGTCACAATGAAATGACATTGTCCTAACCTATTCCACGGTTGGAGCACGACTAATATTCAAGCCGCAGCGCTAGCACAGGCCCACTTTGCCATTAAAAGACTCGTTTATTCGATATCGTATAACACAGATGTTTTGATTGTTGCACTGTTCCACTAGACACTAGACCATGAGATTTCTCTGGAATAACGTTGAATATCCTATTTTTCAAAATGTATTTACCAAACCAAACCTTTATTGTGTATTAAATTCAAGCGGGTTCTCATTTCCTCAATTTTTTAGGTAAATTGAAGCGCATTAAGCAAGCAAGGGAAGAGGCTAATCACGACATAAATGCATACAGACAAGAAAGAGAACGCCAATTCCGTGATTTTGAAGTAAGACACTTGGGTTCGAAAGGGGATATCGCTCAGAAAATTGACAAAGAAACAGATGGACGTTTGCGTCAAATGGCAGATGATGTTGCCAGTAACAGAACTAAGGTGAGTTGAAAGATCCGAAAAGAGCTAGAAATTTGTTAGGTTTTCTTCTGAACTAATTTAAATTTCGTTTCAGGTTGTTGATGAATTGATCAATTTGGTGTGTGAAATCAATCCTGAAATCCATCGAAACTTCGAATTGCTCAACTACTACAGTAAAATATAGTTTGTGCCTTATTTGAAATGTCAAATAATATTTGTTATCTTTGAAATGTATTTTATTGTGTTATGAAGTATGTATATGTATAATACTGTATTATGCTGATGTGTTTTTAATTATTTTATCCTTTTATAGCTACCTATTGGTGAAATTCAATTCAATGATCCTTCAGTTTGTTTCCAGATTCTCTAGAGGAATTTAATTTTGTTCCAATCAAAATATTTCCTGCTACTATCTATACCCAACCAATAAAGACAGGCCAAGTCACTCCTGCCTTACTCGACGAGCTGGACTAAAAAAGTTCTCTCACTTAATAAACAGGAACTGAGGCTGGGGCTCACAGACGAGCAACTTAGTTGCCAACCAAGTTGGCAACTTGGAATACCAACCACCAACTAGCCCACAGATGAGCAACTTAAGCCACTCGTCCACGGAGCAACTGGTTTCTGATGAAACTGTTTTAATACCGTAGTAACAAACCAGTTGGGTACTACTCATTTCTCGTACACATAGCGACGCAAACGTTATTAGACAAATATCAGTATCCGATAGTTTATATTAGCAAGGTACTTTTTGGGTGTGTGTTGTGATTAATTATGGATGATTTAGATGAGATGGCTATTTTGTACTATTACAATCGGAGATATAGACATAGAAGAAGGCGATTCTGGGTTCATCCCTACTTAGAGAGAAATTTAAACTGTAGATTATTTGTAGCCGCCTCAGAATTGCAAATAGATGATGCAAAGTTTCATATGTTCTACAGAATGACTAAAGAAACCTATAGACTCCTTTTGAATAGAATTCTACCTGCAATAGTTAAAAGGAATACAAAAATGAGGGAATGCGTTAGCACAGAATAGAGAGGTATTAATACCTCTCTATTCTGTGGCGTTAGTCCGGAAGAAAGGATAATGATTACTTTAAGGTAAATGAAAAACATGTATTTGTTCGTTTAAAGGAATATTTATTCATTCATTTTTGAAACCATTGAAATGGAAAAATATTTTGCCCAGTACAAGAAGTGTTTTGCAACATTGAATCAGGAGTGATTTCTGTGCCTGTGGAGTATGTATCAGTCTGATTATTGTTGGAGGGAAAGGAAAGCTGAGAATTATTTGAATAAGATGGAGATGTCATTGTACTTATAGATTCCCTGGAAAGACCAGAGGATTCCCGCGAATCACCTTCAAACTGATTTATATACGTTCTTGCTGGAGTCATGATTTCGTCTATTACATTCAGTGTTCTTCTTTTAAATAATTTCCATTGTTGATCTGACATGCTGGTCACTTCATCTAATAAACTAAGGAGAAACATTTTTCGTGTATTTGCGGCTTCACTGTCTTGCCTTTGTCTTTCCTTAAGAAAATTTACAGAAGTTTTATCCACCTCATCTAGAGGCCTTTCACGCTTGTTTGCTCTAGTATGAGGTGTTGAACTGCTTTTTGGCTGGGTTACCTCAGCTGAAACTGGATTTATTTCCACTTCCTGGACAAATTTTACGTTCAAACTTTGTTCATTCATATTTTTGAGTGAAATATCCATACAAAATATCCCTCGGCGACCGACAGTGCTAGTCTCTTGGCGACTTATCACTTACACGTACGCTACCGATCCGTGACTGGTACGTCCGTGTACGAGATACAATTTGAATCAACACGCGGAGACGCATAAGAAACTGGCAAGTGACGAAGGTATTAAAACAGTCAGAAACCAGTAGCTCCGTGGACGAGGAGCCTTAGTCGCCAACTTGGTGGGCGACTAAGTTGCTCGTCTGTGGGTCCCATATATTATATGAAAAATAAAAGTAGGTCTGCTTATTTATGCATTTGAGGAGTGAGGACATATGTCGCTGCTGTCAAGAAGCCATTGAGACAGCCAAACACTTGCTATGTGAATGTGAAGCTGTTCACCGGAAAAGGCTACAACACCTTGGCTCTTGGTTTTCAAAGCCGGAACAAGTGATGAATGTAACTTCCAGAAAGGTAATAAAGTTCATTGAGACTATACTGCCGGACTGGTGAACAGTATCTCACCAATAACTTGACGGATGTTGGTTTTCAGATCGTCAGATAGTTTGCGGATTATCGACATAAACATCGCATAAACCTACAAAAAAAAAACCGATGAATCACTAGATCTTGATGGTCAATTCACATCGCCGAATAGAAAAATTATGCGCCTTAGTAACTTTCTTACAATAAAGCCAAAACAAGTCATGTTGTGTGGCTCACACTGCACCATTTTGCTGGAACCAAATCTTTTCCAATTCCATATCATTACTTTTATATTGATGAGAATTGACGGTTTGAGTGACACCTTGTTCATTTTCAAAGAAGTATGAGCCAATCACTTCACCAGAACAATTTAATTCCCAGCAGTAACATGATGATTTTCTCTGACCCATAAGCGACAATTTGGCTTGTTTACATAGCCAACGAGTGAAAAATGTGTTTCGTCGCTGAACAAAATTCGATGCGAAAAATCTTTGTTGTTCAAGCACCTAATCGGTACCTATATGTTCTACATTCCATGATCAGTTGACTTCAGTTCTTGTGCCAACTGAACCTTATAAGTTTGGAGATGCATATCCAGTTGCAAAATACGCTAAAGCGTGCCGTAAGCGAAGCCCAAAGTTGTGCGCGCCGGAGGAATGAATAAATTTAGATATTCTTAAGCATTTTTAATTACAACAGTAACATGTTCGGTCAAGGGTGCATTTCGATGATGTATGGGCCTTAAGACATCAGTAAACATATTCCTCAGTCTCTTCCAATTTTTTCATTGTCTTACCAAATACTTATTGAACGTCCAATAACTCTATAAAATATTTGTCCGTAACACGCAACTATCCTTTCTTTATGTAAATCTTTATGTAAAATTTAGAAGAACTGTAAATAAATAGGTATGTATATGCAAAAAGTTCAACATCAGCATAGGCATTAGAGATAAAATGTTACTATTGAAACATTTATAAATGTTTCAATATAGCTTCGACGATGAAAGTGAAAATTTTAAAATTTGTACTTACCTGTTTTAGTATGCAGGTACGAAAAAATAACAAAATTGGTTGACTATCGCCAATGAGTATTAAAGTAACAAGAGAAACAATTACATTAGCATTGATCAAAGAAATGAAACCATGAATAGTAATTATGGTGGAAGAAATCGAAAAGAAAACATAATATTACTTCCACCATTTCATTCAGTTTACTTTTGTACTACTAGAGTAGCTCTTAAAGGTTAGGAAAATGTCAGATTTTGACGTCTGCTCTTTTTTTGACAGGAATTGGAAAATTTGATCAGAGGTCCAACAGGTTCACTTGATTCTTGATTTAGTTCAAAGTACAATTTCAGTACAATTCAGTATTCACAATAGTTGAATCTTTTAAATTATGGCTCGTGTTTTAGTTGGTGTGAAAAGAGTAATTGATTATGCTGTTAAGGTACTTTAAGATCTTTTCATTTAATTATTTGTATCGAATTTAATATAATTATATTATTCAAATATTGTCTCTTAGAGCTGCAGCGGTCATTTTTATTTATTTTTATATCATTATGATATATTTTAATTCAGTTAATGGCATTTACTTCATTTTTTTCTAATAAATTCAAATTTGACTGAGGATTTTGTAAATAATGTGAAAAAATTATCAGTTAAATATTTATAGATTCGTGTGAAACCCGACAAAACTGGAGTTGTAACAGATGGCGTCAAACATTCCATGAACCCATTTGATGAAATAGCTATTGAAGAAGCTGTACGCATGAAGGAACAGAAAGTAGCAAATGAAGTCATTGCTGTATCTTGTGGTCCACAACAAGCACAAGATGTTCTTCGAACTGCTCTAGCAATGGGAGCAGATAAGGCTATCCATGTTGAAGTACCAGCAAAAGAATATGAAACTTTACAGCCAATTCATGTATCGAAGATTCTTGCTAAATTAGCTCAGAATGAAAAAGCAGATCTTGTTATTCTTGGAAAACAAGTAAACATTGTTTCTTAATATTTTACAATATCATATATAATTTTGCAGATTGTTATTGGATATATTGTTTTTTTAGGCAATCGATGATGATTGCAATCAAACTGCACAGATGACTGCTGGATTTCTCAATTGGCCTCAAGCAACTTTTGCATCAAAGGTAAGGTTGAAAAACAAACAAACAGAAAATTGAAAATATATGTATTGAAATATATGAGTGTTTTACAAAAACCATATCATTTTAATATTTTGCATTATTTAATAATAAATTCTTATAATAATATCACTGAATTTAATACTTTTTTTAGGTGGAAAAACAAGATGGTCATATTTTGGTAAAAAGAGAAATTGATGGTGGGTTAGAAAATATCAAATGTAAACTTCCTGCAGTTATAAGTGCTGACCTACGCCTCAATGAGCCTAGATACGCAACTCTACCAAATATAATGGTGAGAATACTCAATTCTTCCCAGAATTTATAAAAAAAAACAGTAAAAGAAATATTTGGTTGAATTTTTGTAAAATTATGTTTCAATTGTAATTGAAAAAGTCATTCAAGAGGGGTCCATACTGCTTCTGCAGTGAATTCAGAAATAAGCAGACACACACTAGAGCCCATCAATTTATTAAGAGTTCGTCATTGCGGAAAGGTATTTTTTTTGGAATGGAAAAAAAGAATAATATGAATTTTTTATGGAAGAATGAAAATATATGCATGATATAACATTCTGATTTTCACATAAAATATTATACAAAAAGCCTTCTCAAAGGCTGAAATTGCGGTTTTTATAAAATTAAAAATGAAGAGGTAGAAATGTATTTTGAATACTTGCATGTGGTAGAAAATGTCAGTAAATCAGACGATCGTTTGAGATTGCTTCACTCATCCTGAAAAGTGGTGGGATCTCAAAAACTTTAAGGGGAAAGGAGTAGTTAGAGCAGATCACGAGAATGCCACATGTTATAAACCCCTCTTAATGTAACATGGTCAAATTATTGCGATTTCATCCAGTTATTTAGTTTTACTGGGCTTGATAAGGATTTTAATTAGTTATAGAAATAATTGATATATTTCTAAAAGATTATCACATTACCATTTTGTTTCCAAAATATTTCCAGAAAGCTAAGAAGAAACCTCTCACTAAAATGACCCCTAAGGATTTAGGAGTTGATATAACACCAAGGATCAAGATTGTTAAAGTTGAAGATCCTCCTGTACGACAAGCCGGAGCTATCATACCTGATGTAGACACCTTAGTAACAAAATTGAAGGAAAAAGGACATGTTGCATAATATATTATAGTTTTATAAAATATTGAAGATATTTTTATATAATGAAAACTAATTATATACATTTCATAGTCATAGAATTTTTCATTATATTTAGTTCATTTTCTTTATTAGATCCTTTAAATAAAAAAAAAATAATGCAATGAAGAGGTTTTTGAAAAGTGGTAGAAAACAAGAACTTTATAATATGCTTCTTTTCAAATAATATTTAAATGTAATGCCGAAGCAAAAATATTTTTATCATTTTGAATACAAGCCTTATTGAATTTACATTTTTAGGGCATCCCAGTGATGTATTCGACAACCAATGTGGTGGAGATTGGTATGTTTGTCATAAGAGTACAGTATAGTAGTATTATTGTTTGTATTGCAAATTTCGATTATACTTTTAACTGTAGATGATAGTTCGAGCAGAGATAGTGTGAGGTTTTAACATGTTCATTCTCCATTCTTATGAAGCACATACAACACAAAATCAACAGATTCAAGGTATAAAATGCCCCAGTAAAAAAAATGATCGAATGACGATCAAGTTTTGCCAACCAACACCATTATTAGATCGCATGATCTGGAGTGCCTAATTAATTTTTGTTGTTATGATGAGGTTAGGTTATTCCAACCCTCTAAACCAGTGGATTCATCTGAGAATCATGACATGCAAGATCTAATATGATGCAATGCTTATCCAAAAATAAAACTTATGTTGTATCCATGATACTGAAGGAGAACAAGAATGAATGAAACTCCATTTATTACTCCTTTGAATCAAACTGTAGCATTTACATTTTGATTTTGTCACATTTAGTTAGCTATCTAACTTCCGACAAGGCATTGGAAAGCATCTATCATACTAAACTCAGAGTAACAAAATAATTTTATTACTCAAATACTATCATGGAAAAACTTTTTGTTTCATAGTTTATATTGGATGATAGCAAGTTATATATTTATTTTAGAGCGTAATTATTTCTTTTTTAGAAAAAATATTGTAAGCAACCTCTGTCTAACAGTCTTTTTTGAGCGGTTATTCCCTGAACAGATCTCCCTTTTCTCTCTCTTCTAATTTTGAGCTTCGAATATTCTCTAACAATAAAGTTCGAATCACTGATGACGAATTCGTGGACGAAATATTGATTTTCAATACTAATCTTATTTTTTTTAATGATACTATAATATATTAAGCTGTATATTGGTTATCAATAACAATATAATATAGTATTCATAATAATATAATAACAATTAATTTAATACAGGACATTTCAACTTATAAATAATTTTGTACCTTCAAATAATAATGTAACAGATGCTGGATATAATTCAATTTGATAAAAGCACTTTCCAATCAAATCTATGATTCACACAATGTGTCATAGGCGGACATGGTGGATCAACGAATTTCCACTTGTTTTCCTCTTCTGTTACTTGAACTAAACTACAATACGGAATTTTATTTATAAGTCCAAAGAGTTCATCTTTATTTCTCGCTTCTTTCCCTTGTACCAGATGCCTTGTCATAGTATCCAAGGTTGCAGAATGACCTAATAGAAGAACATTGCCAGTTGGATGGTCATCCATGACTTTCTTCAAAAAATCAGTACTTCTGGCATAGAAGTTCTCGATAGTTTCATGCACTTTTATATCACTAACATTCTTAAATGAATTATATTGGGTGTCGATATTGTAACCTGCTGAAACTAATTCATCCACTGACATCCAATCTGGAACTTTCGGATACCACAGTGTCCATTCAAAAAGGCATGGTTCTACTCGAATTTTGATGTTTTCCTTTTTACCTATTCCCTAAAACATATACATGTAACTGATATTCAATCATTACTGAAAATACGTTAAAGATTTTACAGCGAAATAATTCGATAACTTATTATTTTTTCACAGGAAAAGAGATGTAGAGCTAATAACTGTCTTGATTTTCACAGTTACGATCTGGATGATATACAAAATGAATAGAAAAAAACGCGTCAGTATATGCTGTAAAAAGCCTTTCTCGAAAACCATATGATAAAATTTGGAAAAAAATTAGCTGTTATTATGCATTGATCGTCCTGGTCCGAGAACCCAATCCATAAATTTTAAAGGATAAAAATTAAGGAATTAGATTTGGAAAATCGAGAAAAACATTGACTTGGCGTCAGGAAATTTTGAGCGCTTGTTCAATCATGCACCTATTTCGACCTTGGAATGATCCTCGGAAAATTTGACATGAATAAGCATTTCTGAGATTATTTTACATTTGCAAAATAGTCGGATCTGTTGTTGGAATTACTGGGTACATTTTTTTGATATTCTGGTTTTTACGCTTCTGGTGACGAGATATACACAATGAAATTTTGCTCCGTGCGAATTTTCAACCTGTATTGGAATAGTATTATACATTGTTTTCTCTAATACACTGAATTTTTATTGAAATTGATGGAATAATTGGAATGAAATATTGACAAAAAGAATTTCGCTAATTTTCTCAAACATACGTTTCATATTATCAACATCCATTCCTTTATTGACAGGATGTATTACTATTTGTTTAGATAACATATTGTTGAGTCCGCTAGATTTAATCACTAATATCCATCATAAGATAAGTATACAGTTCAAAAACCACAAAATCCTGTGTGAAAATTTTTATTTGCGACCGGGTTTCGCGATCAAACGAGATCTCAGACATTACAGGATTGTTTAATAATAATGAGAATTGTCAAAAAAAAGAGTAAATTATGGAATTCAAGATCAATAATATTGATTGTTGATTTTGAATGCTTTGTATATGAATTTGACGATTATCTTCTCCGTCTTTATTCCAAATTTACTTTTTTGAAAATGTTCACACAGAATTGTGGTTTTTAACTGTATACCTATCTTATGATAAATGAATACCCTTCATATATATTATCCATATGATAAAGTTTTCAATTCTTACTTGCAAGAAAGCATCCAGAGTTTGAACGCATCTGAAACTTGGAGAACAATATACATGATCGATGTTAACATCATTGGATTTGAAAACTTCTCCAATTGATCTAGCGTGGAAGCAACCAACGTTAGTAATGGGACTATCTTTACCGTAGCCTTCTGGTCCATCTCTTCTGGAAGGTATAGAATGTGGCAGGTTGAGATCTTTTCTGAGGTAGTTTCCAGCATCGTCGAAGCAGTGGGAAATCCATTTTCTGAAGACGAAGTCCACTCTTTCCGCGTGGCGTAAAACAAATATGCTACGTTGGTTTGATTTCACCTGCAATAGAAAAGAGAGTTTATTTCGAAGCAATTGGTTTAAAGGACTGGTTAAAATTGGCAAAAGGATTTTTTGCCCTATTCAGCTAATTAGCTGAATAGGGAATTACAAACGATATCATATTCTGATTTTTTTTCATTTTTCGTAAAACCGAAAGTGCCTGAGCTTCGGAAATATTTTTGCTGAATAGGGAACTACGAATTGGATCACATTACGAATTTTCAGATTTCAAATAGGCTTCGTACTCCAGAAACGTCTAATAGACAGTCGTACTTGAAACACCCTGTATCGGCTGTTCCAAATTCGTGGGAGTGGGATCTCAGAACCCCTTTGAGTTAGAAAAAAAAATGAATGACACATTTTCGGAATCGATTTTTGAGAGAATTTATTTGGGCAAAACCGCAACCTCGAACATTCAATTGTTTTCAAGCTATAAGAGAAAATTGGAAAATGGCGTTAAATGAAATTATCTTCTTTATTATTGGTGCTATGCACATGAAACACAAACGTCATAAAGGCACTTTTTTCAGTAGAATTCAGTGGTGTTTTCATCTGTTTTGTATTGCAATTAGTTTCGAAATTATAATAGTAACTTGGGTTTTCTTGATTGAAAACGATATAAATCTCTATAACAAATGAAATCGCTAAATTTTTCCCTTTTCCAAAATATATAGGTAATATGATATATAAATTTTTATCAAATAATAAAAATCATCAAAAGTTTCAGTTTCACACAAATCATTAAAGTTCCTATCTATGTTTCTCTGTGAACTTCAGCTAATTGAAATATTCGGTGACCACCAATGCCTCTGGATTTAACATCGTTAGATTTTTTCAATACTTCAACATTTTTACATTGATAAATGTTGTTCTTTAAATGTGACCAGAGAAAAATTTCACGATGTTAAATCCGGAGATCTTGGTGGCCACCGAATATTTCAATTATCTGAAGATAACAGATTATCAAAGATAAGCACTTGGTTCATTTTCCGTGTGAAGCTGAAACTTTTGTTGATTATTATAAATCTTATAGCTTGCTAAGAAATTCATGTACCTATCATGTTATATATTTGTGAAAATAAAAAAATCAATTAAAAGATTTCATTTGTTATAGAAATTTATATGGTTTACATTAAAAAAAACTCAAGTATCTTTTAAAACTTCAAAACTAATTGCAATAAAAAACAAATGAAAAATGGATTCTACTAAAAGAAGTGCCTGTAGGATATTTTTGTTTCATGTTGATAGCACCAATAATAAATAAGTTATAAGAACTTTTTATATCACGCTTTTCTCCAATTTTCTCCATACAGTTGAATTTATGAGGTTGCGATTTTCACCAAATTAATTCCCTCAAAAATCGAGCCCGAAAATGTGGTGTTCATTCTTTTCTATGCTTTCTATTCTTTGCTATGATGGTTTACAACCTTCGATAGGAGATGGAACTAGAAGAAGAAGATTCTTTTCTCTAATTCTGTGGTTATTCCGTTCATTCTTCCACATCTTGTAGAACAAAATCGTGCGAGAATATATCAGAAACGCACAGTTTTCATGGTTATATTTTATTATTATATGTTGGTACTCCGAACTTTCCGCCGCGGCTTTATCTGTCAATTCATCAATTTGCCTTAAAGAAATCAGTTCTGCCAACCAACATTTTTCAATGCAAAAATCACTAAATGATATTTATGGAAATATTTCATTAATTTCAATGAAAATGCAATGAATTAGAGAAAATAATGTATAATACTCGTACAGAAGGCTCATTCTACCACTCGTTCATTCTAAAACTCGCCACTTCGTGGCTCGTTTATGAATTTTGAACTCGTGGAAGCTCAGAGGGATTCTGAGATCCTCTCACTAGACAACAAATTTCGGACACCCTATAGGTTCAGTGAACTGCAAAACTTTTAAGGACGAGAAAGCATAGTGCCACACAGGGTCGCCAAACCGGACATTTTGCCGGGGCGCAAAATTGTGGGAGTGCAAAGTCAGTTAAAGAAACAAGACAAATTTTTTGACACAAAAATATTTTCTAAGTAGCAAAATAATAAAATTTCCCAGAGGCAATTTTTCTGAAATCAAATAGGCGCCTTCAACTACAGTTATTAAACTACAAATAGGTAATAAAATGCACATTTAAGAACTACGTGGTCTTTTTACTATATAGACTTTTAGAGCGACGTACGTTTAAACAATTCAGGACGTTCTTAGATGAAATCGACAATACATCCTTTGATAAATTTGACCAGGTGATTTTAAGTTGAAAAAGACGATGAAATTGAAAAGATGCCTGAGAGAAATAATGCAAAGCAGGTCAGCGAAATTTTATTTTGCCGGAGCGCCAAAATGTCTGGCGGCAGCCCTGGTGCAACAGATATTGTCAAAGAATTTTTCTGTACGAGTCTTTGAAATGTTAGGTTCACGCTACAGCACTTGACAGTACTTGCAGGGACGTCGCTAGGGGTAGGCAGGGTAGGGTAGGGTAGGGCCTAGGGCGGCAAAATTCAAGGGCGACATTTCAAGCTTGATCAACAAAAATCACATGTGTAGATATTCAAAATACCAAATGTGATTTAATTCAGTCAGCAACAACAGGAATGAATACCGACAAATTTAAATAACATCACAAACCACAAAAGGTCCGCATTATACATTATACTCCTAAATATCCAGATGTGGCGTGATCCCCTCATAGTGCTGTTTACGAGTTATTGACGCTGAAAAAACAAATGCACTCATCAGGCTTGTCGGCGTTCCCTTTACGTTGCCGAATTTTATGGCCACTTGGGGTTCTGGATTATTTTCTTTTCAATTCCATAATCGCAATGTTGATTCCTCAGAATGGAATGAAAAATATAAGAAAACGATTCCATTTCATCACTTCAACTGATACTTCTCAAGAAATATAAGAAGTTCTATTATTTCATACCACATCCCATTATTTTATTATATTCTTCATTTTTTATATCAAATTAACTATAGTGTTGGGCGTGGGCGCTTTCGAATTAGATGATGGTTCATCAGCATCATCCGATCTTAAACAAAAATGAAATTTTCAAGCTTTTTCTAAAATCGAAACTGAACTAGGAATCTGAAATTGCAGGGCCCACTCTACAGTGGCGGCAAATAATGGGAACATTTTTTTTTATTTGAACGAATTTCACTGATGATTTTCTTTTATGAAATTTACAAATCTATAACATCTTAGTATCGTGAATACATATTCATCATATCGAAGAAAAAAAAGGATCTAAAACTGAACTCAATTCATATATTTTATCATTTATTCATTAGAATTCAGTTGAGCACGTTTATTACATTCCACATAATATCCTAAATCATCTATTGAATTAAAACTTGAATCACAAAAAAATAGAACGGTAGAAAAGCTTGAGCAGGCGCTGGACCTCGATTGTACAATATTAATTATTCTGCAGAGTTAGCTTCTGGTAGGGCGGCAAAATGGGTCTCTGCCTAAGGCGGCAGTTTGGCTAGCGACGGCCCTGAGTACTTGCAATATTGTTCTCCCCTAATTAATTTAGGCTAAGTACTCACCTTATAATTTGTTGTGGTTGCCTCGACATTACTCAAATCGGCAATCATCCTATCTTTCATAAACTCCTTCATCTGCGTGTTGGACAACTCTTCATGACGTTCCCCCATATCTTCCAAATGTTCGCACTTATTTAGAGGTATACTCTTATGAAGCGTCCAGGCGTCAGATTCTGGAACTCTGCAAGTATTACTTTCCAGGAAATATCCACTAGCGCCCGTCGACCAGGAGGTTCCCTCCAACCAGTCGTCTGAGATGGAACTGTTCAAGGCTTCCGAACTAACATATAAATAGTCTCCAATTTTCAATTCAAGGTCGTCAGTTTCAGTGGGTATGTACTCCCGGATGACCTGCAACGTTGTGTGGTAGATAAGACTGAACTAAATATGGTTAAACAAGTTTCTAATCGTAAAAAATGCATCACAGATGATACGATGATAATTTGATAAACTTTGAGTAGGTACTCAAGGTGAAGTTAATTCAACACTTTTGTAGGGGAAATATTATTGTCAATGTTTAAAAGGGAAAACTTCACTTGCCTCGTTAATTTATATGATCGAAACACTGTAAATTTTACATTGTGGATTATTCCCTCTCTTATCGTACAGAAACATCATTATCTAATAAACTATCTTTATAAAAAACGGTGATATAAATGCTTAGTGGTGTCGTTAAAACCTGAGGTTCTGAATGCCATATATTGATAAATTATTTTTAAACATTTTTCAATTGTCAATTTTTTTTAATTCATGAGCTGCTTTTTTGGGCTAGGGCCTGAAACGGTATAGGCTGCAGACTATTGCATACTCATACTGTACAGAGATAAGAATTTCCCAGAATTAATAATAATTTTACATCCAGTGGCGCAGCAAATTTGGGCCAGACCCTTTCCCCGAACATTTTTAATTCAGAAGTAGGTATAATATCAGTTAAGTATTGAACTCTGGACAAGAGGTCAGGAACTCTAGAGTGTCCAAACTTTCATTCAACAGACATTTATTATTATAAATGTCTGTGAAAAATTTAAAATTAGGTATATCTCTATTGCGTGGATGTTTCCACTAAGGTCTAATTAATTAATTCTGATTAATAATCTTCCAAAGGCAATAATAAAAAATCGCAAAGTTTATTTTTCTACAAGCGTGCGCTTTCAACTCTTTTTCCACACGCATTTTAAGTCACAAAGAGTCACTTTCCCATATAGTGCGGGCAAACCCTTGCTATTTCTTTTCCGCGCGCAAGTATTAAAGAATAAATTAAATTCTGTAATGCCTCTATGCACCAAACCATAGAGTAATAAACATAGTTAGAGGGAGTATACGCAATTTTTACATGTCCCCAACTTGGTTAGATTACATTGTCAATTTTATAATATCGTTATGAATTCACTATTGAATGACATATATTTATTTGAGTGATTCCCGATTAAATAAGCAAATTTGAATATTTGGAATCAGATATTTCTCCTAATTGTCGAATTTATGATAGGCAAAATATTTATTATTTTCTGTATCTACCTGCTGAAATCCAAGGTTTGTCAACTTTTGCCCTCCAAGTGTCATCGATTGTTTCACGCCCGCCGTTTGGATCGCTCACGGAAGTTTGTTTTCTGATATATTTCTGATATATTTAGGTATTTATTTCAATATATTTTGAGTTGATATGAAACATCGATTCACTATGGGACATAAGAAGTGCGTTCTTTGTGGAGAAACTCGCGAGTTGAGCTAAACAGTAGTAACTGCTATTTATTGCCTCTAAATAAATAGAGAAAAATCGTATCACTGATATGTTTTCATTTCCGCGCGCTTCATGTCAAATTTGATAGTTCATGTTGGGGACAAAATTCGCTTGCTGAAAACGATATATGCCCCCTCTGCAGAATTACGTCTGTCATTCATCTGTATAGGCATAATATTAATCAAATCTTTTGAGTTTAAATTTATTTCAAGCGCTTGTGGACAAAATATTGTTCCCAACTCTTGCGGAAAGTATCTTTTCCGCACTCAACTTGCATGACCGAACGCTAAGCGGAGCTTTTGAACGCACGTCATTTAACTCGAGTCAGTAAATTATCTCAAGAACTATGTACTTTGGAATGAAATTTTTCATGTATAAATTGTTAGGTATCAAGGGATACAAAAAATGAATATTTTTTTAACCTTGACTTCAAGCTTATTTCATGTTCGATTTGATTTTCTTGAATGGAAAGCTAAATTTTCTCAGTGCAGATTTTTATTCTTCATGAAAAATGTAGCAACTTTTGTTTGAAACTTTTTTCATCGGATTTTAAAATATTGAACTAAATTTTGGGATAAAAATCATTCTAGTAACTGTTCAAAATTATGACTTTGGACTTCGTTACATTTATCGAATCTTTTAATAAATGATTCATCGCTTCAAAGTTTCTGCATCGATATTCCTGCTTAACCGTTTAAATGAAATTTAGTTTTAGTATTTTGAAATCCGATAAACAAATTGAAATAAAAAACACTACTATTTTATGAATAATAAGAATCTGCACTGACAGTAGACCTTGAAATAGCCTTGAATTCAAAGTCAAGGTCGAAACAAAATATGTTCATTTCTTTCCTCTCTGATACCTAACAAGTTTCAATGGAAACATTTTTTTCTAAATTACATAGTTTTTGGGAAAATTTACTGTCTCACCCGGTCTCACTATAGGTGCATTGAAACTTATCCCTATACATTTATGTTTCTTCACTCTGATCGCCAAATTTTAATAATACTTATTGCAGAAAATTTAGTATACAATCTCAGGTGTACAACCAACTGGATGAAATACATATATTTTTGTTAATAAAATCTTGAACACCTGGTGAGTTCACTACTTCCTTAATTTTAGGTACTAGTTTTTCTCAAGAATTAAAATAGGAAAACCAGGAGAATCTACTTGCTGTTATTCAATGTATACTATTTTTTTTCTATATGAAAATTATCTTCCAACCAATATTATGCTTTATATTTATATCAATAATTGTTAAAACTCACCCTTGGAAATGAGGGATCAATAAAATCACAAGATATTCTTCTATATTAGAAGTTCACACAAACACAAACGCTATGGTCCACAGGAAATAACATAATAGATCACGTCTGACCTGTTTTTATATATCGGGCTTCAACGAATAAAACGGTTGAGTAACTCCTCGCCAGGGATAAAACGACCCCTATTGTATTTTTAACCAACTCTCATCGATCACAATCTTTGATCCATCTCAAAACGACATATTTCTTCCTGGCATTTATTTATTTATTTTTTTGAATATGTAACAGCGGGCAGCGGGTTATCATTTTGTCTGAATGTTTGTAATTCTAGAATATTGACCAGACTATGGTCTCAAACGATTGGGGGGCAATCATTGATGAAGAAGAGGAGGTCGAAATCGATTCTGTCCAGCTTTCAGCTCTGTACTCGTTATTTTCAGGGTCCAAATTGAAATTTCTATGATTCAGTGCCGATGTAGTTCCTAAATTGGAGGTACAAATGAACTCCCTTCCCTTAATTGGAAATACAAATGAGAGATTCGTCAGATAATTTTAAGGAAAAAAATCCTATAAACATGGGACCTCAAAGGCTTCGTTTTCGAGATACAGGGTGTTTCTTGTAGTCCTAGTTTTGTTGTAATTTCTTTTTTTATACTAGTTCATCGAATCATCATTACACATTCGGTAAATAACTATTAAAACGTATAATTATTTTAATCAACAAAACTTGCTAATTGGATCTTCAAAATGTCATTTGGATTTTTCTGAGTTGTTCGAAATTTTTGTTCCCGAAATTGGTAGCAAATATGACAAAACTCCAACAAACCGAAAAGTGTAGTACTATTTCTGAAATAGAGCGTTTGCGGGCTTTTTTTTTCTTAAATTTATCCAAGGAATTAGTCATTTTCGTTTGTACTTCCAAATTAGGAACACCTGTATAATTGCTAGACAACAAATTATATGCTATACAAAAAGTTTAAATTTAATTAGCCAATTTTTCAATTTTGGAAAAAGTACCTCCTCGAGCGGGACTCGAACCCGCAATCTCCGAATAACTAGTCCAGCGCTCCAACCACTAAGCAACCAAGAAAACTGAAGATCTTTTCTACTTCAGTGAATGGAAACAATCAGGTATTGTTTCAAATGGGGGGTAAGATTATGCCTTCAATTCTTGAGAATATTTCTGTAAGTGCGAAAGGGCTATTTGACAGCCACTGGGGTAACTGGGAAGTATTTCAATTTGGGGGCCAAATAAACACCCCTTTTTCATTGATCATTCATCAAGAATTGCGCAGTTCCATTGGCAGATTTTATTCATTGAATGAAGAAAATTATTCAATGACAAATCATATTATAGGTTTTACTGATAGGTATGTGAGAGTGCTAAATGAATCTTTATTTTCTTTTAAACTTGCATTGTTGAGAGTTGTCTTGGACAGACAAACTGATACAGCTTTTGAACAATCAAAACCATTGACCACTTGCTTCAAAATGAGAATTTTGAATAGAATAAGAACAAAAATACATATATACAGGGTCCGGCAAAAAAACCTCCCTGATTTCAATAGGCATTTGCAAAAAGAATAAGAAACATATAGAACAATTACTTATATTTGTGAATAGCCTATATGATGCCATTTTACATCACTTAGTACACTTTACTTGGTTTTGAAAATTATGTCTGATAAATGATGTCCCCCATTGTTAAGACATTCACGAAGTCTTTCCCTGAAGTTGTCCATAGTTCTTCGGAAGCCTTGGAATGGCTGCCACTTCCTGCCTAATGGCATCTTTTAGTTCTTGCAGAGTTCTGGGACGATGTTTGTACACTTCAGCCTTTAGGTACCCCCACAGAAAGAAATATCAAGGTGATAAGTCGGGTGACCTTGGGGGCCAGGAAATGTCATGAATGTCTTAACAATGGGGGACATCATTTATCAGACATAATTTTCAAAACCAAGTAAAGTGTACTAAGTGATGTAAAATGGCATCATATAGGCTATTCACAAATATAAGTAATTGTTCTATATGTTTCTTATTCTTTTTGCAAATGCCTATTGAAATCAGGGAGGTTTTTTTGCCGGACCCTGTAAAATATAACATCTGGGTTACCACTCTAAAATTTGGAACATCTCTTGTGATGGTTGTCATGCTTAATTTCATGTTGAAAAATTTCCTTGTCAGATAAAAAATAAATTTTATGAGCCCATGTGCTCTCTGGGAACCATTTCTCTACTATGTTTGGTCAGCTTCCTTGAAAGATTTCATATACTAGGTACCCAATGGAAAAATATAGTAAATGCAGTATCTCAAGATTTTCGTTAGAATATGTTAGAATATGCTGGTGAGATTTGGCTGAATATGCAATAACATATGCATCTGGTCGCTACTCATAAGATTTTTTCATTGGAATTCTTTGCAACTCCTCAAGAATCAAAGTTAGGAATATCATATTTTGTATAAATTTGAAATATTTTTCACCTTATAGACTTGTTTTCCATTTATTCGGGGGTCTTTCGAATACAATCTCAGTTCCCATTCTGCTGTCGCATTTGGATCCAGTTCATCAACTAAAGCTTTCAAACCATCAAACTGATTATTTGGAAATTGGTATGCTAAAGTTAAATGGAGTGATTTGGCATGGGGTTCATGACTTAAAGCTGAAAAACCATAAGAATGATACCATGAGAACATTAACATCCATTCAAACTTGACTAAGTACAACTACAGAATACTAGAAGAAAATGAGAACAAAATGCTCACATCTACTGCCTCGGGGTATACATCTAGCAGTAGTGGTTGTGCACCATGGAAAACAGGCTGTCAGAGCATCAAAATGTTCATATGTGTCACTAATGACTGAAAAATAATCAGGAAAATTATGAAACTCATTCTACTACAATAAACACTGCAAACTGAACAAAAGACATTTTTCAAGAAACCATAAGAGTGAATTATATGAAATTTTGTCAGTTGATTTTGAGCGATTGAGGAATTGATTGTGGAAGACCAAATTGAAATTTTCATATTTAGTTTGATGAAAGTAGAAAATAGTTATTTTTGTGTGAAATTTCCAATATTCTAAATTCGGAAGAACTACTCAAAGAAATATGAATACTGATTATAGGGCACATAAAGCATTAAAATTTAATAGGTATTTCTGCCATTTCCATCTTCATTCATAAAAAAATAAAAAGACTCAAAATAAATTCATCTCTCCAAAAAAAGATGATGAGAAGCACATACACAAATGCATTTATAGACAAATAGGGAATTGAACAAAAAGAAAAAGCAGGATGATGATAGATGCTCTAAGGCATTATATTCAACACTCATAGCCAAGTATCTTACTAGCATTAGAAACTTCTTTCACATATTGCATAGCTATTCTCTTCAAATAGTCTGCATGTTCTTCAGCAACAAAAAACCCCATAAAGTTTCGAGATGTATAAACTTCAAGTTTAAAATTTTCATTGAGTATTGCACCATCCCTTTCCATAACCGATTCTAAGCACTTAGCTAGATACGGAGCATGCTCATCAGGTGTCTAAAAAGAATTTTTCTCTAAGTATATACTTAATATTTGTAACTTGATGCACTGCAAGGATAAATGTTCTACTCAACTGAACCGATTGTTATCTGTTGAAAATGATGGAACGAACCTTGAAGAAAGAGACTAGAGTTATATGGGGGGTGAAATTATGGGCTCCATTCCTTCCCTGAATATTTAAGGACTTATCCCAAAATACTTTTAATTGTTCTGAAAACGGACCTGTTGGACATGCATATAAAATATATTCTCTTGGAGAATTGTCATCTAAAAATGGATCATTTACATGAGACAAAAGCCAGTTGGTTGCAATTTCGGCACTTTGATTTCCTGTTGCAGCAAGTGCTTTTTCCCTGAAGAAGTATCAACTGACAAAAATGTTTCCGATCTTTTAAAAACAAAACTTACGCTCGATGTTTCGGTAAACCTATTTGGAGTAATGTTTGTAAAGGGCTCTGATTGGGTTTCACCATGTTTAAATTTGCAGATTTTCCAACAGGTAATGTAGAGTTAGAGGTCATATTATCATATATTAGGTAGAAATTGTGCTTAAGGCTGTTTCATTCCTAATGTTGATTATCTACCGTGAATTGTTGACATTTATTTTGCGTTGACCCATGACCTACAATAACACTTCATTTTTCGTGAAAGAGGTTAGAGGTTTGAATGGAATATACGCGAATGTCGGAAAATATTGATGAGCACAAAACAATTGTTTTCCAAAAAATATTATTCGTATATATTAGTGTTTGGTTAATATGCTGCCATAATTTTGTGTATATTTATCGCACAATCTGAAAATTTTTCAAATTTTAAACCACAGAACTTTACTAACAATTGCGATAACCATAGAGTTATCAATTGGCAATTGAAGAATGAAGAGGTTAAATCCAATTTACATCGTTCAAATTTGAGTTTTTTATTGTGTGTTAATTGATAAGAAATAATGGCAGGTGTTTTATTCGAAGATATTTTTAACGTTAAAGACATTGATCCAGAAGGAAAGAAATTCGACAGAGGTATGTTGTGTTTTACATGTATGTTCTGCTTTTAGGTTAGGTGTTTATTTTTGCAATTTTCAGTCAGTTCTATTTTCCATACAACTTCTTCACATTGGACAATTTTATTATGCCTTCATTTATGTGAATATAGTAGATTGAAATAAAAATTACCATTAATTTCGACCCCTCTTTCCGTCTGGAAGTTTTCCCTCCAAATTTTTCTCTTAAACATCAGTAAGATGGAAATACTGAATAATTCTAATATAGTAGTAATTGATAACTTGAACCACATCAGTTTTGAATGCTGCTACAACAGAGTATATTTGGGACTGAATATATTGAATGAATTATTTATTTCTTTTTAAAATTTGATCACATAAATGTGAACTGGAAATGTGGAATTTTTTCCAATTTACTTTACCGAAGTGAAGGGACACTTTCACTGTAGATTATTAAAATATATGGCTTAAAGCTGAGGTGAGTAGTGTACCAAATTGAAATATGTATAAAAAAAATAAATAAATCTAAAATATATGAAGTTTGACATATTTGGTGGATGCGCTCATTTTGACATTCATCGCATATAAGCAGATCTAACATCTAACATCATTTGAACTAATTTGTATACGTATATTAACCGCTCTCACCACTGGAAGTAGCTATACGTTTTGAGAGATATTATGCCTAAATGTAAAGTAATTTCTTAGTTTCCTCCAATGGAATGGTTTTGTAATAATGAAATGAAGCTTGTTGCCATTGGAAATGGAATAATTTAGAATGAAATTTAATTCAATTTATTGTATCACTATAATATTAGATCGAATTGATTCAACCGAGTAAAATGGCTACTATCGTTTGCGCATAATAGATGCTGTGTTTTAAAGTGTGATCTTCGAGAAATAAGAAGTATATCAACCCCAGTAAATATATGACATTTTGGCGGATGCGCCTCTTTTACGTTAATCGCACATGAAATGATTAAATGTTTTCTTGAGTAATTCTGGTGTTGTTAATAGTTCGCCATTGAATATTTTAAAATAATAGAAGTGATCTATAGTTGCAATAATATTATATATTGGGATTCTGGTGGAATGCGAAATGGCCAATAAAATTCGTATTTCAATCAACCTCACGCAATCATGTACAGAAAAATTTTGATATCCATTCTACACTTTGGATCTGGGAGATTTCAATCAAGCATATATGTTGGTTACCTCTACATTAAATGGGAAATTTTGAAGTATAATGTTGCAGAAATTACTATACACTCAATATGTAGCAATGAACGAGGCTTTTTATGCAAAGTTGATATATTGAATCTCATCATTCAAATATGATTCCATATCATTTAAATTGAAAATTCGTTTGCACAAGTTTTTTCAAAAACACCAAAAAACATATTGGCGACTTTTTTCATCACTTGATTTTCCAGAATTCGGGTGCAATTTTTTGAAGAAACGGTAAATCACTCTAACATCCAAACTGCTTGCTAAAGAGAATCGTTTCTTTCTCTTTTGATTCATACCGTTATACCTATTTCTCTTTTCTCTTGGATCTGTAGAATTGTGGACCTTTTCAAATAGCGAATGACTGACTTTTTTCATTGTCTGGGTATATGCGTTTGGACAATGATTGACATTTAACCTCCAGTGATATGGAGGTTGTTAAAAAGGCCATGCGCACCCCTATCCTTAAAACGTGGTCAAACTCATTGTTTTCACGGATCAGTTCATTCGCATTAAATACATTTATTATTATTTCTAAAGATTGGCCTAGTAGAAAATGATTCTTTTTCCAACCCTCACTAAGACTGTTAGGATTGGAAAACCGAGCTTTGATCGGGCACACATTAACAAAACCTACTCAGAACACAATTGATTCCCACGACTCCCTCAAACTCACAGTGTCTTAGTGTTCTCACAAAGGCCAGTGAGAGTTGGGATAGAAAATATGAAACATATTATTAAACTCAATGAGAACTTTTTTTACCTCCAATCGATATCTTTCTGTTTATGGATGAAGAACTGCTGATACCTGCAGTTCTTGAAGAGGCAAATTCTGCTAAATTTCTACAATATATGAACAAATTAAATTATATTCATTACTATTTATATTCCAGCAATTATTTTGCTTGAATGAGGTTACGAGGTAAAAGCGTACTTAAAAATGATTCTGAGGGCAGTACATTAGAGTTTCAAAAAGTATAGAAATTATAATTCTTTTCGAAAAATTTTCTTTTCATTGATAATGTTGATGTTCTAATTCCTGCTTGTTACTGACCAACTCAACATTGTGGAGCTTGGTACAATACCCACCAGATTGCTCTAGCGTCTGATCGATCTATTTGGAAATTTTCGGGAAATTGTGAGATACAAAGAAAATCAATTTTAAAGTAAATAATTATGGATTGCTTGATCTCTGTTTCAATTCACGGATTTCTGCGAATAATGGTTAGACCAATTGCTCCGTCGACGAGAAATCTAAGTAACCACTAACCAGTCAGATCTCATTTGGGAGTGTTCTTGCAAAGGCGCATGAGCGAACTCCTTCCTGAAGCTCGGAGTCGATCGATCCAGCTGTAGCTACGGCGATGGTCAAGGTTATCGGGTCTAGGTCAAAGCTACCCTTCCCTCTTCCTTTAACCTCCGCTGCATCCCGTGGATTCTATGAATCTATGATGATGAAACGAAACGCCAACAGCACCGTAACGATCTGTGTTCCGTTCTCTCCTTCTTTATGTTGACAAGTTGTGCGCCTGTTTCCTTTTCAGGTACCCAAGTTACATAATGGCGCATTCCGAAATAGTTCTAGCTTCGAAAACCAGTTGGAATGGACGCTTTGGAACCTTGACTCCTTTAATATGGTTCAACTTCTAATTCAAGATTTTCGAAGGGGTCGCTGAGAGAAATGGACCTTTCGGATGTTGCCATTTTCTGATTCACCTCGTTTCTTTGAGTTGTCGTGATATGATGGTGGATGTTGGATAGTTTCTTGGCCTGTTTCTATCAACCGCGGTTTTAGTGGTTACAACATTTCGCCTGCTGTCCCCAGGGTGGTGGTCCTGAGAAGGACAAATCGTTTGGTTCTGAGAAGAACCGTTTATCAAACTGGTTCTGTTTGGACTTGTACGCACAAAATTTTTTTAGAGTTTGTATAGAGGATATCGGGATTTGATCCCAGGTTAGCTCGGTTACAATCCGTCCTCAAGTCACAGTCAAAAATCTAAAAAACATAATACTGTTGATTCAAAAAGATTGATGGGAATATACATTCAGATATAGTTAGTTGAATTCACAGAAAAATAAGAATAAAAATAAAAAACCTGTTCTAAAACAATCCGTTCACTCTCACCAATAGTCTACAGAAGCAGGTAGCAACCTACACGCTTACTTAGTTACTTCCGGGATGCGCGGTAGTCGAATTTTCAGGGAAGTAAATATACTTCCCTGAAAATTCGACTACCTGCTACTGCGCTCACAATAGTGAGCGCAGTTTTCTGAGTTCTGACTCCTTTCTAATTTGGTGGTGTCGAGAGATTGCCAGTTTCTCCAATCTGAACAGGGCTTAACTTCCTCAGATCGGATCATATAATTGGTGCCCATACCTGCTTCATATCTGGAGACGGCATAATAAGGGCTGGTATTATGAAGGATAACCGACGGTTCAACCGTTGCGTTCTTTACTAGAAATACGGAATTTGGTAGTTGACGCACGGTTCAACCGTCGGTTATCCTTCATAATACCGGCCCTTTTTAATATTATTATTATTAATAAGGGCCGGTATTATGAAGGATAACCGACGGTTCAACCGTTGCGTCAACTACCAAATTCTTTACTAGAAATACGGAATTTGGTAGTTGACTCACGGTTCAACCGTCGGTTATCCTTCATAATACGGGCCTTATGAGGCCGTCTCTAGATATGAAGGAGGATAACCGACGCGACGGTTCAACGGTTTCGTCAACTATCAAATTGCTTACTAGAAATACGGAGTTTGGTAGTTGACGCACGGTTCAACCGTCGGTTATCCTTCGAAATACCGGCTCTAAAGGGATTCGGATTGATAGCCATGGAGGCTGCTTCTTTAAGTTTTCTCCGTTTGGATATTTCTTCCTTTGATATTATGGAAGCTTCCTCCCATTTGATCCGATGGTTTTCATCCCAAGCATGTTGGACTTGCCTGGAATATCTGTTTCTCTCAGTCGAGGTAGTTTTCAATCTGAAATACATTAATTCTGTTGGGAGAGTACTGGAAATTGATCATTCCAAACATGAGGGAAACACTGCACATACAGGTTAAAGATACAGAAGACTCAAGTTCGAAAGTCTATTCGACGTTACTGGAGAACTGGGCCTATTTGAATCCTGAAAATTGAGATTGTGATATTCTGTATTTTCTACTATGATGAATCATTTTCGCGAGCGAAGCACTTATATAAACGATTACACAGGTAATGAAAATAATATTTCTATAGTTTTTTTTAAATTTATTCTGTGATAAAGTTGTATTCAATTATGAAGAACTTTTTGTTTCAACTGTTGCGTTACTCCGATAAGTTTCCAAAATATCAATGAAAAAAATTAAAATATGCGTAGTCGGTATTTCGCCATTAGACACTTATTCTGAATATCTTTCAAATAAACTGTCTTCTCATTTTCGAACCCCCCCCTAATTTCATCAAAATCCTACAAGCAGAATGTGAAATATTGAGGTCCCTGGAATTTCACTCAACAATCATTTAATTTGAAGATTAATTGATAAGAGTAGTTTTTCCTCCACGATTTCGTGCCAACATTCCGAATTTCACCCCATCGGACTAGTAGATCGCAATTCGCACCGTATACTCAAAAGAGGTTAAATTCCTATGATAGCATTAATGTCTCAACCTGAATACCCATTTCAAATTTCATCAAAATCCTACAAGCAGAATATGGGATATTGAAGTCCTTGGAATTTCTCTTAGCAATCTGCCGAATTTCATCCCCATCGGACTAGTAGATCGTAATTCGCACCATATACTTGAAAGAGTTTTAAAATCTATGGTAACATTAATGTCTCAACTTGAATACCTATTCCAAATTTCATCAAAATCATACAAGCAGAATGTAAAATATTGATGTCCTTGAAATTTCACTAAACACTCATGCCGAATTTCATCCCCATCGGACTGGTAGATCGCAATTCGCACATATACTCGAAAGAGCTATGATACAAGCAGAATATAAAATATTGATGTCTTTGAAATTTCACTAAACACTAATGTTGAATTTCATCCCCATCGGACTGGTAGATCGCAATTCGCACATATACTCGAAAGAGCTATGATACAAGCAGAATATAAAATATTGATGTCTTTGAAATTTCACTAAACACTAATGTTGAATTTCATCCCCATCGGACTGGTAGATCGCAATTAGATAGCTTTAATTCCTATGGTAATATTAATGACTCAACCCGAATACCTATTCCGAATTTCATCAAAATCATACAAGCAGAATGTGAAATATTGAGGCCTTGAAATTTCACGAAACACTCATACCGAATTTCATCCCCATCGGACTAGTAGATCGCAAGTCGTACCGTATACTCGAAAGAGCTGAAATTTCTATGGTAACATTAATTTCTCAACCTGAATCCTCATTTCAAATTTCATCAAAATTCCACAAGCGAAATCTGAAATATTGAGGTCCCTGAATTTCCTGGATAGGGACGCGTGCACCGTATACTTGATTGCAACTAGCAGTCTCATTGAAACATTATAGAAGTCGATCGATAAACTGGTTGATAAAGACTAAATTTGAAATATTATAGAAGTTGATCCAAAAATCAAACAACAGTCGGTGATATTCATCAAAAAGATTACTGATAATCTCGATGAATTACTACGTAAAAAATAAAAATGAGGAAGGCAATAACTTCAAGTTAGGAGTTTGTGACTGCTTCATGTGCCACTAGCACTCTTTGAAACCACATGACTATGTATGTGGCGAAATTGACAAATTCACCTTAGTGCTTTCTGCATTTCTTTTCGATATTCTGCTTGAATTTTGCATGAAGCTTAAAATTGTTATTTTATAAACCCAACTCGGACGGATCTGCTGTAACGTAATTATGTATTAGTTAATTTATTTTTAATATTCCTCTTGAGTTTTCTTTGGTGCTGATTACGCTATTAACAAGAAATTTTACACGAAGCTTGGAATTATTATTCTATATGTATATACATGCAAAATCTCAATACAATCGGATGTTTTCACGGAAATATTCCTTTTCCAATTTTCATCCTGAATTTATTATGGTTCTTATGTAATCAACTTGAAATTTCATAAGGAGATTGAAATTGTTATTTTATATGAACACCCAAAATTACAACTCTATCGGTTTCGTGGTTATGAAAATATTGAGTATTTTTTTTTTCAATATTCTTCTTGAATTTCATAGTCTAATTTCGAAAGTTATTGCGTATAGGTACGGTCGGCTGGACGCACAGAATCGAATACATTTGTGTTTTATTTATCGAAGTGGGAGTAGTTGAAAGTGAAGAGTCGAATGAAACGTTTCATTCCTTCTTTCCCTGACGCCATCAACAATTACAACGTTGCGCAATCTGGGACGAAGTTATGGATTTTTTATCCAGGCATATCTCGAATTCGATAACCATCGGTGCTTAGTAATCTACCTTCTCTCTTCAAAAACGTTTGGAAAATCTTATTTATATCCTAGTCTATATAAGTTGGGGGAGTTTTCTGATCAGTTAGGGATGAAAAAATTGTCTCAGAATTTACATTATTCCGAACTACTTTGTTTTTGCTGTTCTAAATGTCCGCAAATTTTTGTACTAACTTTAACATTTTTTCCAATTCAGATGTTAATGGTCCACATTGGGCCATTTAACGTAAATAATATAACTAAAATATTAATTTTAACAATGGCATTACGTGTCCGATGGAGAATCTGAATCCACCTTGAAAACGCACACAAAACCGGGATATTTCTACCCTATGCTATGTTGTCAATGTGCTTATTCTGATTGTTCTTATTTATTTCATTCTTAAAAGAATTGGTTTCTGTTGTTTTTTTATTTAATTTTCATTCGCTATACTCATGTTTATCAGCATTTATTAAAATATTGACTTCATAAGAGTTTCAATGAATCATAATTAATAAAACGTTCGGAATAGAAATTTCAAATTTTGTTTTGTAAGCAGTAAAAAGATTGTTTTGAGAGTCTGACAACGATATTCTTCTTCGATCGTTGACGTTATGCCAGTGCTAAAAGAAATGAATTATATCAGGATTATCAGGCATTAAAAAGTGAAACCATCGTAAATTATTCAATAATTGCTTCGGAAAATCGATTTGTTGGCAATACTTCATTTTTCATTCGAATTAATTCGATCACAATTATTTCCATTATAATGTCAAAACTAATAATGTAATATGTTATTCCTCTGATACATAATAGTAAATCACAAGGAAATTTTTTAGCAATATCTGATTTGATATCAGATCAGCGACCAATTTTTTCTTTAGAAAATCAATTTGGATTTAACTCTATTTCAACTCTGCGGACCAACTAAACTAAGTCATTGGATGAAATAACTTGTCTAATGAAAGATATTCATTTTCAATTTGCGGATTTTGAAGTTTTGAGTTATTTTGTTGCTTCATCCAAAATTGATGTTGGGTATTTCTTATAGAATCGATTGGAAATATATCCAGAAATATACAGAGTGGTCCAGATTTTAGTTCAATAACTTTGGCGTTGGATAGGACAACATATATCCTACTTACAAGCTTCGTTTTTGAGATACAGTTGAGAGTTGAGCTTTGATTGAAAATAATAATTTAAGCTTGCTGTAAAATGTCAAGCTGATCACATCATCAACACTATAAACATTCAAGAAGAATATTGGAAAAGAAATACCTCATATAACCGTAATCACAAGTCCTGTCGGGATGAGATTCTGCATGTATATTTAGAATAACAATTTCTAGTTTCATGTGGATGTTCAAGCAAAACCATGGAAAATTTGAGCAGGTTATTGAAAAAGCCTTATTTTTCAGTGAGGTGAAAACTGTATCCACCGAGTTGAGATTCTGCAAATAAATAGAAAAATATTAATTTCAAGTTTTTTTCGCGAAATTTTGTGTTAATCGCTTCATTAGATCCATAGAACAGAAGCAGAATATCAAAAAATTCCTCTATTTCTGTGGTACCGTCTGGGACTGTACCAATAGTGGATCGAGATTTCTCAAGTAAATAACAAATATTTAATTCAAACCGTATACAAAATTTCGCGTTGATCACATCTTCAGAACCATAGAAAATTCAAGCAGAATATCGAAAAAACCTTATATTCCAGCCGTAACAGTCCACACTTCGTTGAGCTTAATGCAAAATTTCGCGTTAATTGCGTCATCAGAACCATAGAAAATACAAGCAGAATATCGACAAAAACTTATATTTCAATCTAAACCGTTCGCACTTTGTTAAGCTTTTGCAAGTAATGAGGAAATATAAATTCTAAGCTTACGCAAAATTTCGCGTTGATCGCGTCATCGGAATCATAGAAATTCAAGTAGAATATCGAAAAATCCACTAATTCAGTCACACTCAGTTGACATTTTGCAAGTAAATAAAAAATATGAAATTCGAACTGTATGCAAAATTTCGCGTTGATCACATCTTCAGAATCATAGAAAATTCAAGCAGAATTTCAAAAAGTCCACTATTTCAGTTATACAGTCCCACTCAGTTGAAATTTTGTAAGTAAATAAAAAATATTAAATTCCAGCTGTATGCAAAATTTCGTGTTGATCACATCTTCAGAACCATAGAAAATTCAAGTAGAATATCCAAAAAACCTCATATTCCAGCCGCAAAAGTTCAAACTTAGTTAAGATTTTGCAAGTAAAGAAAAAATATGAATTCCAAACTTTATGCAAAATTTCGCTTGATCGACGCGAAATTTTAAATCTTCAATTGAAAATTCATGCAGAATGTCAAAAAAATCTTCTATTTCAGCGACAATAGTTCCCACTTAGTTAAGATTTTGCAAGTGAATAGAAAATATTACATTCAAGCTTTTTGCAACATTTCGTGTTGCTCGCTTCATCAGAACCATAGAAAATTCAAGAAGAATATCGAAAAAACCTTCTATTGCAACGACAATATTTTGTACTTAGTTGAGATTTTGCAATTGAATAGAAGATATTCAATTCAAACTTCATGCAAAATTTTGTATTGAACGCGTCATCAGAACCATAAGAAATTCGAGCAGAATATCGAAAAAACACAATATTTCAGTGGCTACAGTTGAAATTGTTCAAGTGCATAGAAAATATGAATTTTCTAGCTTTATGCAAAACATATTCCGTCTTGATCGCGTCATAAGAATTCAGAACCATGAAATATTCAAGCAGAATATCGGAAAAACCTAATATTTCAGTGGCAACAGTTCTCACTGATTTTAGATTTTGCTAGTAGATAGAAAATATAAATTTCAAGTTTTTATGAATTTCGTGTTGATCGCTTCATCAGAACCATAGAAAATTCAAGGGGAATATCGAAGAAATCCACTATTTTGGCGATTCAGACCCACACAGTTGAGATTATGCAATTAAATAAAAAATATTCAATGAAAAGATTCTAGTTGAAAATCGGAAAAGAAATGAGGAAAGTAATGACTTGGAGTAAGTGGTTTTTGAGCGCTCGCATTTTATGCGCCACTTGCTCATGAATAAAGCCGCTTCAGTACCTTCCTGATATGCTTTCTTAGTTTAATTAGTAGGTTTAGGTAAATAGAGTATTTTAACGAACTTTATTCGGGTCGTAAATTATAAAGTACACCTAGGTAGGTACATGAAGAAGATGACCATACTCTATTCGTAACTTCAATAATATCAAGGGTAACCGAAATCTCTCGAAATCGCAGAATTCGAACGTTCCGTTCTGTTCCTTCCCTGACACCATCAACGGCTACAACGTTGCGTAACATCTCTCGGAACGAATATATGGATTTTTCAACCAGGCCGATCTCGAATTCGTAGAACCATCGTCCTCCTTCAACTCCGACCACGACGACGATACCAAAACGCCACGGTGACGGTGGCAGCGGAGCCTTCGACGGTGGTGGTGGGGAAATTGCGCATTCGAAATGCCCGGGGCCCCCCCTGCGTCTCCTTCCCTCCATCATCGCGGCCTAGCCATGCTGCCGAATTACCGTCATCGGCTAAAACATTTTCTCCCATCTGTTCGTTACTACAAGTGAGCCGTGATTTTTGAGGTGTTTTCTGCTCTATTTTTTTTTCTGTTTGTTTGGGGGAATCCACTCTCTCTGGGGGCTATGGGGACGACGTCGATAGGGAGCCCTGCTGATGCCGACGTGCATGTTCGCGTGTTGTTAATGTCAGTGTCAAGGTGAGTCCCAAGTTTACTATTTCTCTAGGCGTTTCTACTAACAGTGTTCATCGATTATTTTTCTATATCCGTTTAAAATTTAAAGTAAGGGGTTGGAAAATCACGATCTTGATTCTTATAATTTCCCGAAGTTAATTTGTTGATTTTCTTTGTGTTTCGATCGAAGCAACCTTTTGATCAATTGACTACGCTGGCCGCTCGTATTTTCATTGGTCGTTTCAATAATTGTTCGATCAATTGTAGGCGTATCCAATGTCGATATGTTAGACGGACTTCCTGAACGTCATCTGTGCGAAAATCACAAGACTTTTCATCACGATGAAAAAATCAATATGGTGTCTAACAGCTGGCTGGATTTGGTTATTTCCAATGACGAAGCTTTGGAGTTAGTTGTTTGAGGAAAATATTTACTGGCTTCACTAATGTGTTTTTTCAGGGAAAATTGCTAATAATTGGATATTATGTTTATTTCTAATGCCTTGTTTGAGAATTTACAATTGCAATTGACAGCTGGAGTTTTTCCAGATCGGTGTAGTGGCATTTTCATGAATTTGTAAAATTGATGTGTTGCAGGTTTGATACCCGTAGAACTTATATTTTTTCGTTAATATAATTCTATTCCTAGGAATGAATTCACATCGTTAATTCTAGATAAAGGAGATAAGGTTGTGTTCAAATGATTCATTTTGTCTAGTATTTGTAGTTTTTCATCTTCACAATCTTTTTGGCATTGTGATGTGAATCTTATATTTTTGAGACTTTAATATGAATGTAGCTCTGGTTCAGGAAAATATAGCTTCTCTATTAAGACAAAACATATGAAATGAGCATGAGCTCAGCATTTCATGTTCATAAAAGATATAGGTTCGTAGATGGACACCTGACAAGTGACAATATTATTTTTCTACATTCCTTTCAAGTTTATTTTTAACGTAATGAAATTCTTTATCGAATAGGTCATTCAAATAGTTTTTTTTATCTAGGCACAACCGTGTTATGTTTATTGGAAAAAAAAGGTAAAATCAGCAATTTTGAGTGGCCAGCTCGCATGCCTGATTCGAATCCTTGCAATTTTTGTAGTGGTGTTTTCTAAAATCTTGGGTTCTTTTATTTCTGGAGACCGTAAAAAATCTTTGGCTAATATCTAAACAGAAATTATCAACATATCGAACGATGTTAAAAGAGTCTCATTTAGTAAAGAATTCTTGCTGTTTTCATTCGAAATTTAGATAGGTATGAACAATCAGCATACATTGTAAAAAATACCTGAATTTTAAAGAAGGTGGTATTGCATTCTCACAAAAAAATGTTGCCATACCCTATAATTTTATATAGGATGTACAAGAAGGCACTGTTAGTGAGGAATTTTTGAGTGACTATTCATTCACGGTCCTATTGCTCCTTTGTAGAGAAACCTCCTCAATTCGGCATAAACATACGAGTGATTACAAAAACAAACTGAACTCAATCTAGTCGGATGTATTGTTACAGAAATATAAGATAATTTTTTCTATATTCTGCTTTAATTTTCTGTGATTATGAATCAGCACGAAATTTTGAATGAAGATTGTTGTTATTTTATATATAGACGTAAATCAACCCGGTCCGATCTGTTGTCACTGATATATTGTTTTTTTTCCGATATACCTGAATTTTCTCTGGCTCTGCTGGAGTTTGGCATGATGTTCGGGGAACGACCGCTCAAAAATAGTAAATGATTATTTTATGTTATTTGTAGAATTATGTTTTAAATTCTACTCGAATACAATTCCAGTATTGAATATACGAAAAAATAGAAATTATGCCAATTTCAATAAAACCTGTAGAAAAAGCATCATTATAAAACAATATACAATTTCTCCGACATATTTGTAAATTCATTCATTAATACATTGAAATAAATAATTGATATATAAAATGCGATTATTGGAATATAAAGGAACGTTGTTAATTCAATACTTCTTCTTGCTATTAAAAACTGGTGTTCCTTCTTCTTGTGATTCCAAAATCCAGCGTTTTGGTGGTCTTGCTGTGAGTCCTCGCGTGATTTGGCTTTTCCATTTTTGCTAATTTGGGTTGTCGGGCATTCAATCCACATGGATTCTCTACTGTAGTCTTCTTATGGTCCATCTTACCACTCCCTGTAACCTAATGTACAGATGTTAACTTCGTATTCCTCTATAAGTTTTCGAGTCATATGCACTAGATCTTCTTATTCCTAGGCTGAACCACGATGTCGTCAAGTCATGGTGTGAAAATGGTGGACTCGTTCAGTGGTATACCCAAGTCTCAACATTTTCTTTTCCATGTTTTTGAGAGCCTGTTGCAGGTATATTTCAAACAGGGTAGGTGAGAGACAGCTGTAACATTGTATATGTCTCTTGTCTACGCTGAATCCTAACGGAACTCTTTGTCTCCTTTTTATTTGACTCTATTATCTTCTCATTCATCATCTCTAGTGCCTTGATGATGGTTAGTTTTCTCCGAAGCCATTGTAGTATACACTATCGTATGCCTTGGTTTATCGCTCTTTTTCTCTATTACCTACACCGATGATCGATAGTTGACCTGCGCGCCTGTTCTTCGGCTTCCATATCCGGTATTCTTCTTCGATCTTTTTAACGAAAATTTTCCATATACTCTGGAGTATGGGCATACCCCGAATTGTCACATATTTCTACTACCCTTTTTATGTATTATTACACCATCCCTAAGGGATGCTTTCTCTACTGAGACATTTTTTCCTTTCACAACTTTGGTTCTCTCTGCGAATTTGTGTTCTCGGTATTCCTTCCTTCTTTGTCCTGTTTTTTTTTTATAACTGTCTTTTATTTCTGAATAATTATGTCTCTCTCTGCATTCCGTCAATATGTTTTTTCCTCTTGCTCTCCCAAAGCCTCTAACGCAACTTATTTTAGAGTTTCTTCTTAGAATAGCGTCATCGCTCACAGCGTACCTATATTTGTGTGATTTTGAAACCTACCAGAGTTCGTTTCAGTTTAGTTATGCGTTGGTTTATTGGTTCCCAAGAACTAAGATATAATGTATCTTCTTAAATCATATTGGATACCTTGTTGAGCTTTTTTATTTGCTGTTCTTCTAGAGTACCTAACGATCTTGAAATCCTAAATTTTTCGACACTTGGCCCCTTTTTTTCCATACCAGTCAATACCATTCACCATACCCATGTTTGTGCTCATGTATTCATTTGGTGTACAACTCATTCAGTATTTGGGATAGACCTTGAACGTTGAACATAAGTACCAATATTCATTATCCTTTTTCTAAGCTTGAGTCGTCTTCGTTTTATTCCACCTGTCTGAGGGTTGTTGCCTTCAGGGCCAGGGTTTGATTTCAAAGTGACCTCCACTTAGACAGGTTGCAGTCACTCTAGCTGGAGAGTTCTACCCATGCTGCTTGTTTGGTCCGTGGGTGTTATTTTATTTCCCACCCACCGCTAATGCTGATTGGGCCCTTTCCCTATAGGTCATCTGGGGGACACACTTTCTAGGGGTTTCAAGCTCCTCTGAGAGACCTTGAATACCGTTAATGTTACACTGCCCGATCCGAATATCCATGCCAATTATCAGCAACATCGAACCATTAGGAGAGGATATATTCAAATCCAGAGAATTTCCCTTTTGCGCAAGCACAAACCCTTAATTTGGAAATGATTTTCGTATGGGACCATCGATGGTACAAATGGTATACCTATACCAAATTTCATTGAAATCGGGTACAAATTGTCGAAATTAAGGCTACTACAACAATGCGTGACAGACATACATTACAGACATTATGATGCGAACGGAAATGTTAAAATCGGAGACGAAATAGTTATTTTTCTAGCAAGTGCGGAAAGTTGTACTTTTCCGCACTGCAAGTGCCGTTGCAGTTGAGTGCGGAAAAGACTCTTTCTGCAAAAGTGAGGAATTTTTTTTTCTACAAGGCATGAAATAAATTGGAACTTAAATGTTTGATTACTTATACATGGATGACATACGTAATTCTGCTTGTGGTTATTCATCATTGACGTTAATTGGTCGTTCGGTACATGGATACATGACTGAATTTAATTTGAAATTTAAATTAATTTACTCTTTAGCATTTTGCGTGCGGAATAAACCCTTGCTATTTCTTTTCCGCACGCATAGTTTTTTCCCGCACCGTATGCAAAAGTGACTCTTTGCGCCTTAAATTGCGTGCGGGAAAAGGATTGAAAGAGCACGCTTATAGAAAAATTTTTACAGAAAATTTTCATTCCAAAAGTGATCGCAACGCTGTTTTTCACGCGAGATTCATTATCGAAATTGCTAAACCAATATTTCATAAACCATTTTCACCGTGAGAGATTCAATCTCGGTCATTGTGCAAGACGTGAGGTGGCCGGTCGTACAGACGGAACGGGTATTATCTACCACAATCCACCAGACGTTATCTCCACCCAGCATCATGCTCTATTCAAGGTTGAATTACTGGGTCGTGAATATGTTTTAATGTTCGTCCTTGGTTCGTGTCTGAAAGATCCGAAATGCTGGACAACAATGGAACAATCGTCGAAAATTTGCTGCTTGCGTGTTGCGATTACGCACACTCGAGGGTTCCGCTATAATTCCTTCAATTAGAAAATAACTAATCCCTTCGAAATAGCATGACTAATTTTATTCGAATCAATTTTCTCATAAGGGTTTCCACAAATTTTTGATTTTTCATCATCGCGTGAAATCAATATAAAAATTGAAGAAAATCACTGATTTTGCGTCAATAGCTTTTAAGCGCTACTTCGTTCAGGCGAACTTGGATACCACACAACTGTATTATGTAGGTATTCATCTATGAGATATGGTTTATTATTATGATGTCATTATTATCAGTTACTTCAACTAGGTGAGATGATAAGATCCTCTTAAGATTCGGCATGAATATTATGGTGGATTTATGCACCAGTCCTAAGAACTAAGACTAAACCTAAGACCTGAGAACGAATGGTGGATTTATGCACCGTACCTAAGAACTAAGGACTAAGAACTATGAACTAAGAAAGAACTAAACCTAAGAATTCAGTGGCGTTTATGCTCTCTCTTGTTAGTTCTTAATTAAGGCATGCGCACGTGCTCGAACTACTTTCTATTTGTTCTATACTTTGATGTATGACATTGATATTTATTGTGAAAAAATTTAATTCAATTTTTTCAAATACACCTCATACTTTTCATCGATAAATACGAATAAAGAACATAAAATGATAGAAACTGGTACTCGTTAATATTGAAATTCTATGCTGCGATAGCGCACTTCTATATTTTACCTGAGCCCTTAGTTCTTATGCCCGCCACTCACGAAGCGTTTCTTCCAGCGTTTGGTAGCTAGCGTCGAAGAGATTCCAGTCGGGCAGTCAAGTTCATACTCTGATTTACAGTCGTACGGCCGTGTCCCGAGCTGTCTGACTGGAATCTCTTCGACGCTACCTACCAAACGCTGGAAGAAACGCTTCGTGAGTGGCGGGCATTAGTGAACAGTTGGCCTGCTAGTGTTAGTTCTTAGTTCTTAGGAAACGTGCATAAACGCCCTCATTGATTTGTTTGCTTTCAATTCTTAGTTCTTAGGTTTAGTTCTTAGTTCGTAGTTCTTAGTCCTTAGTTCTTAGGTACGGTGTATAAATCCACCATAAGTTTCTGGAACAGTGCCCGTCTCTTACCTCTAGAATTTTTTTTTTGTAGACCACTGGTAGTTGTACTCGTATATGTAAAAATCAACTGTTTCAGCAATACAGTTATTGGTTTCTTGTATTTTGTCGTATCTGCTACCAATTTCGAGAGAAAAATTCAAATAATTCTTCAGTAATCCTCAGGAAAATCCAAATTATTATAAAGATCCAGTAAGTAAGCTGTGATGAATTAATTAATTATAAGTCTTAGTACTTATTTACCCAATCTGTTGAACATTTGTCAGACACACAAACAATAAAAAAAAAATTGTTCTTTCATTTATCACTAATGGGAAAATTCGAAAAATTAATTTTTGTGGATTTTAGTGGATAGTGTCTGCTTTGTACTCGATTATACATTCGTATTATATGATATCGTATGATATTATTACATACTTGAAACTGTACTTCTTTTTTTTTTTTGTATTTTCTTGATTATACATTCTATGAAAAAATTCAGGTGCCTTTTTTTTAGTGGAGCTTGATTTCGGAAATGAAATCCTCTAAAAAAGACAGTGGTATAGTTTTCAATAGAAAAGGATTATCGTACCCCTATATTTACGCCACTGGATAATTTTGTCAGGAGGCACTCACCTAATTCGAAAAATTACATTATCTAGATTTTAATAACTAAAATTTTAAACAATGAATGTAATAATACTAGAGTGATTTTTTCTTCAAACTTCAACACCCTGTATCTCTATATCTTCTTACCATATATGTTTATATGAACTTTTTTCATGGAAAGAGTTGTTCTATCTGACGCCAGAATTATTGAAATAAAGTCTAGACCACCCTGTATATTGAATATTGTCGAAGGGAGGGAGATCTATATCATAAAGTGGACAATGGACTAGTTTAGTGATGTTGATAATACTATATTTGACACGATAGAATCAAAATATAGAGCAAAACTGATAAATCAGTGAAAAAATTTTGAAAATGCATCAATAAATGACTGAGAAATAGATTATTTAAATTTACGTATTTTAGCGCGGAACTTCTTTGGTCTCCGACTCGTCTGTGACGTCACGCCACTTGCCTGTGATCGCTACACCATGAATTTCGTTTAAATACTTAGACGCGCCAAGGCTTTCGCGCCGTTTGTAGTTGTACAGTGTAGTTTTAACTCGAGTTTTGTTTTTATGTCACCATAATGGAAGAAGGCTTCGTGAAAGGACAAAGTTATTTTTACTTAATAACTTATTTCAAACCAACTTACACCTTAGTATTTTTATTATCAGAAATAGACAGCTAGTACTGATAGGTACTTATGTCAAAATGATCTTCACACACATATGAAGTAGTTTTAGGTCCAATTAAGTCACGCCTCATTAATTTGCACCACTTCTTCCTTTGATGCATGTCATTTGGTACATGAAAAAGCAATTTGTTGTGGTTTTTAATTGTCGTGCTTGCACACATAGGCACAATACAATATTTGTGGGATTTTTTTTTTATTTCAGCCATCGTGTAACGAACAAAACACGACACGAACGGCACAAGTGATTGTACACCAATGAATTCGTAAGCACTCTGCGAATACCAGTCGCCTCGTGTAAGTGGCGTGACGTCACACACTAGACTATGAAATTATTCTTCCATGCGCAACTTCAAAGTCCCATAACTTTTTCATTTCTAGAGATATTTCAATGATTCTTCCACATTTTTGTTTCATTTTACTTAAATTTTTAGAATTGATCCTTAACAAAAAAATGAAAACTAGTCCATTCTGGATTGAAAAGGTAGGATGGGATGGGATTGCCAAATCTACAAAGGAGACGTCATCTCTCATCATTATTTTTTCGAACACTATTAGGCTTTGGCATCTCCATGTCCGTGTTTAGGGCAGCAATTCTTTTATGATTCGTCGTTATTTTCTGTTCTGTTTGTTTCTGTATTGTTTCCTTTGTTTGTTTTTCCTGCAGAAAGTTTTCGGAATACCTATGGCACAAATAAGTTTATCTACTCCTATTGAATTATATACTCATTATTCAACTGCTTTTGAGCAATTAATAGTATCTATTAACAAACAGCGTGATTTATAATAACTCACTACTATAACTCCCTATTATAAATCGGAAAATATGGATCTGTGCTTCTATACTCCTCTGCTTCTATTCGATTGGCCGAAAGAGAACATTCCATTATTGTTATTGAGGGGAGGAATGTCCGAGGGAATGTCACTTTTGACGTTTTCAAATTAAGTTGATATCTAATTATTGTGAATGTTTTGCTGAAAACGATTAATTCAGATATTGAAGATGAAATATTATAAAGGTATACATTTCCAAAAGACAAACAGCTAATGTTACCATACAGAATTAATTGCCCGAAAAAATATAAAGGAGTTTGAAAAAATTTTCAAGATGGGTGTAGCAGTAAGATCATCAAGTCATCGTTTACAGGGAATATTTTTTGGTATATTTTAATGCATTTTTATAGGCAATTATTAAGGTTTTTCAATAAATTTCTATGTCTGTACTCTGTACTGGATTCGAGCTAGCCGAAGCTAGTTCGATTGTGATTGGTGGCACTGAGTTTCCATCTCTCTTGTACGGGATCGAGCACATTATGTTTATTTCTCGTTCCTTCTGTCTTTATTCTAAGTCTGTATTTTTTTCTTAGTATTTATTGATATAGTCGTAGATAGAGTATAGTATTCAACTTGCGGTAATGGTCATAACTCACTTGATGAATTACAGCACTCGCCTGCGGCTCGTGCTGCAAACATCATCTTCGTGAGTTATGACCTACATTACCGCTCGTTGAATAATATACTATTTTTCCCGGTTCTTTCGACATGTTTTTCAGAAATAATAATGAGCAATTTCCATATAGCTTATCCGTATTCAAAGTGTCTGAATATTTGAGGATTAATTATGCATTTTTACAATACAATAAAATGAAATCAATACAATAAAAGATAAATCGCCACACAAAAGACTTTTCTTTAGTGAAACTCCGTTGATTTCAGAAATGGAATAATTTTCTCCAAAAAAAGACAGTGGAGTATATTTTCAAAAGTACCATCCCACCCCTATAACTGCGCCACTGGGTAATTTTGGCGGTAGCTTGTTAGGATATATGTTTATATGAACTTTTTTCATGAAAAGAGTTCGACGCCAAAGTTATTGCACTAAAATCTGGATCACCCTGTATTTAACACCAACTAACTGTGTAAGTTTCGGAGAGCGGGTCATCGATTTTTTGTCTTCGAACGATTTCGCTGGTTTATTATCAAGAATAATAAGCCATAACTGCTGAGACCTATCATTAATCTCATGTCATATTTTGCCGTTAACAACACATGACGTTAGTGCATAGTAAATATTTATTCAAACGAGAATTCACATTCTGTTTGCTAATTGAATGCAATAAGATACAAAATGCAGTGTTAAAAATATATCAAGGATCTGTTTATCCAATGATACAATCACATCGAATCATCCGTGAAATGAAATGAAATTTACCAAGGTGATTTCTTTATAAATAAAGTATATTCTTCATGTCCAATAAAACACTTCACCTATATTCAGAATAATGAGAATTCGAAATCAATAATTCTAAGTGTATGAATTATTTTCAAAACAGTAGGTATAGATAAAAGGATCGATTTCTTTATGGCCCTGAAACTCTGGTAACATAAAATGCACCTCTTTTTTATTATTCATTAATATTATTTCTGAAATTATTGAAACAAAACTGTGATACCGTGATCCGTTAAATACTGGGGTTCATTTGAAAGTATTGTTAAGGAATAAATTCACTGGCCCTAAAGGAATTTCTGGAAACTTGGACAACCCTTGTATAATCGAAACATTCTGGCTTCCTCCAAGTGACTTTGGATAAACTATACGAACCTGTTATTTTGATATTATTGCTTACCAATGACACTTTTTGAGTACATTATGCTCTTGGCATAATCTGAATAATTTATGGTCTTTGAACATAATGAACACCGAGAAATAGTTTGTATATCTATTCAATAAGTTTTATCAACAAAAATATATAAATTATGAATACTATCCACATTATTAATTCAAATTAATATGGAATTGGCAATTCTGAAAGCATGTCGTGAATGTGGTGCTAACATAGATTTATGTTTCGTTATCAACTTTCTTCAAAGAAGAACTAGTGGTTGAGCTTGCAAGAATCCTTGAAAATTAATTTTGTTTGGAGGTACAGTCCTTTATAATATATCCTTCAGCAACTGACGTACTCTTCCATGAACCATGACAGTTCAGCGTAGCCATATTGGCTCCAGCTTCTGCCAGAGTTTATGTTCGATGCAGACAGAGACAGTAAGTAGCTTAAGCTACTCCACTTAATCACAAAATAAAGAAAAAACAGAAAATCCAGGAAAATACTTACAAAAAATAGAAAGAAGAAATAATAACCTTGAAATAGCAATGGCAACAACTGTGAATGCAACTTAACAAATCATCTGTTCCCTTAACAACCTTTAACTCAAAATTTTTTTCAATGATATCACACAGAGCACTACTCATGAAATTAACAATTATGTACCTTCACTGCATTCGTTGTAAGTGAAGGAGCGCTGAAACATGGCTGAACCGAATATAGGCAACTTTGTCCATGCCTAATGGCAACTCCATGAACATCGCCCTCAACTCAAAATTCTTTGTACCGCTAACGTCAGCTGAAGCCGAAAAATATTTTCGACCTTTAGCCACGCAAGTTTATTTAATCCAACACTTAATCCCCTATCATATTTTCTCAAGCTATAGATGAACCGGCAGCACGTAAGCAGTAACAGCAAGTAACTACTATAATTTTCCTCTCCTTGCCGTAGGCATCCACCAAATACAACAAATATTAATGCAAAAGGGTATTTCTTAATTGTCTTAATTTTATATTCTTGTGCGCTTTTAACGTCTCTATTGTCTTACTTATTTGCTTTTTTTTACTTTTTCCTTAATAGTTTCGATTTTCAGTTATTCTCTGATTTGTTGGTTGCTAATATACCATGGGGGCCCACCTGCCTGTATTTAGTGTACTTTGTAACTGATCTTTCTTATTGTCTTTCGTAATATATCAGGTTACTCCTGCATACGTAATGCTAGGTAATAACTCTATATTCATTAACTTCAGCATGTTTCCTAAGGAAAGTTTACTTTTTGGGTTGAGCAGCAGGTAGAGTTTTCCATGCAATTGCCTTGCCTTTTTTCTGCTTCTTCTATCTGTTAGCTGAAGTTCATTCTTTCTTCTAGAATTACTCTCAGATGTTTTGCTTCCTTTTTACATTCTATCGTCTATTATGAAGTTTCCTGCTTTCTCTTCTTTACTGTTGCTCCTCCAAAGCAACTGTTTTCGTCGTATTCACTTTGAATCTTCATTTCTTGAAGTATTCCATCAGTTTATCTGCAACTGCCTTGTGATTGATTTCCACATTCTACTGTGATATTAAATAGCGGTGTCATCAGCAAACTGGGCTATCTTGCATCTATTAATTTTCGGTATGTCGGCCATGTATAAGTTGAACAACAGCGGTCTTATTACCGATCCTTGGGGAACTCCGGCTTCAGTTTCTCTAATCGTCGACCTGATACTATCGATATCCACTCTAAATTTTCTATTTTCCAGGTATTTGTATTAACCTCGTAAGTTTGGTTGGAAATTTCATCAACTTCATTTTGTATATCAGACCTTGATGCCACATTTTATCGAATGCATTTCCTGTGTCCAGTGTCTGTAGATAGGGTACATTTGCTCGTATCAGTTGCCAAATCGTTGTATGTTCTTTGCGAAACCCAAACTGGTGATTTGGAACTATTTTCTTTTCTTCTGCGAAATCCGATAATCTTCTGTGAATAAATTATTCTATCACTTTAATAATTGCCGATAATAGGCTTATGAGTCGAAAGTTGGATCTTTTCTGTCTTTTCCTTTCTTCCAAATCAATCATCAGAATCATTAGAGACTATACATATATACAGTTATGCGGTCTTCGAGAGCGGAATAGGTGCATGATTGACGACCCCTCAAAAGCTACCGAATTCACGTCAGTGCTTTTCTAATTTTAGGTCACATTTTGGTAATCCCAATTTTCTCTGGTTTCTAATGAAAAATTCTCCTTCTACCAGTTGCTTGATTTACTCAGGAATTTCTTCCTTCCTCCCATACCATCTTCTGCTGAGAACGTCTCATCTCAGCCTTTCGATTACATGATTATGCGCAAACAAAAATCTTCTTCTGCTCGAATAGAGAGTAGACCGAATACCGACCAAAGAACCAAAACGAGAGTTCGATTGAAATTTAAGATTTCTTTTGTGAATGCTCCCAGTTGTCTGTCAAAACATAATGAATTTCCTGGTGGGTTATTAAGAATCTATCATGCGTCAACCTTGACGAGAAGGATAATAGGAGTTACATAATTGGGGCCCGGTTACTTCAACGCGCCGAATTATTATAGCGAAAGTTCAAGGTCCACTACAGGCGATCGCAGTTGAATGTCTTTCGAACATCGACACGATTCTATATTGGACATCTTGATTCGTGACTGGTAGAAGCACTGGTATAGGTAACAGAGATAACGCTTCCTAAATATGAAAAAAATGAGGAATGCACTGGCTTGAAGTTAGGAGCATTTGAACTCTCGTTCGTTCATGCGCCAATTGTGACCTTGGGGGGGGTCTACCTAACTATATTATGGAATACAGGGTGAATCAAAGTGCTCGAGCGGTCGATAACTCTTCTAAATTTTGGGCGAATAAGCTTAGATTATTTTTGACTCTCTAGGCTGGTCCGAAAATGATGAAACACAATATCATTCATCCAATACAATCTCTTCCGGACCACGACCGCGGTCTGCAAATTTGCAAAAGACGTGGAAACGTGGAAGAGAGTTAAAAAAATCTCATACGGTTTTCAAAATCTCCAGTTTAAATTATTATAACCAAGAAATTTTTCTGAATGAGTTTGATATAAAGATTGGGCATTCTCATATCAAAATACAGAGTGGTGTCTTGTTCCGCCAAGCCTGCAAAGTCAAAAATAATTCAAGCATATGCGCTGAGTACTGTCGATTCCGTCACGATTTGAATCATTTTTCTAGCCCAAAATTTACAAGAGTTACCAACAGATCGAGCACTTTTGAATAGGTAGTGGAAATCAAGTCTCTCCCATTCTTCTGCTCGCCTTAAGGTTTCATTGATATACTTACCGACAAAGAAACTGCAACACCGAAAAGGAGCTGTTTAAATTAAAATTTCTTTTTGGTGAAACGTAGATAGTATGGCAAGAAGTAAATGGTTGAAATTTGGAGAAAAAAACAAAGCGTTTACAATTTTTCAATAATGTGTCAGTCCATCGCGATTATCTATACACTCTTCAACACGTCTCGGCACTGATGCAATAAGATGGTCTATTTCTTCTTGAGGGATACTATCCCAAGCTACCTGTACTTCATGTCTCGGAGCCGCCAAAGTCTGTGGGGGCTGGGGTAAATTTCCAAGCCTTCTACCAATGATGTCCCACACATGCTCTATGAGCGAAAGATCGGGGGATCTGGGCGACCATGGCAAAAGATTCACATGAGTCGCTTCGAAAAAGTTCAAACTAACTCTGGCAACATGGGGTTGCTGAAATATTGGATTCTCGAGCCGGTTAAGGTCTTTCTCCCCGACGTCATCTAACCCTTTTTCGGCAATCGTGTGCACCCAAAGAGAATCGAGATTCATTAGGCTAGGAACATAGTGAAGCGACCAAGAGGTGCGAAGAGGATAGTAGAGAGGATAGAGGCGAATTCAAACAAATATATTCTAATAGGGTAGTACCTAGTGCAGCGATCCCGAATGCGGTTGCGCGAGGCGGTTAAGCGAGGATAGAGGCGAGATCGGGGAAGTTTGTTTTCCTTCATCGCCGCGCGGCTACGCAATTAATGAATAAAATTGGATATTGACGCATTCATAAGTTCGATATTTGTGAAAAGTAATTTGTGGAATCAGAGAGATGCTCAACATCATAATTGATATATTTTGGACAAGTTATGGTATGCTGTAGCGGATGAAATGAAACAAACAAGTAAATAATCCGTGGGAGTGATAGGGTCGCGAATGAAATTAGTCCAGTTTTTCATTAATTTAGATTCAATTTTTTCCAGAATGTAGTCGTTGCAAATGCAATATTCATACGGAAATATGAAAGAAATTTCTCTGGATGATCGCGTTATTCTTTATACAAGTGATGAAATTCACCATGTACTTTCCTAGATTTATTAATTTCGTGAACACTACAACAAGTTCTTCTATTTTCATCATTTTTCATTACATAGCAGAGTTTCAATAACGAATTTTCTAACAGTATAAATTCATTTTTCGGAAATGCGCCTCCTCTATAATAATCAAACTCGACTATCGCCTTGATTTTTTGTTCGCCTCACTATGAGATGACACCTCGTCATCGCCGCTACTCTCGGGAACCGCTATCCTTTCTGCTATCCTCTTCGCACCTCTTGGTCGCTTCACTATGTTCCTAGCCTTAGAAAAGACGACCTGATGCCATTCCACACTCCAATATTGATGTTCTCTGCACCCCTGTAATTGTTGACGGCGATGCTCAACCGTCAGAGGTAACACAAGATAGGGTCGATAATGCTGCAGTCCAAAAGACCTTATCCGGCGGTAAACCGTTTGGACCGGATGACCTTCTTCTCCTAACCACTCATCAGCCAAAGATCGAGTTGTCGCAAATCGGTCTCTAATGGCCATAAGTTTTAGACGTTGATCTTGAAATTCATTTGTGCCCGTTCGACGTCGGTTGCCTACTCTTCAATTTTGAGCATCATCAATCCACGCTTGACAACATCTCATAACAGCAGTTGGATTTCTGTTCTTCGATTTCTCGAAATGACAACCCCGCCTCCCGTAGATCAATAACTCCGAGCTCCTTCAAATTCACTTAGTTGGCGATAAATTCCGCGTACACGTGCTCTAGGCATTTTAACGACTTTTTAATATCGACTTTGGATCTTCTCGAATAGCTAGTTTGTTGTAAATTTTAAAAAACTTGCAAAAAACGACTGCAATATTTAAGTAGATACAAAAATTGTTTAGGTACATGAAAAACTTTCACGATTTTTTTCTCCAAATTCAATCATTTACTCCTTGCTTTACTATCTACATTTCATAAAAAAAAATTGAAATTTAAAAATCTCCTTCTGATTGTTGCAATTTTGTTGTCAGTTAGTATACCAGTTGGATAACGCTTCCTGAATTTGAAAAAAAAGAAGAATGCGCTGGCGTGAAATCGTGAAAATTCGACCTTGGAAATATCACTTATATATACACGGTATATACGGAATATTGGTAATCCATACCCAAAATTTCAGTTTTATTTGATTCCAAGTATACGTGAGGGTTGAATGTTTAATTGAAGCTATGTTTTGCACAAAAAAGAAGTAAATCGTACAATTACTCGGAAACCGCTAGAGATAGGGGAATGAGATCAATACATAAACAATCAAGAAGCTATCTGAACCGAAAAAACTAATAATATACAGGACGTTTTATTTGAAATATCGAAGTTCTTAGTACTTTTCGAGCGGCAACACTGGAGTGCTGAAAATATTTTTTTTAGATCGATAAAGCAATGGTTCTTCCCAAGAATCCAAATTTTCAACAAAATCGGACATTGCGGCCTTCGTAAAAGTCCAGGGTTCCATTGACCGTGGCTCACCCTTTAAAGGTAAACATATGTGGCCTATAAGAGCTCAATTGGTGCAACAATGAAAGTTTATTAGCTCCTGAGTTGATTCTTCTCATGAAAAAACTTTTATCCTCAACCAATATTCCAGATTCGGCTCAGGTAAAAAGTTGTTAGCATTCAATGATTTCGTATGGGCTAATACACTCATGCCATGCCCTTTCGATGCTTACACCACCGAGATAACACAAAACTCAATATAATCGTAAACATAGAAGTTCTAGGAATTATATGATTTATTTGGATGAACGTTGCCAAATCCATGAATAGTGGAGATTGAATTTGCATTAGATCACATTTTGCATATTATTATAAAGTTAGGTTAGGTTAGCTTGCTTAAACGGCTGTGATTATGTTATAATCTAGCGAGGCAGCCTCTATTTTATGGATTACCTCAGAGTGAGTAATGGTGAATCCATTAATTTCCATTGAGAAACGGTACTAACAGAAACTATTCGAAAATGAAAATGATGTTTCTAATGAATGAACAAATTGATTCGGACTCAGACGGTAATTTATTCTCTAATTATAGGGGTGTTTCAGAAAAATCATTTCATATCAATTGGTGTAATGAAATATAGATAAAATGTGTATGAAATGAGGTTTTACTGTTCCCTATCAAATGATAGTAAGCTTTCGTGATCAAATTCCAAGTTAAAATTATTGACTGTAGTCGTCGAAAAAAATTATTTCTTATATCTCTGGTTATTTATTATCTACGAGTTTGATTATAAAAAAGCGCTGCAACATTTGCGAGTAATTTTTGGAATTTTCCAATAATTTTATATCATTTCAATATCTTTAAAATGGCGCGAGAAGTACAATTTTGATTACTGAAACGATTAAGTATTTCTAATAGTAACAATGGAATTTCTTTTTTATGCTAATTTCGTACTTTTTGATGAACCTGTGGAGCTATAACTTGGAAGACATTAAAGTAAAAAAACAATTTAAAAATAATTAGTTACCATTTATATGGCAGGTACTGGGATAATTAACATTCACCTCCCTTATACTTTTGAAATATTTCGCCAAGATGAAGAACGAAAATTTTTCGATAAAAATGAATCAATAATCACTTTAGTTTTCTTTGAAATCAGCATGGCAGTTTTTACGCTTTATGAGTTGGTTATGGCTTTCAAGTTGATTACTTATATTGCAATAGGAGCACGTCTTCTTCCAAGGTTCATTATTTTCCTTTATCTCTCCGCTTTGTCGCCCCTTGTTTTGCCATCTGTGATTTGTGCATTCGTCATCGGTCACACTCACCCAAATTTTTAGGTTTTTCACCATTCTCATCATGCAATTCCAAAACTGCAGTAGGAGTTTGATAAAATAATTGTTTATTCAGTAGAAATATTGAGAGTCTCAGATGACAAAAGGTTTTTGACTATTTTTTATTATTTATTTTGGTACAAACCACACGATGTTATATATTTTTGAAATCAGGAAAAATTAATCTTTCAAAAAATGACACAGAAATCTTGTGTTTCCATTTGAAGAAACATAACTTTGGGTCATAGCTACGTAATTAAAAACCCTGTTAAGAAGACGAACACGCCACTGGATTAAACGAAAAAAAAAGCTTGTATGATGCTTTAATTTCGAAGCTCTATCATGAGTATTAGCGGAGATATAAATGTTTTTCGATATCGCCATTTTTCCAATTTTCTCTTATAACCCGAAAACAAAAGAGTTGGCCAAAAATGAAAACGACTCTTGTTAGTTTCTCAGGAAAAAAGAACGAGAATGGGTTATCAGATTTTGTCTATCTCCTCTGGTTTAAAAGTTGTAGTGCTAAAACATCCAAATTGCCTGTACAGTTTTCAAGGTGGAAATGATTTTTAATCAAGAATCGCCAATCTATTTGTATTATTACAGGATAAAATTGATAGGGAGTTGATGGCATCCACTCCATGTTTACTGAATCCTATATGGTGCCGATCAATTGGTGAGACGTATTGAACGTGAAATTTTCAAAACCAAAATAGCGAACAATTGTTTTCATTTAATTTTTTGTACTTATTTTAATTTTTTGGGTCAAGGTTGTGCACTTGTCAGAGATGATGGCGTAATCATAGAAACTCGAGAGGAATATCGAAAAAACCCAATATTTCCGTGACCATAAAACCGACGGTGTTGAGATTGTTTATATGAAATCGCAACATCAAGCAACGTCCAAAATTTCAAGCTAATCAGATCATCATAACTATGGAAAATTCATATTAATTTATTAATTATGGTAATATTAGACTCTTTGTGCGTGAAGAGGAAAAAGGGTGTTTTTTTAGAGCTATAGAACTTTAAATTACAATAAAACGACGATGGATTATTCGATTGACATGAATTTTATTTATCCGCAAGATAATCTTGTGGCATTACATTTTGAATGTGATTTCTGGCATATGACCGCAATGGCTGGCTCGGGTGTAGTCCAATCTGGACGTCCAATTTTCGATGACTTTCCAACATTTTTAGCCGTATATCGGCAATATCGGCGAATGTTGTCTTCCAAATGGTCAAGGGTTTGTGGCTTATGCGCATAGACCAATGACTTTACATAGCCCCACAGAAAGTAGTCTAGCGGTGTTGAATCACAAGATCTTGGAGGCAAATTCACAGGTCCAAAACGTGAAATTAGGCGGTCACCAAACGTGTCTGTCAATAAATCGATTGTGGCACGAGCTGTGTGACATGTTGCGTCGTCTTGTTGGAACCACAGCTCCTTGACATCATGGCTGTTCAATTCAGAAATGAAAAAGTTAGTAATCATGGCTCTATACCGATCACCATTGACTGTAACGTTCTGGCCATCATCGTTTTTGAAGAAGTACGGACCAATGATTCCACCAGCCCATAAAGCGCACCAAACAGTCAGTTTTTCTGAATGTAACGGTGTTTCGACAAACACTTGAGAATTAGATTCACTCCAAATGCGGCAGTTTTGTTTGTTGACGTAGCCATTCAACCAGAAGTGCGCTTCATCGCTAAACAAAATAAAATGGACGTAGTGCGCGATACGTATTCCGCACAGAACTATTATTTTCGAAATAAAATTGCACTATTTGCAAGCGTTGTTCAGACGTGAGTCTATTCATGATCAATTGCCAAACCAAACTGAGAATAAATCACTTGACAGCTGTTAAATCGGTGGCCATCTTGAACAGTAATGCCAACTTAAAGTTATATACCTCGAAAAAAAAAACACCATATACATGGGATGTAGGACTTTATAATCTCTTATGACTGGTTCAGGGGCGGCTCTGAGCTATTTGGCGCCTGGGTGCGAAAGATATTTGGGCTCGACATTACAATATGAAAATCATTCAATTCAGTACAGTTGTTAAAGTATGGTACAATAATGGATCATGTAGCTCGAGGTCGTCGAGGAATCGATTTATTGTTTAGACAGAACTCTGCTTCCTCCCAGAGGCTCAGCTCCCAGGTGCACCCTAGTTATAACATCCCCTGGACGGTATAACAATTATTGTCTAGTTTCTAATCAAGAGACTATGAAGGGTCTTCATATCCGACAACTCGTGCATCAATAACGGATCAACATGAAGAGAAACGTTTGAAGTGGCGGCGGTTGGTGTTCAGTTCTCAATTACTTGATTTTGTTTGAGGATGCTTCATGGCCCTATAAAGACTAAAACGTGGGGATCGTCCACGTGTTGAATTTTTGGTTGCTCGACATGATCACTAAATTGTGAATTATTTAACTATATCAAGAGCCAAAACTAGGGGAGGGGGTAAACCATGGACTTCAGGTTTTAACATTTTACAAAATAACGATAAATTACCCTTATTTCGTAATTTTCAGTAGTGTCAGTATTTTTCCTATCATTAAAATAGTTGTTTGAACAATTTTAATGAATTCCAGGAACAAATTCAACGAAGATGAATTTTCTTGCTTCCAGGGGGGCAGCTTACCCCTGCCCCTTACTTGGTACGCCCATGGACTGTATTCAACCAATATTTGGATTGACATATATGGGCCATTAGAAAACAAGTGCGACAAACTTCAAGGGGGGATTCTGCTTGAAAAAATAATGACAATAATGTCATATAAGTTTTGTTCGAAAATGCGTAGAATTCGAGGTATGGAGTGCTGCGGTTTTTCTACAAAACTTACTATTTATTTATTGTTTTCAATTTTTTGAGAGAAAACTGAGATATTTCAAACTAAACATTAATTTTGAATAATCTTCTTAACTTTATACATTATCGAGAACTATTCAATAATAATTTATTGAAGAAATGAAAAATACACAATTTGAAAGAGGAATTCTTTTTTTTTCTTTGAAAGAATAGAGATCATTATTCGTATGGGCGTCAATGATGAAGACAAAATTGCATGTCAATAAATGCGCAAAAACTACCTTTTGAAACCCACCAAATTTCAGTTAGATATCCCGACCGGTTTCAGAGCAATAAATAAATATAATAATAATAAATCAGTTTATTGTTCATCACAAATACACCTGTGTTATATGTACTAAATTATTAGTTTTTAATAAAACTTCAACGCCTTCATCCCATAATACGGAGCATTTGCGAAAAACCTATCATTATTTTATCATGCAGAATCACCCCCACTTATTACCACCACGTGGTTTTTCGAGTATCAGTAAAATTTTGCACCCGTTCATTTCCCTTATGGCGCTCCTGCGATGATCAAACTTTATATGGTGTACGAAGTTGTACATTCACTTCATCTTCTTTAATTTTCCGAAGCAGCACTGTACGACGACTTTCACAAAATTATGATTTTACCTCTTTTGTAATATTTTTTGGTAGATTTTTTTCAAGCATATGTTGGAAATATATATATCTATATATACTTCGTACAAAGTACATATCACCATTTTTATTGTTATTTACCAAAATTTGTTTTTTCATTCACGAATTGAAAATATTGACTTTCTTCCATGTAGATAATTGTTTATGGAAATATGTGAAAACCCTATAAAAATCGGTGATTCGTAAGAAGAAATATCTTTAATTTCGTTTTGAACTGAGCTATCACATGGTGGTGTTCCCTCTTAACACCCTGCAGATTGAAGTTGAGGGGTTTCATTGCACTGCGACACTGTGTAGACTTTTGTAGATTGAAATTAGTAAGTTGGTTGTTCAAAGCTGTAGGCTAATAATTGACTGAGCAATCCCTGTTCAAACAAATTGATTTCTATCATTACCGTTTAGTCGCATCTTCATAGTCCACGATTGTATACGTGATATTTCAAATAATTTGCCAACATCCATCTGTAAATAATAACTCAAATTTCTATAAACGAGTAAAAATTCACATGGTGCTAAATCCGGCGATTACGGTGATTGGTCGGATATATGGTACATTTCATGGTGTGGAATCCAATTGTTGTCTGCTCATTCTATGCATAGAATTTTTCGAAAGCTTTATAACTCCTAGTTTTTTTCCTTTATATGTGCTAGGCTACATTAGCTCATCTACACAACGATCATTTCATTATCTATAAGACTATCAAATTTATTAACCACCACCAGACATGCACAACATCCATGACCTAGCCGGGATTCGAACCCGGTAGCCTCGGCACCACAGTCAACCTCCCAGTCGACCACTGAGGTAGTCAAAACTCCTAGTTAATATTCTGGACATCAGTGGACTTGAATTAGCATCTAGTCTAGAGTCCAGTCAAAAAACCACTTCAATATTCGGCTTCCCTGCTCAAAATTCAAATCAACAGTTTTACATATTCATTAAGAAGAAGATGAAAGTAACTTTGAGAGCGTCAAATAACCAGCTGGAAATTTAAATCATATAATGTATCATTCTACATAACAAACATAATGTTAGAATTTTTTTTTTCGACATTTACGGTTAATACTTTCGTTACCATTAGAATAATGAAATGAGCTTTCATTAGGTAGGAAACACAACTATAATGAATTAACGATGAAGAAACTCCAGTTATAAATCCGGGAAGTCACGTTACTTTCGAGAGTTTACATTCTGTCAATAAGTACTAGTGCAGTGAAGTTTTTTCATGTTACATATTCGATTCAGTTCATAAAACAATGTATTAATTCCAAATCAACAGTGACTTTCAGAATGAAAAACTAAATAACCGAATATTTCACTTTTTCCTGATTTTTATAGATTATCTCGAATAATTGAAGGAGTTTCTGATATCATTAGTTTGTGATCTTGAGCAAAGATGATAAATGCTGTATAACCGACTTTAGTCTCTGCAATAAATATCAGCAGAATTGAGCTCGGGCTGAGTTCTTTCATTCGAAACCAACTCAGTCTCTGCAAAGGGTAAACCCCTCTGCAGAAGCTTTCTCACTCCCACTAAGGGAAACATTCACTCATCCTGGATATTGAAAAAAAATATCAGCAGGATTGAGCTCGGGCTGAGTTCTTTCATTCGAAACCGACTTCAGTCTCTGCAAAGGGTAAACCCCTCTGCAGAGGCTTTCTCACTCCCACTAAGGGGAACATTCACTCATCCTGGATATTGAAAAAAAATATCAGCAGGATTGAGCTCGGGCTGAGTTCTTTCATTTGAAACCGACTTTAGTCTCTGCAAAGTGTAAACCCCTCTGCAGAGGCTTTCTCACTCCCACTAAGGGGAACATTCACTCATCCTGGATATTGAAAAAAAATATCAGCAGGATTGAGCTCGAGCTGAGTTCTTTCATTCGAAACCGACTTCAGTCTCTGCAAAGGGTAAACCCCTCTGCAGAGGCTTTCTCACTCCCACTAAGGGGAACATTCACTCATCCTGGATATTGAAAAAAAATATCAGCAGGATTGAGCTCGGGCTGAGTTCTTTCATTCGAAACCGACTTTAGTCTCTGCAAAGTGTAAACCCCTCTGCAGAGGCTTTCTCACTCCCACTAAGGGGAACATTCACTCATCCTGGATATTGAAAAAAAATATCAGCAGGATTGAGCTCGGGCTGAGTTCTTTCATTCGAAACCGACTTCAGTCTCTGCAAAGGGTAAACCCCTCTGCAGAGGCTTTCTCACTCCCACTAAGGGGAACATTCACTCATCCTGGATATTGAAAAAAAATATCAGCAGGATTGAGCTCGAGCTGAGTTCTTTCATTCGAAACCGACTTCAGTCTCTGCAAAGGGTAAACCCCTCTGCAGAGGCTTTCTCACTCCCACTAAGGGGAACATTCACTCATCCTGGATATTGAAAAAAAAATCAGCAGGATTGAGCTCGGGCTGAGTTCTTTCATTCGAAACCGACTTCAGTCTCTGCAAAGGGTAAACCCCTCTGCAGAGGCTTTCTCACTCCCACTAAGGGGAACATTCACTCATCCTGGATATTGAAAAAAAATATCAGCAGGATTGAGCTCGGGCTGAGTTCTTTCATTCGAAACCGACTTCAGTCTCTGCAAAGGGTAAACCCCTCTGCAGAGGCTTTCTCACTCCCACTAAGGGGAACATTCACTCATCCTGGATATTGAAAAAAAATATCAGCAGGATTGAGCTCGGGCTGAGTTCTTTCATTCGAAACCAACTCAGTCTCTGCAAAGGGTAAACCCCTCTGCAGAGGCTTTCTCACTCCCACTAAGGGGAACATTCACTCATCCTGGATATTGAAAAAAAATATCAGCAGGATTGAGCTCGGGCTGAGTTCTTTCATTCGAAACCGACTTCAGTCTCTGCAAAGGGTAAACCCCTCTGCAGAGGCTTTCTCACTCCCACTAAGGGGAACATTCACTCATCCTGTATATTGAAAAAAAATATCAGCAGGATTGAGCTCGGGCTGAGTTCTTTCATTCGAAACCGACTTCAGTCTCTGCAAAGGGTAAACCCCTCTGCAGAGGCTTTCTCACTCCCACTAAGGGGAACATTCACTCATCCTGGATATTGAAAAAAAATATCAGCAGGATTAAGCTCGGGCTGAGTTCTTTCATTCGAAACCGACTTCAGTCTCTGCAAAGGGTAAACCCCTCTGCAGAGGCTTTCTCACTCCCACTAAGGGGAACATTCACTCATCCTGGATATTGAAAAAAAATATCAGCAGGATTGAGCTCGAGCTGAGTTCTTTCATTCGAAACCGACTTCAGTCTCTGCAAAGTGTAAACCCCTCTGCAGAGGCTTTCTCACTCCCACTAAGGGGAACATTCACTCATCCTGGATATTGAAAAAAAATATCAGCAGGATTGAGCTCGAGCTGAGTTCTTTCATTCGAAACCGACTTCAGTCTCTGCAAAGGGTAAACCCCTCTGCAGAGGCTTTCTCACTCCCACTAAGGGGAACATTCACTCATCCTGGATATTGAAAAAAAATATCAGCAGGATTGAGCTCGGGCTGAGTTCTTTCATTTGAAACCGACTTTAGTCTCTGCAAAGTGTAAACCCCTCTGCAGAGGCTTTCTCACTCCCACTAAGGGGAACATTCACTCATCCTGGATATTGAAAAAAAATATCAGCAGGATTGAGCTCGGGCTGAGTTCTTTCATTCGAAACCGACTTCAGTCTCTGCAAAGGGTAAACCCCTCTGCAGAGGCTTTCTCACTCCCACTAAGGGGAACATTCACTCATCCTGGATATTGAAAAAAAATATCAGCAGGATTAAGCTCGGGCTGAGTTCTTTCATTCGAAACCGACTTCAGTCTCTGCAAAGGGTAAACCCCTCTGCAGAGGCTTTCTCACTCCCACTAAGGGGAACATTCACTCATCCTGGATATTGAAAAAAAATATCAGCAGGATTGAGCTCGAGCTGAGTTCTTTCATTCGAAACCGACTTCAGTCTCTGCAAAGTGTAAACCCCTCTGCAGAGGCTTTCTCACTCCCACTAAGGGGAACATTCACTCATCCTGGATATTGAAAAAAAATATCAGCAGGATTGAGCTCGAGCTGAGTTCTTTCATTCGAAACCGACTTCAGTCTCTGCAAAGGGTAAACCCCTCTGCAGAGGCTTTCTCACTCCCACTAAGGGGAACATTCACTCATCCTGGATATTGAAAAAAAATATCAGCAGGATTGAGCTCGGGCTGAGTTCTTTCATTTGAAACCGACTTTAGTCTCTGCAAAGTGTAAACCCCTCTGCAGAGGCTTTCTCACTCCCACTAAGGGGAACATTCACTCATCCTGGATATTGAAAAAAAATATCAGCAGGATTGAGCTCGGGCTGAGTTCTTTCATGCGAAAGCGACTTTAACATCTGTAAAGGGTAAATCCCTCTGCAGGGGCTTTCTCACTCCCACTAAGGGGAGAGTTAATTTTTAAAGATCTCAACCTGTCTAAAATTGTGCTATCTCATCATGACTACCAACTGATAGACATAATTAGATCGCGAAGTTTAGTAAGTATTTCAGAGATTACAACTCTATACTCTCTTATCATAGATACCAACTGTTACACATGATATGAGAGTGAAGTTGAATCTCTGTCAAATATTGCAACTTTTCTAGAATTCAACACTCTTATCATGACTACGAACTCATAGACATAACAGGAATGCTGAGCCAGGTGAATCTTCGGAAAATTAAAACCTTTCCAGAAGTTCCCACTCTCATCATATCTACCAATTGGTACACATAATGAAATGGTAAAGTTGAGTTAATCTCTCAAAAATTACAACCTGTTTAGAATTCAACACTCTTATCATGATTACCAACTGATAGACATGACAGGAATGCTGAGCCAGGTGAATCTTTGGAAAATTACAACTGCTCTTGCTTAAATGAGAACCTCAACACTATATTCATTGATCGAATTCAAACAAAAAATTAATTTTCTGGAAAATCTGAGATTATGAATTGTAACTGCGGAATAATAATAAATTTTCAATATTGAGAGTAAAATCTGAAAAAAGTAACATAACCACCATTTTCATTGATCGATTGCCAATTATTATAAAAATAAACTATTAGAAAATATCTGATGTCCTGAATTTTTCTTAAAAAAGTTATTGGTTCCTAGTCTACTGAAAGTAATGGAAGCATTGTTTCCTAGGCCTCTGTGAGATACCTCTGAGGCTCGAAGCATGCAGGAGTGAAGGCTTTATTACCGTGACCCATAACCATTTCATGCGCCACACTGTTGATTTTTAACTCAACAGTGGATGGTTCGTCGATCCCTCGTAACCAGAAAATTTATTTCCTGGCCGGGACTCGAACTCCCATCATTCGTCTCAAGGTTCCACAGTACCCACCGACCTAAGAACATATGACAGCTAGGGTTTCTGTCTGTACAGACATATCGGAAGAATTTGTTTTGTATCAAATAGACCGACCTCTCATTTTGTAATCAGTCCCATATTTTTCTCTTTTACTTTCATGTAAGCGAAGCTACAACTTGGATCAAAACTCTCTGTAGTGGTCCAATCGTGTTATGCTTTCTCCAAATCTATTTCACTTTTTCTGGGTTTCCCAACTTTTTTCAGTGCTATTCAATAATTGAACAAGAATGCTCCCTTCGAAGGACTCTCCGAATGCCCTCATTTTTAACTCCTCTCAGCATGAACGGATGAACTAAATATTGTCTGGTTTTAATTTTCAGTTTCCATTCGCAATTTTTCGTTCAAGCAAAACGACTTCTTGGGAAGGCTTAAAATTCTTATTTCTGCAATTCGTACCGCAAAATCATATTCGTATAACATTTTAATCTACATTTAGAAAGATTTATTGATACAATATAATAAATAAATAATATAAAATTATAACAATATAATATACATCCTTCTGATAATATAATACAACATTTAAATATAAACATCTTGGTGAGGCTTGAACTTTTAATTTTTTTGCAATTCGTCCCGTTGTAGGATTGCTCTTTTGGAGCTCTCAGAGTAATTTCCAAAAATCATAATCATATCACTTCGGCACTAAGTTCACTTATACCATTCTGTGGGAATACTTCAGACCACACTCAATATTCATACGATTTGGCCCTACAATCAAAAACAATAAAAGCAAGTTTTCTCACGTCGATATTTACTCATAGTCCTCTTGATTAAATGATTAAATCTGACCAATTTCGATGAGAACGTTTCCTAGTTTACACTACTTTCCTCGGTGGATCGTAATCGTCGAACATTTTTCCCAATTCTTTTCTATTAACAAAACTAGAACACTCCCTTCGAATGACTAAATGACTAAAGGACATCATTTTTGACTTGTCTCAGCCTGAAATTCCAAGGGTTGAATCGAATATTGTCTAGTCTTAATTTTTTTATTTTCATTCACAATTTTTTCGTTCAAGCATAATAATTTTCGGGCAGGCCTAAAATTCTTATTTCTGCAATTAGTACCCCAAAATCATATTCATGTTACATATTAATTCACTTTCCAAGGTATTTATTGACAAAATATAATAAATAAATGATATATTTATATTTAACAATATATATATGACAATATTCAAATATAAACTTCTTGGGAGTCCTGTTGAAAGATTGTCCTTTTTGAGCTGAAACTAAAAGAAAGATTACACACCTCGAATCTACATCACATTCATGTAACAAACTATTTTACATTTCAATAGATCTATTTATAAAATATAATAAATAAATATTATAAAATTGTAACAATATTTTACAATCCTTCTATTTGAATCTATACATATTACAATAATAATGATTTTTTTCGACTTAATTAATGAATGGAAATATATTCTATATTCTGCTATATCGATTAACTGTTTGGCAGATTATCGACGTGAAGATATGAAATCGCGAGTTGATAAAAATACATAAAATAATTAATAATCGGATCGAATTTTTTTTAACGATGGTAAAACAAAGCTAATTTGAAGTTAAAAGCACTGGAGAACTGATAAATGAGATTTAATTTATAATTCCCGATAAGGACTTGGATTGTATTCTGCAGAAGACAAAATACACCCATTAATTATCCTTTCTTTGGAATTGAAGGCTTTTTAACTCAGGTTTCTTTTCTTATTTTTTTAGGTTTTTTGTTTTTTGTCTTTTTTTGTTTTTCTCTCCTCTTTTTTTCTGTTTTCTGTTAAGCCTCCAATTCCAAATAATTAATCCGCATTTCAATAGAATGAAGGAACCCCATTTGTAGTTTATCCAGTGTATACTCCATGTATCATCAATATCACACAAAAAATTATCTACTGTATATCCATCGATAATTTACAAACAGTTAAATTCAATATTTCAACAAAATATCACAAAAAAATAATAATCCTTAATGAAACTTCTAATTTCTGCAATTTGTACCGCTGAAAGACTGCCTCTTTGGAGCTCTCAGAGTAACTTAGAGTACAAGAAAGATTTTAAAACCACAAATCATATTCATCTTACATCTTGATTTACATTTCAAAATATTTATAGATGAGATATAATAAATAAATGATGTAACATTATAACAATATTTCGCAAACATATTGTTTGAATCTATAAATATTACAATAATTACGAATATTTCTAACTTAATTCAGTGGAAATACTTCAGACCACACTGCAATATTCATACGATTTGTCCCTACAATCAAAAACAATATGTGCAAGTTTTTTCACGTCGATCTTTACTCATAGCTCTCATGATAAAATCTGACTAATTTTGATGAGAACGTTTCCTGGTTTCCACAACTTTCTTCTGTGGAATGTAATCGTCGAACATTTTGGCCAATTCGTCAAACATTTTTTACGATCAACAAAACAAGAACTCTTCCTTCGAATAATTCCCTGAATGTTCTCATTTTAAACTTATCTCAGCATGAAATTCCAATGGTTCATTCTAATATTTTCTGGTCTTAATGTTTTTTAATTCCATTCGTGATTTTTTCGTTCAAGCATAATATTTTTCGGGGAGGCCTAAAATTCTTATTTCTGCAATTAGTACCTTAAAATCATATTAATGTAACATATTCATTCACATTCCAAGATATTTATCAACAAAATATAATTGATGAATAATATGAATACATATTAATATTTAAATATAAACTTCTTGGTGAAACCCAAACTTTTTAATTCTGATATTCGTCCTGTTGAAAGATTGTCCTTTTTGAGCTCTCAGACTAACTGAAACTAAAAACAAGATTACACACTTCAAATCGACATCATATTCATTTAACATACTATTTTACATTTCAAGAGATCTAGTGATATAATGAATAATAATAATTAAATGTTGATACACAGACGTTAAACCATTATTCACATAATAAATAAATATTAAAAAATTATAACAATATTTTACAGAAGTATTGTTCGATATATGAATGTTTTAGTAATGATTATTTTTGACTTAATTAACGAATTGAAATATATTTTATATTCTTCTATATCGATTAACTGTTTGGCAGATTATCGACGGGAAGATATGAAATCGCGAGTTGATAAAAACACATAAAAAAATTAATAATCGGATCGAATTTTTTTTAATGATGGTAAAACAAAGCTAATTTGAAGTTAAAAGCACTGGAGAACTGATAAATGAGATTTAATTTATAATTCCCGATAAGGACTTGGATTGTATTCTGCAGAAGACAAAATACACCCATTAATTATCCTTTCTTTGGAATTGGAGGCCTTTTAACTCAGGTTTCTTTACTTATTTTTTTAATTTTATATGTTTTTTTCTTTTTTTATGTTTTTTTGTTTTTTGTCTTTTTTTTTGTTTTTCTCTTTTCTTTTTTTTAGTTTTCTCTTTTCTTTCGGCTAAGCCTCCAATTCCAAATGATTAATCCGCATTTCAATAGAATGAAGGAACCCCATTTGTAGTTTATCCAGTGTATACTATATGCATCATCAATATCACAATAAAAATACCTACTGTATATCCATCGATAATTTACAAACAGTTGAATTCGATATTTCAACAAAATATCACAAAACAATAATAATCGTTAGTGATACTTCTAATTTTTGCAATATGTCCCGCTGAAAGACTGCCTCTTTGGAGCTCTCAGAGTAACTGAAAGTACAAGAAATATATCAAAACCACAAATCATATTCATGTTACATATTGTTTTATACATATTTCAAAATATTTATAAGTAGTAAGATATAATGAATAAATAATATAACATTATAACAGTATTTAATAAACCTATTGTTTGAATCTATAAATATTACAATAAGTACGAATATTTCTAACTTAATTCATTTAATGAATGACAAATCGCAATGAGATCTTATATCCTGCTTTTATATCGATTAACTCTTTGGCAAAATATCGACGTATTCGTAAAGATATGAAAACGCGGTTCGATCAGAATACATAAAATAATTGATAATAGGATCGATTTTCTTCAACGATGGAAAACAAAGCAAATTTAAAGTTAAAAGCACTGAAGAACTGGCAAATGAGGTTTAATTTATTATTACCGATGAAGACTTGAATTGCATTCTGCTTAAGACAAAATACACTCATAAACTGTCTCTTCATTGGAATTGGAAGCTTTTGAATCCTTTTTTTTTTCATCCTTTTTTCAATATTTTTTTTCCTTTTCTTTTTTTTAATTTTTTTTTTGTTTTCTTATATTTTTCCTCTTTCTCTTTTTTTTTCAGCTTCCAATTACAAATAATCATTCGCATTTTGATAGAGTGACGGAACCTCATTTGTAGTTTATTCAGCGTATAATATTTGAATCATTTACATCTCAAAAATTTACTAAATTTATGTACATCAATAATTTGCCAACAGTTAAAATCGATATTTCAACAGAATATCTCACAGAAATAACAATTACATATTAGTCGATGAAAAGTAGTTATAAACAATATTTGAAATATGCCACACTGTACACTACTTTAGTTTCGCTTTGCTGTAGCATTCCGATTGTTTTCGTATAATGCTTTCTGACATCATTCTTCAGTCGTTTTCAAAGAATTTATTGATTCATATCTGCAATAACATAATCATTACTGGTATATTCGGATGAAATATTCACTGATTGAAATTTAGAGAGTTCTTTTCGAGTTTATAATTCCGAGAATACTGGGTTAATAAGAAGATAGACCGATTTCAAAGGTACAAAATTGAGAATAAGAAAACTGAAATGAGTAAGATATAAATCAAATGAAAGATTGTTTTCGATTTCGAATTCATATTGGAAAATATTCGAACCGAAATAAGAAATGTCATACCGTTGTCATTGTGACTATGTACTAGGAAAATGAATGGAAAAACTATTGGTTGGGACGAGGAACATAAGACAATAAGGGAAGTAAAATTTTACCTAATGGAAGACTACGTGAGAAACCTATGAATAGGGAGGAAGTTAAACTCTGAGGTCAAAATTAATTTGGAAAATACTCACATTTGTTTCCAAAAATTATAATCCTTGCATTTCGGCACATAGTTCACTAAACTATTCAGGAGGAGTACTTCATACAATACATTTCAATGTTCATGCGATTAGGCCCTACAATAAAAAACACTAGATTACAAATTTTCTCGCGTCGATCTTTACTCATAGACCGCTGGATGAAAACTGACAGATTTCAATGAAAACTGACTTGTTTATCAGTGGAATGACAAGTCAGTAGTCGATTGAAGACGTACGTTAATATGATTAAGATGTACACTCACCTCAACTAGTCGTGGAAACAAGGTGGAAAGTGATAAAAACGGGTTATCCGAAAGGCGAATTAATAAATTGAATCGAAAATATCTTAGCTTCACGGATTCGAACCCCAGCCGCCAGATGACCTTCTATGCAACGTTTATTACTAGAATAATCGGATGAATTATCCAATGAATCAAAATTGTAGTTTTATCGAATTTGAGATTCCGAGAAGTGAATTATCAAAAATTTTACACTGGGTTAATGAAAATCTAGACCGATTTGAAAGGTTCATTATTGAAAAAAAAAAAAACAACTGAGATTAGTATAATAATTTAAGGAATTGATTAACTTTTTGCAGATTCTAGGAACATATATATATCGAATTGAAAGATGAACTGAAAAAATGACTTAAGAGATGTCATTGCAACTATTTCAAATTGTATCATTCGTAGTGGAGAACTAGTTATATTTACTTGGAATATGAATGGAAAACTACTAGTTGGGACGTGGAACATAAAGAAAATCAAGAAAGTAAAATTTAACCTATTGATAGACTACGTGAAGAAACGATAAATTTGAAGGCATTGAAACGCTGAGAGAAAAATAAATTTGAAAAATACTCACATTTGTTCCAAAAATTATAATCCTCTCATTTCAGCATTTGAGAACAAAAGTCGCATATCTACTTCTTTTTACCATTCAGTAAAAGTACATCAGTCCAAACTGCAATATTCATATGATTCGGTACAAAAATTATAAACACTAGATCAAAAATTTACTCACCCCCATCTTTACTAACAGCGGGCTAGATGAAAACTGAATTGTTCATCAGTGAAATGACAAATCCAGTAGTCGAATGAAGACGTACGCAGTTATGATTCAGATGTATACTCACATCTGATCTCGTTGGGAAAAGTTGTGTAGAGCGATAAATACAGGTTTTCCGAAGCGCGATTTAATAACATGAAAATTATCGAAGCTTCTCGGATTCGTTAGATTTTTTGTCAACTTCACAAGTTTTAATGCCCATATCAATACATTCTTCGAGGGCGTATCAAAAAATTTATATCACTGAAATTAATTGAGCTATACCTTGCGTTAAAAAATACTCCATTCAGTAGAATAACATGTGTGAAGTTTCATATTTCCAGATAAATTTTTGGGAATATGAATTTTTCAAAATTTGATACTCAGCTGAATTGGAATCTTCAGAGGTTTCAAAGTAGCAGATCTCCTAATCAGGTAAATCCAGCATCGAGCTACAATCTACAACCTAGAAACCTCTGAAAATGATTCTTACCGCAGTAGTAGGCGAAACATTAGGTGAAAAATCGACTAGACAACGGCTAAATATCCCGAAATTTCCCAATTCTGTCGAACAATAATATATAACAATATTTAAATAGAAACTTTCAATTTCTGCAATTCGTCCTGTTGAAGGATTGCCCTTTTGGAGTTCCCAGAGTAGTTTCCAAAAATCATAATCATATCACTTCGGCACAAAGTTCACTTATACCATTCAGTGGGAATACTTCAGATTACACTGGAATTTTCATACGATTTGGCCCTATAATCAAAAACAATAAATACCTGATTTTTCGTGTCGATCTTTACTCATAGCCCGCTTGATGAAATCTGCCTAATTTCGATGAGATCGTTTCCTGGTTTTCACAACTTTCTTCTGTGGAATATAATCGTCGAACATTTTTCCCAATTCTTCAAACATTTTTTCGATCAACAAAACAAGAACGCTCCCTTCGAGTAATTCCCTGAATGTTCTAATTTCTCTAATATCTCAGCATAAAATGGACTAGTTTTCATTTTCTTGTTTAATTCTAAAAATTTAAGTAAAATGAAACAGAAATGTGGAAGAATCATTGAAATATCTCCAGAAATGAAAAAGTTATGGGATTTTGAAGTTGCGCTTGGAAGAATAATTTCATAGTACGCAGCGTCTAGTGTGTGACGTCACGCCACTTACACGAGGCGACTGGTATTCGCAGAGTGCTTACGAATTTATTGGTGTACAATCACGTGTGCCGTTCGTGTCGTGTTTTGTTCGTTACACGATGGCTGAAATAAAAAAAAATCCTACAAATATTGTATTGTGCCTATGTGTGCAAGCACGACAATTAAAAACCCCAATAAATTGTTTTTTCATGTACAAAATGACATGAATCAAAGGAAGAAGTGGTGCAAATTAATGAGGCGTGACTTAATTGGAGCTAAAACTACTTCATATGTGTGAAGATCAGAATTGATTCATACCGGATTTTATACGGGCAGTAAACATTACTTTTTTCTCTTTTAACTTTTTACTCCTCACATAAATATGTTTTGCCATTGATAATGGATAGACTTCAACAACCAGTACTCAACTACAAACTGTTTATGAAACGTTTTTTAAATAAATCATCGTTATAAGATGAGCCATGATGAAGCAAACTCAAAAGTAGATACTTGCTTGAAAAGTTTAACTCCTTTTATTTCAGCACTGACATAAGATGGATTTGAAGAAAAAAACTCCATCACTGCAATATATCTATTTTAGGCAAATTGTCACTTTGTCCTTTCACGAAGCCTTCTTCCATTATGGTGACATAAAAACAAAACTCGAGTTAAAACTACACTGTTCAACTACAAACGGCGCGAGAGCCTTGGCGCGGCTAGGTATTTAAACGTAATTTATGGTGTAGCGATCACAGGCAAGTGGCGTGACGTCACAGACGAGTCGGAGACCAAAGACGTTCCGCGCTAAAATACGTAAATTTAAATAATCTATTTCTCAGTCATTTATTGATGGATTTTCGAAATTTTTTCACTGATTTATCAGTTTTCTCTATTTTAATTATATCGTGTCAAACATAGTATTATCAACAACACTAAACTAGTCCCTTCCAAGGGTCTTGTCTGGTCTTAATTTTTTTAAATTCCATTCGTAATTTTTTCATTCATTTCATCATCAGGGATGCCTAAAATTCGTATTTCTGCAATTAGTACCTCAAAATCATATTCATGTAACACAGGCGCGGATCCTTGGGGGAGGGGGGGAACCCAAATGACCCGGGCACCTCTTGAATTTTGCCGGCCCTCCTAGAATTTGACATACTAAGGCTCAAATAATTACAAGATCAGCAAAAATTTTACCTTCAATACATTTTGTGAACATCCATTTTAACGGTTTGACTCGCTAGAAACATAGTGAACATGGCATCGATTCTAACGTGCTTTTTTTTGTTCGGTTTCGACTCATTGATACGCACCATTCTGAAGATTATTGACGGGTGTAATATTTGATATGAAATGAGGAAACACTGACTGGGTGTTGATATGAAATAACAACTCCAAGCACCGTGCAAAATTTCAAGCTGATCATATCATCCGAAACGAATCATAGAAAATTAAGGAATAATTCTGTGATTACAGATTCGATCGGTTAGATATATCGGCTTGTATTTAAAGAACATAACAAGCTTCGTTCAAAGTTTCGTGTAGATAACTTTATCAGAAACGTTGAAAATTCAAGCAGAATATCGGAAGAAGCCTTGGATAACAAATCCGACCCAGTAATATAGGTACGATGAGAATAACAGAATGAGTTCAATGGGAGTATAAAATTAAGGTATCTGCTATTAGGAGTATTGATATTTAAATTATCGAACGTCCTTGTTTGCACCTGCAATCAGCACCGTACTATGATAGTTGCTTCCTTGTCATAGGGTATGGATTATCTTTCCTTGTTGATATTACATTTTCATTGAGGTATTTAGCGAGAAAACTTTTGTAAACTTTGAAGCGACGTAAGGCAGAGGAAACATTTTGATACGTTTACTCCAGGATGTACAGTGCATCCCATTTTGGGTGAGACAGCAAGGTTTCTCGCTTGTTATTTAAGATAGAGCCTTGCGGTTTTCACGTTCCTTTCCTACTTTTCCATGAAACTCAAGTTGGTATAATCAGATTTTCCATAACTGTTTCCGTTCAAGAGATACAGAGTGATTTTGGAAATTGATACTTTTCGGACCCCTCCTTCATCTCCGAAGTTATTAGAAATAATGCTGAGGTGAAAACTACGTCTGAATCAGAATGCTGCGTAGAATCCAGTGGCGTACTCATTTTTTTTTCGGGGTATGGTTTTGAAGATTCAACACAAACCTATATTTTTTTTAATGGAACACCATGTATATCATTACTTCATTGAATTCGTTATTTTTTTTCTCTTCAAAATGATGTATGATACTATGTAGGTAGGAGGTTCAAAAATGTTAAAAAATTCTAAAACATCAAATAATGATGATTTTTTGTTAATGGGCAATGGATTCCCCATAGAAAAAAAGAATCAATAATAATAACAATAATTCATAGCGATGACAGCTAGATCAGATTGGTTTTTCTCCCTCCAATGCCTACTTGATAAAACAATGCTCCCAAATGCATAGTAGCCATAATAACAACAAGGATATTTGTATAATCAATGACCTACTACTTTTAAAAATCAAAAGTAATAATCCTCTTATTGAAACATAGGAAATTCATTGCCCATTAACAAAAAATCACTGTACATTTACAATGTGATTAAAAATAAACGAGGACATTGTTGTCTATGACTTAAAATAGAGGGAAAAAGTTTTAATTACCAATTGTTTAGATATGTCCAAACTTTAGTACCAATTTAGTAAGGGTTTCACGTTAGAGTTTTCAACCCTTCATGTTGAGTTTCTGATAGTAACAGCCATTTCAGAAAAGTACGTTAATAATACATTTTAGAATAGAATAGACTCATATTGTTCAGTGATCTTTCCCTGAACAAATATCTCTATCATTAGGTCACTAAGATAGTTACGATTCTTTGGTGCCGGTTCGGACCGTAAACACGATAACCCTTGAACGGAACCTAAAAACTTAAAATATTCTGGAATCCCCTAGAAACTTAAAATATTCAAGGTAAGCTCCGAGCTTGAATGCCTCGTCTAAGTTTGTTAATGGATAAAATACGACTAGGTGCTCCGCGAATATGGTCGTTTGAAATTTGAGTTTCCTGATCAAAAGCTCGCTGTAAAATTTCAAATTGATTGCGTCACCAGAACTAGAGAAAATTCAAGAAAATATCGAAAAAAATTCACCAATTATTCATTGACCAGAAAACCGACGGAGTTGAGATTTTGGTCGTAGATACAAAATAACAAATTCAAGCTAATCACATCATCAGTTCATAGAAAATTCAGGGAGAATATAAAAGAGATGTACCCAATATTTACGTGCCAACAGACCTGATCGAGTTGATATTTTGCATGTAGATATAATTTCGCTTAATGCGATATTTCATTTTGATCACCATCTCTATGGAAAAAGATTCACGCAATATATTGATAGAAAATATATCAGAATTCAGAACAGATCCGAATAGGTTGAAATTTAGTTTGTTTTGTTGAATTAACTACTCGAATATTTATGCCCAATATTAAGATAATCGTATCACTACCTATCATCTAGATACAATATCCGATATCATAATAAATCACCTCATATATGTATACAGTTCAGATGTCTCCACGGTTACGTGAAGGAACAAGCACTCAAAAGCTTCTGACGTCAGTGCTCTACTTGAATTTTTTCTGTATACGCAGTCTTATAAATATATGCAGATTTTATTGAAATTAAATTCCCAACCGTCTTCTAAGCAGAGTTCTTTCTGAATATAGTCTGGCTTGCATCCCATAGTTTCCCCATCAGAATTCATCAAAATATCGTTTCTGTGATAGACGTTGTACCTATTTTTATAAGGGGGAAATTAAAAAATTGCTCCGAAAAATGATTGATTTATTGGTCCTACCTTTATTGACAGCTGAGCTGAAATAACGTCTCCGTAACGCCCTATTATCATCATTCAGGGGACTCCGAAAAATATTCAGTTATAAAAATCCATATATTCAAATATTTTCATATTGCACTTCAGCTCTAACAATGAAGTTTCTACTCCTAATACAATAATATCCTTAAGTTGTTTTGGTTTTTTATTTTGGCTGCATTGCCGAAATGTGTAGATTGGCCGGAAAAATTAAATATACCTGACAAAATAATGTTTTTCTCCGATGGACAGCAAATCTTAATTTGGCAGACACATATCAATCAGCAAAGTATTTCTTTTCCTGAATAGGCAGGAAAGTCCTTACTTTGCAAAATAATTATTCTCAATGGGAATAAAACAGTCCATAAGTTGTCAAACTGTAATTATTATTGACATTTATACATTTCCATAGCAACCAACAATTGGGGTTTCTATCAAATTTAGTTTTAATTTATCAGTGCAGGAAAAATGAAAAGATTGTGGGTATTATAATAATTTGCAAATACAATATCCTACATACACAATTACAAACAATCGGAGAAAAAATTATATGTTCAACTCGGCAGCAAAGTAGATTTACTGCCTTAGCTGAATTCCTAAACTATCAGCCGCGGCAGTCAATCTACTACGTTGCTGCCTAGTAAAACAAATAACTATTTCATTTACCACTACTTAAAATTTCACAGTGGAGAAACTGAAATTTTTTTCAGAGAATTCAAATTTTTTCAAGATAATTCATATGTAGGTTTAGGGAATTGTTTGGAAATGTATGCGAAGAATGAAGTTCAAAGATTTCATTCAACTTGAAAGAGTGCTATACGAACGCTGCACCATTTTATACAACTGAATTAAGATTATTTCTATGCTGCATCATACTTCTAATCTGATCTAATCCATGAAATTGTCAAAAGGGGACCCAATCAGGGGCCCCTTCATTTATTGGAAAATGCATCTATAAATATCGCATGATCATATCCATCACACGGTGCATTCATAGTTCTAAATTCTCACGTAATTCAGAAGGAACAAAGTAAATGGTTATACTAATGGGTAGCTCATCAGATGTCATCACTTTAGAATGTATAAAGTGACATTGAATTTATTTTCGTGAAAAGTATTTTAGCAATACCAGGTATTTATTCGAATTACTGCTTTACACTTTACAGCATTCAAATATATGATTAATTTGGGCGTTGTTTGGAGAATCGTAAAATTCATGATGTTTGTAGTTCAATTAATTAATGAACGTGGAAACTGCAAATTTTAAATAAAAAAGATTATAATTTTCTCCTATGTCATAATACAGGGTGTTTCCTAAACATGCGGCAAAAATTCAGGGGGTTGTTCCTTGGACTATTCTAAGAATATTTTGTCCTTTGATGATTTTTGAAAAACCTATTTGTTTCGAAGATATAGGGGGAACAAAATTTCAGATAATAACATTTTATTATGAAAAATTACATGAAAATTCAACTCAACCTACAAAAACTGTTGAAAATGACCACCTCTAGCCAGCATACAAGCAGACTATTTGACTATTATGAATCTAGCGATTCATAATAGTCAAAGATAAAATGTTAATTGCTAATACATCACAAAACGATTTCAAATGAAAACCGTGTTTAATCTGTATTCCTTTACCATCTGCACTTATCAATTTTTAGTCAAAAAACTGGCCGTTTTTAGTAATTGGAATGTTGTTAAACAAATTTAAAAATAAATTGTAGCTACTTAGTAAACACAGTGCGGTACGCATTTTTATTTAAACTATTATTAATTTTAAAAATATGAAAAATGTTGTTCGCCCTGTATCTTCGAAACAAAGAGGTTTTTCAAAAATCATCCAAGGACAAAACATGCTTAAAATAGTCCAAGGAACAACCCCCTGAATTTTTGCCGCATGTTTAGGAAACACCCTGTATATCATTTGTTATCTATGTAAAACATTTTTTTTTGGTGAATAAACTTATTATTATTATTATTATTATTTAGAATTATTTGAAATTGTAAAATGAAGGAAATATCTGATTATCATGCACGCATGGTTATATAAAATGTGTTTTTACCGGTTAGATCGGGACTTATAGATTTTTTCTTTGATACAATTATCTTTGTACTGGAAATACTGCATTTTTTCTAACCTTTCTTCAAACGTTGATCTCGTTTGCAATAGTTGCCGTACATTGTGCAAGTGCCCGATCTACAGGAGCTTATCAAATCAGTGCGATAGTTTTTAGGGGGTGTATCTTTGTCGAAAATTTAAGGGAGTTGAAAGAATGGCATGTTTTTACCAATGAAAATGCTTGTTGGAGAGTAATATTTTAAGATATCAATCAGAAGTATTTTGTTGAACCCTGTCACTTAATTGTATGAATATGAAGTTGCTATTTGTCATTGTTGTATATAAAAAAGGTCAGTTCAATATATCAAATATTATTCTCTTTCCTGTTGAATTTAATTCTTCATATCCATTGCCATTCAAATATCTACCAATGCTGAATATATTTTAAATTTACTCATGATGTTTTGAAGATGTGCAACTTGCAACCTTTATTGCATTTTTCACCAGAACTCTTTGACGAAACAAAATTTATAAATTTAAAAAAAATGTTTCGAAAATAAGTATTAATTGCAGAAAAATTCAACTCTTTAGTTGCTTCCGTGAAAGCTATAGTTTCCTAATAAAAATAAAATGTAACAGTCTTTGCAATCGAGTTAATCTAGTAGGGAGAGCTGTCTCGTTTAAATATTTGTTTTTGCTAGAAAATGAGCACAAAATGCCATTTCTGCAGCAATTTCAATAAAACATAATGATTTTTCGTTTTCCTCATTTTTGGAAACGTGTAACTTTCCAAGGAATAACCTCAGACCCCCCTTCATTGTTCGAAAACGATTCACCCCCTAAGAACTTTAGCACATCCACCTATTTGGTAACAGTCTGAATAAAGTGTAAATTTTCAAAATCACAATTATATGTCGATGCACGATGAAATCGAGTATAAAATTTCAACCAAATCATTTTGATTTGATCACTTTGATGGATTCAGTGGTGACGATAGGGGGGCCGGTCTCCCCTAAAATTCTGCTGGCCCCCCTAAAATTTGACATACTAAGACTAAAAGATTAGCAGAACTATAGTTTCGCTTTACTTTGCCCCCAAAAAAAAATTCTACCCCCTCTTGGCCACCCCTGTTTTTGAAAGCTGGTGTCGCTACTGGATGGATTTAAACCAAGCAGCATTATATCATAATTTTTTTTACAAGGTAAACAACACCATAATAAACAGTGTTTCTAAATTGAAGGTACAAACGAAAATGACAGATTTTTCGGATCATTTTAGGAAGAAGAGTCCTATACATGTGGGCCTGCAAACGCTATCAAAGTTTTGTTTTTTTTTTTTACTTTTTCTCACATGTATACTTCAGTTTGGCATAGATGAGGTTTTTATCTTGCTTTTGAATGGAAATCTATAGAGTATATTTTTTCTGGAACAGTGTCCGCTTCTTTCCTCCAGAACTTTCTTTTGGTGGACCACTGATAGTTTGAAAAAATGTAAACAAAAACTTTGGTCCAGTACTACACTTTTTGGTTTCTTGTTGTTTTGTGTTATCTGCTACCGATTTCGGAATTGAAATTACGAGATTATTAGAGAAACAATTCTCTAGTATAATCCTCGGGAAAATCCAAATTATTATAAAGATTCAGTTAGTAAGCTATTATCAGTAAATTAATCATATGTTTTCGTACTTATCTAACCAATTTGTAGAGAAAATTTTAAAAATTCGATAAACTGATAAAGTCATCAAAAACAAATTAAGGACTACAAAAAACACGCTATTGTATTTCGTAAACAAAGCTCTTGCTAATGATTATAGGACTTTTCTTCCTATGACTATTCAAGAAATATAGTATAGGGGTGAATAATAAATCATAGACCATTGTTTTTCGCAGGATTTGGGATATTCCATAAGGTTTTGAACAAAATAATTAAATTTCATTGGAATTTTCTCAAGTTTTTTCAAGAAGAAATTGATGCGCTTGTTGAAAAACAGGCAAAATTTCTGTATGATCCACTGATACAACGTACCTACTGATACAAAAGGACAAACGCTTCAGCAATTTCAAGAAAAAATAATAATTGTTTTTTCTAATTTTTGGAAACGTGTGAATTTCAATGACCTCAAAACTTTTGTTTGCATGAAAGACCCCCCTTTCATTTTATCAAACGATTCACCCTCTAAGTCTGAAAACAATAACAGTCTGTATAAAGGGTAAAGTCTGGAAATCAAGGGATCAATTAATTTGAGAAACACGATTAAGTGTCTATGCATGATGATATCGACCATAAAATTTTTGACTGAATAATTCAAGAATTCAGTATTTGAGAAAGTTTCGAAAAAATGGATTTAAACCCCGCAGCATGATATCATTTTATTTAGGAGGTAAACAATTCCCATCATATAAGGGTGCATAACAAACTCTAGGGGCTAGAAGACATTGTTCTTCTGATGATTTGGGATAGGGTAAATGCACTGGTTCTCGACCAGTTAACAGAAACATCGATTTCGAGCACGATTTTTTCACACATAAACTTATCAAATTTTAATGGTGTTGGTGTTCAACGATTATTTGGCGAGTTTTAAATGATTTTTCATATAATTTTGAGCGTTCTTTCCGCATTTAACCTTTGAAATGTGAAAACATAGAAAATCTCAATAACCTTCGGTTCTCAACCACGCCGCAGAGTTCTCGACCATTTTTGTGTTAGTTTTCGACCACTAATAATAGTGGCCGCTCCACTTAAAAATTTTATAAAAAACTTCAGAGGGAGATGAGTGATTAGTACTTACTTTCGTACCGTACCATCGACATCACTACCTATCACTCAGATGGGTTTCAGATGAGGTAATCAAGTAAGAAACACTCGGAACGTAAAAAAAAAATATTTTGCAAAAGTTTCCACTTTCTAAAAATATTTCAAAATAGCAACTCGTACAACATTATTTGGTTATTTTGCTCTTAATATCTATTTAGAAACACCGATCACCAGTGGTCGAGAATTAAGTACAATCAAATTGGTTCTCGACCGCGAATAAATAAAGAGTAGAAATGAGTGTTTCAACGTTAATTCGGTGGTCGCAAACTAATATTCAGAAAGTAGATATATAAATGAATCAGGGTATCGAAAAAAAAACGAAAATGATCCAACAGAAATATATCGGTTGAAATAAACAATTATTGAAGTAACATATTGGTTCTCGACCACTTTGGTCGAGAAATAAAAGATACAAATTTTCCAATACCAGTTCGCGACCGCCAATTATTGAACAAAAAAATTTACATTTATTTGTATTTTGATTGAAATATACTCGAAAATATATCTTATAAATGATATGGAACAAAATATACACACATAATTCATTTAAAATAAGAAATAATTACTATTTTCTGGTCATATATCACAAAGCACTTTTCTAAGAGAGGACGAGAAAGAACCCTTTTCTATGATAGACGATTATAAACTAATTTTTAGCGCGAAAACTTTGACCTATACCACTACTATGCAAACTATCTTGGAAGGGTAGAATGGTCGAGAAAACGTACCGCCAAAATATTTTTCACTACATGATATATTTTTATTATTATTTTATCTCAAATCATGGAATGGTCGAGAACCAGTGCATTTACCCTATTCTATAGGATTTCGAAAAATAATAAAATTCCATTGAATTCTTCTCAATTTTTTTTTTGAAAAATTTTAACGATCCTTATCAACCCTTATCAGGAAACTAGTCTAAATTTCCGTGTGACCCTTAGGAAACAACGTAGTAGTACAAACGGGTTTACCCTAAGAAACCCCAATTCTGTAATTTTCGTGCGTGGGCGATTTCAACCCGCCCGCCATATTGACGTTCGAACTTTACGGAGGGTGACCGTTCGCCTCATCCGATTGGCCGGAAAGACCTCCACGACACACCCAGCCGCGTTTCCCTCTCCGTGTGACGCGCACAACATATTCCGTAGTTGGTGTAGGTCATGGAATTTTCCCAGCTAAATGACGCTTCTGCGACTCGCCGGCTGGATCCAGTCATCCACTGGCTCGGCTGCGGTGCTGTGGACTTTTTGCCAAAAATTTCCCACGAAGTGCATCACCACCAGGAAATGCTGTGTTTGGTGAAGAAGATGCGACTTTTCCAACTGTTGTCACTTCCGTCTTTCGAGTGAGTACGATCATGTTTACTTCCGGATATGTGCGTCTTATTTTCCATATTGTTACGTTTTAGGGATTTTATTTTTTTTAGTTCGTTTCGTTGATATCGAAAATCCGGATAATGAATCGCGTTGTTCCTGAAATCGACTATTTTTCTTTGTTGTTAAGTGTGATGCAATGTTGGCCTGGTGACCTATAAATAGCTTAGGATGCGTCCATATTATACCGTTTATATTTTGAAGGTCACGACTAACTCGATAGGTGGTATGATTTGTGTTGTTGGCAATTGCATTCGATACACCATTCTTTATTACCTACTTCGTCATTTTGCTGGACACTTTGCTTGATTTTGGGTTTTTCGAAACTGAATTTTTTCCCATACAGGGTGTCCCTAAATTGAAGGTACAAAGAAAAATTAGAGATTTCTTGGGTAATATTAAGAAAAAAAAAGTCCTATAAACATTGGCCCGCAAACGCTTTGTTTTCGAGATACAGGGTGTTTCTTGTAATCCTACTCTGTTGTGATGATTATATCAGTTAATCGAATCTTTATTGATCTTCGCTACATATTGAGTAAATAAGTTCCTACCTAAACTTAAAATTAACACAGCTTACCAACTGAATTTTTATACCTAATAATTCGGATTTTTCTGGGAATCTCTAGAGAATTGTTCGGAATTTGTTTTCTTATAATCGGTAGCAGGTACTGCAAAATTACAAGAAATCAAAAAATGTAGATTTGCATCTTGTGAGCTATGAGAAAACTCTTGAAAAAAGATTTCAATAACCTACATCACGAAGAAACTTCTTTTTCTTAACATGATCTGGGGAATCTGTCTTTTTTGTTTGTATCTACCTCTAATTTGGAAACACCATGTTTAGCATTGATTGGAAATTAGTACCGATAGTTGTAGTTCCACCAAGAGTGTCTTTCGTTAAATTTGGAGATTTTATTAAGTTACATTTGAAATTGCCACAAATTAATTCTTACTGAAGTTATTATTATTGCTCCCGAGTCTATCGAAGGTAGTTGAAGACTTGTAAATCTCTACGAAATTTTCACTCGCGAATGCATTTCAGACCATTCTGAACATATTTGATTGTATGTCTATTCTAACTTGTTGTGCAACTAAAGTATTGAGTGGAAATTAGTACCTAGTTTGGGTTTGTTGCTGGGTTTGTCTTTGGATTTGGATACTTTCTTATTTCTTGCTTTACCTACTTCTGCATTATTTCATTGTTTGAATGAAAATGAAGTAGTTTTTGTTGTGCACTTCATTTTATTTGGAATCGTCATCAGTTAATTTTTACTCCAGACACTTCTATATTTCTCGACTGTTCCGTTCCTTCCAACTATACCGAAAATAGTTCAAGCATTGCGATTGAGAACAATTTTTGATCTTCTTTTCCAGAATTTTCGCTTGCAAAATGCATTGCAGACCATCCCGAACAACTGTGTTTTCGTGTCTAACGTTCTAACTTAGACCACAACTAAATTATATCCTTGAATTGAGAGAAAATTAGTACCATCGTGGCGGGCTACTTGAGCCCTATAACTGAAAAATAGTTCTGACGCCAATATAACTTGTACTTAGTTGAGTGCTCCGCCGGTACGAAATATATAAAAGTGCACGTCTAGGACCTTAAGAATACCCAAAAATTCAAACAACTTTTGGGCTCAAGTTAGCCCAAAATGGGACCACAGGGCTCTAGTAGCCTGCCACTCCGATATGTAGTTTCTGTTTCGCTCATTAAATTTTCAGATTATTTTTCTACATTATCTATTTACCCATTTCATAGGTATGTCCTAGTTTTGTATGAAAACAATGAAGGTTTTTAAGGCCACTACTTTGGTTTAGTGTCTGTCTATGTATCCGCACCTCCTTGTAAGAGCCCTAACTTCTGAAGGGTTTTCCAATTCACAATGATTACATTGGCAACATGATAAACATATTATTTTTTGACATTTCTTATGTCATTTTTGTTCAGTAAGTTAAGCCGTTTTATCTTGAAAGATATTTGTGAATACTGAGAGAAGTTCAAGAAGAATTTATGGGCTATATTTTTCAATAAATCAATTTTTTCAATTCAATTCAAATTATTCATCAAATATTGCTTTCAATACTGGTACAGCACTCATAACTAATTTGACAGAAGAGTGCTGATTGAGAAAGCTTGTATACCACACTCTCTGCAATAACTAAAAGTCGAAATTCTCCCTAAATCTTTCATTCTTCTGCTCAAAATTCAATATCAAAAATTGAAAGAAGGAAATTAAGTGAGTATAAATGTAATTAGGAATAACTTTCGCGTTATTATGTTGGTAATTAAATTTTCTAGAATCTAGATAAGCTCAGCCGAAAGATCATCGACCCTGGTCAAGAAATGTGCATTTTCGGCAATTCCAATGATAATACCGTAGTATATATACTTACAAATCATAAATTTCATATCTAACATAATTTCAGACATAACAGTATTCTTTAGTTATGGATGTTTTGATCTTATCAACATTGAGTAATAATATAGTGCAATTTATAACCCGAATTCATAAATAATGACAACAACAAAATTCCATGTGGATTCGAGAAAATTCACCACAAGGTTCTATTTATGAATTTGATTCATTCTACGTTATATAATTAATTTCAGTGGTTCTTGAGAGCATTGTGGAATCATTCATTTCCTTGACTGCAATATTCTACAATTATATACCGATTTGTTTGTTGAAATATGAACGAATTAATTGATGGAACTTGTATGTTCTAATCATTGTTTACATAGGTTCACTTCCAAATTACGACCATTAGGTAACTTATATTTGAATTTAAAAATTACGGAGGATATTTTAATTGAGAAATGAGGAAAATACTGACATGAAGTCGGAAGCTTTTGAGCGCTCGTTCATTGATGCTTCATTTGAGCCCTTGGAGCTACAGAACTGTGTGATTGATTCACAAGAGGAAACACCATCACGTGGCTGATGTAGTTCCAAATGAAATTGGGGATATTTCTTTTTACAAATCAGCGATTTTTATGGAATTCTCACATAATTTCCTTAGACCATAGTCTACATTGTAAAAACTGAATATTTTAATTGAAGAAGCGGCTGATGATGTCTACAACCAACAGTTCTTTTATTAATCTTTATTAGATCATTGAGACCGGTATCGGAATACTCGATTCCATCTATAGTTATTACATTATTACAAAGTTATTACTTGCAATAGGGATTCACGGCCTGGCTTGATTTTCAAACTACTTGGCTTAAGCTTGATTTGATTTAAAGCCGAGCTCAAGTCAAGTAGTAGTTTTTGAATCTCAAGTCAAATATTTATTTATCAAGTACTTGAATCATATCAAGCTACTTGATTTTTTTTAGCAGTTTTATTGTGTAGTGTAATGAAATGAGAAGAAACCTTACAAAAAACTTTTTTATTTATTAAACTTATTGTATAAAAGAATCGAAAATATCACCTTTTTTGAAATATAAACATAAATTAAATCACTATAAATCATATCAAAACAAAAAAATAATAAAAAATAAAATTTCGTAATATTGAGAAACCTCTAGACTTTGTTTGATTTCATAATTTTCCATCCAGGATCTAAGACACACGAGGCATCTTATAGATTTGTCGCCTAACCTATTGCGGGTTTTTGTAACTGTAAGAGCAGCTCTGGAAAATTGTCTTTCAACAGGAGCTGAAAATGCTGGCGTCGATAAAAAAATCCTTGGCCATATTGGCCAAGTTTGGAAAGATTTCTGAAACTACTAAGATCTACCAATAGATTTCATAGAAATGTGAGAAAACTACTTATAAAGTCACACTGGCGAATGCTTCAATCTCTCGGGGCTCGAGGAATCTCCTTATTTAGTCTAAGCACGCACGATATTGCAGAAATATATACCGTGAGACGAGCGCATATCCAGCTCAAGTAATATCTAGTAGCTTGATATCAAGTCAAGCAATAAATATCTAAAATCGAGTCAGGTCAAGCTCAAGTATGCACTTTTTCACGAGTTTGATTTCCAAGAGAAATAGTTGGTTAAAATGTCAAGCACATTGGAATGAGCCCTATTCGAGATATTTGTTTCAGATTTCGGACACATTTTCTGTGAACAATATGAAAATGATACATTAACGCAATGTAGAATTCAATGATTATGATTATGAATGAAAAACTGGGTGTTGCATACATTTTTATTTTATTTATTTACTTCTTTTTTCTTGACCTCTAATACAGTACAAGTACTGGTGACAAGGCCTATTTAACAATATACAAAAAAATAATACTATATAATATTTAAAACAACAACAAAGTTAAACTAAACAAAATAAATCTTTCAGGTACAACTTAAGCTTAATATTAAAGTTTTTTTTAGTTCTTATATACTTTATTTCTGGTGGTATTTGGTTGAATGCTTCTATTGCTCGGTAAATTGGGGAGTCCTGGGCTTTCCTTGTAAACCTGAGTTCACTTCTGATGGTACATCTATCTCGGGTGTTATGACTATGCACATCCTGTACTAGTGTAAATCTATAATTTGACTTTATATAATTGTTCGTCATGCCATGAATCAGTTTAACTTGTTCCAATTTCTTTAGGTTATGAATGTCCAAAAGTTTAGTGTCCTTATATATTATTGATGTAGGTGTTAACATGCCATAGTTCAATAATATTTTTATAGTTCTATTTTGGAACACTTGTAGCCTTGTTAATAATGTATTTGATGCATGCATTTCCCCTCAGTCTGGAGGAGATCAAGCTGTGGTAGATCATTTTTTTGTGTTGTGTACTGAACATAAATGAGCATCTTCTCAGTGAACCCACCACAGGAGTTAACCTACGTATTATGTGTTCTATGTGTTTTTCCCAATTCAATCTTTCATCAATATACAACCCTAGATATTTGTGCTGTTTCACACGATCAAGTGAAATATCATCAAACTTGACTTGTATTCCATGGAATGGCTTGTTCTTCTGCCTCATACACATATATACAGTCTTGTCTACATTTATGCTCAGTCTGTTATAACGCAGCCAGTCAGAATAATGAAGCAGATCAGCATTGATAGTCGATTCCAGTTCCTCCAAAGATCTTCCTGAGTACACCATGACAGTATCATCCGCAAAAGAGAAATATCTTGATCTCGAACCCATCAGATTTACATAGAGCAAATACAGCAGTGGGCCCAATACTGAACCCTAAGGGACACCCATGTTAACTGTGCGCCTTTTACTTCTTTGTTTATTGATACTGGTGTAAAGAATTCGATTTTTCAGGTATGTTTCAAGAAGTCTATAAGCTGTCCCTTGAAATCCCATTCTGTACAACTTCTTCAAAAGTATACATATCTACATTCACAGTATCAAACGCCTTTTGCGAGTCTATAAAAACCAGTACAACATAATGACCCTTGTTAATTTCAGTAGACGAATTCTAGCAGATCAACTGCAGCACTTGATGTACATTTAAACAACGAAATTTGGTATAATTTCAAGTGAAACCGGAAATCGAACGGAACTTAAGTTTTTTCTAAGAATTTATCATATCATATGAGTTTATAGGCTTTGCCTAAACTTTAATCTTTGTTCAATAATAATAATAATAATAATAATATCTCCCTACAAAATTGTGCTATACAACTTCAATGTTCATCTCGAGTTTTTCTTTGAAATATTCAAACCAACGTTCTTCGCGAACCACCCTGTATATACTAAACTGAAAGGCTTGTACGATCCTAAAAGATATTCTTCATTCCGTACACAACTAGCTGCCTCGAACACTCCAATATTTAACGACCCATTTGTCGCAACCAGCAACACCACAACAGTCTAGAATAAACTTCAACCTTTTCGTTTTCCCTGATCCCACAGATCGATGGCAATATCTGTGCAATGACGTGCGATGCAAGTTCAATGTCAAGGGTTTCGCGTTCTGTGCTCTGGCGTTCATTCCCCACAGATGCGGGCGGATCATGTGGCGATAGCCATGCGCTCGAAAACTTTTAAGCCGGTGAATTCCTGCACGGAAACAGTGCGCTCGACGGAGAAGAGATTACTTTCCTCCCGGTTCGCGTGTTCGTATTTTGTTTTGATTGTTCTGGTGAACTATATAAGTAGCTGAGAGGTGGATTCGCGGCTCATGCGACTCTGTGTATTTTCACGGTTGTCGCTCTGGGTCTTGACTCTGAATTTTCTAATTCTGTGATTTTACCGTGTATTTCTGTTTTTAAAGATTTTTGACATCGACTCTAATTTAATAGGAATGTTGCCTATATTTTGAAATTGCTTTTAATTTGTAGATAAGCCCTATATAAACCCGAAAAAAAAATATTTTTCGGCAACCGTCCGGGAAGTGCTCACTTCCCGGACGCTTTTTCTCTGAGAAAGTAGCATTTCCCGGACTAGGCCGGAAAAGAATCATAGAATCCATAGCAACCGAGATAACGGCTGACAGTTCATATTTATTTATTTTATTTATTTATTTATTTAATACATATACAATGTTCTACAGGTTTAAACCCAACTACAGAACAAGGAGCATAAGAAAAATAATGTTACATATTCTGAGAAAAAAAAAAAAAAATAACAAAAAATGCTCAGTCAGTCAAAATAATGAGATCTGATATTTGAAATGGAACAATTAAAAATATCCAAGTGAGAACTTACAGTATTACAGGCATCACACAAATTATAAAGAGGTGAATACTTCAATGTATTCGTACGAGGTGTCGGCATATAAAATGTATTTCTAACTCTAGAGGATGGTCTTGGAATAGCAAAATTTAGTTTTTCGAGAATGCTAGAATCTTTAATGACTCCGTTTATTAGTTTGTGAGCAAATATAATTATATATGGAATTAGTTGTCAAAAATTTGCATGTTTTTTGATCGCAATCGCAATAAAATATGGAAAGCAGCAGCGATAGTGTTATTTTACATGGTTGCCGAAAAAATATTGTACGCAACACGCCCGAAAATGGTTTTTTTGGACTCACAGACTTTCAGGACTCGCTTACGCTCGTCCTGGAATTTTGTCTATTCGTCCAAAAAAACCCTATTTTCCGGACTTGTTACGTAAATTACTATTTCATGGAAAAATATAGAAAGTACCAATAAAAAATACGTAAATAAAAAAAGTTTTCAAAATTCCCGCTGAAACGCTCCATTCTGTCAAGGTATTATGGTGACCCACTGCATAATACGCTCTATTAGTGTGACGTCATACACCGCCATTTTTTGTTCTTCTGTCAGTATTCGGAATCCATACAAATAAATTGTCATTCAAATTAGTACGGTGCCGTTGAGGGGGATTGGCTTATTTTCATAAATAAGAGTATTTGAGGAACGATTTCAGTATTAATTGATAGACATAAGGAACGAGGTTAATACCAGTAAGTTTGAATCCTGTTTCATTCAACAGATTTTGTAAAAAGCCGTGTTTATTAGTTGAACTTCAAGTTCGATCATACAGGCATTAATATCGTTCCTTCTGTCTATCAATTATTAGTAAAATCATTCCTTAAATAATCTTATTTATCAAAATAAGCCAATTTCTTCAACGACAACGTACTGATTTGAATGACAATTTGTTTGTTTGGATTCCGAACACTGACAGGAGAACTAATATGGCGGTGTGTGACGTCATCACTAATAGAGCGTATAGAGTCACCACCATAGACAAACTAACTAGTTTATCTATGATCACCACGAGCTAACGGTCTGTCAAACGTAACTGATATCAGCTGATATTGACAGTCAATTCGGTTTGATTATATAATCTGACGTTCTAAACCATAGATAAACAAGTTCTAGATAAGATTAGTTTGTCTATGTTCTAAACGTTTCAGTGCTATGATGTCAAATTGCCCTAATTGGCGTTCGCAGTCACTTGCTAGTAACACAATTTAAATCAATTTTATTATATTGAATTCGAGATATAAGATAATGAAAATGCTATTTTAGTATTTTAAAAAGGCCTTCAATGTGGAAAATCTAAATTCATTTAATTTTATTATATGACGCAAGACGCAACATCCCTATTGACAAATTTATGATATGCGTGAAAGATGATGAATTAAATATCTCGAATATTCGAATATTCTAAATCGAATATTCGAATCAAATGAAGATTCGAAAATTCGAGGTGCTATCACTGTACTACACATGGAAAGGAACAACTAAAAGAGGAATAATAGCAAAAGAATCAAATGCGTTTAAATGAGGAAGTTGGTAAATGGGTGCTGAAATGGAATGCGCACAAATGGAAAATTTTGCCAGTTGTATATCAGCTTCAATAAACTCTTTGAATTCACCAGCTAGTTGCTAAAATATATTTCCAAAGTGTTCCGTTCAATAATCACTCGAAATGACATATCCAAGATCCTTATTATGGAGGGCAGAAGGAAAGAGAATAATATAATCTTTCTGTTTCAAAAATGTGGCGCTAGTCTAGCTACTACAGAATGAATTCTATAGGAAACGTCAAAAGGTACTGATAAATCTAAATTGAAATAAAAAGATGTAAATAAGAATCATAAAAACCTAGTACGGAAACTCAAAACTCAAAACAAAACAAGAATAAGAACGGAATGTGACTTTTCAAGAGCTTTTTTTGAATATAATAATGGACCAGATAATAAAAAGTGTAAATGAAGTTAATGCCGGTTTTAGAATGAAAAATCGTTACCTGAGAATACTCTGCTATGCGGATGACGTACTCCTGATGGCTGAAAATGAAGACAACCTACAGCGCCTCCTACACAATTTCAAATTGGCACCACAGAAACTTAATATGGAAATCTCTTGCGAAAAGACCCAATCTTTGGTAGTATCCAAAGAGCCGATAAATTGCATGCTGGTAGTGAATGGACACATTGTGCATCAGGTAATGAATATGAGCTATTTGAGTGTGTAAATATCAAGCGGGAGATGTTTGGCCAATGAAGTGAATAGTCAGGTGAAGAAAGCCGCAAGAATATCAGATAACGCTGAGAGACAGAAACAGAATACGCAATAAGGATACTCTGCGAGAGTTGGGAGTACAGGATTTTGTCAGGTGGGTAAGAGAAAGACGCTTTTGAAGAAATCACGTAGATCAGATGGGTTCAGATCGAATTGCAAAGTGGGCCAAAACACAAAAACCAGGCACTAGATGACCAGTTGGTGGGCCCCCAAAACGTTGGTACGATAGCTGGACGTCAACGTCGCAAGAGGCTAGATGACAGAATTGACAGGACTCCGTCTTATTATAAAAGAAAGAAGAAGAAAGCTAGAAGTAAACAGGAGTATGGAGGGTTGAGATAAGGAGAATAATCTTCCCTTTTAAAAAGTCCGTTGTACTCACCTAAATTGAGGGCGCGAGTATAGCTAGGGGTGAATTCATTGGAAACCTCATTCGGTACTGATATAGATTGTTTATTGTTTACCCTCTATCTACAGTATTGCCTCCTAAATTCCTTTTCTGCTGGACACTCTCAACACTTCTACCATTAGAGATTGGGTTGGTTACCGTCTATCTATGTATACTAGCGCCATTGTGCAGAATTTTTGAACCATTATTTATCCTTTTTTGCTGGACACTTTCTCAACAGTTCTCCTTATCTCCAAAATCCTTATGTAAACAAAATAATACTACAATAAAAATACTTATGTTTTCAAAATTGAATTTGAATTTTTTTCTCAATTTTTTATTGCACAATGTACAGGTCGGGTAAATTCAGATGTTTTAGCACTATAATTTTTAAACCAGGGGAGATAGACAAAATCTGATACCCATTTGCGTTTTTTTTTTCTAAGAAAACAGTAAGAGTAGTGTTCATTTTTGGCCATTTTATTTCATTTTCGAGGCCAACTCTTTTGTTTTCGAGTTATAAGCGAAAAATGGAAAAATGGCGATATCGAAAATAATGTATATCTCCGCTAATATTGATGATAGAGCTCAGAAATCAATACATTATGCAGGCACTTTTTACGTAGAATCCAGTAACAAAATTTTGTTCTTTATTATTAAGTGTCATCTGGTCAATATTAATATTGAATAAAGGTTTTTTACCCATTGATTCAATTATTTTTTTTTTTGCAGTGAGTCGGCTACATTGCGAGAGCGAGTCTTTCAAGATGGACCTCATTTTAGACATCAACACCTGGTTGTATCCTATGGAATTAGGTGAGTAAATTTCATTCAATCTTATGAAAACCGATATGTCGTGAGTAGATACTCGACATCAGACTATCTATTGTTATTTATGCAACAATTCAATTGAGAGAACTCTAGACTAATAATAGAAGAGGAAGAACCCTTCATTTATATGATGTTGAGAGAAACGGTGTTTTACGAATAAGCATTCCGAAACAATGAAGGAGATTCTTTGTTTAAAGTAAGGTGTTTTTCCATAGTAATCTGAAACCGTGTTGCTTCCGAGATAAGTTCTGAACATTATTATTTTTTTAATTCTATTATTTATATTGAGAGCGCTTCTAAATCGCAGTATTCGATTCAAAAGAACATATTACAAGAATACGAATCGGCATGAATGAAATAACTCAGTATCAAATCCTCAAAAATATAGTTTTTCGGCAACCGTCCGGGAAGTGCTCACTTCCCGGACGCTTTTTCTTTGAGAAAGTAAGCATTTCCCGGCCTAGTCCGGAAAGTACGTACTTCCCGGACTAGGCCGGAAAAGAATCATAGAATCCATAACAACCGAGATAACGGCTGACAGTTCATATGAAATTAGTTGTCAAAAATTTGCATGTTTTTTGATCGCAATCGTAATAAAATATGGAAAGCAGCAGCGATAGTGTTATTTTACATGGTTTCCGAAAAAATATTGTACGCAACACGCCCGAAAATGGTTTTTTTGGACTCACAGACTTCCAGGACTCGCTTACGCTCGTCCTGGAATTTTGTCTATTCGTCCAAAAAAACCCTATTTTCCGGACTTGTTACGTAAATTACTATTAGTTCCAAGGCTGGCGGGAGTAATTTCGGCGTTTTAAGCAAATAATTTTTCGGAGCCCCTGCTGAAAAATCATCGATAACAATATGACTTCTCTCATAAACACAAAGAGAGTAATGGGGAATTCTGTTTATATTGGCTAGGCTGTAATGTGTTATTTATTACACAGGCTGCTTAGTTGAAGACGGTTTAGAGATTTTTATTGCAGGGAGAATTAATAAACGCAGCGTAGAGGAACAACCTTTGTTGTTTTTAAGAATCAGGAATGAAATATGAAAAGGCGGCCAGCAAACTGGGCCGAATTAACGCCCTCCAAATAGAGGCGCCTGAAACGGTCGCTACAATCTGTAAATCAAAGAGGTTTTCCCAAATAAAGAAGATCCCATGGCATCGAAAGAGAATCGGGACATTTTCTTCGATCTTGCATTTTTATTTTTGACAATAAACCTTTGAAACGTTCGAGAAAAAAATTTAACCTCCTCACACTCGACAAACTAATATAATATTTAATATTATGCTGCCGAGTTTCAACCCGAATTATACGTTTAATATTTCTAATCAAATCATAAAAAATGTCTTCCCCGGAGAACTCCAAAATTAAAATCTACCCGTGCACCGTTAAAGCTTTACCCGTCATTTCGAGTAAGTAAGTAAAAGAATCAACGAATCCAATTTAAGTATTCACGAATGATAAAGTGAACAACCTAAAAGCATTAAGTCTGAAACGTTATTGTAGATTAGATTAAGAGTGTTCGTTTGGCTCGTACAGCCTTTCCGCAATGCGATCAATAATATATTTCGAAACACTCTACGAAATAGGATATTTCCCACAAAGTCTTCTGATATATTCTGTCTTATGAAATTTTGATTATGAATTACATAGATGAATAGATCCTTTGCATACACAATGAACCAACTTTCAAGGGACAAACTTCGACATAGGAGTTTAAGGAGAAAAATAAATACATGTTCCCTATTTTGATAACAACTGATTTTATTCCGTTACTCTAAAGTAAAGTTCATTCAGGGGATTGGTACTTGGGTTAGATTTTTTTTTTTTAATCAATAACTATTTCGTGATGATTACCGACTCACTAGGTGAGTTTTAAAATTGTACATTAAATTTATCTATGTATAGAAAATATATATATTGGCATGACAGTTGATCGGGTGATTCATAAACCTGAATCCTGCTGATGTCGCTATATCTCGACGACGACTGGATGGAAGGCGAATTGAATCGTGAGATCACCGATAGTGATATAGTTCCCTTCCGACATTAACTTCCTACTAACATTTGATTCTGGGTGAAGGGCTTCCTCGTATGCGGTTGGAACTTTCAGCTTCCTCGGTAGCTCATCGTAGAGCGCTGGACTAGTGAATCGGAGTTTCGGGTTCGATTCCCGCTCGAGTAGGTACTTTTTCTGGAATTAAAAATGGTCTGTCATAACTCTTATATTATTCTTATATATTCCAATAAATCTCTTCATTATTTTCAGACGAAAAATCGAGTATTCTTATCAAACATCAAATAAGAAACTTTTCATTTACCATTTTTCGCCTCGAGTAAAAAGTTATGAGTATTTTATGTTTTCTTAATAGGCTAATGCACTTCTGTTCCTTTGATGTTTACACCTCCTAGAAAATATGAAACTCAATCTTTGTGAACGTAGAAGTTCTATGAATTATATTATTTATTTCAAAGAACGTTGCCAGATCAATGAATAATGTGCTTAAATTTGCTGTAGATCACACCTTGAACTAGAGATTCACGGCTTGGCTTGATATTCATGCTACTTGGCTTGAGCTTAACTTGAAATCAACTCAAGTTTAAGTCAAGTAGTAGTTTTTCAATGTCAAGTCAAGTATATATTTCTTAAGTACTTGACTTGACATTGAAAAACTACTACTTGACTTGAACTTGAGGTGATTTCAAGTCAAGCTCAAGCCAAGTAGCTTGAATATCAAGCCAAACCGTTAATCACTATACCTTGAACATTAAAGTGGACTCTCGTCCAGTCGAAACACCACGGGACTAAGATTTCTCTTCGAGTTCGGTATTTCGAGTTAGACTGGTCATTCTTGATTAAATTCGTCCTACAGAAGTAATGAGATATAGAGGAAAACCAAATGAAAATTCGAGATTTAGAGGTGAATAATAGTGAAATTTATCCCATATACTAGGAGTAGATCGTACATATTTGGATGATTTCACTGGAAAATAAATTGACTTCTCTACGTGTAAACAGATGCCAATTGACAAATTCTAAATATTTTAAGAATTTTCATTATGAAGGAGTCTGATTCAGACCCGAAAACGTCAAGAGAGTAAATTAATTCAAAGTGTTAATTTTCGTTTATTTTTGGGCAACCTTTTTTCAACTGATTTAGATGCTCCTGATAAATTAGGGCAAGAATTTCCGCAGGAGCATTTCATTCCTAGGACTTTGCAGAGTCCTTGGGGATTCGGGATAAAAAACATTTAACAAAAGATGTATTTCCTACAGCCTTTACAAAACTAAACGATGCAATTATTGAACCATTAAATATGATCAATTCGCTGACACATTACTACTTGAGAGGCGGGGTTTCGAATTAACTACATACTTACTTTGAGTTATAGAACTAATTTTTGCGGGTCTCTTCTTCGACTTGGACAGGTTTTCTTTTTTGAAGGGATTGGAAATACTTCGTGTTATCAAGGATGTCGAGTTAATGAGAGTCGACTATATTATGAACTGAGAGGAGGTACATTTGCTAAAACTGTTTGTTACGTTATAATCCAACGATTCAGCCTTTCCTGCCTCGGAGTCCAATAATGATGATTAAATTAATTTAACTATCGAGAAACATTCGAAAATGAAAATGACGTTACTAATAAATGCATAAAATTATGACAATCGATTCGGACTCGGACAGTAATTTATTTTATAATTATGTCAGTAGGTCAGTAGGGCTATTTCAGAAATATCATTTCATATCAATTGGTTTAATGAAATATAGACAAAATGTAGGTGAAACGAGGTTTTATTCATATTTTGTTATCAAATTCTAATTTAGAATCATTGATTCTGTGGCAATCTTCGAAAAAATTATCTATGGCGCGGCAACATGGCTTTAGCATTTTCTTGCTCAGGGATTTTTAGAATGTTTCACTGATTTTATATGATTTCACCTTGAATATCTTCAATAATAATTCAATTTACAAAAAGAATACAGTATTCTGATAGTGAGTTTGAATTATCTTTTATTGCTTTCTTATGCTAATTCCGTGTATTATTATAGATTGGCAAGGCTAGTAACAGAAAACTTCACAATGAAGTTCATTTCATTCTGAAAGATCATGTTGAAGCAATGAAGAAAAAACAACTGAGACAAATCTGGTAGAATGAATCTGATGTACAAGTATTTTATTTTATGGGTGGAATATATAGTTAAATTGAATGTACAATTTTAAGACAAACTAACCCTGTTGATAAGAAAAATATATTTCGAATTGGAAAAAAAATCTGACACATCATTAACTTTGTGAAAATTTCCATATTTGAATACTTAAATATTTTGACAAACAAAAGTGCTCTTATAAAAATTTCATAAGAGCACTGCGGAAGGAAAAGAAATTAATATAAAATATGATTTGAGCTGGCAACGATGTTTTTATGTAAAAACCAACTAACCAATAGAAAGATTTGTTGGATTTCATAGTATTGTTGAATAATAAGGAAAGGTCGAAACGAACTCATAACAAAGTGTAGGTTGCTATTGTATTGAAGAGTCAACTACATTGGTCCAATTGCTTGGAATCTGCGGTCCCTTGATCTCAATTGATTCATTTCTACTTCTGCTCTCTACTTCTCGCACACTTTATTCAAGCTACGGTCGAATTAGTTTTAGAAATTCGGAATGCAACGAATGATAAAGACAATTGAATTCATTCTGCCTATGAGCTATTCATCAATATTAGAGATGCAGTACACTACGCTGCACTAAACTATAGGTCTTTTAATTGCCGTGTGCACCAAGTTGCTTACTACTACCGGGTTAAGTAGTACCAGGTCCAATTTTATTCTGGTATAAATTTTATTCCGTGCGCACCGAAATTTTATATGAAAGGATTAGAAATGCCCGATTATAACCGGCAAACTACACAGTTCTAGGGATTTTCGCGCCTCTGTAAATATTCCTGTGGGAATAGGGATGTTGCGTCATATAATAAAATCCAATTAATTTAGGTTTTCCACATCAGAGGCCGTTTTTAAAATATCAAAATAGCATTTTCATTAACTTATTTCTCGAATTCAATTTAATAAAATCAATTTAAATTGTATTAATTCTTATCGACTAGCACGTGACTGCGAACGCCAATCAGGTCAATTTGACGTCATAACACTAAAACGTTTAGAACATAGACAAACTAATCTTATCTAGAACTAGTCTATCTATGGTTTAGAACGTAAGATGATATAATCAGACCGACTTGACTGTCAATATCAGTTGATATTAGTTCAGTTTGACAGACCGTTAGCACGAGGTGATTATAGATAAACTAGTTGGTGATGACTCTTTTATGCAGTGACGCGTTTTAGCGGGAGTTTTGAAAACTTTTTTTATTCACTTATTTTTTATTGGTACTTTAATTTTTCATAAAAACATTTTTTTTCGTGTTTATATAGGGCTTATCTACAAATTAAAAGCAATTTCAAAATATAGGCAACATCCCTATTATGATCACGATATAGTATATCTTTATACTCTGACTCAATCATAAAATAATCTGTGACAATGTAGTGATTACTTAAGAATTAAAAATGAAAACGACTGAGACCTTAGAGAATGTAAAAAATCTTATTCTTCATTGGACTAAAGAGCAATCGCCTTTGAACAGATCGCTGTTCATTTCGTCGCCAATGTGTAATTTTCGATTGAATGGTATCGAACGATAAGATTCGACAATTCTGATGGCGAATCCTTCCTCAAATTTGATTCTGTCCGTCCGTATACATGATAACTTAATTGATACCCATTTAAATATTATTTGGGCTTCAATTAAATAATTTTATTTCGTGTGCATCGAGCATTCGGTGGATTAGTTTATGCCCGATTATAACCAGAAGGGACCTAGGATAGGTGTTTTCGGTTGAATCGATCAACTGTAATTCTATTAAATTGGGATAATGAAACACCGGATTTCTTAATTAATATATTGAATTTGGCTGTACAAGTTATATGTTTACAAGGTAACAGCTACCAGCGTACTGGTCTATGGTACCCCAATTTCCTGGGGATGTTAATCGTCGCCTTGGATTCTGCATACCAAAGCGCAATCCAGGTCCCTGATTGGTCCACGTCTTTGTTCCTTTGTTCCTTGCCCTAAGATGTGACTTCACGATGACCATATGTAGCGCCAACGTGACGCCGATGATGTTTCTGTTCTATTTTCAGCCCTCGCTGTACCTGCTGGGGTTGGTTTCTCGACCTAAACGCGTCTTTCTGATTATTAAACTGCCCGTAGAGTTTGCGTGAAATTCACTTGACGCAACAATAGGCTCGAATTTTGAATGCCGCTGTAACTTTGTTTATGCTGAGTATTACAATTTTGTGATCGCAATTACTCAGATACCAGAGAAACTGAAAATAAAACCTTAGGTACATATTATCAAGGACAGGCATATCCAGTGACTGAAAATTTTTTTTATTCCATTTTTCTAGCATTATACATAATAAACATGAATAAACTCTCTTAGTATTAATTTTATAATAGTTAGGAATCGAACAAGATGAAGTATGGCTGACGGAAGTAGATGAATAAATAGAGTTTTTTTCGGAAAACAAAACAATATGTCATGCAATAGTAACATTCAAAGGGAAGTCTAGCTATTCAGCTTAACCCCATAATGATGTTCAAAGTGAAGTTTATCTATGATTTTGTCAAATATATTGCTTCAAATATTTTCAGTACAAAGATCAGATGTTAATAATTCTATCTAAGTGTTAACATTCTTGTTGTCCTCTCTGTGCTCATTTATTAACACTTTTATTGGTACCCTTGTATAGCGTAAAGAAAATTTACTTTAAAATTGGTCTGCAATACAAAGAATAGTAAGTCGATTGACTGAACAATGCCGTCAATAAATTCTTCTTAAATTTTTCTCAGTATTCATAAATGAACACTGTTTTTCAGAAAACAATTTAACAATTTCAAAACGCTCCATGACTAAAAGACATAATCTAGTGCACACAAATGACATAAGAAATGTCAAAAATAATACAGTGTTGCCATGATAACCATTTCAAATTGAATCATTCTTATTGGAAAAACCTATAGGTTTAAGATGGCCAAAAACCATACTACATTGTATAGAATGGTTTTGTTTTGAGATTAATTTTTTTATCGACCGTTGAAGTCATTCTACAATAAGTAGACCACTCCGTATACAAACCATAAACCATTATTGTACTCGCCAATACATTAATCTCAAAACTGCGATTTAATAGCTCCAAGAACCAGATTGATGAACTCTTTTCTTCATATTTGTTTTATTTTTTTTATACTTCTTGTGTTTCAACGATATTTTTTATTGTATCTCATACATGAAATTTCTGTTTAGTTCTTGTGGGGTTATAGGCTTCGACACCCCCCCTTTCTCTATTGCAATAATAATAATAATTTCGACCCGAAAATTTCCGCGGAATATAATCCATAGAATTGCCCTGTAGACGTCTTGAGATTCATTAATTGGTAATTATGCAATCCCAGGTTTATAGGAGGTTATTTCCGGGTTTGTATTTTAATGCCACGCGTCCGTACCCCAACGCCAACCCTACGGCTGTTCCGGTTTCCTAAATGTCAAAGGTCACCCGAACGATATTTAGGTCACGGGATACGTGAGGCTTCTGAAGGGGAGAATCCTGATTAAGTTATTTCATTGATTCGTTTCGCCTACCTTTCTACTTGTTTTTGGCTCGGGGGGGGCTATTTTTAGGGGTATTTCTGTTGATACCAGGTCTAAATTTGGTTCAATTCCGAAAATAAAATTTCATCATTTCTTGCTCTTGAGCTCTCTTTCACCGGACAGATTGTTATATAATTTCGTCACAATTCAAGTATGTTCGATAACTCGCGAAAGAATATCGCTAGAAATTTTCACGTTCATGGGTATAATTCGATTAGGGGTTTCGTAAATATGATCGTTCGAAATTTTATTGAACTGTTAATTTCAAAACTTCGATCGAGATAAAAATTTGTATTTGTATTCGAACAAAAAATATCAATATTTCAGTGTCAACAGATCCAATCTAGTTGAAATTTCGCGTGTATGTAGGTATATACATAGTGTAACAAAAGTTCGTTAAAATATTCAAATGACATATTCCTGAGTCAATTAGAAAAAGTCACTATAAACATGGGCTAGCAAACGCTTTGTTTTCGAGATACAGGATGTTTTTTGTAGTTCTACTTATTTATTATGATTATACCAGTTTATAAAATTCATTAATATTAGCTGCAGATTGGGTAAATAACTACCAAAACTTATAATTGATTCATTCATCACAGCCTACTTACTGGATCTTTATAATAATTGGGATTTTCCTGAGGATTACTAGAAAATTGTTCAAAATATTTCTCTCGAGATCGGTAGCAGATACAACAAAAGTACAAGAATCCAAAAAGTGTAGTACTGGACAGGAACTTCTTTTTACATTTTTCTAAACTACCCGATGTTCACTAAAAAAAAGCGGGAAATATCACTCTGTAAGTTTGCATTCAAAATTAACATATCACATGATGATAACTTTGAAATGGAATATCTTTGTCAAATTTGAGTTAAAAATCTTGTGAAGGGAGGTCGCTATGAAAAAAAAACTTAAAAAAAATCAAACTTTCAACATCCTATATCTCCGAAACTAAATATATCCGGACACAAGTTTGTATGGACTTTTTTCTTGAAATTGTCTCAGGAATATGTCACTTGAATATTTCAACCCTGTTTCACCCTGTATAGCAATGTGAAAGTTTTGAAGTATAAAACTTTGTATTGATACTGTCGTTCAAACCATAGTTAATTCAATTTAAGCATTCAATCAAAAGATGACGAGGAAGTCACTGACATGAAATATCTAATAATAATATAATAATATAAGGAGCGTTCATTATTTATGTTTCAATGGCATCCTTGGATATACCTTTATATAGTTCTGCGATATTCGAGGAACCAATTGACGCATGAATAAAAGAGCTCTCAAAAGATCCTTACTTCTGTTCTTCACGGCAGATCTTGCTACATTTTATTAGTGATACCATATGAAGATTATCACGTTCTATAGTTTCAAACCTGTTTATGTTGAAATTCAGATTTTACAAAAAAAAATCATAAATATTTGAAGGTTAGGGCTTGGTCATTGAGAAATTCAAGAAGAATTCTTGAACGACTTCATTCAGTTAACCGAATCACTATTCTTCGTATTGTAGACAAAGATAGTGAATTTTCTTCACATAATACAAGAGTACCAGAACCCAGTACTAAGCCGTACTTGTGAATAGTGATTTCATTCGAATCATGTTCCTGTATCTCGAAAACAAAGCGTTTGCTGTTTGAAGACTTCTTTTCTTGAAATTATTCAAGGAATTTCTCATTTTCGTTTGAACCTCCAATTTAGGAACACGCTGTATTGGTATATACAAGGGTTATTGGCGTATGAAAGACGAGCGCTCAAAGCTCCTGACATCATTGATTGCCTCATCAGAGTAATAAACATATATAGAGGGAGCATATGTCATTTTCAGTAAGGAAATCTTGTCCCCAACATGAACTATCAAATTTGACGTGAAGTGCGCGGAAATGAAAACAAATCAGTGATACGATATGTCACATAATTCGCGAGTTTCTCCACAAAGAACGCACTTCTTATGTCCCATAGTGAATCAACGTTTCATATTAACTCAAAATATATTGAAATAAATACCTAAATATATCAGAAATTCAGAAAACAAAGTTCGAGCGCTCAAATTCACATATTTAATCGGGAATCACTCAAATAAATATATCTTATTCAATATAATATACATTCGTTATGATATAGTAAAATAGTGGATTTGAAAATATATCACAATCCAACAATGTAATCAAACCATGTTGGGGACATGTAAAAATTGCGTTTACTTCCTCTATCTAGGTTAATTACTGTACGAGAATATCTATTCCAAATTTTAGTTGAATATCTTGAGAAACAAATTCTACATCCTGTATCTCAAAAACAAAGCGTTTGCTGTTTGAGGGCTTTTTTCTTAAAATTATTCAAGAAATCTGTCATTTTCGTTTGTACCTTCAATTTAGGAAAGCCCTGTTTATACAAGAGTCGAATTGGCGAATTGACCCCATTCTGTTTTTTCGTATCCTTCTTTTGAATGAAAATCTGATGGTTTTCAAAGGTTTTGGAAAGTTGGTATCCTCAAATGAAATATCTCTATTAAAATTTAAGAATTCTCTGTAGACATTACTTGATGGAATTTCATTATTAAATGAAATAAAACGAAATTAATTTTCACAAATGAATATTTACAAAAATAGTATCGTCAAACACTGGAGCTTCTTCATATCAATTTTACATTTCGACCGATCAGTTCAAATCATCAGTCGAAATGTAAAATCCACCTAAAGTGTTGGCGAAATAATTGTGGTAATCATGAAGAATAGGTATATTACCTTGGGACCTTCGAATCCGCTACGCCAAAATATCAGCTACGTTGCCAGATCGAAAAATTAATCAGGAAATTAAAGTAAGAAGTATTCCATTAATTCTCGCTATCGGTCGCGAAGTTATAATAATATCTTTATCTCTAAATATTTATTCTTATTCTGAATACGACTGTTAATGCTACACAAAATTCATCCTGCAGTCAAGTTTATGGAAATGCATCGACCACTGACAGAACTCTAAATTGAGTGTTCAAAAAAATACATTGTTATATCAACATTGATTCACGTATATAATTTTCTAAGCCAAATGTAATTAAGAATCTTTTTTGTGAATCAGACGGAGCACTTGTTAGCAGAGGTGAGGCTTTCTGTGCTCAGTTCTTTCCTCCGTAAGCTCTACGTACAATGTGATTGAAATATCCAAATAAATTTTCTGAAATAAATGTTTATTTTCAAGAAGATTATTGAAAACTAGGAGCTCCTAATTGAATGGTAGTGATATATTATCATCAAACAGCCCTCTGCTTGACATAAGCCTTCCCTAATAACAACGAATAAATAAATACTGTTTTCTATCTGGCAACGTAGCTGCCAATTTGACGTAGAAAATTGGTCTTTCGATGGTCTCAAGGTCATATACCTATTCTACGTGTTGACCATAAATGTGCTTATATAAAAATTTGTGAAAATTAATACTGCTCAATTTCATTCGCTATTCAAGGTGTTTAAGTTGTCTCGTCTTCTAAGGAATAATACTTTCAGAAAGATCCCATCAAATATAGAATTCCTTTTACGGAACGTCCTTTTCCCTCCGCACGTGCATTACGTAACATCTCCGTCGATCCTGCCGCATACCCGAGATAAGTTCCCTCTGCCGCCCACGCGATCCAGCGCGAGATCGCAAACGCCCGGACGGACGGAACCCTCGTGCGCGCCTATCGACCGCATTTCGCGATTCTCGCCTCCGTTCTACTGAGAACGCCTGGGCGAGCGGAGCGGTGGAAGGAGGCAGGCCCCCCAAATCCCACCGCCCCCCTCGGCGGCGTTCCGAACGTTGAATATCAAGTTCATTGCCAAGGCTGGGCATGTTACTGCGCCTGCGCGCGCCGCGATGCGCCTAGAGAGGGCCTCTCCGCGAGAGAAAAGGTTGCGTAACCGTCGAACATCAAACAAAACAAAACTTCTCCGATCGGTCCCCCGCTCACCTATTTTATCCCAATTTCCCGATTATCGCCCGGTAACGCCAGAATCGGCCGATCGAGCGAATTCGCCCCGCCGATCCGATCCGCGAAATCCGGCTCGAAGGACCAGTAGGCCGATGCAGATGTTCCGCCTAAATTCGCGTCTCGCTCCTCTTCTTTTTCGCCTCAGCATCCCGAGATCCTCGTGTGCGTCTGCGGCGCAAGGTGACCCCCAATTGTTTTTTTAAAAACCGCCAAGGTCGCCGGTTTTATGCGGCAATACTAACACTCGTATCGGCCGCTTAGTAACAGAACCGACTGACCGCGCAACATGAGTTCCTATACGTGCGTAAATATTTTTGTTGTGCGATTTTATAGGTGCTTGTGCATCGTCGCGTTTTCCACTAGGTTATGATCTTTCTGGTACATATCTCGGGGAATGTGTGAGAAACGATGTGAAAATATGTGACTTTATTTTTTTTTGTGTTTTTGTTGTTGTTGTTGATGGGAGGATGAATCGTTTGCGGTGGAATGCTTGAAGGTAATGATTTTTCGAAACAAAGGATTCGACGTATTTCGATCGATCAGTGTTGACGTGTAGCCATTTGGATTTTCTGTCTGGAAAATGTTGGCCTGAAACCACGCAACTTGAAATTGGGATGTTTCGATATAGATTAAGCCGTAAAAATTTGATTGATCAATGCAGAATGCACGTACTTGTGACGATGATTGGAATGACTCAACATCGATCGATTGTTCGCGATATTTATTGAGATGAAAGAATTTCGCACCTTATGATTGAAATTTATGATCTATTAATGGCTGATATTTCAATCGATGTTTTTAGTTCTGCAAAATGTCGGTGGAAGGAAACTTAGAATTTGATTATATCTACGATAGGCACGATAAAGTGGCATTCATGGATAAATACAGGATATTAACAAACTCGACGACTAGCTTTCGCCAAAGATAACAAGGGTCCGATTAGTTTTTATGTGAATTATACACTATAGTAATATATTCGAATATAAAATTGGTCTAATGAAATCATAAACAAAAAGTGACATCTGTAAAACATGTCGAATCTTTTGGTTTGAAAGCAAGCATCATATAAACTTGACGGGAATAATTGTACAATCTCGGAGAAAATATGGTCCTTCTTTTGAATTCACTATTCATGCTACCAGTACCATAATATTTTTCTGTGATGCTGTACTATTTTGTTGATACCACACATGGTATTACAACATAACAATCAGATGTTTTGGCTTATTTTCAGTGATAAAAATAGTTCGAGCACTAATTAACCTCACTAAAATGGCGTTTTGGATAATGTAAAATCTGAAAATCGCATAAACAGAATACTGTAAACCATCTGAGATCTATTGAGAACAGATGTATCGATTTTATACAACATACGGTTGCCATATTGCATCTTACCTCCTTTTGTTTTCCATGACTTGTCATTAATGATCTTTACAACTTGAATGCATGATTTAGAAATCGCCTAACATTCTGATTATCTTTTACCTACCTCAAAGGTTCACTCCAAATACTTCAAGAGTTTAGAAACATTCGATTCGGAATTTGAAACTTATAACAATTTGCTTTGTTTGCACTCTGTTTTTCTCATTTTTGAAATGGTCTTTGATAAATCTTTCGGTGGCTGCTGGGCAATACAAAATTTTTCTAATTCTAGAAAAATGTGTTACAGAAACAATATTTAAGTGTTCTAGACAGAAAACACAATATTTGTTCAAAATCGCCGTTCTACAATATAAAATGAACAAAAACTTATCCTTCCAATATAGGTACCCAAGAATGTGTTATAGGTGGAAAATCAATAATCAATTGTTCAATCAATCCCTAGAATATGTATGACAACAGCTCTTTCATAATATAATACCATAACCTAACTTCTGCAATTCAGAGGAAATACATATCATACCTAAATAATTATGTTTTTGCGAGTTCTGAAATATATGATTCACTATACTAACAACATTTCAACCGTATTCTTTCGATGAAAAATTGTTATTTCGACAGTGTACATTTCTTTTCGAAAAAAAATGAGGAAGGCAGATTTCTGTTGATTTTTTTGTGAATAAACTATTATTATCAAAAACATCACTAATTCATCAGAAGGTTTGAATATTTCCTCAGCAGTGCAACTGATAATAGGACCATAATATCTCAAAATATTTTTTTCAAACTCTTTCATGTCTCTCAAAGCTATAATTGTTTTTCATAGAAACGGTGTTCTTGATGGGATATTCCGAAGTTTTCGATCAATTTGAATTTGTATGCTATTGGGTTCATTTAAGCTTTCAAAATGACCTACGTATTCCAAATACCTTGAAAATAATTCTCAATATATAAAAAAAGAACTACATCTCTTGGTATAGGGAAAATTTGGTATTTTGTGAAAATTTATGAAATACCTTGTATAATCATAGCATATTAATCATTTATAAATATTCACGGAAAAAGTGAATAATCTTAATTGTTTCAATAATAAAATTAAGAAATTCTCATTTACTGAGCCGAAAACTCATCATATTGAAAATACTCAAGAATACCCTTACAACTTTGCATTCAAAAGCATTTAGGTTGGCAGAATCAATAATACTTCACCCTTACTTATGTTGTGAAATTGTTCTTAAACAAACCAAACAAATAAACATTTTTTCCCAATAGGCTCTCTACAAACTACCATCAATTGATTGAAAATTCTTTCCTTGAGCAGATTTTTGAGAATCAACACTTCATAAAAATATTTTCACTCGGTTATTCGTTTTGCCTGATAATTTTAGAACAAACCGACAACAAAGATCACGTCTTAGCTGTCGCTGGTGGGAGGCCTAGGTTTTATGTTAAACTTAGTTATGAAATATTGATATGACTCAAGATTGCCATCAGTGATAAAAGATGTCTTGACATGTTTTAGATTTTCGCGAGATGATTATTATTTTTTTATCTTTCTCCATCATTATCTCCTATCATTAATTGGTGGAATTACATAATGGCGGATGCGCAGGTATACATTATTTTAAAAATATTCAATGACAATATTCATTATATTGATGACCGAAGTTGTTCTATACTGAAAAATGTTCAATTTCATAAAAAATCATTTCCCACATAAATCAACATTTAACTATAGATTCTTCTCATCAAATGAAACACCTTCTTCATTTACTACTTTTCCAGTTCGGCTTACGTGCATTAATAAGGATTTAATGATTACAAAATGTGCGTGTGTGTAAATTATTTCATTTATCTGGTTGGGCGTCGCCATACCCACGAATGATAAGAATGAATTTGCAGTAGATCACAGTTTGCATAATTATTAACTTAAAGGAGATGAACTTGCTCAAACGATGTGATCACTTTATTTTTTTTTTCCAGCGGCGTCGACAGCGTGGTCATTTTGCCGCGTTCTATTTTTATTTAGTTTCTAAACATTATTTCATGTATCTACGTCCTATATCTTGTGGTACATTCCAATTATCCTGAGGTATTTTATAATTGCATCGGTGTCCTTCAGTGCCTCTTTAATATTATCCGGGATTTTTTGTTGTTCACGTATAGGTTTGAGACGTTCACATCTAAATAAGTGATCGGTCGTCAGGGTAGTGTTGCACTGTTTGCAGTTCGGTGGTTTCAATCTATTGAATAAGTGTGAATGTGTAAGATGAGTGTGACCGAGTCGTAGACGGCACAACACGGTCTGTTCCCGCCTATCGTGCCTTCTTGGATAAGGCCATTTTTCCACTGTGGGTTGGATTTCGCGAAGTTGCCCATTATATGTTTCCCAATATTCTTGCCAGGCAGCGTATATTGTGTTCGTAATGGTAGTTTTGACGTCTGCGTAGGGATCACTTTATTATCTAGCAAGTAGCTTCTATTTCATCGTTTGCGTTGATGTAAAATAATCTTAAATATATTAATTTTCATTGGGGGACACTAGGAGAAACTATTATAAAATGAAAACAAGTTGTCTTACAAATTCATAAAATTAGGGAGATGGATTCGGATAACAGATAGTATTTTATTCCCTATGTTAGATAAAATGCACATGAAATGAGGTTTCATTGTTTTATGTCAACGGATCGAAAGCTTAACTATTCTGGTTAAATTTTAATTTAGAATCAATAATTCTTAAGCAGTCGATAAAATTCTATTTTGCATGTTCCTCCTAAAGAAGTGAATTATCTATGATTTAGTTCATACAAAAAAAAGCGCGGCAACATTGCCTTTGCATTTTCTTGCTCAGGGTTGGATCCATAATTCACCTTTAAAATTTAAGGAAAATTATAATTGAAGAATATGTCTCAGTTATAGGAAACTTCACACTAAAATCCATTTCATTCTGAATCATCATGTAAGCTACAACGGAACAATAGATTGCAAATTTAACAGAATGATAAATGCTTAGATAAATGAGAACAGTGTTAAATTTTCATGAGATAAATCTATGGTTAAATTTAATTGACAAAAAGACCCTGTAAATGAAAATACCTATTAAAATAATTTCATATATTTCTACGCTCTATTATTTTTTCTTTAAGATAACGTTCCTTCATCAGACATCAGTAAAAATTTGGTTTGCACACTATATATTTTTTTCTCATCGCTGATTCCTTCACGAAATCTTCAGCCATTCTTTCAAGTAATTCAATTTTTTCTTATGTTTGTCAATCAAGTATTAATTTTTCAGGCAGAGATTAATTGATATACATTATATTATATTTCTTTTTGTACCTTAGGCCGATTTCTTCTGGAATTTTGCTTGGGAAATTTTGTTAAGTTAATAATAATTATGGGGTTTATGAATGCAGCAATTGTGGATAATTTTTTCTGTTGCCTACTCCTGAATAAACTTTCTCCATATCTGGAAAGTTAATATTTGAACCAGCTCATAACAAGAGAAGTTCACAAAGAGTCATAATTATTTTTTTATCAATAACGTGTAACGAATTATTTAACGACTAATATTTCAATTTATGTGAGTAACACAGCATTTCTTCTTGCCAGTTTTGTACGCAGTTCCCACTCCTAACTTTTTCTGGGTGAATGTATTCTGAACAACTTGAGCTTTGTAATACTTAACATATACATTAATTCAATTGTCTGAGCAAGAAAGCGTGGTGATACTAAATGAAATATTTGTGAATTGAAAATCACGAAATTTTGAATGATTTAGATCGATGTGAAAATATGAATGTTGTTATAATGAATACAACGAAAGCCCATCTGTGTATTCCATTGAATTGATCCATATTGTATTTTTACAAAGTAACGTATGACAATGAAACCTATGAATAAAATATCAATATAAGTTGGAGGATGTAAATTACTCCACTCACTGAAAAAATATTTCCATTATTCTCTCTAGGGAAAACTTATTGTCCTTCTCCTCATGTATATTGTTTTTTATCTCGTAATAGTTTTGATTATTCTGCTGATTAGAAGTATTCACCTTGAAAACGGATATTTTCATTTATTTTATTTATTCGAATTTTGTAGGATTATAGTTTGAACAGATATTCGTGAAGTCATCACCTATATAGAATTAAGAAATAAAAACTTACATAATTCCTCTCTTAACTTGATTCATTTCACTTTTACGAAATAGCTATAGTATAACTCAAAAGAAAAGCTGTTCTCAACGTGCCCCAATAACTTTAATCGAAAATTCAAATCATTCTAAGGGTATTATTGCTAAAGACAGACATTTCAGCAGAGTTGACATTGAACTTGGATCTGAATTTATGCGAACTCCATTCAAGAGCAACCGAACCTCGTCCTTCCCCAAAGTTTCCGCTGTAGTACGTGACGAAAGGCATAGCTAAAGGGCGCATCCTTTCGGCTGCAGGACAGGCGCCCTTGCGCTAGGTCGGTCAGCTGATGCAGCTGTTATCGCTCGATATATCAACGACGACGCATTCGATAGTTTTGAGTTTTTTTTTCATGAAACGGGGCGCTATCCTTGGCACACATATCTTTAATTTTCAAATTGTATTTCGTAAATGCGCACATGTCTGTGATTTTCAAATTGTATTTCGTAAATGCACAATATCTGTAATTTTCAAATTGTATTTCGTAAATGCACACATGTCTGAAATTTTCAAATTGTATTTCGTAAATGCCCACATGCCTGTAATTTTCAAGTTGTATTTTGTGAAGGTACACATATCTGTAATTTTCAAATTGTATTTCGTAAATGCACACATGTCTGAAATTTTCGAATTGTATTTCGTAAATGCCCACATGCCTGTAATTTTCAAATTGTATTTTGTAAAGGTACACATATCTTTAATTTTCTAACTGTATTTCGTAAATGGATCAAAACGATACATGTTAGGTTACGATGCGGATGAATTTATTTCATTCTCACTAAGCTAAGAAATGTGGTTTTAGAAAATGATTTGACAAGAGAGGATTCTGGCCATTGAGTGTTGAATACACAATAAATAGATTATAGTGCAACAATTTTGGCGTCAGCTAGAACAACTCATTTGAAACATCCTATAAACAACCTAACTAGCTTCGTTTTCGAGATACAGGGAGTTGAAGTTTAAAAAAAAAAAAAAGTTTTTTACTTCCAACTCTATAGAGTTATAAGTAAAATTTACTGTTATTGCACAAGAATCTGGACCATCCTATATAGATATTATGTCAATATTCCGAGCAATCTTTCAAATGCATCATTTATTGTGTATTAAACACTTTATGACTTACCTATTTCGAATCATTATATTATCCAGACTTCAATACCTACCTAAAAATTAGAACTGTTCTATAGTATACAGTGGTTTAGATATAGTGGTGCGATGATCATTTTCTCATTGAAAATCTACAAAAATGTCTTCTTTTTCGAAAAAAAATTTCATTCCTGAAATCAAGAGCACTTCATTTAGAAAAATCCCTTGGATTATTTACATAGAATGTTTCATTCTCGAGATAATCGAGTATAAAGCGAATACTATCCACAAAAATCTAAATAATTAATTTTTCAAATTTTCCCATTAGTGATGAATGAAAGTACAAAATTGGCGTAGTGTATTATAACGCTTTCAGATGATATTTAATTGAACATTTCAGGAAGAAAAGTTATCAGATACTCTTACAATAAACAATATTCACAAAAATTTTTGACCGTTCTCTGAAAGGTATTTGATTCTTTTACTGTTCTGTTTATCTAAGCAACCAGTAAAAATAATCTACCAATCTAGCATAAACGCGATAACTAACCAAAGTCGTTCTATCGTGCAAAACCTAACGAATTCATCAACCTAGAAACTTAATTAGAATTTCAGTTCAACTTTTAATCAGATTCTTTCAAGAAACTTTCAATTATGCTGTGGAAACGAGTCACCACAGCTTGTCGATAACATCAATTGAAAGGGCAACTTGTTTCAAGCAGTTTTGTTCGGAAATACAGAACATGGGTTGAATTCAGTTAAATTGCTAATACAATTGAAATTATAATATAGTTTTTGAACTTTCGTTCTCCGAAAAAATTGTTCTGTCATTTCATCACAATGTCTGAAATTTTCGAATTTTTAGAAATTTAAACTCGATTCTGCCGCTTGATCCTCAATAACCTTCTATTGAAAAGAGCTGAATACTTGAAATTTTCAGGGTAATTCAATTAAAATTTCAAACAACGAACATGTGTCGATAACTCTCAGTATTAGCAGAGGAATTGTAAGCGAGGCATCATACATTTCAACGTATGATACAAGAGTACAGATAAAATCTCTGCGAAAACTCTGTGTATTTATATTTCATATATGTCTAAATATATTCTTCGTCCAAACAAAATCCTTTCATCTTTGCTCTTCACCAGAAGTTGACGATGCATATATCATACTTAAATCTGAAAACAAAAAAGAAAAGAACCAGAAAGGAGTAATAAATGTCACAGTTTTCGTCAACTTCACTTTTCCGGACCAGTAACTAATGGTTTTTCAACATAACAAGCCATACCATAAAAAGAACTCAATAGGCAATCAATCAATACATAACTTGCTAAAAATCCCTAATATGGCAGTCAGAAATTTCATTTCCTGATAACCACCTACATATTCGATTCAAAGGAAATATTTCATTGAGATGTAAAATAACAATTTCAACCTTCATGGAAAATTTCATATTGATCGCTCAACCAGAACCAAAAAAAATTCAATAAGAATATAGAAAAATCATCCAATACATGACCACAAAACCTACGGACATGCAATTTTGAGGTTGATATGAAATGACGATTTCAAGCACCGTACAAAGTTCCAAATTGATCACATAATCATAGTTTCCCGAAAACTTTGAAAGCTGTTAGCTAAATTTTCTACAAAAACCCTCTGTTACACTGCAATGATCCTCTAAGTTCTAGAATTCGATGCGTTAATTTTTAATATAATATATATTTTTAATAGGGAATGAATACAGCGATAAAATGACAAAATAATTTCTCAGAAACTTGGCAACACATAATAATGAAATTGAACACTTGTATTATCACGATAGTACTGAATAATATAATCCATATTTTTCCTTTGAATATTAACACTATATGATTTTCACCATATTCATTCGTGGTCGAGTTGTTAAGTGTTTCCCTATTCATGAAATACACATTTTCTATTTCTATTGTGATGTCGTTTGAGCAATTCAATAAAAGCTTATTTCGAAAATTTCACCGCAAACATATTAGCCACTGATATAATCAAGTTTGAAATTTATAACTCTGAGATTATATAATATGTAAATTTTTCCGCGAAGTCAATAAATTTCATTTATTAGCTAATTTAATGTGTGAAGCATAGTTTTCTACTTTATTGTTGTTCAAGCAATCTTCTTACAAATGAGCTATTCCAAACTGATCATAAATAAACTTTGGTAGTAAACAGCGACAGATAATATCATCAATGAATTATATAAATTCTGGTATCCATTAGATCTGAACTTGTACTCGACAAATCAAAACACTGTTGGCCTACAAATTTCTCAGCTATTCCTCTCCGGAAATATTGGCATTTTTATATTCGACTTGTATTTTCTATGGTTCTGGTGGCGCGGTCAACAATACATTTTTTTCTCCGATTGATAGCAAATATTGATTTTGCAGACACATATTATCAATCAACAAAGTATTTCTTCTAGGCAGTAAAGTACTTTCCTCCTTATTTCTGCAGGAGTAAGTGCTTCTAAGTCGCTATCACTCTGTATAATATAAATATGTTCGATATTTTTCCAAAAAACTGCCAGATATTTCATAAGTTGTGAAACTATTATTATCATGAACATAGCAACCAATCATTGCAACAATTTCGATTTCTATCAAATTTTGTTTAAATTGATCATTACAGGAAAAATAAAAAGATTGTGGGAATTGTAATAATTTGCAAATACATATATTAAAGTAGATAAAATAATCCATTATTACTCATTTTCTTAGTTTATTCTTATTGACGCAATTTCCTGAAACAACTGATAAACTAGTTTTTCTTTTGGAAATCCACGAAAATGAATGTATAGGTTGCAATGTTTTTATGATCATAAACATATTTGTTAATATCCTGAAAAAGCTATAAGTCGTTAAATTTCGTCCAATTTATTGAATATCAACCATGTCTGGAAATTCATATTTGACTAATACAGTTATTTTTGTATTAAGGTGACAAATTCCGTCTAGTACTGGCAACCACGCTCAGAGAAGATGGTTATCCAGATGGCTCTGATTGGAATCCCCAAGGGTTGGAACAGGAAGGTTCTAGGGCCGACAGTTTTGAATACGTCATGTCCGGAAAAGTATACAGGATAGAAGGTGATGAAGCAGCCAATGAACAGTCCAGTAGATTGTAAGTATTTTATGATATTATCTCTTCAATTTACGAAATCGATTTACGACGAGAATTCAATTCCTTGAGTGGGTAATTGTTTTACTCATTACGTATTCCTTCACCTACTATCATATAAACCTAGTTAACATTGGTATAACTATAGTAGCAGAGTTCGGTGGTAGAGTACTTATCATTTCCTCACTAGAATAATGTAAACAGTTTGTACAAGTGACAGTGGAGTACCTACTACAAATAGTGCAGGTCCTTTCCACAATCCTACTCCACTCTACTGGTTTGTTTGGTGACTACACCAATGTAAACAAACACAAGTTCAAATTACTAGCGAACGTAGCAAAAAGTATGCTAGTGAACTCTACTACTAATTATATCAATGTCAACGAGGCTATACAGTATGCTAAAAAATGTATATTTCAATTTATTCAAACTGTGCGTTTTGTTAAATGTTCGGTTTGTTTATGTGCGTAATGAGCTATTTACTGAGGAGTGTGTTGTGAGTTTTTGCCCGTTTTTACAGTGACCGTAGGTAAACATAATTACGTTGATCTTGAAAAAAGTGAATGTGCCTTATCGCATTTTGTCGATCTTGGGGACTGATATCCATTCACTTGTCTTCGTCTTTGAATGAGTAAAATGCAAATCGTACGTTGTAATTTATGCATTAATGCAAAAATTATTGATTACCAAGTATAATGACACACGATAAGACTCATATAAGTTTGATTACGTGTCATTGCGTTTTATCTTTTGTGAATTCGGACTAGCATTAAGATGAGATTTGAGAAGATGAAAGAGCGAATATCTGAGTGTATTAGATGAAATATTTGAAATATTCGATATATTACATTATTCCAACTAATATGGGATTACTGGAAGATAGAGCAGTAATTATCTATTCTGCTTATGGTTTCAAATTTACTCAGACGTTGTGCAAACAATAAAAATTAGTATAAGGTGATATAAGAATACAGTAAAACAGCCTACAACAAACAATGTCTTGAGAAATAATGGCTGGTGGAAATCAACGAGAAATTGTACAAAATCTGCACTCATATCACTATATAAAAAATATTTTTTGTACAACAAAACAAAAACACAACAAATTGCTATTTAGTAAAATTTAAGGTATCTTAGTTTTCCATTTTTAGTTCAATATTCAAAAATTTTTCTATGTTATATAAGTTATTAATTTAAACTTGCACATTCAATTCTTCTGTTAGATGCTGGCTTATTAGTCATCATTCAGGATCAATAAGAAGTTTGTAGTTGAACCATAATTTTAAAACATCCAGTGGAAAAATTTCGTGGTTAAATTTTTGCACATTACCAATTTTTATTAAGCCTTTAAGTGCATTAGTTAAAATGAACTAGTGCACTTGAAGACATGTACCAAAAAACTAAATGTTGGAAAAGAATGATTTTTAACAAAAATTCGTTCGTTGAAAGAATTTGACCAATCAATTATTCCACAGGATGTTTTGAAATTAGGATTCAATAGCAAACTTATGATTAATCCTGTATAATGACTAATAAATCAGCCTTCAGCAATAGAATTGAATGTGTTAGTCAAAATTAATAATTTTATCTACAGCTTGCTGAAAATTCTTTGAAAATTGAATTAAAAAATTGAAAAAATATATGAGACCTCAAACTTTACTAAACATCAACTTGTTGCGTTTTTTGCATTTGAATATATTTTAACTCACTACCGAGGTGATATTATGAATATCAGCTCGCTAATAAGACCCATGTTGCTGATTTATTCATTTATTTGATGAGAACTTAGATCTGTTGTCGAATTCGCTAGAATAGTATTTCTATGAAACCGAAGATATGATCATCGAAGATTTTGGTTCTCGCAAATTATAAGCTTTGGGAAAAAAAATTGAGACATTTTTTCTTCATACTTTAATGATAATTCTGAGGACAATTTGACATTTGAGTGATTATTTTACATATATAATGTAAACGAAAAATTTCAACTTTGCATCTGTCGTCACTGAATTATCGATTTTTTTTTTAATGAATGATATAATATTTGAGAGTTAAGGTTAAACTATTCCTCTTTCCTCTGCGTTTTTGAGATTTCACCTCTTTTCAGGATAAATGAAGCAATCTCAAACGTGATCTACCGTGCTTCTCTACCAAACACAAGAATTCAGATTCGTTTTCACGTCTTTAATTTTTATAAAAACCGGATTTTCAGCCTAAAGCTTTCTTAAATAATATTCATATCCATTCTGCAATAAAAAATCATATAATTTTTTTTTTCTCCATTGAAAATAGTAATTTACGTAACAACTCCGGAAAATAGGGTTTTTTTGGACGAATAGACGCTTACGCTCGTCCTGGAAGTCTGTGAGTCCAAAAAAACCATTTTCGGGCGTGTTGCGTACAATATTTTTTCGGCAACCATGTAAAATAACACTATCGCTGCTGCTTTCCATATTTTATTGCGATTGCGATAAAAAAACATGCAAATTTTTGACAACTAATTTCATATGAACTGTCAGCCGTTATCTCGGTTGCTATGGATTCTATGATGCTTTTCCGGCCTAGTCCGGGAAGTACGTACTTTCCGGACTAGGCCGGGAAATGCTACTTTTTCAGAGAAAAAGCGTCCGGGAAGTGAGCACTTCCCGGACGGTTGCCGAAAAAAATAATAAATGAGGCTTTTCCGCAATGACGAACTCTCTAGCGTAAAACATGGTTTACTTATTTTTGAACTGACCGCTGAAACGGTATGTATAGACTGTGGAGTGTAGACCCCTCTTAAGTGTTTCAGGTTCCATCTTGAATACAGGATATTTAATTTCCGATTTTCTATCTAGATCTTTTCAGAAATATGCCCATAATAATCTGCTTATACTAGGATGCCATGCGTGATTGGTTCTGAGAAGTAGTCGCTTCCTAAACGAAGATAGGTTATCTCGGATGAATGGAAAGGCCGAGAGAATAACAAAGTGGCGAATGCGCCCGTACGCTTTCATTCTGGGTCACGCTTCTTCAATTACCTCGAAAATCTACTTTACGGCAGTCTCTTTCGTTGGATATGTATTTTAGTTGAGCTTTTCATTTCTTAATAAACCTGCCAACTAGGAGCAATGGAAAAATATGATGTAAATAATGGCAATTTCAATGTTGATTATTATCTAGAAAATAGTTTAGAGATTAATATTTGTTGGCATAAAATTCATACTAATGTAATGAGGTCATAAGGAATTTTTTCTATTGATACAGATTCGGTGAATTTTTTTTAAACTAGCCATGATCAAAATTCCACATTGAAATTGTATATTTACATTTATATACATCTATAATTCATGATTTATTTCTTTACAAATCAATCTATCTGATTTATTCGAAAAGTCGATAGAATTTTATTAATAAGATCGTTTACGAACTACTCACGCAAAATATAAATTTGCAAGAGTAATTTCCATTTAAGTTTCTTCCGTGGATGTAGTAATTTACTTGTAGGACAAAAATTCAAATGCACCATGGGTATTATAAGATATAAAGATTAGGTTTATGTTTGAATGGCGCAAATTTTGTATGGTTTTCATGATATGCTGATTGTGGAATATAAAAAAAATTTCAAATTTTCATATACACTTGATGAAATAATATTTTGATAGTACAATACCACTAATTTCGAGGTACTGAAGATTTGCCATTTTCACGGAGATATGAGAGTTTATAGTTTCAGCAATTTTTTTTCATAAATCACCACTATGAAACCAATATCCTTATGGGATATTTCAACCACCAATCTTCAGTTTGAGGTCCTTGATCCCCACTGAGCCGTTTTCTCTTACGTCTCCAGTCACCCTGTATTTAAATTCGAACGTTATTAGCTGCTTTCAGAGCAGTGGAGAGCCAGTATAATCAAAAAGACACTGAGGATCGAAGAAGAACCCTTAAGTTTTTTACTGCTCATAATAGTCCCATAGGTGAGACTTACGTGTAGAGATCGGACCGATGGCACCGAGATTATTATACTTCACGACCTTTGACAACAAGAGAGCGATTATGCAGTACCTACGAGAATCAATAGTCGGCTAAAGGTTCACGCTCACTTAGATCCGACGTCTTCTGGAAACTGAAAGCTGCGATAGCCGGTCTTCTGAAATCGTGGAAATGCTTGTCCTTCATTACAATAGTATTCGTTCATATTTTAGATTCGTAGTAGACTTTTAGTAACGGTTTTCTATGATTCTGATGAAAAATTTTTCTTTTCGTAAATATCAGCTTCGATTCATTGACGTATCAGGCACATGTGAAGACAGGAAATGTAGTTTAATCAAATTTTACAGTAACGACTTAGGAGAATTTTCTCATTTATTGCATGATCCTCAAATGGACGATAACCACCACTATTTCTGATTATCGAGTGGTGAAAGAAAATATTTTGATAAATTCTTTGCAAAATTCATTTTCTAGAGACACACAAGAATGGGTAGTTGTTAATTTACGATAAGTGGATAGGGTGCTGAATTGGAAGTACAAACGAAAATGACAGATTTCTCAGATCATTTCAAGAAAAAAAGTCCTATAAACATGGGGCCCCAAACTCCTTGTTGAGATATAGGGTGTTAAAGTTTGATTTTTCAGGTTTTTCTCAAAGCACCTTCCCTCCACAAGACATTTAACTTAAATTTGGCATGGATATCCCAATTTGAAGTTTTCATCATGATATGTTGGAATGCAATTCTTTTTCTGGAACAGTGTCCGATTCTTTTCTCCAAAACTTTTTTTTTGGTGGACTACTGGTAGCTCATAAAATGTAAAATAAACTTTGGTCCTGTACTACACTTTTTTGGTTTCTTGTATTGTTGTCGTATCCCGATTGGGATTAAAAAAATTCAAACAATGCAAGTAATTCTCAGGAAAAACCAAGTTATTATGAAAAACTAATTAGTATGCTGTGAATTAATTATATGTTTTTGCACTTATTTACCCAATCTGTAGCGAAAATTAATTAAGCTTCGATAAACTAGAATAATCATCACAAAAAAAAAAGGATTACAAGGAACACCCTGTATCTCGAAAACGAAGCGTTTGCAGGCCATTTTTTATAAGAATTTTTTTCCTTGAAATTATCCAAGGAACCTTGCAATTCCCTTCGACCTCCATTTAAGGAAGTTATTCTATTTTTTAAACAAACTGTATTTTATATTCGCAAACAAAACTCCCACCTATTATTAGATTAAAGCTATACAAAATCAATGAAAAAAAAATATATTGAAATATCCTTCTATAATTGTTTTGGTGAAGGGTCCTCATAAATGGTTGTAACATAGTAATGACTTATGAAATATTTTCATCACACAAAACTTGATTAAGAATTAATAATTCACAATCGTCAATTTCGAAATTTTATCATATTCATTCATGAAAAGATTATTACAAAAGCCTTTAAGATGTTACGATCATTTAAAAGAATCTGTACATTTTGGATGTGATTGTTTTGAATTTTTTATATTTTATTCTGATTTTGGAACGAGTGACTCTGGGTTGGAATTCAGCTACTAATTACATTTTTAATTTTGTTTTATTTATATTCGGCCTTCAACAAATGACAATAAATTGTACATTATTGGCTGATGAATTTTGATCGACTTTATTATTTTTTATTACATCAATACATGTACGTTTACCAAAGTCAATATCAATCAAAATGTAATTTTAACGATATTGGAGTTAAAAAATACAAAATTATACTTTTTTTTTTAGAATAGAAAAAATAATCTTTGACTTTTTGGTTAGCATGCTACTGCTGTGATCAAGGTCAGTTGTAACATTTGTAGTCATGAAGTTTAGGTTAGATCGCAAATTTAAGTAGATGATCTTGGTATAATTGTTTTCAGTTTATAAACCATCAGGCTCTGAGGGGGACAAAATTTCATACAAACTTGATAAATTTCCGAAACCAACATCAATCTTCATTTTGATGTATGATTTATTTGTAATTTTTAGAACTATAAATAAAATAAAACGAAGTAATTTCCACTATGTTATTTAATTGTTAGCAACAATTGTTTCGCCACACTGTGGCTTCATCAGGCTACATTTCTGAACTGATAAGAGTACAAAGGTTTTCGGAATCTTATATAGGAACAAAATTGACACAAAAATATTCGAAAGGGTATAAATTACAAAGTTATATTGGACCATTTACAGCCTGGGATTTCCAAACTATCGGAAGAAATTCAATAAAGGGGATGAGTTTACATCCGTTTGTTCGTTCAACAGAATATTTTGGGTATTATACCTGTTTATTTCCAGGGATTCTAAGAGTGTTAGTCTTAAGAATTAGAATCCCTGGAAATAAACAGGTATAATACCCAAAATATTCTGTTGAACGAACAAACGGATGTAAACTCATCCCCTTTATTGACTTAAGACTAACACTCTTAGAATCCCTGGAAATAAACAGGTATAATACCCAAAATATTCTGTTGAACGAACAAACGGATGTAAACTCATCCCCTTTATTGAATTTCTTCCGATAGTTTGGAAATCCCAGGCTGTAAATGGTCCAATATAACTTTGTAATTTATACCCTTTCGAATATTTTTGTGTCAATTTTGTTCCTATATAAGATTCCGAAAACCTTTGTACTCTTATCAGTTCAGAAATGTAGCCTGATGAAGCCACAGTGTGGCGAAACAATTGTTGCTAACAATTAAATAACATAGTGGAAATTACTTCGTTTTATTTTATTTATAATGAATTTCCGCCAAGTAAGGACCGAATCCATTAAATATTTTAGAACTATAGCTTTCGAGAATTATTTGTTTTAGGTGATCGAAAATGAAGGTCTATATAGAATTTTTCAATCAATTCAATTGAAGGTAAAAAATTCATCAAGTAGAATGATTGTTCAACAAAGACTTGATTCTTTTTTATAACCATTATTCAGGAAGTTAGGAAAAGTAAGGTCCAACCTATTTCTATTTGACAGACCTTCATTGAATTAATTATATTTTCCGGATTTTTATTTTATCGTTTGAAACATTCAGACCAGGTAACCATATTGCGAATAATAAGTTGCTTGAGTAGTCGTCAAAAGTTTAAACTACTGAAATCAAAGGCACTTGCACTTCATTCATCGATTAAAGTTATATTCATATGCTGTGGAAACTTAAGTGAATTTTCACTATAATTGAATTTGTGGACGAAAATTGTATGAAAATTTACTCCACATCACTCTTCTGTAATTATGTTCTGCTGAGCATATGAAGCCAATGAAGAAGCGGATTTTAGTGTACAAGAATATAGGGATAGATAGAAATTACCAGCAGCTTTCAAGAAAACCGATTCTTCATTTAGAAATAATACACGACATGGTATGGAGAAGCAAAGAAAGATTTGGGAAAGCATTCTAAATCATGGATTCATGTAGGCAAATAGATTAGGAGTTGACAGTATCAAACCTGATCAATTCTTCCAGATGTTAAAGGAAACACAAGATTGACTTAGAAAACTACTTCATGAGCTAAAGATGATGATGTACAGGGAACCACTCTGTGTTTACTGTGTCTTGCCAGTGAACACAGCTGGTGGTATCTCAGTATTTCCTCTTCACTTCTTCTAACCCGTCAGAAGGTGCTGCAGCATGTCGAATATTTAAATATATGTGAAGAATAAAACCTATATGTTATCTATATAACCTGTATCAATAACAACCTGTACAAGTGGATTTTCAAAAATAAAATTTTATTTTGAACTTGTAATTTTTGTGAGATTTTTAATGAGAAACTTTTGTTTGTTTGATATACTGGCAAAGCCCAATTCACTTTATTTGAGCCCAGATTCAAAGCTTGGAATCGTTAATCTATCTTATGGCTTCAGATAATTTTCCTTAATTGTAAAAGAGGCTTCTATAGAAAGACCTTCATGTTTTGAGGCGTTTTTCCCGCTATAACAGGTGGTATCAGTACATTCAAATAACTTTAAAGTTGGCTCTCGTGTTGTAATTAATAGTTTTTTTCTGATTGGAAGAATATTTTTTTGAAAATGGAAAAAATTTGTATTTTTCCATTTTCAGAATATTGTTACTAGGGATTCATCAAGCCAAGTAGCTTGACATTTTAACCAACTACTGGACTTGCAAATCAAGCTCGTGATAAATTACATACTTGAGCTTGGCTTGACTTGATTTTAGATATTTATTGCTTGATTTGATATCAAGCTACTTGATATTACTTGAGCTTGCTATGCACGCGTCTCACGGCATATATTTCTGCAATCTCGTGCGCGCTTAGACTAAATAAGGGGATTCCTCGAGCGCCGAGAGACTAGTTTTCTCACATTCCTATAAAATCCATCTATAAAATGTTCAGCTCCTGTTGAAAGACAAATTTCCAGAGTCGCTCTTACAGTTACAAAAACCCGCAATAGGTAAGGCGACAAATCTATAGAAAGCCTCATGTGTCTTAGATCCTGGATGGAAAATGAAATCAAACAAAGCCTGTAGGTTTCTCAATATTAAGAAACTCCGATTTTTTATTATTTTTCATTTTGTTATGATCTATAGTGATTTAATTTATGTTTCTATTTCCAAAAAGTTGATATTTTCGGTTCGTTTATACAATAAGTTTAATAAATAAAAGTGTTTTTGCAAGGTTTCTTCTCATTTTTTATTGATGTGATACTACAAAATAAATCTGCTAAAAATCAAATAGCTTGATATGATTCAAGTACTTGATAAATAAATACTTGACTTGACTTGAGATTGGAAGAATAAAATAGGTTACTACTTGACTTGATTTCAAAGTACAAGCCAAGCTACTTGGCTGAATCCCTAGCTATAATAGGTGGTATCAGTACATTCAAAGAACCTTAAAGTTGGCTCTAGTGTTGTAATTAAAAAATTTTTTTCGGATTGAAAAAATATTGTTCTGAAAATGGAAAAATATTAGTATTATTCCATTTTCAGAACAATATCGTTACAATCAGAAAAAACTATAAATTAGAACACGAGAAATATAAATACATTTTAAATAAAATAAAACGAAGTAATTTCCACTAAATTTACTTCGTTTTATTTTATTTATAATGAATTTCCGCCAAGTAAGGACCGAATCCATTAAATAAATACATTTTATATTGTTGTCTGTTGTCTTACCAACTGATTGGCCATCCTCCTCTAGTTGTAATAATAGCTGTACAATGTATCCAATATTAATATCGATTAAATTAACGGCAATTTCGCTCTATGTGGTATAGATGCAGATGATGTAACCTTGTTGGAACAAACCTAAAGTCGTATGCAATAGTGGCTTGCCAATTCAAACTGCAGAATTGTGCACCTTGTGCAATTTATGATATACCCAATTGTAACATGGTGCCAAATATTCTGATTTGTAGCCGATGCTGCCAACAGCATCACTAGGAGATGGAAATATTATGAAGTAACACGTAAAATAGATAAAGATTAGTTCTAATAATTGAAGTTGTACGCAATTAGTTTTTATTCCAATTCGAAAATATAAATTTGGTCTGATAGTTCTTATTTTTTGCTCAATTTTCAGAATTTTTTCAATAAACTGTAGATAATATGATAAATTCCAATTTTCATATTTTCTAAAGTGTTGTCTTATTAGTCACTATGCAGGGTTGATCAGAACTTTGTTGTTGAACCCTTATTTTGAAATATCCTGTGGAATAATTTAGTGATCAATTTTTTCCAAATTATCAAGATCCATTTCTTTTCAACGTTTTGTTTTTAGGTTCATGGCTTCAAGTGTTCATTCAAGTTCATTTTTAAGACAAAAAAAAATGAACTTATCATCAACGCTTTACTTTAAGAAATGAAATTTTCCTTAAGATGCTGTTCGAAACCTAATATACAGTATGAATCCACGTATGCAGGCAGTAAATGAAATAATATCAATCTGAATTAAAAAAAAAAACGTTTCTATTGCTTATTTTGCTACGGTTGAATTGATATGTTTCGATTTTTTATTTGAATTCAATTAGTTTGAATAAATGAATTTTGAACTGATTGGTTATTATTATCACTGAACAACATATTGTTGCCTTCTCATCATTGGAAGATTCATAAATTGAGCTTTCTTAGCAAAGGCATATCGTAAAGAATGTTTCATTTCTTGAAATTGGTTGAAGTGTTTTTTGCCCCTTAAAAATGAAGTAGTGCACATGAAGCCATGAATCGATAAATGAAATGTTGAGAAGGAATGGTGGTTCTTGATGAAAATTGAAATTGAAAAAATTTCAAAATTAGAGTTTAACAAAAAGACCTTTGATTAACCCTGTATAGTGACTAATAAGCCAGCATTTAACAAAATATTTAATGTTCAGTTTGAAATAAATAATTTTATCTATAGTTTCCTGAGAAGATTATCAAAAGCATGTAAATATATACAGGGTGATTCACCGGGATGGCCTATTAGACGTTTATGGAAAACTAATCATAATTTTGAGCTGAAAATTTGCATAGTTGGGTTTAAGACAATGATCTTTCTCCTTAAAATATTTTCAGATCTTTACAACTTTCGGTTATACCGGAAACAGGCTACTACTTCCTTATTTCAAATGGCACAACCAGTATGTTATTGCATCATTAGTTAGCTTTTTTCACGACAATTCCGGCAATATTTCATACCTTGGGTAAAAACTCAACGGCTCATGAGTTAATGGGATTCTCATGAAAAATGGTGGCGATGAGGACTCACATTGTTTTTGAATATTTTGACAGAGAAAGCTTTTTTCAGGAAAAAAATTTCCTCTTCCGATTCTGCAAATACGTAATATTATAAGATTGTTTTCGGTTGGACCAAAAATGTACAGGGAATTTATAAGAAGATCATGAACTCATCAAAACTCAAGATTTTCAAATCAGAACCTATAGTTTTTATTATTTCAGTCGATTCTATGTACATAAATAGTGGGGGTTACTCATATTGGCGAAATTGTCGTCAAATAAGCTAACTGATGATGTAATAACATATACTGGGTGTGGCATTTGAAATAAGGAAGTAGTTGTCTGTTTCCGGTATAATCGGAAGTTGTAGAGATTTGAAAATATTTTAGGGAGAAAGATCATTGTCTCAAACCTCAAAATGCAAATTTTCATCTCAACATTATGATTAGTTTTCCACAAATGTGTAATAGGGCATCTCGGTCAATAACCCTGTATTTTGAACCATATTATATCAAGGAATTAATGGAATATTCTTTCAGGTCTTGATTATTGATTAATTTGTTACTTTTTTGACTATTTTCTCTTTTCATTTGTGTGTATTACATTTATTATGGAAATAAAGTTTATGTTATGTTATAAAATAACAATTCATAGAAAATTCGAACAGAATATCGAAACAAAATGAGGAAAATACCAAGTTGACGTCAGTGCAGTCCTCATTTTTTATTCTTCATTCAAAATTTTAACTTTTTCTCTAATTTTTCTTTTTGTGGGAAAAAATAATAAACCTTCGATTGAACTATTCGTTATTTTTTTACCCTGCTTAATGAGTTCGCAAGGTTATATTTCATTCGAAAAAAAAAATGGCGGCCGCATATTACGGCCTCTAATAATAACGCGCTGGCAAAAAACCGCTTGCATAATGCAGGCGTATAGGAAGGTGATGCGTTATTTTGGGACCGTGCCCGGATTTTATCTTTGGATTGGGACAGCTCAGCTGTTAATATGCTTCTCATCGCCAGAGAAGTTTGTTGCACATACAGCGAGGCTCTCTCCTCGATCACGATATCTATAAAGCCCCGATCAACGTGTCACCGAAGTGTTCAAAGAGTTACGAAGTTCAGTCTGGAATTTATGTGTGATTTCACTTTAGTTCAGTGTGGTTTTAGCAGTTTTTCAGTGGAGTATTTTCTTTTTAACACACTTGGTTTTTATTGAAATGTGTTTCGTCTACCGGGAGGTTGTTTAGCTAAAATTAGATGCATGCGTTGAAGTGAGTTTTGTGAGGCTTAAATGTAGAAAGTACTATGAAGAATTCCCCAATTATTATAATATTTAAAAATCTGCGAATAATATTCACAAATAATAGCATAAATAAAGTTTTATAGTGACATATGAGCTCTTGACTTGATAGTAAATGTGACATAATACTCAGATGAAGAAATGCATCACCAAAACCATAAGATAATTTTTATAACCTAGCGTAATGTATTTTTTCATCGAGTACCATATTATTGACTCAAATTCTGTCACATTTCTATTGAAATAGTGCACTTTCCTATTCAGGAGTCTATAAAAAATTTCCCAATATCTGCTTGTGAATTCGGCCTATATTTCTATCTCTTATTCAATCTGATTTTTTCAAGACGGAGCTTATAATAGAGTTTCTTCTACTAGAATTTTTGGCAGGTTTCCACGACGGGTTCACAGTAATTAAATGAGCCCGTTGACACACTTTTCAAAAGGTTAAAAAAGCCCGGTTCTCTCAATCGATGTGGCTAGTATTATATTGTGGTCAGAAATAAACCGTGGAGGCAAAATGTTATGTCATTTTTGAATTTTCTGAATGTGAAAATATATTTTTCTGTATTGAAATTTCATTTAATTTACGAGCGATAGAAAGATTATAACTGATATTCATTTTCAGGTTCTGCTATCGATATAATTTGATTTATTTTTTTCTGTATTCAGTCAATTGGTAAATTAGTTTGGGTTAATAAAAACAATTTTTCATCCAAAAACGAAATTTCAAATCGGTCGGATCTTTTGCCACTAATTTATTAGGTTTTTTCAATAGAAGCTTGAATTTTTGATGGTTTTGATTAAACAATCAACATAAAATTTTGAACAAAGCTTGGTTTCAATCCGATCGTTCCATCATTACTGAAATAATATTGGGTATTTCTGTTCCAATATTCTTCTTGAATAGAATCTTGAAAATTTCAGTCATTATAAATACCCCCAAATATCAACTCAGTCGATTATACTTGGTGTCTCTTTTAAAACTGTCCACCCTCAATAACTCAACAACGAATCAGAATTTGTGAAAACACTCAGACAGGTCGATTTTTGATTATAGGGGGACATGACCTGGGATGCAAAGCTTGTTTCTACTAGCAACCCCCTGGAGAGGGTTGCAAGCCCATCAGGAATTTGACTAGGGAAAGTGGGTAGTTTTGTAGCACAAATGTATGCATGGATTAAAATTTGTATGAACCTGTAGTTTGTGTTCTAATACAGTGAATATTCACAAAGTTACAGGGTGTTTTTAAGGAATTATGGTACAGATAAAATTAAATGAAACAGAGATATTCTTCTAATTGATTGAATAATTTCTATCGAAAAAAAAAATTATTAACGAATAGTATTAGTGAAAAATTACTGCAAGTGCTGGCCATTAGATCGCATGCAGCGATACAATCGTTCTTCAAAATTATTTCGTACATATTGTAGCATTTCAGGAGTAATCTTACGACATTCTGCCACAATTCGTGCTCTAAGGTCGTCTAAATCTGCAATTCTGGTTTTATAAACATGTGATTTCAAGTGGCCCCAGAGAAAAAAATCAAGTGGTGTTAGATCCGGCCATCGCGCAGTCCACTCCACTGGGCTCTTTCGGCCTATCAAATGTCTAAGAAACCTACCTTTCAGGTACTGTCTCACCTAAATTGCAAAGTGCGACAAAGCTCTGCCCTGCTGAAGGCGTAACTCCTCTTCTGATAGGTTTAAATCGGCCTCCAAAGCTTAGGTGATTAGAAAATCAATCACGTTTTCGAGCAAATCGAGTGAGATTCCCAGGAAAGAACACAGGACCATCCAAGTGATCTCCCAAAATACCCATCCAGATGTTGAGTTGTTGTGGGTGTTGAGAATATTACCTACAATATTCTGATTCGTTGTTGAGTTATTGATGGTGGACACTTTTAAATGAGACACTCTGTATATTGCACCAATCTTAAAATGGTCATTTTATCTACACGCAAAATCTCATGACGATTGAATGAGGTTATATTCCGCATGAATGAACGAACGTTCAAAGCCTCTTGTCTTTGTGTCATTTCTTTCTCAATTTATTTTTCGATATTCATTGTTATTTATTGCGATCAACATGAAATGAACAGAATTGACTTAGAGGACGGATTCGCCATCATTATTACCAACATCAAGACGAAATGATAGAGCTATCTGTTCGAAGAACGACTGTTCAAAAATATTTGAAATCCTTGTGGTATTGATTTCATTTACTCTAGAAAACTATCCCAAAAACTCTTGGCAATCCATCGATATAGCTCTGAAATCTGAACAAATTTAGATCTCAACCCTAAAATTTCATATCATCCGAATGGCTTTTCTGTGTCAAATGAGAAATTTGTAATTTAACTTTATTATCACCACAATTAATTCTTTGTAGGCGATAAGTATCAAAATTAATCAATTAATCTTGTAGTGATTGTAAAGTTCTGTATTAGAAAGGGTGGCTTAGATCACACTACATAAATGATGTTTGTATTCGAAATTGCTCTCTGGCATTTTTTAATTGGAACTCTAGATTTGTAGGATCTCATTCTAGAGATAGAGGCATCGATTTCAGATGGCATCCGATCATCAGTCATTAGCTTTCACATTATTCGAGAAGAGCTCTATTCAAACGAAGAGGGTGTGTGTATATGGGTAGTATCTCAGTGTGAACGATTCGATCTGAGAATTTCGAAAGCTAAAAGAAATCAAATTGTAATGAATAAATTTTTGAAAACATATTTGATACATTACTTTCTAAGACGAAGCCGAGATTATGATTTTAAAAATTTATTTCGAAAAAAGTCGATAATAGTCGATAGACTAGGTAAATATACAGGGTGGCCATTTGAAAACGAAACAGACGAGATTACAGACGAAATAAAGTTTTTCGATAGAAATGCTCGGACAGGTCGATTTCTGTTTCGAGGGGGACAACTTAAGATGTAGGTTACGGACGCATAGCGCTTCAACCCTTGCTACTACAACCCTCACCCCCAAATTTTGAATAGGGAAGATGGGGTGAGTGATACCTCATTTGAAAGGTATTTTTATACTGATTTCAGCACAGTAATTGTTTTTTCATTTTATGCATTAGTTCTCGAAATATTCTTAACTAAGTATTTGAAAATGAAGTGGTGTTTTCATGGCACTTGTAGTAATCGACATTTTAAGCTTCAAAACAACCATGACTGTGGCTTCCTTCCTAACTAACTAACGCATGAATATTTCGAGAACTAATGCATAAATAGAAAAAACAAGTTGACTTGATATTTTAAGGGTGTGTTCAAAATTCAAAATGCCGCGGTTCGTTAATTACCAAAATTGGACTGATAAATTTAAGAACTAGATATCAATCTAGAAAAATTGTATTTAGGGTTAAAATAACTATTTCAAGCCTCATGTTCGCGGTACTAGAACAGAACAAAATAAAACCAAGAAAATATCGGAAAAATAATGTTCAATATTTCATTGGCAAAAGATACGAGCAATTTTTTGGGCAGATAAAAAATGACAGTTTTAAACTTGGTGTTTTTGTTGATTGCATCAACGGAAACATAAAATATTCAGCAAAATATCGGTTAAAACCTAACATGTCAGTGAGACCAGATCCAACCGAATTGAAATGTCGCATGTGGTTGTAAAATAACGATTTCGAACTGTGTTCAAAGTTTCATGTTGATCACATCACTAGAATCATAGAAAATTCAACAAAACGCCGAAAAAAATCACAATGAATCCGACTAGTTCCAAATTTAGTTTGTTCATTATGTAAAACAACCACTCGAACGTTCTTTACAAATTTTATTCCATATTTACAGAACTCTGCATCAGGATGAACTGATTGACAACAATGATTTTCTATTAGTTAAAATAAACCATAGTGTAAAATTAGGAGTGTTTTTAACATTCAAGCTATCTCTACTCAAAACAGAGAAATCTCGTGAAACCTTTGAGTTCGTGACATCAACATTCACATTCCCAGTTGATGACGATAACGCAAAAAACTGTAATTTTATATCCATCTTATGATGAATGGTTATTTTAATTCGATACTTTGTGGAACACACCCACTTGTCGATTGTTTCGTCATACAATGACAGATCGTTGTGGTGCGGCACTCATTAATCAGTTCAATGGTTCGGAAATAACGATTTTAAGAGCAAGTATTATAGATTATTTTTACACTTTGTTCTCCCTTGCATGATGTATAGTAATTAAATTTTATGGTGTTAACTTCGTAGAAATATTTCTCACTTCCTGATAGCTTGTCGATAGTTTCATGTCGATTGGCAACGAATGTTTGTTATTAGCTCGCGTGGCCTTCAAGGGCAGACATCTGTTCAGTAACAAAATGTACCAGGTACTTTGGTACTATTGATTTCATGACCTTCTTCCTCTGGAAAATAGCTTTCGAGAAGCCCATATGATACTTCTATACCTACATTTTGGTTTATTACTTTCCATTGGAATCGTGAGATTCGTCAAAGAAAAATTATTTTTTGAAACATCTCTTCCCCCTTGAATATCTATCCGTCTTGACTTGCAGAGCTTTTCTATGAAGTATGTTAAATTTTTGCATGAAATTTCGTAAAGAATTGGTTGCTATACCAACTGATCCTTCTAAATAGGTTGATCGAGAAAAAATATTCCTGAATATTAAAGAATGAAAATCAAGGAATCAAATTCGAAAAAAATATTTGTAGAAAACTCTCTGACATGTAATCATGTATTGCCCTAATAATACTGATGCTATTGCAAAATTCTAGTTAAAGTATTTTCGAAGTAGTGAATTTTTGAATATTTTTCCGGTTTTTTGGACGACTAACCCCTTCCTCAAACCTTGTCGGTGGATATTTATTGTGACTTTATATCGAAATTTATTGAAAAATTTTTTAGTGGTTAGATTCCGTGATAAAAAAATTCAAACCGTGGTGTGAAATTTACACAGTGTCGAAAAGACTTCAAACTATTTATTGGAGAATTCTTCTTTGAGCCTTAGGGTGGAAGTTATACCATTTTTAGGTTTGAATATTGACATTCCCAATCCAATTTTTTACGATTATTATTCATTATAAAAAATTCACTTGAAATATTGATAATATTATATAGTAAACTTCAAAATCCATTTTTTTTCCTAGAAAACAATTGAATTTTTTTGTGAAGCAATCAATGATGATTCATAATAGATGCTACAAACAAATCTGAACACGGAATCCTTTATTTAAATTTTAATACACGTTGCTCGAAGTGGAGAAACTTGAATTTAATTTTGTACAATAATTTTCATTGAAGAATTTTTGGAATGGTTTTAGAAAATGTTCACAACAAAAAATTCAAAACAGGCAATTTTTGATTATAGCTCCTTATTCTTCTGGATATGCAACTCAAAATCACAGTTCCATAATTTTTTCTATATACATAGTATGAGATATTTTTAATTTACTCAATTTAATCAGCAATTGGTAGACAAATAAGTTAATTCTCATTGTAAAAAATAAGGATAAATGATATTAACCCAAAAATCTATAATGAACAATTGACGAGGAATATTCTAACACTACCCTGAAATCCCTCTTCATAGTCTACTTTCTGCATATTATACAAATCTATAATTCACAAAATTACTTCATATTTCATCATGAAATTTAATGAGTTGTTTTGCTTAGAACGCATTCGTTCTACTGATAGCATGTGGTGATTAATTTGTTTTGGCTTTGCATGGATTAATTTTTATTCGGTGTTTTAATTTTTTCTTGCTTCTCTGTTTAATGCTTTGATAAATCCTTTGCTTTTAATGTTTTATTGATTGAATTGATGCTTATTAACCTCCTGAGCATGGCAATTTCTTCTATCTATAATATTATTTAGTTAAGGTTGTAAATATGTGGGAAATATAAGAAGAATACCAACAAACTGATACACTTCATCACTCAATCCGTATCTAGATTAATGTTTTCACAACTACCATAAAGTGGTCAGAATTCGGGGTCTATTGATGTATTTCTTATTTGATTCGAATAGCGTTAAAAGCATTCATTTCAAATTTATTTTGAGGCTACAAGCTTTACGAGTTTTCAGTATTGTCAGAGTTCAATTTTATATAATCCAATATCGATTCACGAAAGTGAGCCTCTTTATTTCTACTTCAGTGTACTCAACGTGTTTTCCAGTATTCTTTTTATATTTTTCCAGAAAATTCGAGCAATAGATAGATTGATAAGCATTAGATCGTTTTGCTGAAGGATAAACATAGTTCTTTGTTTATTTGAAAACTGTATAAGAAGCAAGTATTTGACCGAGTTAGAATTAGAAGAGGGTGAAACTACGGAAACTACTTTGAGTTTAGTGAATTCAATGAATATTTCTTCGCCAATAAATTTTGCGCGTCACCAAAGTGAACAAATCGCAGCTGACATTTTACTCTATGAAAGGACGGTGCTTTCAATAAAAGCAAAAACCATATGACTCCGGTTCTTGAATGAACTTTTTTGACAGAATATATTACTAAATGCCACTGCTTGATCCATGTCAGAAATTGAGTACTTCGAATTACGAGTAAACTTCGGGGGGGCACAATTTTATGTAGGTATCTTTATTGATTAATCCGATAACCTCGTCAAGCTGCTCAACAGTAAGACACAATTATTTAAATAATTTAAAAGATAATGCACCTTTGCGCAAATGATTTTTCATCAACTTTTGTTATAAACAGTCAAGTTGCAATTTGTTTTTTATTAACAGTTAATATGTAAACACTTGATGAATCTACAGTGTGGCGAAACAAATGTCGAATTACAGGATTATATATTTTGTGAAAAAAGTTAATTATTTTTTATTTAAATTTAATTTCCATCAAGTAGAGCCCGAATCATTTGAATAATTCTCTTATAAACATAGTATGTATTTTGTTCATCGTAGATACTACTATAGCATTCTTTCTGTTTCTCTAATCTCCGTATTCTTAGAACTGGGTTTGAATTAGTTGGGTCAGTGGTTCCCTCATTGATACTTATCAATCTATCTATTTATTCAAAGCACTCTCTAGACGTCCAATATTATTGATCACTAATATGCCTACTTATTAATAAATGCATACTGATCAATAATATTGAACGTTCAACGTCTGGGCAGTGCTTAGGGCTTAGGAGGTAACTTTCGATGTTAGTTTTTAGGTTGCTTCACATTGGGGGATATCTTGCACTTTGGCCATGGTAGATGTTCGTTGGGAGGTGGTTCCGGGCCTGCAGACTTTTTGGGGATGTAGCGGGCTACGTGCCAGATGCGCGTTTACACTGTTAAAAAATATGGAATCCTGTAAATGCACTATCTGGTACGACAGCCCACTGCGTGCACTCTGCCTTATGCACCTTGCCGTTGTAAATTGATGTTTTACGTGCTTTTCCTCAGATTCCAATTTTAATCATTGTTTTTATTCCTACTAAATAAAGGTTGTATTAATTAGAGTGCAAGATTCAAAGGTTCAATAATACATGGTTCGTAGCAAAGCAGTATAATAATCATTGGGACAACAAATCCTGTAAATGGTCAACATGGTTTCTCTAGCATATTCGAAATGTGTAGTAAAAAGAAATCCATTATTTTGGTATGAAAAACAAGGCTCTAATTACCAGAGTTGGAATTATCTGATTAAGGTCAAATATACGCTGTTTCGTTCGATAACTTGTTGCCATTTTGAAGGTAATATCATTATGCCTCTCTCATAGAAGCCCTCGACCCTATCGGCTAAAAATCGAGACAGTCGATTGTCACAAGTCTATGTTGAAACGACTATAAGGTGGATGCATAAGAACTTTCCATTCAAGCGCCTGGAGCTTCTGACAACTCACTATCGATGTATGTGACCTGGCGTTGTGTTGATGAAACACAATTTCTCTCCTATTGGCCAAAACTGGCGATTGCTTCCTTCAGACGCTCCAATTGGGTACAATACAGTTCCCAGTTAACAGTTGTGCCGTAGGGAAGCAGCAGATAATTCGATGCCAATCACATCAAACACACATAAAAACCCTTATAGCTTGGCCACCGCTTCCGCTGGCTCACCGCTTTCCGACCATGTCCGTTTTTGCTTGACGTTGTCGTAAGATCAAGGTCATCAAGATTCCCCAACCTCTTCAAAAATGAACCGATTTTATTGGGATTCAGCATCGATTCCCAGATCGAAATACGGTCCATGAGGTACCTTGTTTGGTACCCAAACATCGAGCAAACATCGAAAAATTGAGACCAGCCTTATGCAGACGGTTTTTTGTGTAATCGAAACAGTCCTTACTTGACGTTCGAACTCGACAATGTTCATGATTTCATCGACGTTTTCGACAATTAGCCTTCCAGTGCATGGGTGCATCTTTGACATCGAAATTACCGGAACTGAATCGACGAAACCAAAACTGCACGTGATTGGTTGTTACAGTATCAGGACTCAGGACCATAAACACTATTCTCATTTTCAGCCGCCTGACTCGAATTTTCGCCCTCATTGAAGAAAAACTGTGATATATAGCGTATTTTCTCTTTGCTAGTGTCCATTTTACTGAACTGAGGCACCTAATCACATAACTGTCACAAAAGTTTTTGTAGTACGAAATCTCATCTTTCTAACCTCATCTAGTGGAAAACTTTTACACCTTATATAACGGTACATGTCCTGGTGCAGAGTTTAACTTCAGAGTTGAATTGGGAGAACATGGCGAAAAAGTATTGTCATCCAAACGAGGAGATGACAATATCTAGCGAGATCTATTTCGTACTTGATCGTAAATATTTCGCGCGCGCCGCGCGATATGAAAAAAAGTACATATCTTCCAATCTTTTCCAACTGAAACACAATAAAGTGGATTATCGTCTCAAAAAACGACCTAGTTATTCTTCTTGACTACATTGCACTAAAATGATATCTAGATACTTTTTTATAAATGATTTACGGATTTTCTGAGCCGTTTTGCCTGTTAACGAAACCATTTAGGAGAATATGCATCTCCGTTTGTTTAGGAAATCGGCTTGTAGGCACCTTGTTATCCCAGGATCAATTTGATGGTGTTTTTCTATTATGTCTTTCTATTCATGTTCACTTACTCTAATCAAAATGGCACGCAAATAAAATTATGCGATCTTATAGTATTCATCTTATTCACCAAATATGTTTCAGTTTTTTTTACAGAATATGAAGTGTAGTCCACAATAAACTGATAGCCATTCATATACTCTTGATTGAAAAATTTTATTTAATATGGAAATCACGATTTTAATACATGCAAAATTAAATGCTATCAATATGCGTTTTCTGCGTTTAGTTCTGAATGACGTTTTACATTACATGATTCGTCACGACTCAACTAGTATCATCTTCAACAACAAAGCATCGCAAAATTGACACTGCCATTGTTTGTTTCCTCTTATATCACACAATTACTCAACTCGTATCAAAAAATCACTAACCAATAACATGCATCGTCTTTTTATGTTTTAATATTCAAATTGTATTTATAACATATCCGAAACTATTGAGGCTAATATTAAACGATAAATAATGTATCATCCAAGCAAATATTATTTTATATTTCTATATATGCCAATTATTGTGAATCTGTTTTTGAGAAACGAATTTTCTTGAATATTTGATTTTTGTTCTTTATGTGTATATGATTCAAATGCTTCTCCATTTGAATTGGATACGCCCTATTTTGTAATAATTTTATATAATTGATCATCACTGACATAAAACGAAATTTAACATTTTGATGGGCGATTTAGCTTCTTTTTGGATTTTTATTTATAATGCAGGAGTTTTTATGAAATTCATCGATCACCTATTTATATATGAAATTAAAAATGTAATATTGGTATGACAACACTTTATAACATCCTCGATGATTCATTGAAAAATAATTATGAATCTGAAAAAAATAAAGAATTATTTTATGTCTCTTGATATTTAAAATCAATAGGTCGCTATTCTTTATGATTTATTTGTATTTTTATGGAATATATGAGGGTTTGAAATAATATTTTTATTTTGTTCTGTTACTGATGTTATTATAAAACCATGTTGAATAAATAAATAGTTAGTTTGTAGCTTTGGTCTTGTTTTCTATACCCAATTCATCAAGAAATAATAAATTAAATGGAAGCTATACTGCACTATACTTGTTTGTTTTTAATCTCAGAGAGCTTTCCAAGGAAAGCGTGTTGCCATTATTTATATGAATATAAAAATAATTCGAATCGATGGAAATCAATTCTCACCGAGTGAATTGTGACATAAATGTTTTATGGACTCAAATAGCAGAATTGTTTTATTACTCGTATAATCAGGTCAACGAAGGAACTTTTATTTGTACTGAAAAACCCATTTCCCTACTCACAGTATATATTCTTATCTTTCGTTTTTTTATGAATAATTAATCGAGACTATTAACATTAAAAAATCAACTTTATGAATGACAATAAGAGCTGATCGTAGAGAGACCTATGTATTGTACTTGTGAACCTATGCATATTTGATTGAATTTTACAATTAGCGCGGTTCTAGAGCATTTTCTGAATTGATTGGTCCATCATTTCGTAACAATGTCTGTAATTTTGAATTTTGAGCCAGGAATTGTCTTAAATGATAAGGTTCGACTGACTGATAATAATAATATTTCTTTATTCAGTAAAGAATTACTAGTTATATTTTCAAAATAAAATTAACAAACATTTCTCAAAAATAATGCTCCTTAACATGAGATGACTATGAATCCGTCCTCAAATTCGATTATTTTCGTTCGTCCAGCCAAAAACACGATTCGAATGAAAAGAGCTGAACACTTAAAATTTTCAGGGTAGAATCGGATTTCGAATGCCGCGGTTAAGTTCTTTTATGGACAAAATTCTACTAGGGGTTCTGTATGTTAATAAGCCCGTTCGAAAATATGTTATCCTGTTTATTCTAAAACTGTAGATTGTTTCTACACCTTTTTCAGTTGTAATTCAGAAAATCAAAGTTCAATTTCAGAAACGGGAACATGTATTTCAGAATAGGAATATGTAATTCAGAAAAGAGAAATTGAATTTCAGAATAGTTAATTTAATTTCAGAAAAACGAAATTGAAATTCAGATTAGGAACTTGGATTTCAGAAAAACAAAGTTTTAATTCAGAATAGTGAATTGAAATTCAGAAAAGGAAAATTGTATTTCAGAAGTTATCAATTCAATTTCAGAAAATGTAATATGTAATTCAGAACAGTATCCAAATACCTTTTGGACCTTGCAGTTTTAAAGTTCCGAAGGAACTTTTTGGAATGATTCATTCCCGGAAGATTCCTCCAGAGTGCTTCTCTTTCAGTTTCTTCCTTCTCCAGAAACTCTTTCTAATAGGTGCATTTGCCTATACCACAGAAAGGTTCTAGGCCAGTAAGTGGCGTTTGAGCTCCTTTTCTGGCTAGTGTGTTAGTCTCTTCGTTTCCTTTGAAATTCTGAATTACAATTTCTTATTTCTGAATTACAATTTCCTTTTTCTGAATTACAATTTCCTTTTTCTGAATTACAATTTCCTATTTCTGAATTTCAAATCACCAAATCTGAATTCCAATTTATATTTTCTGAAATCAAATTTACCCTTTCTGAATTACATATCACTATTCTGAAATTCAAATTACCGTTTCTGAATATAAAGTTCTTATTCTGAATTACAATTTCCATCTTCTGAAATTCAATTTACTATTCTGAATTACAATTTCCATATTCTGAAATTCAATTTACTTTTCTGAATTACATTTTACGTTTTCTGAATTACAATTGAAAAAGGTGTAGATGAAAATTTGCATTTAGATGTAAAATGAAAAAAAAAATAACTTAAAATTTCTGTGACCACAAAACCGAAGGGGTTCATTAAATATTGCAATTTCAAGCTCCGCGAAAAATTTCAAGCTAATCACAGCATCAGAACCAATAAATAATTCAAGAAGATTATTAGAAAAGAAATACCCAAGTCAAAGTCATAGAAAATTTAATTGGAATACCAAATAAAAGAAGAATGCATTGACACGAAGCCAGGAGCTTTTGAGAACTCGTCAATTCATGCGCGATTGGGCTCTAAACCTTACTTTTCAAAGAGCCCTATGAAGAAGTTGAACTTCAATAATTCATCTCTATAAAAAGCTTTTGCCGGAAAATGTGCATGAACATGAAGTATTGTGGAAAGATACTTTCTTTTTGTTGTCCATCATGAATATAGATGAAATTCTTTTCTTTCTTTAGCTATTTGAGAATATAATCGGAATTAATGAGAATAGAAAAATGCCCACAAACTCATTTCTGGAATCGTTCAGAACTAATATAGAACTTCATGTTGAAAACTATTATTACTCGGTAAGATGAACTGAAAAAGATTTCAAATTCAGACCAAATCATAGTAATTTGGGCTGTAGGGATTCTATATTCATCACAGATCCGCCCATTTTTTGCTATTTCAATAATGATTGACAGAAGATAAAAGCTAAGTTTATTCAGAAAAAACTACGCGTACTATATTACATACAGTACTACGTGGTGTAGGTCATATTATGTGAGCTAGTGTTCAGTGGTGGGGGTAGTTATCTCATTCTTTGAACAATCATTTCCTGAACAGATCGCTCTATAATTTCGTCATGAAATCGCGAAATTTCAGAGGAATCGCGTAATAAGGACGAAAATAAAAGAAAATCATCCAAGGAAAATCACCCAATATTTCAGTTTTACCTCGAAACCGACGAAGTTGAGATTGCTGGTACTGAAGATTATAAATCTGATCGGATTGAGATTTTGCATGTACTTATATATAGAATAACATTATCAAGCTTCGTACAAAATTCATGTTCATAGCATCATGAGAACCATAAAAAATTCGAGCAGAATATCGAAAAAAAAATGACTAAATTTTTGCCCAAAGATAAATTGAAAAAGGTTTAAATTCAGTTTGTTCATTAAAAATAATTATTTGATTGAATGTCATGCTGAATTCGAAACCACATTAAATTTCAGGTGGATCGTTATTCGTTTCATTAGAACTCTTCATCTAGATAAAATGAACGATAGCAAGGCAACCTAATAAATAAGATTTCATACATAAAATATACAACAATCTTCAGTGGTCTCGAATAGGTTCATGAAGGAACGAGCGTTCAATAGCTCCTCAAAGTGAATTTGTTGAATTTTTCATTGGTCTGTGCATCGTACATACAGACTTCTCAAATTTTGATATTTGATCGAAATAGCGTGATTCCATTTGAAAGACACCAAGCAACATAATTACTCTACTGACAACCCATATCGAAAAAAATCAAGTTAGATCGATTCAGTTCGGCATCATATTCTACAATACACCAAATATGCTGTTGTTTTCCAGGATTCTGGTGAAAGATATTGGAATTATCATTTTGATACTAAGCTGAAAAAAGGATTATTTGAAGAACTTTATTCATCATGAACTTGACTTATGGATCATTTCGCAGAAAAATTGAGTTATATCCGAATTGCTATTATATCGGTTGTGCGATAAATATGTAGCCTTGACAATAAATGAATATCATCTGTATCAAATTAACTCATTTTCCTATATGTCCCTTTGTATCATGTTTCATTAATTAATTGAAAAACACTACAAATTTCACACAAAATAACTCATCATTTCCTCCTTCATTACAAGATATTAGAACATGTATGAAAAAACTCATTATGTTCAACTCCCCTATATTAAACCTATCAGAATCTTAGAGTTAGGAGAACCGGTAGTTTTCTGTGTAGGCTTTGATACTGTGTTCCAGGCCTCAGTTAATTTTTTAACCATTAGCGAAAGTCGGATAATCGCAATCAGATCTATGAGCTTTCATTCATTTTTAGTGGTTCGGAATGCGAAATTCCATGTGCAGTTCAAAATTTGAAGCTCGATACCTTCATTCATTATGAAGATCACATTTGGGGTAAACACTTAAAATGGCACAACGTTAAAAAAAAATCTGCCAATAGATGTGGCACCATGCTTTTTCGTTCTACGCTCCTAGAAAATCAGAACTCCACAAGTATGTTCGGTCTTTCAATACTATCATCTCAAGGGAAATTTTGGGGCTGAAATTCGAAATTTATTCTCAATACATGAAATGCCTGAATAGCTTAATACCCATACTGAATTTCATCAAAATTGGCCAATTGTCTAAGACTCTAAGATATTTCAAGATACTTAGGGCCGTTATTATAACCGACGGTTGAACCGTCGGTTATCCTTTATAATTCTGCCCCTTAAGCGCATAAGCAAGGGTTGAAATTTCCATGGAATGACTTACTACATTTTATACACACTTCTGTAATATATGAATTTGCAATGAAGAGTTCTAATAATAATAATAAGTAAATTGAAGGAATTTAACTTTTTCTCTTGCGCATTACCTTTATTAGAATATCTGAATTTTAAATGGGACCATCTACGACCCAAACTGAATACCCTATTTTATTGAAATCATATAAGAATTGTGAAGTTAATTAAGGCTATTGCAAAAATGCGTCACCGACAGAGAGACAAGAAAGTAAGAATATTCAGGATGGTCTGAAATTAATTTTGAGATATTTTTCTCATCCCATAAGCGATTCCACTACCTTCGGTAGACGGGAAATCAATAGCTAAACTAGAGCTGAAGCGTCGCCTTTGTTATTTAAAGAGAACTGTTGTGTCAACTTGGCGATATAAAGGCCTCTATTATTCATGAAACGGCAAAAAATTAACAGAACTGTAAGCATATTGCATAATTTGCAGCTGTCCTTACATCAAAGGAAAACAAAGCTTATTAATATTTTGAGATTGCCATAGCTTTTGAAATAGGTAAAGGTTATTCCTATTTCTAAAAGTACTATTGCTAATAACAGAGGAAACATTCCTACCTGATACGCTCATGGTTTTCAGAAATGCCTGTAATAGCAAACTAGATACAGTTTCCCTTGATATGGGGTGTATTTTTAATGAATGTCTGAATAGTATGAAAGCTCATATGAGTATCTACAAATAAATAGTTGTTTCGAAATTTTCAATACAAACATTTTTATTTATATGTAGACTGTAGCACAAATCTGCTGGAGGAATGATAAATATTCGGATCAAACTGAAATGTATTTCATGCAGAATTATAAGGTACGGAAAGAATCAGTATCTTGACGGAAAATTTACGTGGACATATTTTTATTCGCTTTACACCCCCTATTAATTTTTGTTCACTTATTTTGTCTGCTCACTGTATATTTTCTCGTTGACGAACGTTGAAATGAATCCGCAACTTTTATTCAAACCTCAAAGGTAATTGTTCTTAATCTTTTATTTGGTGGATGCTCAACGATATGCTCTCTTAACTTTTTTATTCAGTATCTACACTGGCAGTGTGGTTAGCTGGTTGTGGTAAAAATACACGACCACTATCCATACAGCCCTTGTATGTACTGTGCAATCTGCATAAGGGAGTTATTTTGTATCAAATAATAATTAGGTATTACCTGAAACGAAATATTGCTCATCACTCATGTATTTTCATATGTGTCTTAAAAATTACATATCTTTATGCGAATTTTGCATTTCTTAAAATGAATTTACCATTGTATATATTATTCCTTACTTTATTGATGATTTTCTAACTTAAATATTATTCTTTCAGGGCTGCATATGTTTCCTTTGGAGGCCTACTGATGAGGTTACAAGGAGATGCCAACAACTTGCACAGTTTTGAAGTGGATCAACACATGTACCTTTTGATGAAGAAGATATTCATGTGAATTAAGGACAAGAAAAGAATTCAAAAAATTGTATTATTTGGTCGTTTTTTATAATAAATAATCATTTGCATAGTATTCTGGTTATTACCTCCAGCATATTGTGATAATATTTATGTTGATGAAATTGTATTATTTTTTAAGAATACACCCCTTGCCCTTAACAAGGTTGAATATTATTCACAGAGTAGTTATATCATAGTATAAATAAAGTTCTTTATAACTATGTTTATATGATTACAATAGGCTGGTTCATATGTTAGTAAAAGTGAGGAAACTCATTTACTTTCTCATTTCATTTTATCTTTTTATCATATGTTTTTTTCTATCATGAAATCATTACATAATAATATAGTTTATTCAGAAACATTGATCCATGATGCAAGACTGACAGGAGCATATACTATGTAGATTACAGGTTATCTCAGGTTATAAAATATTAACAATATCAGATTGATAGGATAGAGTTCTAAGTTGCTAGGTTTATTCAATATTTCAGAAGAGTGCTCTTCTCATAAACTTTATAATTTTTTTCAAGATTCCAAGTTATTGAGTTTAATGCTATTGCCCGAATGATTACTTTTAATTTTTTTAAATAATCTCCGGATTCGCAACTGCATTATCCTTTATTGAGCAGTTGTTTCATCAACAGATCGCACTATCATTCCGTCACGATGACAGATAGTAGCCTAGAAACTTTCAAATGGAATAATAAGCTTGATATTTTCAATTTAGATTGAAAAAAAATACTTAATCTTTTCATTAACAAAAAACGGGCAGATTTGAATGAAGAAATAAAAAAATATTTTTAAGCTTAATGTATAATTTCAATATAGATAAGCAAAGTGAAAGAAAATACCAAATATTTCCATGACTACAGATTCGATCGGATTGAGCTTTTGAATAACCATTTCAAGCTTTTTTGTAAAATTTCGGATTAATAGCGGCGTCAAAACAATAGAACCCATATACAGGTATATTGTCTTCAAGACCGCAATTGGACATAAATAACGACCTCCAAAAAGCTCCCGACACAATGACATCATGTATACCTATTCCATCTGTCTGACAAACCAGAAACTTTGAAACAATGACACCCAACAGATGGCGTCCGTTCTCTAAATGAGACACAGAATTAATAACTCAAACAACAAATTCACGTCAGTCTTCCTCATTTTTCTAAAAATCATAGACATATAATAACATTATTTATGACTGATAGAAATACAGCTATACCTGCTCCATCTATGCCTCAAATAAGAAATTAAGAAACACATTGACTAATATCCAACAGATGGCGCTCGTCCTCATATTCAAAATATAAATTATTAGTGGAGACAAATCTCTTTTATTAGGTTCCTTAGTTAAGCATATTGCTTTTTCTTTCCTTAATGAAATATTCGGAAATCAAGTTCAACGAAAAGAATATAAAAGAATTATTAATATTTATAGACCAGGATTCTTTTGGGTCGCCAACGTTTTGGAGCACTCATTTCGTCTCAATGTCCGAATCATTCAAATTTTGAGTCAAGAAAGGTCTCAAACGATGAGATCTGATTCGCTGGTGACGAATCCGTCCGTCAAATTCGATTCTGTCCGTCCGGCCGTAAACACGTTAACGGAACGGAGGCTCTAGAAACTTGAAATTTTCATCAAGGTGGATTCAGATCACGAATTATGTGGTTGAGTTCGTTAAAAAGTAACATCCGATTTCAAAGTTCCTTGCAAAATTTCAATCTGTTCGCAACACATAACAACCGTAGAAAATTTAAAAAGAATATTGGAAAAGAATTACCCAATATTTTATTGATTAAAGATCTGATCTGGATATTCTGCATGTTTATTATAAAGAGTAAGAATTTCAATTGTTGTTGCAAAATTTCGTGTGGATAGCTCTATCAGAACCACAAATAACTATCAGTATTTGGAAAAAAATGAGGGATTCACTGACGAAAAAGCAGGAGCTTTTGACTGCTCGATTGAGCTTTGGAGGTTGAATAGACATTCTTATGGTCTCCGAAGGACCGCCGCCAGACAAAATAAAATTTCGCCGCCCTGCTTTGGCTGATTTATAAGAATTTTCTATAGTGGAGCCTCTGTTATTCCTCTCAGGCATCTTTTCCCTTTCATATGAAATCTTATTTTTCGACTAAAAATCATCTTGTCAAATTTATCAAACGACGTTTTCTCTATTCCATCAAAAAACGTCCTGCATTATTGTTTAAAAGTATGACGCTCTATTCAATAGTATATAGTAAAAAGACGATGTAGTTCTTAAAGTTGTATAAAGACTTGTTTTATTAACTGACTTTGCGCCCCTACAATTTGGCGCCTCGGCAAAATGTCCGGTATGTCGCTCCTGGCGGCGCCCCTGTGATTACCTATAGAACCCATTTTGTCACGAAAGGTTTTAGCAAATACGATAAAAAAACCTTGAATGACTATTCTCTTGATTTCGCAAACTATATATATAGTATATATAGTATATAGATATTGCCGACGATATATATCGTCGGCTAAGAGTGTAAATCTGCTGAATGCAAATACATTCAATAAACTCTATTGAATGTATTTTCATGAATAAACTCTCTTATTATTGTTATTATAGCACTTTCTGTACGGTTTTTTGGTCTCATGTAAAATTGTTCATTATGGACATAGCAGATTTACACTCTTAGCCGACGATATGTACCTATATTGGCATGGATGGGTGAAATGTTATAATGGTAGAACAAAAAGATGCATTACAAGAGCTTAAAAAAACACAAATGTTCAAAGTGTTAGAAACTCGGTTGGTAAAATGGAAGAAACAAGAAACTATAAATTTCTTTGAAGAATCGCCAAAGCTTTTCGTTATTTTCAAAGTTGTGGTTTGAATCTTACTAAACTTGGTGAGACAAGCTGGTGAGTAGAGCATATTTCGGTTTTGTAATTATTTTGCGTCCATAGTACTCTATAGTATGGACTTAGCGTTGGATTATATATCATACTGACAAGACACCAATTCTTCTTCTAAAGCTCTCAATATCTATTAAAGATTCATTATCACAATTTTCTGCCTTTCGGAATTTCTTCTTTGAAGGTACAGCAAATTTAAGCGAAGCATTAGTATGGATAAGGCAACAACTAAAAATATGGTTTGTAACGAATCACAAAAATTAAAAGATGAAAGTGGAACTAGAAATAGTTTTTTCGAATAGAGAGGGTTGCTTTGTTGCATGAAAAACTCTATACAAATTTATCTAAGCCTGGTGTGTTGTAGGGAGCAGGCGCGGATCCAGGCCCCACTTTTGGGGGGGGAACTTTCAGATTCTCAAAATACTGAAAATGCTTCCGCCATTTTGGGACGTCATTTTTTTGCCGTTCATTAATATGGGTTTTCACAAAATGTATTGAAGGTAACATTTTTTCTGATCTTGTAATTATTTGAGCCTTAGTATGTCAAATTCTAGGAGGGCCGGCAAAATTTAAGAGGTGCCCGGGCCATTTGGGGGGGAACGTTCCCCCAGTTCCCCCCCCCCTGGATCCGCGCCTGGTAGGGAGACATTTATACTAAATGTTCAAACAGAGAATCTGGAAGACTTCTACCTAATTACAACTGTGAATAAAAAAAATAAAAAGAATCATCAAGTATACTCATAATGGAAAATAGAAATGTAAATAGAAAATTTTCATGACAAATTTCAATTTCCTACTACCTACAGTACCTACTGCGAAACTAACAAATTGTAAATATCATTTCGATTCAAGTGTAAATAATAAACCTACTTAAATTATGTGTAATATTTGCACTTTGTATCGTCCTACTTGAGCTTGCGCTTCCAAAACAAACAAATTCTACTAGACACCGATCAAAATACATTGGTAAAGATAAGTAGATATATACTTATAGATCAGGAAGAATTCATGTCGAGATATAATGGAAGTTCGGTAGGTACTTCCGTCAACATATCCAGAATTGTCAGAATTTTTATCACCTCAACCAAAGTGATAGGTATTTCTATAAATTTCTCATTGGGATATGCCATTCTAATATAGGTATCTTGTCTTGAGTATTTTAACAGTCAATGGTATTAGTTAATCAGTCCATGTGACTGATATTAGTTAATCAGTTGATGTGACTGAATTCGATGAGAGGTTTAGTTAAAAAAAATTACCTGAATTTCCGTCAATTGTGTCAGTTTTACTTGTGACTTTCAGAGGAAATTTTAATTTGTCATAAGTCAATTCTCTAATGCTACTGTGAATGATGACCCAAAGAATTAAGAATGAGTCAGTACTCAAGCGTTCCAATCCTCTAAACCGCGGGTCATTCAAGCTATTATTTCAATGTGTATAGTGTATAGGTATCCGCCTCGTGTAGCTCCGCACCTGCGTACGTTGTCCGAATAACTTCTTCAATCAACAGTTTGTGTCAAAATGGCTTCGAAGGGTAAGCTGATAGACGAGGTAAGTCTTTAGTTTGCTATTTTGGGAATAAATGCACTTAAATCACAAAGCAGACTTACCTGCGCCGAAATTCTACCTACTTTCCAATACGGGTCAACGAATAACGTTATTGTTTACAACTGCCACGCCTATTATTCTAGGCATTATACCGCTCAATTTGCTTTCATTCGATTCAATTCAATTTTTCATTCGGAAAACTGTGAATTTAAGGGTATTGGTCATTTTTACGCTGTTTTATACCTTGAAACATTTACATAGCAGGTGGTTTGTTATGACATTTAACTTAACCTCAAAATGTTTTGGTACTCGGTTCGAAATTTCTTACCCTTCATTCAATAAAATAAGACTTTATTTTATTTTTATTGAATTATACATTTATCTTCGGGATGTCTATAAGCAAAATGGTTTTATTATTGTAGTAGTGAGTTTTAAAATACTTGCAGTTTCCGTTGCACCTCAAAATTGTTAGTTTGAATTTTTGACATTTTCCATAACAGACTTTGGATTTAAAATTCTACCTGTACATACAATTCTAATAAACTGAATTCTTTTTCCTTTAGAAAATTTTTTTTACCATCGAGTGTTACATTTTGATATGATTAATTTAATAAGACGCTTATAAAATTATTAAAACCATTTCCGGTTGAAAATGGTTCTTCGTTACTATACCTACATATACTATACAAAAATAAGTCAGTACCCCTTTTTTCCGAGGAAAGTTAAGGTTGAATGTTGAATAAGTGATGTGGATGTTAGTGATGTTACTGCTGCTGTATATGTAACGGTAAATTCATAAGTTATTCACAATTTAAAAACCCGGATGTGTAGAAATCTGTAATATGCTCACGGTCCGTTAGTCGGCAGTAGTTCTTACATTTCATCACAGATGGCGCCGTCGACTTTTTCCCATTTGAAAACTATTTTCCATGATCAGATCTAAGATATAATATAATGAATAATGGTAATACGTGGTATTTAGATGAACTACGATCTGATAATTTAGAAAACGCTCGTGAATATAACTTTTTAATTGAAATTTACACACTTTGTTGTATTGAAATTAAGGCCATGAAGTGTAGAACTAATGTGAATTGTTTTCCGGTAGGAATAATAAAATTTTGAATGGTTATAATGGTAGCACAGTATTATTTCTGGTTTGTGTTCATTTGGTTGTGTCAGTTAATCATGGAAAGATACACGCTTCAATATCATTCAGAAACTGTTGAATTGTTTTTTGGAAATCAGTATCTACTCCTTAGGGAATACTGAGAAAAATTCAAGAACAATTCATGGACGATATTATTTATTTAATCGACTTACTATTCGTCGTATTATAGACAAATTTAAAAGTCAATTTTCTTCACACAAGAAGAGTATATACAGGGTGGCCATTTGAAAACGAAACAGACGAGATTACAGACGAAATAAAGTTTTTCGATAGAAATGCTCGGACAGGTCGATTTCTGTTTCGAGGGGGACAACTTAAGATGTAGGTTACGGACGCATAGCGCTTCAACCCTTGCTGCTACAACCCCCACCCCCAATTTTTGAATAGGGAAGATGGGGTGAGTGATACCTCAATTTAAAGGTATTTTTATACTGATTTCAGCACAGTAATTGTTTCTTCATTTTATGCATCAGTTCTCGAAATATTCATGCGTTAGTTAGTTAGGAAGGAAGCCACAGTCATGGTTGTTTTGAAGCTCAAAATGTCGATTTTCCACAAAACACTACAAGTGCCATGAAAACACCACTTCATTTTCAAATACTTAGTTAAGAATATTTCGAGAACTAATGCATAAAATGAAAAAACAATAACTGTGCTGAAATCAGTATAAAAATACCTTTCAAATGAGGTATCACTCACCCCATCTTCCCTATTCAAACTTTGGGGGTGAGGGTTGTAGTAGCAAGGGTTGAAGCGCTATGCGTCCGTAACCTACATCTTAAGTTGTCCCCCTCGAAACAGAAATCGACCTGTCCGAGCATTTCTATCGAAAAACTTTATTTCGTCTGTAATCTCGTCTGTTTCGTTTTCAAATGGCCACCCTGTATACCTGTAACAAATACTGAGCTCGATACTGAGTCGTACTTGGTACCACTTTCAAATTTGTCTACCATTATCTGAATAATGTAGTTCATGAATTATTCTTAAATTTTTTTCAGTATTCATAAATTAGCACTGGTTTGATAAACATTTTTTTTGCTGAAGCGAGTACTTTTCTTGAACGGCATAACCTACTAAACCTAAATGATTTAATGAATGTTAAAAAATAATACATATTGTTGCCATTATAAATAACCTTTTTGAATTGTATCATTTCTATTGGAAACTCTTTACTACGTCGAATTATCGTAATCAAATTTTCTTCTACAATGAATTTGATGGAAAACATTTATAAGAAAACATTTATTTCACACATTTTTGAAATAATTGATTGAAAATAATTGTAACACGAATTATTTAAATTACTCTGAATTCTTCTCTCAATGTTCCTGTTTTATTATTATCTTTCTATTGGAAATACCCATATTAACTAGTTGCGGTAGATGGACATAAATTTGTCAACGCAGAGATTGAACTCTGAAGATGCCAACTACTGTGATTGTGAGCAGAACGTCAGGTGCAATTCCCAATAAACCAAGGCTAAATATTTCGTGATTGTAATCAAATTTTGAATATGTGATTCAACAATAATCGCTATTATAGCTTCTTAAGGAAACTATTTGAATAGAATCAGGTACGAAAATTGTTGATATAGGGTAATGATACTCAAAATCCTATCCAATTTAGGGAATCAAATGAAAAATATGATCACAAACAAAATGCGATGACGCCAAATACAATATTTTGTCTAAATCTGTGGCAAATCCGTTCATTCTGCCTTACCTTATCTTGCAGAAAAAAATTGTACAGGAATATCTCAGTTTCACGGATTTATCTATTATTTGTCAAATTTGTGATAGTTACAGAAACCATCAATTTTCAATGCAAGGATCACCGAACGATATTTATGGAAATATTCCATTAATTTCAATAAAAATTCATTGAATTAGACAGCATAACGTATAATACTCGTACAGAAGGCTCATTTCACCACTCGTTCATTTAAAAACTTGTCACTTCGTGGAACGTTTTTGAATTTTGAACTCGTGGAAGAAGAATATCAAAGCCTTCTGCACTTTTATTATAAATAAGTATTCTAGTGTAAAGTCTCACTCCCAATAGTATTCCAATATTTCAACTCTATATACGTAATCAATTTAACTGAAATGTTATCTAAAGGACTACTAGTAGTAGCCTAGTTTTGAGTTCGAATTTGCGGGAGAACAAGTTTTATTATTTTTTATTGTGTCACTTTTTTTGATGATCTCAAATATTCTAAGTGGAATTCTAAGGAAATTATGAACAATAGTGTAAGAATTTGCTGAGTTTTCTTATCTTACTCGCCTCACCCACAATTGGATTTGTGGAATAATTTCACGTGCTCTCGATTCTCCTGCATGATCAGCCTCTTTTCCCAACTATACTATCGATTTGTAGAAATAGGGCATTCCTGAAGGGAGTGGCGGTACAGAATGCCCAAGCTTCGCCAAAATTGGAGCATTTTAGCGAAGGTACGGGATGGATCTTCGTGAATGATGTGGGGAGTCTCATAGCCATTTTATTCGAAAAGGGGTGAAATACCCTTCGAAAGGTTTTACATTTCTTTTTTTATCGTAGATTTTATCATCAATTTGTGAAAAAAAGAATATGTGTCTAGCGGTGGGATTCGAATGCAGGATTGCCAGTAAATCATCGAAAATATCTAGGTTAGATTTATTTGGTGAAAAATATTATATTGATGTCTTTGCGGTATTAACTGATTTCCTTGCCGTAGTAAGGTTTCCAGATATCTTACTTCATAATTTACCTGAATCCCCACAGATTGAGCAAATTATTTTGCTACAAATGATATCTATACCTATACGAAAAAAGCTCTGGATGGCTGATGATTTTTTGAAGCGCTCGCTCCATGAACTGATCACTAGAACACCATTTTTTTATTGCAGAAATAGATTCCTTAGAAAATTTCAAGTTATTTTGATGTAACATTTTTCAGTTTTGGTTGGAAAATTCTCTCTGAGCGGGAAAATTCGAAAAAAAAATCGAAAATAGAGCTCCGCTGAAACAAGAATAACTTCGAGGTTTTTGGATGGAAAATTTTCATTTTTGGGATTTTTCAAGATGTAAGATTGATGTATCCACTTTAAAAATCGAAATCGCGATTCATGATACAGGGGGTGAAAAAATCGCTTTCAAAGTTAGGGATGACAAAATCGTGAAAAATCAATTTTTTCAAATTAGAACCCCCATTTTTTTATGGCAGATATTGAATCTACGTTAAAAAATAATGTGAGTGTTTGCATCACACCCTTGTCCTAAAGTGGATATTTTCTGAGTTATTCACAAAAAACTGTTTTTCGTCTTGAATTTTCAGCTATTTCTTTTCCCTTCACGCCAAAAAGATGAAATTTTCAGGAACTGTTACTTAAACCATGTTTAAGATTTTACTACCCTAATATGCAAAAGAAAAAAGTTACAGGTTGTTCCTAAATAGATGGCGAATTTTGAATCGAATTTGTATCGGAAACCTCTTTATTTCAACTAATCGGCCATCGATTTTCTCTCCAGTGATAAATAAATAATTCCTTATGAACCATATGCAAAAACTTACCATGTTTTACATTCTTTTTTTTTAAATGATAGATATCATTAATTACATCTGCCAAATTCCTCTTTATTCAGTAGCATTTTGTGTTTACTATTAATTTGGTGATAATTCGTATTAAGTTATAAAATCGATCACTATGCCTAATTTCAATACTAATAGTAACTTGAAGTCGGTTTCAAGAAGGGGTGAAAAATCTACAGCATGGTTCAAATAACAGTTCCTGAAAATTTCATCTTTTTGGCGTGAAGGGAAAAGAAATAGCTGAAAATTCAAGACGAAAAACAGTTTTTTGTGAATAACTCAGAAAATATCCATTTTAGGGGAAGGGTGTGATGCATACACTCACAATATTTTTTAACGTAGATTCAATATCTGCCATAAAAAAATGGGGTTCTAATTTGAAAAAATTGATTTTTCACGATTTTGTCATCCCTAACTTTGAAAGCGATTTTTTCACCCCCTGTATCATGAATCGCGATTTCGATTTTCAAAGTGGATACATCAATCTTACATCTTGAAAAATCCCAAAAATGAAAATTTTCCATCCAAAAACCTCGAAGTTATTCTTGTTTCAGCGCAGCTCTATTTTCGATTTTTTTTTCGAATTTTCCCGCTCAGAGAGAATTTTCCAACCAAAACTGAAAAATGTTACATCGAAATAACTTGAAATTTTCTAAGGAATCTATTTCTGCAATAAAAAAATGGTGTTCTAATTTGAAAAACGGAAGTTGACGTCATTTCCGGAAAAACCGGAGGTGCTCATGCCTTGAAAATATTTTAGATTTCATCAGCATCGTGAAATACTTATAAGTGCTGAATTTCATGAAAATACGTTCAGTAGTTTCCCGTATAAATATGGGTGAGGTTCCTCGAGAAAGACCCTGTATAGGCGACGCACGAACGGAATTTTTATTCGATTTTGATACACGTCAATCATAATAATTTCAAGGGAGGTTAATTTTTCCTCGAATTATTCCAAAGGTTCCAGAAAATTCTGACGTTGGGAAGATCTGAAGTTCCCTCAAGTTTTCTAGCCTTCATGACATCGTAAATATTTGCCTCGATCTTTGAAGGAAATTTCTTTTCATCATGATTTGATACAAATGAAACACTATATTAACGAAAATTGGAGTGAAGCTCATGTTCTGTAGAGTATAAAATATTAAAATCGAACATTATTTCAATTCAATTGGAGAGTTTAATATAGGTTCTCCCAGATCAGGTATCACAAGATTATGTGGTAGGTAATATCTATATTACCTAGGGTTGAAGTTCTTTGATTATCTATTCAATTTGATCTTTCAATTTCCAGGCTTTAAACATGTTAACGATAGTAAGAGCTATCAAAGATAATTATAAAATAAATTACATTTCAAAAGAGTGTCTGAACTCTGAAGTTACTTGAGGTGTCTAGTCCTTCATTTGAAAAGAAACTTAAATACTCATTTTGAAATACACTTTTGAAAAATGCTCGGTAGATATACTCTTTCATTTCCTCTACAAATCAAACTGGAATTTTATAATATTATAATAGGTGGAGTATGTAAGATAGTTTTTTGAGTAAAGAAATATTGTTGCTTTTGAGTATCTGAGATACTGCTTACCCATTGCCAAAAAATAAAGCCAACTAAGATACAGAAACCTAGCTTTTCTAAAGTAACTATAAAGGTGAGATACTTTTTCCTGACAACTCAAAATGCTATAACTCCGATTGAATTCAAATTTTGAAGAAAAATGCTCTCTACCAATAATTATGGTACTTTGTTTTCTCGTTCTGCGCCCTTGAGAAGTTATAATTAATATAAATGCGCATCGTATATTCTGAGAATTTTTAAGTTTTTTTGGAAACTTTTACGTTCCAATCCGAATAACCATTTCATATTTCATCAGAACAGCACAAGTAGAACTTGAGAGATATATTTTTTTCTCTGTTATTTTACCTTTGCGCATGAGCAAACACCGTATATCGAAAAGATTTAAAATTCTGTTGAACCACTTACGAACCATTTCGAATATCCGTACCAATTTTCATCAACATCCATACAAAAATACAAAATATGTTTTTCCCAGAAATTTCAAGAATTCTCAACGCGGATTTCTCATCTTTTTATGATACCATATACGGTTCAAACTGAATACCTATACGAAATTTCATTCAAATCGGATAAAAATTGAAGTTATGGCTGTTACAACAAGCCTTTGCAGTGACAGAAGAAAAATTGTTCGGGTTGGTCTGGAATGCATTTTTATTCCCATTGAGAATAATCATTTTGCTGCCTAGGCAGAAAAAGTTATACATTGCTGATTGATATGTGTCTACAAAATCAAAAATTGCTGTCAATCGGAGAAAAATTTTTTCCATCTCAAAAGTGTTCCTGATGCCTCGACTACCTTCGGTGGAGTAGGAAGCAAAAAGTTGGGCAACTAAATGTGGTGTGCTGTGTAACAGTTCGCGGTTCCTAATCGATTTCATACTGTCGCCGCGTTTTCTGGCTCCTGGTGCACATCCAGTCTGCAAGGCGCCACGCTCTGAAAGTTCGCGTGGAAATTCAGCCCGACCATCGTATATCATCAGATAATATTGAATGGTAAATTTCGAAGTGAATTATTGTTTCATTTTCCTCGAAACTTAGGTCTTACGCTCCCAAAGGCCAACATAAAAATTGCAACGAATTTATAGCCAATAGGATATAACCTAGTTGAATCTGTCCAAGTGTAAGGATATCCTGGAAACATGGACTTCTGCGATTCGAAAATGCTCTTGTGCAGTTCACAGATGAAGGCAGCATGGTTTGTGTCAATTTTGAATCCAATCCAATGCGCTTTAGCTGTGTATTACATGAGAAAAACACACTGCATAGAATATCCCGACTCATCAAAATAACAAATTAATGGTAAAGCATGTGTCGATACGAGTTAAAGTATATCGAGAACAGTAAGGACATTTTACCGATTGACGACAATAGTTTGGAGGAGAAGCGCAGCTACTACTCTACATCAGCTTCTAACCATTCATTTCGATTGTTAAATTGCGCTTATCATTTTTTTTGTCTAAGGTACATTTGCCTTAATAACTTACTTGCTATTTTCTACGTGAATAACTTGTATATTCTTTTCTTGTTGCCATCCACCAAAAACAGTGAATATTAATTAGGACCCCGCCAGACATTTTGGCGCCCTGGCAAAATAAAATTTTGCCGCCCTAATTTTCTGATTGAAGTATCTACCTTCATTGATTGCTATTTAATTGATATGTTATTGATGATTGTTATTCACCAGAAAAAAAATGTTTTCGGCAGCTGAGGTAGAACAATCATTGTTTACTAAATATTTCTCGATTCAATGAGTTATATATATACAGGATGTTCACCATTCACACAAAGCCACATTACGGTTAAGCGATGAAATTTTCAATTTTTTTGGTGGCTCAATTAGGAACTACATTCTCAAATTGTTTAAAAATACTGCTCAAAACGTTTTGATATATTTTGATCCTTCATCAGAAGAACGGAGGTAGGCACTGACTTTGATAATCATAGGGACCTCTACTCGATGTTCAAAATGAAACGATTCACTGACGACTTATTCAAACATTAATATTGGGCATATTCCAAATGGCACATCCTTATATTTAATTTTTTCAGGTAGAGAATTTCTTGAAGAAAATAAAATTTGCTACCTAACAGAAAAATAAAATACAGGGTATGGCATTTGGAATAAGCTTGATATCAACGTTTGATTAAGTCATCAATGAACCCTCTCATTTTGAACACCCAGTATAGTTCTCAATGATTATCAAAAAGTAATCAGTACTTACCTCCGTTCTTCTAGTATTCACTTTCAGAATCTCATTCAAATAAATCCATTCATTTCGAAATTATTAGGTTTTCCAAAGACCCTTAAATTTATGAAAAATCGAAATATCTCAAAAACGGTAAGATGTAAGCAAATGAAACTGAAACATGGTGTTCCGTAAGAAAAAAAAAGGGTCATTTACACATTTTTGGTACCTACACCTTGTCTATTCTAAACAATTTCAGAATGTAGCTCCAATGTAGCACCAATGTTACTGTCGAAAAATTCAGCACTCAACCGTAATAGATGGTGGAACACCCTGTATATTTTAGAGCCATTATTCGGCTTTCGAACTGCAGGTTGTTGGATTTTTTCTAAAGAGCCTCTGTTATTCCTCTCAGGCATATTTTCAGTTTCATATGAAATCGTAATCTTGAACACAAAATCACCTTACATCAAAGGACGTTTTGTCGATTTCATTAAAAAACGACCTAAAATGGTTGAAAGTAGGACGCTTTATAGTAAAAAGACGACGAAGTTCTTACAGGTACATTTTAGTTCCTATTTTTATTTTCATAACCAGTTGAGAGATCCTATTCCAGATCTCCAATAAAATTTGATAAAATTTGCGCTTTGCAATCTTTCAATGTTACTGAAAAGAGAGGTTTTTTATTAAGAAAACATAACAACTGACTTTTCGTCCCGGCAAAATGTCCGGTATGCCGGACATTGCAACTTTGTAGATTAAAAACGTGTCATTTGGTGCGACATGAATACATTTCAGAACATCATCTTTATCCAGAATTTTGGACTGCTTTGCTTGATATAACTTATGATAATTGTCGATGTTGATATTCTTATTTAGTATCTTAGTTTTCTTTGACATTAAATATTTGGAATATAAATATATTTTTTTTGTACTCTTTTTGGCAATAACTTTTCTACTGCCTTTCTTGACCTTTCGTGAATTTTTCAATTTTTTTCCATTTCTTCAGTTTATGTTTGTATTTGAAGTTTCCAATGACAACGATAGTGCGTCACATAGAAAATTAATATGTTCACTTCATCAATTGAATTAAATGGAATTTTGCAATTTGGGGATGCAGTAATTAACTGATATGACATGAATCTTTTTATGAACCACGGATATTAAAAGATGTTGAAGCTCTTGGGCGATTTGAAAGTCGTACAAGTTTGCAAGTCGTCGCCCTTTGGGCATATAAATATCTACTTAACGCCCTCGGTCCATAAATAACTTATATGTTTACAATTACTACCGTTTTACCGGCTTTCTTTTTCTATTCTCGAAGAACCAGTTTTCGTTGGTAGAGGTCCGATTTGCGTTAGTACTTATGCACTCCAATCTTCAATTTGCCACGACAATTTCGCAAAAGGGGACTTCCGTTCGCCCCCTCCTTACGTCATCAAGGACTAATCGCCTGTCATCATGCACTTAATTCATTGAGCTCCTCGCGTAGTGACTCATTTTCCATTTAAATCATGTGTGTTCCAGAGTGGAGGATCATGTGACCGCAACTTTACCTACATTAAAAAGCACCTATCCCATTTTTTTACGCGGTTTCGTTATGTAACGAATGGTTTTCGAAATTGAGCAGGTATCGTTTACGTTGAATTGACCTCTTCCGATTGACTGACAATCGAAGGACGATTGGAGAAGGTCGGATTTTGATTACGATTGTCCCGATCACTGATTGTTGTGGCGTCACAAACCATAGAATGGTTGGACTTATTTTGAACCGATGGGTGAATTGAGCGTGTCAGAAACATCATCAAGGTTGTATCCCTGATGAATATAATACATAGTGTGACATATTTTCGTATATTGTGATTTCAACTAATAATACGAAGGTTTTTTAACGAACATCCAAGAATGTTACTATAGAAATGCCCAATATGGCAGCAGGCGAAAGACCAAAACGATTATACCACATCGTCAAGGGAATATCCACTTATCAATTTCAATACGCCATAACTATGAGAAATTCAGGGATTCTATTGGTTCATCAAAATATAAGTTATATAATCTATATTATCATATTTGATAGATATTCGATCAGAATGGGTTAGATCGGTTCTTGGCCCATGAAAGTAGGTATATTGAATTTAAGAATATTTCATCGTTGAAAACGAAAATATTAACTGTCATTTATTGCTAACGAAATGGCATTCAGATTTCAGATCTTGACCCTTTTTTCGAAACATTTGCTGCAGGTATTGGGTATTGCATTCAATACCAAATAGATGGAAATTTCCATCTACTTGGTTGACATATTAATTGAACGATCACATTAGATTTTAATGCTACTAGCTTTTGTTAATTAATATGGTTTCTAAAACCCCATGGACGGCGGACAAACATACATTTCACACACAACTGTGAGGATTTTATTTTTCAACTTTGAAGTTTTCGACTGAAAATAAAACAAAATAGACATGCTGAGCGACAACATCCGGTATAGTCTCCGGCTCATATAATTCGCTTTACGACCAATACAATTAAGAAAAGTATGGATCATTAAATACGAGTATTCTGCCATTACAGCAATACGTATTTTAGATGTTGTCTTAAAATTTATCTCTGTTCTACGTTACAACTTTCCAAGTACCCCCCTCATTCGATGTTTTGCAGCTGCTTCATTCCCTGCGGCTTTTTACCCTCGACGATGCTTCTATTGTGGATTCAAGGACATAAGCACAGCTTTATTTCTAGACCCCTGAGGAACGAAAAATATTCTTGCCCTAGGTGTCGCTACTTGATATTTTTTACTCGATAGTTGGTTCCGTTTCTGCTTGAGTTTGCCGACTTTGAAATTATTCTTTAGCTTTGCGCAGAGGCAATATCGTAATCAATGACGTTTATCCGAGATGCGATTATTGCTAGTTGAAAACTTTAACCAATACCCCGCCACGTGCACGTGAAATACCGTGCGCTAAGGCAATTTTTGGAGGCCTTTGAGAAGGCCATTTTTATAAAACAAATATAAGTCCTCTCATTCATTATAGTAACTTATTTAATTCCTTCTGGCTGATCTTTTCATGTCTATATTTATTAATAAATGATGACTGTGTCAGTCTTGAGGGTTGTTGTTATTCTTACCTGCGAGCTATTGATGAATAGGTAAGAACTTGATATCGTAGACATTATATGAAGGAAACCCGATAGTTTCTAGAATAATCAATAATTCTACCAATAGGTGACATTACTACGTCAGCTGTACCGGGTTTTTCACCATAATTCGACCCCCCCTTTAACTTTGTTACTAAAAGCGGTACAAAAAAATGTTCTCTACAAAAGAAACGAAATCGACTATTGTTTTTCAAAATGATTTCACAAAACGAAATATATAGAGAGTGGGCAACATATGGATTGAAACTTCATTTTTTCAAATAGAACACCCCGTATATTTTTCTATATTTGACTAGCTCTTTTTCCCCCGATTTCGAATATATGTTTGGCCTATCTCTTTTATTCTGAGTGCTACAGAGTTTCAAATTTTAAGAACCACCTGACAAGCTTAGTAATCAGTTTTTAAGTGGAATGCTGCGATAACACAAAATGCCCTTTTTTGAGGTATCTCATTGGCAACGATATATGACATACGTTTATTGAAACTATTAATCGAATATGCACTACACAGAAGCGGAAAAATTTGAAATATTTTCACTTTATGTGAAGAACAATTGAAATAAGAAAGCTACAAGGAGAGAATATATGGAGTTGCATCCAAATCATCCAATTCCAATTTATAGTGAAAAACGTATGTCATATCGTTGCCAACTAGATAACTCAAAAAAGGGCATTTTGAGTTATCGCAGCCTACCACTTGAAAACTGATTACTGAGCATGCCAGGTTGTTCTTAAACTTTGAAACTCTGTGGTACTCAGAATAAGAGAGATAGACCAAACATATATATTCGAAATCAGGGGAAAAAGAGCTAGTCAAATATAGAAAAATATACAGGGTGTTCCATTTGAAAAAATGAAGTTGCAATCAATATGTTGCCAACTCTGTATTTTTTTGTTTTGTGAAATCATTTTGAAAAACACTAGTCGATTTCGTGAAACTTTTGTAGAAAAAAAAGTTTTGTACCTCTTTTAGTAACAAAATTAAAGGGGGGGTCAAATTATGGCGAAAAACCCGGTACTTAGAATTTCGTTTCTGTTTTGCTTAAGTTGCCTACTCATAGCGTTCTTCTTTTGTGTGGTATGGCCGTAAAAGATATATTTTCTTTCATAGGAAGGAAGAAAACTGTACAATTAGGGTGATATAGAAACACCCTACTTAATTATCGTTAATCTTGAGGTTGGTGCAGAAGCATTTTCTTTATAGGTGAAGATTATCTGATATGCGATTAATGCTAGGGGAAAACTGTAACCAACATACCGCCAATTGTACTTGGAATACCGCGTACTGAGGCAATTTTTAGAGGATACAATTATTCTTACTGGTCAACAATGCAATAAGCACTGATAATATTTAAAATATGCATATTATACTATGTTATTAAGTCTTATGTCTCCTTGTGGAACATTTTGGTTTGAATACCCCCCCCCATCACTTGATACAGCCAATTTTTCTGTATCCTAGTAATTATTTTATCTATGCTGTTCAAATTCTTAGAAAAGCTTTATTGTTCGATAAGATATTTTGAAATATCATTTTTTGGCATTGTTACGAATGCTCCTATAAATAACAATCTGTGGAAGTTTATGAAAGCATAGTTACCGTATTTAGGTTGTCTTCTTTCTATTGGCGATTAATCCAGAGTAAAGTAATGAATGATAAATGAGAAACTGATACAACTTATGCTTTCAATAATAATGAATTTTAGGAATCGTTCATAGAAAAAAATGCCTCTAACTCCACTGTAATTATAAGGATGATGACAAAAAATTTAATAAAAAGATTTTCTGGGAAACTGTGAGAGTAATTTACATAAAACTGAGAACAATAAATTCATTCTTGTATAGCTCGAGAATTTCATCTATGAATTTAAAGTTCTTGATATTGCGAAATCGAATCAAAAACAAAATTCTTCTTGAATTTTTGAAATAAAAATAAATTATATTATATTAAATTTAATACGTTTCTTCGCGAAGCCGATATCTTAATAATTTTGGAGCTATGAAAAATTTTTAAAATTTAATTCGAATTTCCGAATGTTTTTAATTTGAGATCGTTATGTTCGAACAACATGAATCGAGTTTGAAAAAAAGGCATAGTATGAACTGGAATGAGGAACGAAATTGATAGTTCGATCCCATCGAATGATCGCCTGGCAACTTCGAAGGTGCAATAATATGACAGTGAGGGGGTGTTGTGGAGGTAGTCTGGAATTCGATAATTTCCAACGCAACTGGGATAATATGCTTACTGACGGATGATATATTTTATTTCCGTTTGGAATTTTGCGAATTATGTATGCAGGACAAAACAGCAGAATATATTTCGAACATTTTTCAGTTTGTAGTTTAGAATCAGTATTAATTGAGTAATTTTATAATATTTTCTTCATTTATTAATATTAGTTCCAATGCAAGTAAAAAACTTCTACGACGTGTATTCAAATAGCTACATATAATAGTACTGATCTATAATGAACGAAAATTAATCCGTTTGGAACAATTCAGAAATTATTTGGGTATGAAATATTTACAAAGTATGTAAATATTTTGAATACTTTCTTATCTTTTCTTGTAATACCGGTAATACAACTAATTTTTTACTTAAGATTTTGATGAAAGCATGTTATGCTTTCTGTTTTTTTTTTTGGACCTACATAACCTAAAACACATACAATATACATTTATTATCAATATAAGTATGTATTTTGTCCAAGTGCAAGCATTGGTCAGTGTGATAGTCGATAACACAATGCTAAACTGCTAAAGTGACTTCATAAATTATCAAGTCACTATACACAATGCCTGAGAGCAGCGCCCTCTATGTCGGAAACACAATACCTGTGTCTACCTGGTAACTCCAGATGATTTGAAAATATTCCTATAGGTGTCGCCTTCTCTTAGCCTTTACTCATCAAGTCAATCTTGATGGCTTAAAGCAACTGCGCTAAGGCAAAATACTTAGCTTTGCGCAGAGGCAATATCGTAATCAATGACGTTATCCGAGATGCGATTATTGCTAGTTGAAAACTTTAACCAATACCCCGCCACGTGCACGTGAAATACCGTGCGCTAAGGCAATTTTTGGAGGCCTTCGAGAAGGCCATTTTAAGAAATAAATAAAAATTTTCTGCCAATAATAGGTCACTATTCGAGAATATGGTTTTACAATCTGAATCGAAGGTCACCGATGAAAAACAGTTTGAGGGTTGACAATATTATTATATGACAAGTAGGATCTTCATTTTCTAAGGAGAGCTTAATGATAATGTTAATATGGAGTTAGACCTAGACCTATGAAAAACCTTTAAAGCTTCATAAAATAATTTCAAATATGGTATTCAATTCAAGTGTTTTGTATGAAATTGAAAAATATTAATATTTTATGGTATTTTCAGATTAAAAATTGTTTGGTCCTTTTTGAGGGTAAATTAATGATAAAGATTGTTAGAAATTATTCTGTGTGAATTTATCCACGATTTTTGGGTCGTATACGTTAATAACCGCAATTTGTTTCATTATGATCCGTAAGGTTTTTGAAAAACGCAAAATATAAAGACGAAACCACAATGTGGGGAACCATTTATCTTACATTTCATTGAAAAATTATTGGAAGGTCATTTTTTCATTAATTCATTTGAAGTAAATTGATTATGAAGTAAGACCCCAACCCCAATCAATCGAATGTTTATTTCTTCCCCGCCACAAAGAAGATGTTAAAATAAATATAAGTTACATATTCACAGTTGCATTTTACTTTTCCTATTACCTTAAAATTTATTCCGAGTAGATGAGAACTTTTCCTTTCACGCCATTTTTCAATTTTCTCTTATATCAGTTGAATTTATGAGGTGTCGGTTTTCAAGAAAATAATTCTCCCAAAAATCGAGCCCGAAAATGTGTCAATCATTTTTTCTAGATCACTCACTAGACAACGAATATGGAACACCCGATACATAATCATACTATCAAATAAAATCAATGATCTAATACGCAATCTATTATTTAAGCAATTAACTCTTGTAAATAGCCTTGTATGTATAGTTAAGAAAAATTTATAATAATAACGTTGAAAAAAAGAAGAAGAATTTTTTTTATCGAGTAAGCTCTGTGTACTACCATAGTATAAGGAAAGGATAGTAAGCCAACCTCAGTTTGACGGCAAGGAAATAGTTACCAGGGGTCGCTACTGTAGTTGGATTTGGATTTGGAGAAGTAACTCGATAATAGATGGCACTAAATCATGAACTATAGATGGCGCAGAAATAATACGATAATTCATTCAGTGGCGTGGTTGAAAAGGGGTCGCATGACATTGCCAACAATTTTTATGTTATTATTAAGTTATCACAAATACACGCCACTGGCGTAAATGCTTAACACAGAGCAGAAAAAATATCAAAATATAGAAATCTTCTGACCACTCTATTTCAAATATTTCAGTTCTTCAAAATAACACCAATTTTTAGAGGGCTCCACTTTACGGTCCAATTTTTGACAGTAAAATTCGAGTTAAACGTACAACTATATGGCGCTCAACATCAACAAAATCGAAAAGCACTACACTGGCTTACTATCCTTTCCTTATACTATGGTACTACCGTTCTCGTTGTCGGGTTACCGTGCAGATCAGGAATCTCTCATAGAAATGAAGTAAATACAGAAAATTTAGTTCAATTCTAAGAAAGCTCTCTGATATGCTCAAAAAATGGTCTCAGTAAATTAACGGATTATGTATTGGAAATTTCCCCTAAATCTTCCTTGAAAACCACTTAATGTTATTGTTTATCGCTTGAACCAGATATACTTCGTCATAAATCCAAGTATCATTCGTATCAAGATGGTTCGTGTCTCAAGAAATTTTTCGTATTCGTGACAGAGAAAACGTAACTCCAGTAGCATTGCGTGTCTGGCAATATTATTTGTGACTTTCATGAAATTTGAATGTGTCCTCGCAATATACTAAAAATAGAGCGCCGCGTCATCTGATTTATGCAATTTGAAAGGAAAATCAATGCTGGGGGAAAATCGGAAATAATTGGGTTAAGGAAAATCCGTCAAATTTGTCTCTCATGTTACTCGTCCATACAGGGCGTTTTACGTAAAGGGTGTTTTTTTTAGAGCTATAGAACTTTAAATTCCAATAAAACAACGATGGATTATTCGATTGACATGAATTTTATTTATCCGCAAGATTATCTTGTGGCATTACATTTTAAATATGATTTCTGGCATATGACCGCCACGGCTGGCTCGGATGTAGTCCAATCTGGACGTCCAATTTTCGATGACTTTTTCCAATATTTGTGGCCGTATATCGGCAATAACACGGCGAATGTTGTCTTCCAAATGGTCATGGGTTTGTGGCTTATCCGCATAGACCAATGACTCATCATAGCCCCACAGAAAGTAGTCTAGCGGTGTTAAATCACACGATATTGGAGGCCAATTCACAGGTCCAAAACGTGAAATTAGGCGGTCACCAAACGTGTCTGTCAATAAATCGATTGTGGCACGAGCTGTGTGACATGTTGCGCCGTCTTGTTGGAACCACAGCTCCTAGACATCATGGTTGTTCAATTCAGGAATGAAAAAGTTAGTAATCATGGCTCTATACCGATCACCATTGACGGTAACGTTCTGGCCATCATCGTTTTTGAAGAAGTACGGACCAATGATTCCACCAGCCCATAAAGCGCACCAAACAGTCAGTTTTTCTGGATGTAACAGTGTTTCGACATACACGTGAGGATTAGCTTCACTCCAAATGCGGCAGTTTTGTTTGTTGACGTAGCCATTCAACCAGAAGTGCGCTTCATCGCTAAACAAAATAAAATGGACGTAGTGCGCGATACGTATTCCGCACAGAACCATTATTTTCGAGATAAAATTGCACTATTTGCAAGCGTTGTTCAGGCGTGAGTCTTTTCATGATGAATTGCCAAACCAAACTGAGAATAAATCACTTGACAGCTGTTAAATCTGTCGCCATCTTGAACAGTAATGCCATTTTAAAGTTATATACCTCGAAAAAAAAACACCCTATACATGTCAGTCAGACGCGGATGTCATTTTGAGGGGGTCCACCTGGTATATTACTAGTTGAATATACTGTTTTATAAATTTCATAAAAAATTTCCAACCAATATAACTCTTGGATGCCTTCACAACGAATAGTCGGTCGATAATAATTGAATAAGGTCTTCCATGAAATCTTTTTGAATTTCTTTCAGTAATCACAAAAATGAGCACTGATTTCGATTAAACAATTTAACAATTTCAAAAACTTTATTGAAGCGTGTATCTTTCTAAGATTGAATAGTATACTCGTAACCTAGTGAACACAAATGACATAGTAGGAAATGTTAAAAAATTATACATGGTGTTGTAAATATAATAATTCTAAATTGTATCATTTCTATTGGAAAATCCCTTTTTTTTGGTCGACTCATTTCAATTTCGGTAAAATGAAAACAATTTTTATGTCGATAGATATATTGCTCTTCCGATATATCATAATATCATAACTGAGAACTACTAAATAAGTTTTTTCTATAGCTAATGTTGAAATATTGTTATAACAACTCTTTTGAGTAGATAAAGTATCTGCACTCGAACCAAGGGTAGATAAAGTAACAGTTAGGGTAGATAAAACATTAACTTTTTCATTCCTGCTCACATATCAATCTAGATTTTTGTGGCAACAATTATTTGTTTATTTCAAACGATATGTTATTCTTTCATGGATGATGAATTTTTTGGTAAGCTTCTTTAAATTTTCTGAAAAGATGCCATAAGGTAGTCCTTCACTTCGAATCATATGACTTAGTTTTAATCTTTTGAGAGTTGCTTAATGCTCGCCAACACCGATTACATTCTTGAAGTACTCAGTAATCGCCAGCACTTGATGAATAAAAGCGCTTAGAGCTCGACATTTTTTCAAGATTGCTCAGTGCTCTAAGTATTCTTCATCAGTGCTCGGCACCGCTCTTTTGCCTGTTCATCTATTCAATCTATCATTGAAGTAGTCACCATGGCACATCAATGATTGAAATGCGTAATGTGTAGATATGGATATAGTTAAAAAAAAAGCCCACAAATAGACTCTTGGGACAACAAGTTCAGATTTGAGAGACAGTTTTGCTACAACGCGCCTAGTCGTTGACCAATAGTTCAGTTCAAAGAAAAAGTAGACCTATAACAATGATCAGTACATTTCATTGCCGCATTAGTGCCTTTGAACATTTTTCATATCTTCCTCAACCTTCCCTTATCCACTCCTGGATGTAGGCCTCTTTCATGTTCCTCCATGCTGTCCTGTCCTGAGCTATATTTTCATATCATTCACGATTAATTGTGTTTTCTTTGACTGCAGACCACTGCAGATAATTTTTCAGAGCCTGGGATCGAAGAATGGTAGAATGGACTTCATTTTTTTGTTAAGGATTAATTCTAAAAATTTAAGTAAAATGAAACAAAAATGTGGAAGAATCATTGAAATATCTCTAGAAATGAAAAAGTTATGGGACTTTGAAGTTGCGCTTGGAAGAATAATTTCATAGTACGCAGCGTCTAGTGTGTGACGTCACGCCACTTACACGAGGCGACTGGTATTCGCAGAGTGCTTACGAAATCATTGGTGTACAATCACTTGTGCCGTTCGTGTCGTGTTTTGTTCCTTACACGATGGCTGAAATAAAAAAAAATCTTACAAATATTCACACACAAAAAACAACATACTACACCACTGACATTGCGAATTATCTCCCTAATGTTTTAAAACATAAACAAGACGATATGACGCCCGTCAATATCAAGTCCACTTAGATAGAATTGATTCATACCGGATTTTATACGGGCAGTAAACATTACTTTTTTCTCTTTTAACTTTTGACTCCTTACATAAATATGTTTTGCCATTGATAATGGATAGACTTCAACAACCAGTACTCAACTACAAACTGTTTATGAAACGTTTTTTAAATAAATCATCGTTATAAGTTGAACCATGATGGAGCAAACTCAAAAGTAGATACTTACTTGAAAAGTTTAATTCCTGTTATTTCAGCACTGACATAAGATGGATTTGAAGAAAAAAACTCCATCACTGCGAATATATCTATTTTAGGCATATTGTCACTTTGTCCTTTCACGAAGCCTTCTTCCATTATGGTGACATAAAAACAAAACTCGAGTTAAAACTACACTGTACAACTACAAACGGCGCGGCTAAGTATTTAAACGTAATTTATGGTGTAGCGATCACAGGCAAGTGGCGTGACGTCACAGACAAGTCGGAGACCAAAGACGTTCCGCGCTAAAATAAGTAAATTTAAATAATCTATTTCTCAGTCATTTATTGATGGATTTTCAAAATTTTTTCACTGATCTATCATTTTTGCTCTATATTTTAAATCTATCGTGTCAAATATAGTATCATCAAAATCACTAAACTAGTCCATTGTCTTCTGTAATTCTTGTTGCTAATCTAAACAAAACTGTAATGGTTAAGGGCTATTGAGTAGCAGTCACTATTTCTGCGTTTTATGTTGATTATGTCTTACAAATTGCTCCCCTGTGTTATCTAGAAGGTCATCTGTAACTTCTTTTTTAGCAAGTCAGTCCAGATCTCCATATCGTTGTCGAGCTCTAGACATTCTCTGGAAAGCAGCTGTCATTGTTTTGTCATGGTCACCGGATTCAAAGTCCATCCAACATATTTTAATGGAATAGGAAAGGAAGACATTGTTCTCTTAATGTCATCACCTGCAATCTGTGATTTGGTTCAAAAACATCTCTTCAGATCTTTCGCATATTTTCAAGAATATCTTATAAACTGTTGTCAGAAACATCTAACTGCCCAAAAATAGCTAATAGATCCATAAAAGTTCTCACTTAAAAAAAAGTACAATATAAACTTACAATTGGTTGAAGTTAACAAATGAGAAGATATAAAAAGGAGAATATGAGTTTTCAGCTTGTAAATTTAGAGAGCCCCTATCAGACAAAGTATTCGATCAAAATCATATCCTTTTGGCAGTTCATCAACATGATTTTCCATCGTTCTAATATTGTGAAGACTTCCAGACAAAAGGTCCAGAATTTTCCGCTTCAAGTTGGTCCAATTTAAACTACTTCCTCCCAAATTATTGAATTAGAGCCGTCTACCAACCTGAATAAATTTTACAAAGAGAAAATTATCTAGAGGCATCTTTGAGCATGCTAATAACATAATAGTTACCAGAGGAGACAAATCGACAGTTGAACATTGTTCAGTTTCCATACGGTGCTCCTTCGTTCGAGTTACATCACACTTGCAGTGTGGATAATCCAAGTCCGAAAACTGACCGGAATTCAGTGATAAGTGTTGTGATTGAGTGTTGCAGTGATGGGAAACGAGAAGAACGGTGTCGACACAGTAAACATTTTTTTATTTTATATTTTTTGCATGATGAAAGTTTGAATTTTTCTTTTCTGTTCCTTCTATTCTTTCGCAATTGATTTTTATCATCATAACAATAGGAAGGAAGATCACCGAGACATCTATTCGACTCATTTACTATAGATTTAAAAAAAAACACCCATTTTCTGAAAAAAGTTAATTGAATGAATTCGTCATAATAGAATTACCCACTGTAATGAAAAACTAAAGCACTGAAGTGTTTCTTATTGTCTTTACCAATTGATTTTCATCACCATATTAATGTAAAGATCATCTGGACCTGCATTCGACGTATTTACTGTAGACCTAAAAAACATTCATTTTCAGAATGAACTTCAGTCGATAATTTTTGGATATATTCGTCTTACCACTCTTAATTTTTAAGAAAAAAAGCAATGATTTTAAGTTAGTTTTTAAGCGTTCGTTCATTCATGTGCCATTATATACACAGTTCTTCGTTCTCCAAGGGTGCAATTGGCGCATGAATGACGAGCGCTCAAAAGTGAATGACTACATGTTATTGTCTTTCTATTAATGTTTCGTAACTGAAAAAATGAATTTTCAATTTTTATGATTCTGATGCCATAGTTAACACGGAATTTCATATGAAGCTTAAAATTATGTATATTTACTTGCAAAATGTTGTAACGGAATTATATGGAAATATTTCGCATGATTTTGATGACGCTATTAACTTTATTATTATTATTAAATTTGAACAAAGCTTTAAATGGTTTTTCTATTTAGATAAGCATAATTTCAATTCGGCCAGATCCTTTTTCAAGAAAATAAATAATTTTGTTCGCTATTCTGCTATCAATACAAAATTATTCAGAAATCTTTAAATGATTATTTCATACGTCACATGAACTCTCAACCCGATCAGATTTTTAATGAGAATATTGAGTATCAGTTCTAAACATAGTGGCGACAATTCGTTCAAATTGAGCCTAAAAATGGCGAATTGGGACATAGAACCATAAAACTTAAGAATACAATTGACTGAACTGAACTGACACACGTCGAAAACCAAAATTATTAGATCTGGTAATATTTGATTGTATATAGAAAAAATTTATTTAACTGAAGAATACTACAGTGACTAAATAAAATGGGCCTTACATTTTGAATAAATCCCAAAAATCAGGTAAATGGATAATGTAAACAAGAAGCCGCCATATTTAGGCTCAGCCAATCAAAAACGAGACAACGCTTGTCGCCACTATGGTTTAATATGGACTCCATCTATTGTGTGGTCATGAAAATATTCGGTCTTTTTAAATATATCACTATTCTATGGTAACCCTATCAACACAAAGTTTTGTACGAAGCCTGAAATGGTTATTCTATATATACACCCAAGATATTATCAACTCAAACAGAAAATTTTTTTTCCAATATTGTTCTTGAATTTTCTTTGGTGTGATGATATGATCATATTGAAAGATCCCACAGAGCTTGAAATTGTTATTTATAAAACAAATTAAAATAAACGAGTTCAAATTTTGTACTATGTATAAGAATGTTCGGTGGTCTATATTTCAAACATATTGGTCATAATATGACCTATATGGCCAAGCACATGGTGAAAAAATAGATGAATGAATAAATTTAGGTAATATCCAACAATGCAGAGAATAATGCGAATTGGATTCGGTAATCCATATTCTTTAGTAATAACACAATTAGGAATAACAAAAGGAATATCTTTCCATTTTCCAAATTCCATCTTAATAACATATTTCAATTCAAGTTTTTCAGGAACTTTTCCATCAAAAGATGAAAGCTTAGCAAGTCGGTCCTTAACCTTGTTGACCTTTTTGTAACGTTCGATATTTATATACCCCCCGTTCAGAATCACTGCAGTAGGAAATTTCGTCCAAATCCCCTTTATTTCCGTCCATTTGGAGTTGGACGCGAACCGAAAAAAGACATTAAGAATACATCAATCATGGATACCTCGATATCTAGTCGTTAAACTGTCCACCCAAGCGAGAAACTCGATTTGGGAATGTTGTTTTTCCGATTGATGTCGTTGAAAATAGATGGTTTTCATACCTGCAATGGAACCATGTCGCATTTCCTCCAAAAAAACATCAATTGAACCTTACGATTCATAATTGTCAATAGTTGGTTCCTTGTGTTCAAATTATTAGATGATATTATTGACTAACATACATCAAGCAGGGAAGTTAGATGCATACCTGGGTAACTTCAGGATGTTTGAAATGCGGTGTACTGCAGGGTACTGTGATTGGCCCGCTCGTTTTCTTGATTTATCTGAATAATATCGGATATACAAGATGGTCCATATTTTAGTGCAATACTTTTGGCGTCGGATAGAACAACTCCTTTCAGGTAAAAAATTCCCCATAAACATGTATTCAAACAAGCTCCGGTTGCGAGATACAGGGTGTTCAAGTTTGAAGAAAAATAGTTATTTATTATACAAGGGAAAAAAGTATTAGATTTTAGCTCGAGGTTATGTTGTCTCCCGACGCGAAGCGGAGGGAGACAAAAAACCGAGAGCCAAAATCTAATATTTTTCCCGTGTATAATACACTATTTTTTTCTGTGACAGGAAAAACGACAATTTAATAGTGAAAGAACATATTGTTACAATATATTAAAGTCAGAATGTTATCGATATGACATTTGAATTTTTAAACTAGTAAGCTGCAATTAGACCTGCGTTGCTAAGGGAAACTTCAAAGTAATCAAATATCTGTCAATTTAATTTAGTGATTTGTTTCAAAAATTGCGAACTCAGTAATAATTGTTTAGTAGTTATTTTGTTGAAAAATATAAAGTTAAAAAATATCTGATTCCGAGTTTTCTCTGACTCCACCGGAGTTGATAAAAGCAGCGGAAGTAGCGTCACGAAAATTATTGCCAGCTAAATCGCGGAAAATTTACGAAACCGAGTATTCAAGATTTATGGAATGGAAAATGAAAAAGACATGCAGTTCTTTCTCGGAGACAGTGTTATTGGCTTGTTTTTCGGAACTGGCACAACAACAAAAGCCATCAACAGTGTGGTCGAATTATTATTATTCCTTTATCTATATGTAGATAAATATACATCCGGGAAAAAAGTACTCACTTTTTTCTCGGGGAAAAAAGTAATTTCGTGAAAAGTCATATTTTGTTACCTGTCAACAGAGATAAAATGTCAAATTTTTTTCCCGTCACAGAAAAAATCAGTTTTTTACTTATAACTCTAGTATTATTACATTCATTGTTTGAATTTTCAGGTATTAAAGTCTCGATAATGTAATGTTTCGAATTAGGTAAGTGTCTCCTGCCAAAATTATCCAGTGACGTAGATATAGGGGTGCGATGATCTTTTTCTTATTGAAAATCTTCACCACTGTCTTCTTTCGAAAAAATTGGTACATTTTTGAAATCAACAGAGCTTCATTAAAAAAAAGTCTCCTCTAATGTTTTCATAGAATGTACCGTTTTCGAAATAATCGAGTACAAAGCAAAGACACTACAAAAATTACTTTTTCAAATTAATTATGAATGAAAGTACAGAAAATATTGTAGTTTATCATAAATCTTTCAGATGACACTCAATTAAACATTTCTGAAAAAAAAAATCAGGCACTCAAACATAAAATTTTGGTCAATATTTTTTATTGTTCAATTGTCTGATAAATCTTTGAGATGGTACATTCCCTGAAAAAATTTGATATTTTTCAATAAAGCTCTGTTGATTTCAGAAGGTTTGAAGAGAAGGACCGCGGTGTAGATTTTCAATAAGAAAACGCTACTCGCACTTCTATACCTACACCACTGGATAACTTTGTCAGGACCCCCTTCCTAATTCGAAACATTACATTATCAAGACTTCAATACCTGAAAAATGAAACAATGAATGTATTATTACAAGAGTTATAGGTAAACAACGAAAACGAAGCTTGTTAGGTTACATGTTTATAGGAATTTTTCTTTCATGAAAATATTTGCTCTATCCGACACCACCCTGTATATGTTGTAATTGTGCATTTTCTAAAGATGACACAGTATGCAACAATTTCTCTATACAAGATGCTGATAATTTCCTGTGTCTTAATTATTATTCTTGACTGCAATACTGGATTTTATCAAAGGATGATGTGACTAAATTGAGGAAGGTTCAAAACGGTTCTCAGCAAAATATAGTGGTAACATATTCTCGCTATGAGTTTAGTGCATATTTTTCATCAGACATCAATCACCTAATTCTTTGAATTTTTCGGAATTTTTGTGGCAATGAATCGACCACTATTTTTGCAGCAAGAAGAGTATAGTATTGATTGCTTTTTTTACCCAGAATGTATTCCTCATTATTGACATGATGTATAGTTTCCCAGCAAAGATATAGATGAATTTCGAAAAAATAGTATTCATGCACTTTTTCTGAATTTCAAGGTTCCTAACGATATTTGGAATTCTGGCAGTCATATTTACTTTTCCTCGATGGCTCCGAAGATTCATCAGTGCAATAAAGATCGATAAGTATCCCATGATATCACAGCTGGTGAGGAGCTCCCTCTTCCTGATACACTATAATAACCTTTTGGATTTATATACTGCTCGTCTCGAGATTTATGTAATCTAATATTTCCAACATCAAAATGAAACTGTAATTCACATCCCGTCCTGAATTTTATGTATGTAGGCTAATTTGGATTATGAGCGTGTCTTGGAACTTCCCAGTACTTCATGCTCATCTCGAAAACTTGAAGCAATATTTATGTAAACCAGCTCATAAAACTTTTGATGTATTCAAGGGATGCTCGAGATCATCCTTATTAGTACTTGGTCCTGTACAAACTATTACGAGAACCTGTCCGTGTAAGAAAATTTGGAGTTATATAATTTTTCGTTAAGGGTAAGACAAGGAGGTCCTGCAGCCATGACTGAAGCGATATAAACACAATGTATCATCAATTTTTCCATCCCACCAAATAATGTGTTATCAATGTTGTGGTCCGGGTGTCACAGTCTTGATTCAATGACTTATGTCAAAGAGAAGTGCCATCCAGAGCGTCTTATGTTCAGTTGAAAGGTTAGCCATTTAACAATATGGATCGTTTATCTACTGCTGATCGTGTGAAAATTGTGGAAAGTTACAACAAAAATAATTATTCTGTAGTTACTACTTTTTGTGTTTTACGAGCAGATTATGGTCGACATAATCGTCTATCTAAGCATACCATAGAGTAATAAACATAGAGGGAGTATACGCAATTTTTACATGTCCCCAACATGGTTAGATTACGTTGTCGGATTGTGATATATTTTCAAATCCACAATTTTATTATATCGTTATGAATGCATATTATATTGAATGAAATATATTTATTTGAGTATTCCCGATTGAATATGCAAATTTGAACATTTGGAATCCGATATTTTTCCTAATTTTCGAATTTACAATAAGCAGAATATCTATTATTTTCTGTATCCACCTGCTGAAATCCAAGGTTTGGCAACTTTTGCCCTCCTAGTGTCATCGGTTGTTTCATGTCGTTTGGCGCGCTTGAAGTTTGTTTTCTGAATTTCTGATATATTTAGGTATTTATTTCAATATATTTTGAGTTAAAATGAAACGTTGATTCGCTATGGGACATAAGAAGTGTGTTCTTTGTGGAGAAACTCGCGAATTGAGTGAAATATCGTATCACTGATATGTTTTCTTTTCCCCGCGCTTCATGTCAAATTTGATAGTTCTTGTTGGGGAAAAAATTTGCTTACTGAAAATGACATATGCTCCCTCTATCTATGTTTATTACTCTGAGAAGCATACAATTGGTAAGACAGTGAAAAATTTTGAAGAAACGGGATCTGTCACTGATATTAAATAAAGTTTATTATTATTATTATTATATATCTTAAGACTCATACATCATCCAAGAGCACGTTCGACCGAGAGTAATGCTGCTGTAATTGAAGTATTGAAGAAGATCCATATTCATTCAAACTCGGTGCGCACAATATTTGGGCCTCTCTCACGGAACGCTATGTCGTATTTAACATCTGGATTTGCATCTTCATCATTATAAGTTCAGTTCAGAAATATGTAATGCGTAGATCATAAGCCGATTGGGTGCTCAACAACAACGATTTTTCGCATCTAATTTTCTTCAGCAAAGAAGCACATTCTCCACTCGGCGGCTATGTAAACGAGCAAAATTGTCGCATATAGGACATTAAAAGTTCTGATGTAACTGCCGAGAGACTATTGCATCCACAAAAAGTTATTGTATGGTGTGCAATTTGCTCTAGTGGAGTGATTGGCCTGTACTTCTTCTAAAATGAATGTGTCACTCAAACCGTCAATGCTCATCGCTATAGCCAAATGATTACCCATTTGTTTTGGCCTCAAATTATTTGGAATTGGAAGAGATATGGTTCCAGCAATTCGAAGGATTGTATTCATGCTGATAACCTCAGACTATTATGGAAACCAACATTCAAAAGATGTGTGTCAAAATTTACGAATATTTAGTTAAGTCTGGAACGAAATATTGAAGGTGAAGGGACGCATTTTTTCTTTGGAAAAAGGATAAAACCTAGTTTCGTGTATCGAAAACGCTTCTCGACACAAACTGATGATAACCATGGTCAAATTGAAGAAGGCAAAGACGGATGTTTCTACAGAAAAGTTAGAGGATCATTGAAATGGAGAATCTTGAGAGAATCTTGTTGACGAATCAAGTCGAATTTTCAAAAAAAAATTGTTTTAGAGGTTAGGCTCGGAACTTATTGAGTTTATGCCATTTAGCAGAAATGGTTTGGTCCTACGTGGACTTTGGCTTCTCTCCGCTGTGTCCACAAAAGTATTATTAATTGAAATCATTTACTTGAAATGAACAAATTATTTAGATGAACAATGCTTCGTTGATGTTCACAAGCCTAAATTGTAGATTATCTTATAACTGGCAAAGTTATCGTAGCTAAAACTGTGAATAAGGAGCAATGGGCGTCATAAAAACCGTTGAATTCCACTTCACTATTTGCTCAAAACAAATATATCCAATGGATCTTAAACGTTCTTTTCCGGTGAGACAAGTTTTAGTAGAGACCGGTTTACTATTATATTTATATTCTTTAGCCCTTTTATCTATTTAATAGCCTCTCATTTTGTCTTCATTCGACAATGGATTTCGGTGTACCACTTCCTTTTAGTTTTCTTTCCAGTTTCCTTGAGTGTGACCCAAATTCCAGGCTTGTTGAGCTCCCACATCAATTTGTCGTATGTCTGGAAGTTCTGTATGAATCATTTTCTGGTACTATTATGTTTCCTCTTGAATTCTTGGTCTTTGCGGAGTGTGGGCGTCCCGTAATATATCATATCCTTTGAATGTTTTATAATCGCGATATAAAGATGTTATAATTTCATTAATTTCACTAATTGAGGCCGTTGGTCAATGTTGGATTTTGTTTGGATGGACTAATGTAAGAGCCTGTTCTTCCTAAATTCGAAGTTGAGAGGTGGATAAAATTGCATAATTTGAAATATTTAACTAAAGATATAAGTACTTAGTAGATTAAGAGATTTCATGCTGAAGGTATTATTATTCACAAATTTAACAAATATTCACTTTTCCGCACTAGTTCAGAAAGTGACACTTTCCGAATCGAAAACAATGCGGAAAAGAAGTTGTTTAGGAACGGTTGTGGAAAAAAATAATTTCGCAATACCGTTGACCAGTCTTTTCAAATGATGAATTCTTGTTTTCTTTCTTAGGCAGAAGTTCAAAATTGATGGTCTTCAATATTAACGATATAGCATTTGTGTAATTTTTCATTATAGAATTTTGATTCCCTTCAGTTAATCGTGAGTGAAATGAGATGAGAGTAACTCTGAAATTTTCATTCGCAGAAGAAGTTCGCCTAAGTACGCTCGTTAATCATCTTGTCTAATAATCCGTGCCTCAAGCCATCCTATTTCGTATTAATGAAATTTTAAAGGGCTAAACAAAGAGTTTTTCAGCTTTCAATTTTTCAATTATATATAATCATTGATTAATATTCATTATACAAGGCGAGTCTGAAATTTTTAAAGGGATGATATAACACCGGAATGTGAATATCAATATATAAAGCTTTTATTCTTTTTATTGTTCGAAATGCTGAGCTTATTCTCCAGATAAATTACAGTGATTCGGTTCTCTTTCTTACATTTATTATTTTAAGAGTTATTCACACACACTTTGACACTCTAGTGTCTAAGAAACGAATAACTTGTGGACATATGGTTTTATGAACTTATGTTTTTATTTGGACGTCAGCAACATGCCACTGAATTTTCTACAAGTACTTTAGAAACACCATTCATAATACAAGGTGGCCATTTGAAAACGAAACAGACGAGATTACAGACGAAATAAAGTTTTTAGATAGAAATGCTCGGACAGGTCGATTTCTGTTTCGAGGGGGACAACTTAAGATGTAGGTTACGGACGCATAGCGCTTCAACCCTTGCTGCTACAACCCTCACCCCAAAATTTTGAATAGGGAAGATGGGGTGAGTGATACCTCATTTGAAAGGTATTTTTATACTGATTTCAGCACAGTAATTGTTTTTTCATTTTATGCATTAGTTCTCGAAATATTCTTAACTAATTATTTGAAATTAAGTGGTGTTTTCATGGCACTTGTAGTGTTTTGTGAAAAATCGACATTTTGAGCTTCAAAACAACCATGACTGTGGCTTCCTTCCTAACTAACTAATGCATGAATATTTCGAGAACTAATGCATAAAATGAAAAAACAATTACTGTGCTGAAATCAGTATAAAAATACCTTTAAATTGAGGTATCACTCACCCCATCTTCCCTATTCAAAAATTGGGGGTGGGGGTTGTAGCAGCAAGGGTTGTAGCGCTATGCGTCCGTAACCTACATCTTAAGTTGTTCCCCTCGAAACAGAAATCGACCTGTCCGAGCATTTCTATCGAAAAACTTTATTTCGTCTGTAATCTCGTCGGTTTCGTTTTCAAATGGCCACCCTGTATATCATCATTGATTAATATTCATTATACAAGGTGAGTCGGAAATTTTTAAAAGGATGATATAACACCGGAAAGTGAATTTCAATTTATAAAGCTTTTATTCCTTTTATTGTTAAAAATGCTGAGCATAAATAACAATGATTTGGTTCTCTTTCTTTTATTTATTATTTTAAATTTTATTCACACTCACTACGACACTCAGGTATCTAAAAAACGGATAATTTGTAGACTTATAGTTTCATGACCTATTGTTCATAATTTGACGTCAGCAACATGCCACTGAATTTTTTAGAAGTACTTTAAAAACACCATTAAAAAATATCATGATTAAGTTTTCTGGTTTCATTGCAACAAATCGTGTGAAATTTTCATCTGAGAAATAAAATAATTGTGGCTCAGGGCGAATTTCACTTGGAACAGCGTTAATTAAAATTCTCCAGAAAACAGAGTGCAATTCGCAAATGACAAAAAAGTGCTTATTTAGCTTGGGTTATAGTTTATGCAGAGCATTTTATAAATTTGAAGAAATATTTCCATTTCATATTTTAACCGAGATGACTCAGAAGAGTACATTTAATAGGAGTGAATTATTTCATTTTAATAATTTGAAATTACGTATAATTGAATTTGTCTGGAAAAGAGGAAAAAAAGTAAAATTACAACCTTTACTGGCAATGCGTAATGGATTTATTACATTGATTAGAGGTTATGTTTTGTTAGATGGGAGCTCTCCATTCTTGCATCAATTGCATCTTTGGTTAACTGTATATAGCTCTATATGTGGTCTCCAAGCGTCAAGGTGGCTCGAAACCTTCTGTTTTTACATTAGTGATTTTCCTATTTTTTTATTTTTAGTATTCTATTTGAAATTTTTATTGTTCTGATTATTTAATCATCTTGAAATTTCGCACAAAGCTTCTTCTTTTTATATACAGGGGGCCCCGACCGATGGTACCCGATGGAATTACAGAAAACGGAAGTTACGCTTTTATTGAAAAAATTTGGTTTTTTGGGTAGAAACGACTGCTCTATGGATCTAAAGTATTTTCAGCGCTGTAGTGTTGGCGCTTATATCAAAAAGTATTAACAACTTCGATATTTCAAATAGAACACCCTGTACATTATTACTCTTTTCGGTTTGCAGTAGCCTCTTGATTATTTATTAAATTCTTTGTTCCTATCTCTAGCGGTTTCCGAGTAATTGATTGATTTACTTTTTTTTTGTGCAAAACATGGCTTATTATTTTATGTTTTAGATCGATGAAGTAGTGTTTTCTTACCCAAGAAATCAAATTTTCAATAAAATCGTATCTTCCGTTCTCCGTAAAAGTCTAGGGTACTATCGACCGTGGCCCACCCTGTACGTAAACATTCAGAATCTCAACTTGTCGGTTTTGTAGTTCCGCAAATCTGGGTGATTATTTTTCGATATTCAACTAGATAAGATCTATTGTGATGGAAATATTGGGTATTTCTTCTACAATATTCTCATTGAATTTTCCATGGTCTGATGAGGTGATCAGTTTGAAAATGTGCATGAAGATTGAAATTGTTATTTTACATTCCAATGCAAATGTTCATCTCGATCGAATATGCAGTTTTGAAATGAATAGGGAAACAAGATTTCGGCGATATTAACACCTCAAAATTCGAAAAATACAGACATTGTGATGAAATGATAAAGTGATCTGTTCAGAGACAAAAGAGAATATTAAATGTTCAAAAAAAACACAGCTCATTAACAAAAAACTTTCTCCTCGATGAACTGTGAGAATTATCTTGTTAAAACATTATTTGAATTACCTTTTTTCCGTGAAGTTAATTTAACAATGGAAAAATAACTTTTTCTTTGTCGGAACCGAGCGAACAATTTAATAATTCCCCGTTGAGAATAAAAGCTACACCGGCAAAAGGGATCGCTGCAAATTGGAAAGTTTTTTTCAATAAATCTATCAGGGAAAACAGCATCGTGGAACACAATGAGCTTACGGCCCGAGCCGCTTTGGTGGGCACAGTTCCAAGAAATTGAAAATGGAAGCTGATTTGGAGCGGTTTCCTATTCGCTAGAAGGAAAAATGTCTGATTGGAAGAATGATTGAGGCCTGTTGGTTATTTATTCTCGGTGATAAAGCTTTGGAATAGTTTGAGAAAAGGAATCGACTTTTTGATGTTAGACCGTGTAAGTTTAGGAGTGTGTAAAACCCAAAAGACGGATAAACTCTGAAAAATCTCAGGAGAGATTAAAAATTAAAGCTTAATAATTGTAATTTATGAACCAAATCCAGGAGAGTTCAAACATTGCAATAATTCAAATTTTGAGATAGTTATAAACCATAGTGTAAAATTTGCATTATTTTTCTGATAAAACGACAAATATTGAAAAAAATTTTTTACGTACACCAAGGAATTATTACCGACTCTATTAGAACTGAATCGCCAAGTGTTCAGATGTCTAATAATTTGTAGAGATACAACACACAAAAAAACTGAACATACATTCTAAAATTAAAATTATGAACTAGTGTATCTTGCAATTTTGTTGCATTTTTAAATATGGCGATTTTTATGCTGTGCGTGAAAAACCCCACTCGATGAATTAAGAAGAATGGAGGTCAGGAAGTCAACGGCAAAGATCGGGGTGGAAAACAGCTTCATCAATACCAATAAAAAGCTGGATTTGAGTTAGGTCAGCAAGGCTTGTACTTCGATGTCATGTGCTCGTGTCCTATAAAATTGGTTGTTATACCTCATTGATCCTCTCTACTCAAGAACACATTTTCGACATCTTGAGTACATATCAGAAAACATGCATGGGGTTGCAGAATATATTATTTTTTATTACATTTTTTATGTGAACGGATGTAAGGAAATGCACTGACTTCCTTTTTAGGATCTACATAAAGCAGACGGCAATTTTGATATTTCTACAGACAGGTAGAACCTACCAACATACTACTATGTCATGAAAGTGCCGGGAATTGATTGAAACGATATATAATATGTGTAATTAATTTAATTCTACTGTATCGACCTCGACGCAGGCCTCTCCTGAAGGATTTCGTCAGGGACATTGAATAATCCAATATCCAATAATTAAAACATTTTTGCGCAATCGTTTAGGGTAGGTTGGAATCTATGTAGAGAGCCGCGTTAATATGGGCGTTCATAGCGTAATCAGAACCATAGAAAATTCAAGCAAAATATCGAAAAAAATGAAGAGAGCAGTGATGTGAAATTTGCTCGTTTATTCAGGCTTCAATTACGCTCTTGGATTCAGTTCCAAGGGGGCAATTCCTCATTTTAAAGAATGAAAAATGCCATTAAGGAGTCGACTCATTTTAAAGAATGAAAAATGCCATTAAGGAATCGACTTCAGTGTTTTTTTTATAGATCAAATACTTCTCAGTTGTAATTTGAGTTTTGAAGAAAGCAAAAAATTGGTTGGAGTCATTTCAGAGGAATATGGTAGTTGTTCGATGGGATTTGTTCTTTTTTTGGCAGAAAATTTGTTATTGTGTGTGTTATCGTGATAGAAAATTTTTCTTGACGATTTATAAAACAGATTTAACGCTTTGGTAGATTAAATTATATTTGTATTAAGAAAATTGAGGCTCTAATTGCGCCGTTTTTTTCTACTTCAGATGTGAATTCAACCAACAGGTGCTGTTGATGAATTCTTTGAACAAAGAAAGTTATCTTTGAAGCAACATATAATATCATCTCATTCCAAAAAAGGAAGAATTTCGTCATGTCGTTAAAATGAATTCAGATTCTGAATTATCCATAAAAACTTCACCATTTTTACTCATGAGGTTACCCATAATCATAAACTCATGAGATTCAGAATTTCATTATGTAAATAAATTTGATTTCGACATATTTCAAGACAATTTGAAATAACGGGTTTTTTATTTTGAATAAGTACATAATTCGTTTAGAATTTTTAATGTTTCTTGTGCAAAGAAATACATTTTCTACATCGAATGAAATAAATTATGATAATAGTTATCAGGTGAATAAATATGTTTTATTTTTCTTATTAGTTCCAAATTATTTTTTATCGATAATTGTGACTGAAATTTTGATTTTATTTGGATAGTGAATATTAAAGTTCTAAACGATTTTATGCTGGCAGTTGTAATGAATGAAACTACGGGTCTAATAGAGACATAAATAATAACGAATATTAAAAAGGTTTTTACCGTTTTTTCAAAATGCATATTTCGATCATTCTTCTGGCATATTTCAAGCTTTTTTTGTTGCAAATAATCCATTAGCTAATTACGACCGATAAAACCATTCGGTCACACCTTTACCAGTTAACGAAGAATTCGAAATCAAGTAAATGTGCGTCTCTTGAATAATGGCCATAATGAGAGAGCACATTCAAACTTGAGACTCTCGCTACGTCTACATCTGTAATTCCGAAATAATTTCGTTCGCGGCAATCAAATTGACCCAATTCCAAAAAGTTTTTTCATCAATCCCGAACTTCGTCCGGCAACATACCTACCCAAAGCAGGTTTAATTTTCATCCCATTTCCCGGAATTAGCTATTTTCGAGAGCTCCGACCTCCTCCACATCCAGACCTCCCTTGCACCAGGCTGGCCTCCTTGAGCCGGGATTTGGCATGGCCGCGATAGCGGGTGGATGCGGCGTTAGACAGGACCATGCGGTGTTGCCGCTGGCTCGGCGAGAAATTATGTTAGCACGTTGTCGAAATTATCATATTTTTCTAGAAGTTATGTTAAAATTTAAAATTGCTTGATGATACCCAATAATGAGAACTAAATGATCGAAGAGGTAGAACAAAATATTTATTGCCTTGAAAAATCATCTAACAGGTAAAAGCAAAACTGAAAATTGCGAAAAAAAGGAAAAATATTCTTCAAATATGAACTAAATACAACAACATATAGAGAGAATTTGAAAAAATAGCATAAACAAATAAGTTATAACTGAATAAAATAAAAATATTTAATATTCTCAGTTTCATTAGTTTCATCAAAATACAATCATATCATTACGATCGGAAAAAATTTATAGATGTGAAATATAAAGTTTTGTAAGACAATTAGACATGAGTTGCTCAGAAACTTTTGAATTAAACAGTGATATCTGTTAATTTAATTCTATTTTTCGATTCAAAAATTGCCATCTTACTGGTTATTTAGTATCTAGTTATTTTGAGTACTATAAATTCAAAAAATGTCGGATTCCGAGTTTTCCCTGATCCCATCAGAGTTATTAGAAGCAGCGGAAGTAGCTTCCCAAAAATTACTACCAGCTCACATTACAAATGAAGAAGTGCTAGAGATAATGAAAAAAGACCGGGAAATCGTTTATACAGTTAAGAGAAGAAAGCTTTTTTTGGTGAGTTACAATAGTTTTCACAAGTCGAAAAATGAGTATAAACAGACAAAGTCATACAATACAGTGGAAATGTATACATAGGTTGAAAAGCAAACAAATATATAAATATACAGGTAAAAAAGCAAATAAATATATAAATATATAGGTTAAAAAGCATATAAATATACACACATATAAGGTACATGCCTACTAAATAAATATTTCACGAACAAAGTATCATAAAAAATCTTCGTTGTCCATCGTCATCTCATTAAATTCGTCAAGTGAATAAAAAGCTCTTGTCGTTAAAATCTTTATCAGCTTGAACTTTAGCTGCTTCGTTGGCAGGTTCTTGGCCCCACCCGGAAGTTTGTTATAAAGGGAAAGTCCCCAAAACTCTGGCCCCCCCTTTCAGTCTAAAAAAGTTCCTTCTAATAAGGGACTTACCTCTTGGGTCATGATCGTGTATATCCGATTGGACACGGAAATCATCCTTTTTTTTTGTGAATATACATTATATTTTCTAAAATGAAAATTGATGGAAATGTTAGGAGATTGAATCTTCTGAAGGTATCCCTGCCTCTGTTATCGGAAAATGGAGCTGGCATGGGAGCTGTTTCCCCACACCAGTATAACATATCGCATGTACGTCTCAACTAAAGCCAAGTATACAGACCTGAGTACATTCCTCGAAAGAGAGCGGGTCATAGTTCTCAGCGCAAAAATAGAGTTACTTTATTTGGCAGATAAAAAGTTCACATGATCTGTCCAAGAGAGCTTGGAATCTAAAAAAACTTCAAGGAATTTAACAGAACTCAGCTTATTGCTCTCCCCGATATCCTTCAGGCTAAACACAAGTTCTTGAGTTTTTTCCTTATTTGTACAAAGGCCTGGGTCATATTTTGATAAATGAAGAGAGATATTCCCCCATGCAGAATATAATTCAAGGGAAAGTAGTAGGTAAGAGGGGATCCGCAAGGAGAAGAACAAAATTGCGATATCTGAGAACCTGTCTTGGGAAAAGCTCAGCAGAAGTGTTTCGAGCTGCTACCAACAAAATTATGATTGCCAACATTCGAATCGGATAGGTACTTGAATAAGAAGAAAGAAATTGCAGAATATTTACGAAACCACGTATTCAAGATTCATTGAATGGAAGATGAAGAAGACATGCAGTTCTTTCTCAGAGACAGTACCGTTAGCTTATTTTTCGGAACTGGCCCAACAACAAACACTATCAACAGTGTTGTCGAATTATTCATTGATTAAATCTATGTTACTTCTTCTTATTATTATGTTACTTCTTCTTCTATTCTTCTTCTGCCTTCTCCATTCAAAGAAGGATGGCTACAATCTCAGCAAACCTCTTACGATCCTTCGCAATCCAAAACAAAGAGTACTCGTTCATTACCAGTCCATGTTACCATCCAATATTAATGTAGACATATCAAAATGTTCCCAACTGATATCATTTCTGAAACAAAATGGGAAAGGTTAAGCTACCAAGAAAGCTAAGATTTACACTAGTGCATAAATTAATGATTTTTTGAATGAAGCACCTGGCCAATATTATTGAGATTCCAGGTCCAGGAGCTTGCCAAATTTGTGAAATAAGCCTTGCAACTGTGATGATGATATTGAAGATTCTGGAAGTTATTAATTGTATTGTTGTCAAAATACAAAAAATTGGTGTGAACAGGAGATTTATAGTTAGTGATCAATATATAATTTCATATAAAGTGATATTTTGTGACTGATCAACTGAGATTCTCGTCATAGAAAAAAATGTATTCATTTCAATATGGTTTCATTTCTTGTATTTTCTTTTCACATTCTGTAATTTCCTTGGGTCTGAAAGGTTTTATGGGAAGAGACATCTGGAACGCAATATCAAGGAAAGACTCAACCTCTGTATCATTGTAGCCTGGATTCGTATCATCCAGTCTCAATACTTGTGACAATTGTAAAGCGAAGATTTTAGATTTTTCCTCATCGTAGGTAGCCCATTCCCTAGTTGTCTTTCGGATTGGAGGTTTTCGTGTTAAAGGTCTCTTATATTTCTTCGTGGCTTTCCAAATGTTGTGTTCACTGTTGTTGTCTATATTTTGAATGTGGTGTTGAAATTGCGAGTTGGAATAATCTTCAAGACTTTTTCGAAGTTTTATACCTAAGCGGTTATAAACTGTTTTATGCGCTGAGTTACGGGATCTTTGCCATCTACCTCTGGCTTGTCGTTTTGCAGTTACTAGTTCTCGAATTTGCGGTTAGTGGGGATTCCTAGGCTGCTTTCTGAATTAATTCTGTAGTATATCCAAATAATACAGAAACTGCAATCCAAAATACTTCCATCGTTAACACATGCACCTTGGTACGTTTCCAATTTGACGATACATAATGATTTGAAAATCCCATTTATTAATGAGGAAATAAAAAAAAACGATCAAGATATTATCAACAAAATCTGGAAGAGCATGAAAACAGAATCATAGACCAACTAGCAGAAAACCCGTTCAACAGAAGGAGAATATTATAGAAAACTTGACCAATTGACTTCAATTGAAGTTTTGTAAATAAGAAGGGTCGATATGTTTGATAACTTCTACTTGTCATTTCAAATTCATCACATTTACTTCATACTTGTTTAGAGTAGATTGTAAATTTCAATAAAGGATATATAAAAAAATTCTGTAATTGGCTCAGGGTGTTGGATGTCGTAATAAATAAAAAATAAAAATCTGATGATTATGTACCAATCGGCAACCCTGGGTCCATGAATATCCCGGGGGTGGTCGCTTGTTATTGATCGGCCCGACGGTGGAAACGAGGTCACCAGAATCTGTTTTCTCCTTCGCAACAGCACGAAGCCGGCAAAGATGAAACTCGGAGACCGACCCTTCTCTCTCTCTCTCTTTCTCTCTCTCTTCATCCTTCTTTCCGTCGCTCTGGGGCGGCGGTTTCCACAATTTCCTAATGGGGCCACGATTGAAAATGATGGGACTGCCGAAATTTGAAAGTTGATACTTTCTGCCAACGGATATTTTTCTGTCGCCGTTAGGGTATTTTCCCCGAATGCATGAAACGGTCGATGGTTTGCGAATCCGATCTGTGGATTTTGAGGGTTAAAAGTCAAGGAGTCGAACACGATTTCCGGTTCTCGCGAGATGAAATCCCTCTGTTTTATAAGGTTATTGGCTGGAATGTTGCCTATATTTTGAAATTTCTTTCAATTTGTAGATAAGCCCTATATAAACACGAAGAGAAATATTTTCATGGAGAAATATAGAAAGTACCAATAAAAAATAAGTTAATAAAAAAAGTTTTCAAAATTCCCGCTGAAACGCTCCATTCTGTCACGGTATTATGGTGACGTCACTGCATAGTAGAGTCACCATCATAGACTAACTGAACTAAATAGTTTATCTATGGTCACCACGTGCTAACGGTCTGTCAAACTGAACTGATATCAGCTGATATTGATAGTCAAGTCGGTTTGATTATATCATCTGACGTTTAAAACCATAGATACACTAGTACTAGATAAGATTAGTTTGTCTATGTTCTAAACGTTTCAATGATATGACGTCAAATTGACCTGATTGGCGTTCGCAGTCACGTGTAAGTCGATAAGAATTCACACATTTTAAATCAATTTCATTGAATCGAATTCGAGATGATGAAAATGCTATTTTAGTATTTTAGAAACGGCCTTTAATATGGAAAACCTAAATTCATTTGATTTTATTATATGACGCAACATCCCTATTGGAAAGGATACCGCAAACTTTATCAGTTAAGTGGCCTCCTGTCAAATTGGCTGAATTTTTGGTATGTTATAGTCCAAGTCATTCCAAACTAGGGATTCACGGCTTGGCTTGATTTTCAAGCTACTAGGCTTCAGCTTGGCTTGATTTCGTCAAGTTATTGTATAGAAGAACCGAAATATTAACTTTTTTGAAATAAAAACATAAATTAAACCACTATGAATCATTACAAAATAAAAAATGATAAAAAAAATAAAGTTTCTCAATATTGAGAAACCTCCAGGCTTTGTTTGTTTTCATAATTTTCCATCAAGGATCTAAGATACATGAGGCATCTTATAGATTTGTCCTCTAACCTATTGCGGGTTGTTGTAACTGTAATAGCAACTCTGAAAAAAGGTCCTTCAACAGGAGCCAAAGATGCTGGCGTTAATAAAAAATCCTCAGCCATTTTGGCCAAGTTTGGAAAGATATTTCAGAAATTACCAACATCTACCAAAAGATTTTATAGAAATATGAGAAAACTACTAATAAAGTCACACTGGCGAATGCTTCAGTCTCTCGGCGCTCGAGGAATACCCTTATTTAGTCTGAGCGCGCACGAGATTGCAGAAATATATGCCGGGGACGCGTGCATAGCGAGCTCAAGTAATATCAAGTAGCTTGATATCAAGTCAAGCAATAAATATCTATAACCAAGTGAAGTCAAGCTCAAGTATGTAATTTTTCACGAGCTTGATTTTCATGTCAAAGTTGGTCAAAATGTCAAGCTACTTGGCTTGATGAATCCCTATTCCAAACAAAAAGTTCGGTAGGCAAAAGTTTTTTGATAGGCTTGTTTCATGGTGAGTCAGCACCCCAAAAAACATATAAAATCGAAGAAATCGAAACTACCCCAAAAATTGGGTTTTTGCAGACAGTAAAATTCGCCAATTTTCAACTTTCGTTTTGCCAGAACGGTTTACAGGAAGAAACCTAATGAAAAAAAATTTGTAGGAAATTTTATATTCACTTTGTTTTTGTATAGAAGGGTCATTAACGAAAAATTGATATTTTTAAACTTTTTTTGCATTGTTTCACGAAATTTTGGTGGCAAACCTCAGATTTGGATTCAGCACCCCAAATAATATATAGAATCAAAGAAATCGGAACTAGCCCAAAAATTTTCCAGTGAGAAACACATATTTTTTGATACAATAAAAAAATATGGTAGTATTTTTTCAATTTGCGAATGAAAAACAAGATAATAATAATTTTGTTAACTTTCGTGTTTCGCAAAAGAATTGTTGATATGGTATTCCTACAAAGCGCTGATGTATTTCGAAAATATTCGTAGAACAAAGACTCAGTACAAAAAAGGAAAAACTCTAATTTCATGAAAATTTTCAAGGTTACTTCTTCTCGACGATAGTTGGAACTATTATAATATTCCTAACTTCTAATGATCATTCAATAGTTCTGACAACACCCCACTTTATTTTTGTCCCTCCTGTATGGACAGATCATGAAAATGTCACGTGGGGTTCCCTCTTATTAAAAGAAAAGTAATGAATATCGCAGAATCTTCGATGATAACTATGTTGTTTCAAATGCCTCCTTTGGAAATAATAACCCTTCATTTAAAAAATTCCGATTGCGTCATATCGGGCAAGATTGGCTTGAGGAGCAATAAAATCTTTTCTTAATAATGGAAGTAAGAATCTCTCCTAGATTTCACCCTGGGAGACCTGCACTCAACCCTGCGATGCTCTCAGTTTATTGGGGTATAAAAAAGACCGCGTATCAATAAAATCGGATGATGATGCTTCCATACAGACACTTCCATTCGCTTTACGGGGCGTAAGTTTTAATCAAAATTGAATTTTGTCGATACTTCGATAACTGCACATGATCCCATGATAGCCCGTAATAAATTGGAAAATAGAATGATGAAATTCCAGACATTGTGAGGGAAAATCGATAGATGGGTGGGGAATTTTCATCATCTCCGCAATATTCACGGATTAGGTATGAATTTTGGGGTTTTGCAGATATTGATTAGAAATTTGTTTTATTAAATTCAATTTAGTCTTGGTTTGTAGTTATAACCCTAAAAATTACGAAAATAACACATTTTAATACTTTTCATACCATCAAAAAATTACAAGGTGTGCTTTTGAAAACGAAAAAATTTTCGGACATGTCAACTTTTGATTCGAATGGGTCTAATTTTTAGATCAAATTCACATCCATATCGTTTCAGCCCTTAGTGTTACAACCTCAACCCCTAAATTAAATAGGGAATATAGGTTAAGTGATAATTCTTTTGGAAGGTATTTTTATCCTGAGTTCAGCATATTGAATTTTTTCTCATTTGATTTATTGGTTTTCGAAATATTCATTTTTAAATTTTGAACAACACTGGTTTTCCTATCAAGCATGCCTTGTAATCAATCCAAATTATAATTTATCTATTGTGTAGTTTTGATGGTATTCCATAACTGTCACACACCAGACATCAAAATATTGTTATTTTCTCCCAACAGCAATAAAGGTAGAAAGGTTTAACAATTTTTAATTCAGGACCAGTAAAAAAACAATTTCGAAAGACATGTTTCGAGAACAACATAGATAATTGCTGAAACACTGTAAGATAGTAGTAGGCTATCGGGCAATTAAATAAATATCAAATTGAATGTTCAAATGTTCCTTCTCTCTCGCCCATACACAGAGATTCTGCTCGAATGTAGTCCTCACGTTTTTTTTAGCATTATTGACATTATTTTGCCATATTCTTCTATAATTCGCCGCCTCAACTCATTCAGTGATATTAGCTGCGTAGCCTAGATTTTGCTCTTCAAATGACTCCAGAGAAAGAAATTGAGCGATGAAATTGTTGTACAAGCTATAAAACGTACTTTCTGTTGACGTGCTTTTATGGGTGCACTTCATTGAATCAATTTGGTGTGCGATTCCAGCATTCGTTATTCGAAATCAATTCAAGTCTTCCTGCCAAGGAATGATCCATTTTTACCTTAATTGTTGATGAAAGTAATAAACAGTAATTATTCTGTTGTCTAGTGTATGACAGTTAACAATTATCATCGTAACCATAGAATGAATTAGTGAAAATTTTATAAATTCACATAGCATGCTTGTACAAAATTCAAATTTGAATGTCTCGAAGACGAAAAGATTAAATGAATAGGTATGCTGAACTCAGAATAGAAATACCTTTCAAATGAGATATCTCTGTCCCCTCTTTACTATTCAAAATTTAGGGGTTGGTGTTCTAACACTAAGGGTTGAAGCGATATGGTTGTGAATTTGATATTAAAAGTTGTTCTCCTCGAATAAAAAATCGGCATGTCCCATTATTTTTTTCGAAATAAATTAATTTCGTCTGATATCTCGTTTTTCAAAAAAAAAAAATCTTTGAATATTCGTAGCAAAATTCAGGGTGTTTGTTTCTTCTCTGAATTATCGAATGTTCAATAGAAAAGTTCTTCTGTTCTTTAGAGGCCTATTTGCAATTTGAAGCACCAAATTTATTTGCATATACCGAGCACATCAAAAGCTCTGCCATGTTACGTGAAAGAGTGGCGCTTCATGATGATTCAATTTGAAAACTCTGGCTGTAAAATTTTCCCCATTTTTGTAATGAATTTTGAGAATTTCAATGCGTTGTTGAAGCGTGTATCATTCAATTTTTAGTGTTGATGTAGTTTTAACTTCTTCAAATGTCAGAAGATAACAGCTTCAAAATTGATAGCTGCCCAGATGGCTTAATATCAGAAATCAAACTCTTATTATTAGAAAACTGTTTATATACCTATAAAGAGTTCTGTGGCCCCCAACGGTGCAATTGGCGCATGAATCAACGAGTTATTTCCTCTTATTTAAGGACTACATGCCAAATTTATTGTTCAACTTCACTTTCCCTGCTTTGGTTTTCTTAATTATCTTTCATCACATCGTCAGTTTTCTGTGTACGTCGTTAGAGCGGAAAATACGGTTATAATCTACTTCATTAAATTTTAGTCATTTGCGAAATCCATAAGGAATAGGTGTTTGCATGTATTAATTTTCAGCTGAGCAATATAGTTAGCGGGAAACACTCTGCAGTCAACTCCTCAAGCTCAACCCATTTTTGCTCTAATTATGTTGAGTGCCATGCAACTTTTTCACTTGAGGTTACGCTTGAATTAATTAATATATTATGGAGTGAATTTATGTTTTCGGTATAAGCCAACCCACCAATCTAGATTCTCCCGGTTTAATTCGTTAGATTTAATTTTTTTCGACAACAATTTCAATATTTTGCTTTCGAATCTATCGAAGGTAGAGGATATAAACTGCTCCACATGAGTTGGGAATATTGACTCAAATTGCAAAAAAATATAGTTTAAATGAGATTTTTGTGATGAAAATTCATATTAATATGATTTCAAGTTGCAGGAAATAAAAATTAATTTTAGCCTGTAGGTCTGTAGCGTATACAGGTTGGTTAAGAAAAATCGAGTAAAATAACGAAATTTTATTCTCAGAGAATTCAAGCATTTTAAGACTATCAATACAATGTATGGCCTCCACGGGCATCAATAACAGCTTGACATCTTCTTTGCATACTACACACGAGGTTGTTGAACATTTCTTGAGAAATTTGGTTCCATAAACGGAGGAGAAGCTCTCTCAGATCATTTAAGGATTCTGGGGTAGGTTGATGATTACCTAATCTTCTTTGCATGTTCTATGCAATTCAAATCTGGTGAGTGCGGAGGTATTGGTAAATGTGGAATACCAAGCTCCTCGCACGCATTCTCAACTATGGCTGCACGGTGCGGTCTAGCGTTATCGTCTAGAAATTGAAAAGTTTCAACAATAGCAGCTTGAAAATTTGGCACAACATTGTCAGTGACATGCTCCCTATAGTGTAAGGCGGTCATATTCCCAGTGTGTAGATCTGTGCGCCCTTTGACATATCCTGGCCCATACCATAACACTACCCCCTCGGAATGGATGGACTTCTTGGACATAGCGACGATTACGGGGTATGCGTAGTATTGTCCATACCTTTATTCTTCTTCGAGAATCTGAAAATCGTCCATATCTGGATTCATCAGTGAAAAGGACACGTATGGTCACGTGTTAATGGAAATCCTCTTAATGGACGTCTAGAACCTAGATTCACCTCTCTCAAACGTCGTCTGATGGTTTCGATGGAAACTTGGACCCCATCTGCATTCTGAAGAGTATTCCATAGCATTCTACACGTAGATGTAGGGTTTCTTCTCGCCGAAACTGTGATGAAACGATTCTGAGCAGGTGTTGTTTTTCGTCGCCCACCAAGCCTGGGTCTTTCCAACACGGAACCTATTCCAAAGTCGAGATATCACACTTTGGCTGACTCGGAGCCTTTCCGCTACAACAACCTGAGTTAGGCCACCATGTAGCATTCCGATAGCCCTATTAGCCTCAGCGTTTGTTAATTTACGTCTTGGTATTTTCAAAAAACTCGTTTCAAATCGAAGCCGTTGATAAACTGAATCCATTTCAAAATAAGAACATTCATGAAGCATATGCAAAGAACCAAACTTCTGAAAAAAGACGACCAGATTGACGAAATGTCTCATACTGATTTTATTGGATCGATTCAAGTTGTTATTGAGTTTTAAATGATTTTACAGCGATTTTCTCGAAGATTACATACTTTTCAAAACGATTGAATACGATATCCTTAACTCTTTTGGAGCAGTATATTTTCACATTGACTACATTTATTCACTTTGTGGAAGATATTGGTTTGTCCCAGTAGTAAACGTCATTTATGCCATCATGGAAATAACGAGAGCTTTAATTGCTTCCGCTCTCGGAAATATTCTAATAACTCGCCAACTTCCATAACTTCACATATTCACCTTTCGCCCATAAATAAGCACACTCCACCGTCTACGATTGTTACATAAATGATATATGTGAAGTCGTTTTTCACAACTTTCCACGTTTCCCGACACTTATTGGATTCTGAGGGTTGTCGGTTATGCATTTCCAGAGATAGCCGGTGTTAAATATCACAGAGAAATCCTGAATAGTGTCCGTTTTTGCATCTAGCAATTTCAGTTTTGTAGAATAAAACAGAGTTAAACGGGGTGGTAGGTCAGTGGGATATTTTTTGCTCTACGGTGGCAGAAGGTCACAGTGAAAAGGGCCTACATAAAGAATCTGTTTCTTGTTATCAAAAGCTCTAAACTTCTGAGAGAAAGTGTACCTATACGTGGAAGGCTTGATGCACTAAAAGGGAGGTTTGATACAATAAGAAATAAGGTACAAGCAATAATGAGAAATCAATATTTTATTATCATAACACTTCCTAATTTCTACATAATTCGCAAGTAAACATTTTTATTTTACTACTGACACTTGCACAGGCTGAATGGCACTCCATTCTCTGATGAAGATGACGATCCAGCTTGCATCTACTGCAAATCATTATGTTCGGCGTCTCATCCTCGAGAACCATGGATTCGCCTGCAATGTTTGAAATGTCTGTTCGTAAATTCTGCTGCTGCGAAATATATAGAAAGGTTTAATACGTATACCATCCCTCCCAACACAGACTGTATCAAACCTCCTTAGAAGACAAATTTAGAAAAAATATGTCTTGAACATATATGACATTTTCGATTGAAGATCTGTATTACTGGCCTATATGTTCTCAATGAAAAGCTCATCAAGAATAATGTAATGAATTTCGTTAGTTTTTGTTGATAAAGAGGTAAAGCCTACGTTTGCTATGGAAATTATTACTTCAAATATGTAGAAAACTTTATCCTTAAAAACTCTTGTTCGTGACGCGATCGTTGCTAGATTTATATTGACACTATTTTCACACTCATAGAGGCACTGCACGCGATTACGCCTTTTTTGAAGAACTGAGGCACGAAATTTGACCATGTATCAAGCCTCCTCTAGTATCAACCCTCCCCAGTCTTCCCTACACAATTCGAGTTGTGAGACAAGGGACTGGTTTTCATTTTTTTGTTAAGGATTAATTCCAAAAATTTAAGTGAAATGAAACAAGAATGTGGAAGAATCATTGAAATATCTCTAGAAATGAAATAGTTATGGGACTTTGAAGTTGCGCTTGGAAGAATAATTTCATAGTACGTAGCGTCTAGTGTGTGACGTCACGCCACTTATATGAGGCGACTGGTATTCGCTGAGTGCTTACGAATTCATTGGTGTACAATCACTTGTGCCGTCCGTGTCGTGTTTTGTTCGTTACACGATGGCTGAAATTTAGATCGTTCCGAACCCTTACCGACAATATTGAAATCTTTAAATTCACACACAAAAACAACATACTACACCACTGACATTGCGAACTATCTCCCTCATGTTTTAAAACATAAACAAGACGATATGACGCCCGTCAATATCAAGTCCACTCAGATAGAATTGATTCATACCGGATTTTATACGGTCAGTAAACATTACTTTTTTCTCTTTTTACTTTTCACTCCTCATATAAATATGTTTTGCCATTGATAAATGGATAGACTTCAACAACCAGTACTCAACTACAAACTCTTTATGAAACGTTTTTTAAATAAATCATCGTTATAAGTTGAACCATGATGAAGCAAACTCAAAAGTAGATACTTACTTGAAAAGTTCAACTCCTTTTATTTCAGCACTGACATAAGATGGACTGGAAGAAAAAAACTCCATCACTGCGAATATATCTATTTTAGGCAAATTGTCACTTTGTCCTTTCACGAAGCCTTCTTCCATTATGGTGACATAAAAACAAAACTCGAGTTAAAACTACACTGTACAACTACAAACGGCGCGAGAGCCTTAGCGCGTATTTGAACGTAATTTATGGTGTAGCGATCACAGGCAAGTGGCGTGATGTCACAGACGAGTCGGAGACCAAAGACGTTCCGCGCTAAAATACGTAAATTTAAATAATCTATTCCTCTTTCATTTATTGATGGATTTTCAAAATTTTTTCACTGATTCATCAGTTTTGCTCTATATTTTAATTCTATCGTGTCAAATATAGTATTATCAACATCACTAAACTAGTCCTTTAGGCACTTCTAGCATTTTTCTAGTAGGGCGTAATATGCATCTTACAACACTTGTTATGTAATGTACTATCCAAAGTTGAAATATCTCTATGCGGTCAAAAAAATCAAGATGGAAAAATTATTCATTATGAATGCTAAGTCACTCAGTATAATTTCAATATAGGTCGAATGAAGACGATATGCATAGTCGTCGAGTGTTTCTTGGAGGTAGCGTCAAAAGCTCTCTAACGGAGAGCGCTAAGTGATTTTAAAAACAGGAAGCAGAAAGGGCACAGTAAATTCTGCAATTTTTGATGCATGAACAGGTCCGATACAGGACAACGGCGGGTTCAATGAATCGTGAAGAATTATGGCGAAGTGGAAGTTCGTGACAGTGACAGGTCACTGATTATGCGTTAACTTGTGCCTCGACGTGATAGATCGAGGTCAAACAATATTGGGTGGGCCATATGAAAGTTATAAATGTATATAATATACATTAGATCCTCAAAAATAAAAAAAAACTTACTTGAATATCATCATAATTCGTAATTTTATATTTGTATAAAAAACTATTTAGTTCAAGAGTCTATTTCTCAAATTATTCACTGATATGTGGGATCTGAATTCTTAACCAATGATCAACGCTACTGACTTGATGATACAAAAACTACGCAATCGATCCTAAAACGGTGGACCATGTAGATTTATCGATATAGGGAGACGTAAGGGGAAGAGGTACTTGAGACTGAAGACGGAGACTGGAGTACGATACATACGAACAAGGGTGGTATTTGGTATTCGACGTTAGAGAATAGACGGACATAGTTAGTATTCGACGTTACAGATTAGACGGAAAAGGTTAAAGAATTCGACGTGATAGACGCATATGATTCGACGTAAAATATATTAGACGCAGCTAGTTAGATAATTCGACGTTAGATATTGACGGATCTACTCGAATAATCAGACAATTAGACGATTAAGAATTAGACGGAATAAAATAGCTTCGATAGACGAAAGTTCAGTGGCTGTACATTCAATTGGCGTTCAGAATTGTACATAAACAATAGTTTAGTACCGGCGGCCTTTTTTATAACCCCTAGATAACAATAAAAAAACCCTACTGATATTTATTGAGCATATAAATAATTTCGATTCATATAAACTTACCTGAAATAAAGCGTTACCTGAAATAAAGCAATCAAGAAATTAAAATTCAAAAGTGTTCTCTGAGCGACCGGATAGGAGAAATATCTTTCCGTCAGAATATCTGTATTTTTCGATTTTTTTTTTATTTCGATCCAGGAATGCTCTCTAATTGCCAAATGAAAAGAGCTAGACATTTTCCAAGGCAATTTCGGAACTAGAATGCCGCAGTTAAGTTCGTTAATAGCCAAAATATATCCGTCCGACATTTTGTGTTCTCATAATTTCGAAACTGCCGGTTTGCTCGAGATGAAAATTAGCATTTAAATGTAATATAATAATTTAACGCCTTGTTCGAAATTGCATGTTGCTCGCGTAATAAGAATTTCAGAACTTTTAGGAAAAATGTTGGAAAATAAATGTCCAATATTTTCCTCATGAATAAATCCACAGAGGTTGAGATTTTGCGTTTATATGTAGAATATCCATTTATAGCTTCCTGCAAAACTTTGTATTGATAACGATATTAAACCATGGAAAACTGAAGCAGAATATCGAAAAATGTGTTCATTTTAACTTACCATGTAACATTTTTTGTATGGTTAAATGAAAACTAATTACATAAAAAAATGCTCTAACTAGGGATAAGGAACCATCAATATATAACTCGAGGAAAAAAATTGACTTGATAATTCCACCGTATTGAAAGAACTGAGTTAGTGTGGTTTCGAACTTTCTGAAGATATTATCGAAAAATAAATTTGTGAAAGTGACGAAAGAGATTCTCATTGAAAAAAAGCTTTTATTCTGTAGATGAATTTATGGCATTTCACTTTCAAAAATTTTAATTTGTTTTTGTGATTTTACATTTCCTAAAAGGCTCTCCGGATTCTTCTTCATATATTTAATATATATAACACTTTTGATGAGAAAAAATTGGATTCAATTATCTCTCATAATTAAATATCATTGACGAGTATAGACAATCAATATTTAGATTAATTGACGAATGTCTATATTGAAAATATATTATTCCCAAAACATTTAAAGAGAAGACAATATGTTTACTGAGAGGATTTAATATAATAATGAGTCATTATCGTTTCGAAACGATTTCAATTTATCAAAGATATCGTTGCTTTATTCATATTTTTCTTCGTTATCTTTTCTGTAAACATGCTCGAAATAACTTGGCGGAACCCTATTGCCATAACCTATTCCTTTACCTAACCTTACGTAACCTATTTCTCGAAGGAAAAGTAATGTAGCATTATGGTTCGATCGTTACTGTACACCCTAGCTTCGGACACTGACCCATCTTCAATATTTCTCCTTTAGCCTTCACAACAGTAATTTTTGTCGCTATATTACATTGGCAATAGGTTAATGGGTCGAAACATAATTTGAAGTTTGCGATGTTTCTAGAACACTAAATAACTCCCGGGCCAAATCTTTAAAAACAGATTCTTTTTTAAAAATTTAACTTTATTCGCCGAGATATAATCACATTCAAGAGTGATACATGTACTCCAGTGCTTCTTTCTTTTCTGTAGAAAGATTCTCTCTAACATTTTCAGGTTTGAAATAAGACAGTTACCAATGGGGTCAAATCTGGAGAATAGGAGGATGCATGGTCAAGCGGTTGAAAGTGAAATTCGTTCAATTTGACAATATTTTTATCAATTTTCGACAAGGAGCATTGTCATTACATGAAACTTGTTACACATCCATTTTCAAACAACAACAAATGTGATGTTACTTAACCTTTAATATCTTAATTCAAACTTATTTGTGACTATCATCATCATCATCGTTCATTCACCCAAAATATAACAACAAGAATAACAAGACGACATTATGTAAATAAACATTAGAAAACCCACAGAAGCAACAAATGCTGCTTGTACGTGGTTTTTGTGCGTTTGACGAACTATTATTGAAAATTACAAAGATTAATAATTAACAATTTTCAATTAAATTTATTATTTTAAATTAAATTGAATACTATGACATGTATCTTTTGAATATTGGTGTTAACCAGAACAAAAGGGATATGGCACTGACTGTGCCATCTGAGTGATGAACTAGGGATGTTTAGGTTGAGTACCTAGAGAACTAAAATATAAAATACTTTTGATGTTTTTCCTACGCTGATAGTTAATAATCGAATACTTCGAACAAAATTTATGTATCTAGTCTTTAGAGGATTTGCATTTTATTACAGAATGTATTAAAATGTTAATTCAAGGAATTTCTATAGACATAACTCCGAGGGTGCAAGATAACATTTATACGAATCATATCTTCATATTCCGTTCCATTTCTCGGAGTAATTGTGTTCTAGACAAACTCCCTACTGAACTTCAGCAAACATCTTGACAGACGCCAGAAGTTCTCTAATAGTAATTTCATTTATTTTATGAAGTTTACGGTGTAAGATATCTGACACTAAATTCAATTAACTGTTCCGGGAGAGTACGACCATAGCGTATAAACTCCAATATGTAGTTCGTTATGTTACATTAATTCAATAATTACTAATTGTCTCTATTCATAAAAATATTTCTCTGAAATGTTGATTTAACAATTGTCTCGAGATTCCGCACCATTCAAGATGGAATTATGGAATTTTTAGATTCGGAATTGCTTTCTAATTTTTGTAAAAATTGTATTCGTTTGTTTGCAAAAAGCTCACCACTGGATATGGTGCTTAGAGTTTTGCAACTGTGTAATTTTCTAATCCCAAGGGAGGTTTCTTCTTGGGATTTTTCAATCCCTAGGGAGGTTCTTCCTGCGATTTTTTAATCTCAAGGTAGGTTTCTGTTATTCCGATCCCAAGGAATATTTTTCTTTGCGGTATTTCAATACCAAGGGAGGTGCTTTTTACAACTCCAAAAAAAAAAAATGATAACATTCATCATAATATAAACCTGGAAGGAGTTTTGTTGAAGTTATTCGACACATAAAAGAATTTAATCAAACCTAAAATACGTTTCTACAAGATGGATGACTTTTTAGAAAAGCCACTATTTTAAAAGTATGTACGTGCACCCGTAGACGATTCATCAGCGACCAATCACGTACGATGAATTGACAAATTACCACGTCTTTGCAAATTTCAGTAGCGTCCAAAGCGTTGTAATACGTATCGCAGTTGTTGCCACTACATTGAAAACATCAGGTTGTCATCCCTACGAACCTCTAGCTATATTTTATTCGACTAAATATACCTTGAATGAAGATTCATATAAATCTGTTCTCTGAATTGTTCCCTTTCCATGGCAATATGGTTACTATTTAATGTATTCATCATTTCTGTGTTCCACCACAGAACCCATACAGCTTGACGTAAAGGTACGGAGGACGTAAATGTCTCTTAGCAGTTGCATATTTAACAACATCAGGCGTCGAGAATGCCTCGACAATTTCATTTACAAGACCTTCGAATAATTGATACTTACCACCTTGACTATTCATGTAAAATTCACTGGATGGTGCAGATGTGACCTGAGAAGTTTATATAGGTTGGAACAATCGTGTGAGATGAATTCTATCCCATCTCACGTTTACGAGTACATCAGCTCTCTTTTCAAGGCACATAATTTACTATAGATCTATCGACATAATGCCTATATTTTTTTCTTAGAGAGAGGAATTATAAATGTCTTCAAATGGTTGAAAATTGATAATTATAAAAAATCCGACCACGGAATCATTTCATAGGAGGTTTCAAAATTAGGATTCAACGGACTTCTGATTGACCCTGTATGGTGACTGATAAGATTGCACTTAACAAAATAAAGAATATGCAAGGTTAGAATAATAATTTTATCTACAGTTTATTGAAAGAATTTTGAAAATTGAGAAAAAATAAGAAAACTATGAGACTTCTAACTTCAGTAAGCATAATACTTGTTGCTTTTTTTTGGACCTGAGTATAATTTGCCGAACCTGTATCTTTCTTTCGTCTATATTTTTCATTAGATTCCAATTTCTTCAATTCTGGTATCATTCAAAACGATTGAAAAACGACAGTACATATTACATCTATATGCGTTTTTGCCTGCACAACTTTATTATTATATTAGCCTTCAGCCATCGCATTGTGTGTCTAAAATGCAACTCCGTCATTATCGATTCGAGGGAAGATGCTATCTACAGGTTAGGTCAGTTATACCGTAGTATTTCGAAGGAGATTGCCAATCTAGTCCACAATATGAACGTCTATTTATAAACTGAAAACGGTAACCTTCTTTCCGCTTTTCACGCAAAACTACGACCGCCCTATATCATAATAAAGTCAATCTCCGTCATATTTGTGACGCGATTGCAATTATTTCAGCTACCGGCTGAATGACGTGCAGAAAGAATTTTGTTGAGATTGCAATGCGTTTGATGCATCGAATTAAACTGGCACATATTTGATTAAAATATTGGAATTGATATGAATTGAGTTATCATGATGTTCACTGGAACTGAATTTTATTGTAAAATTGGTTTTTATCCTTCATAACATGAAATTCATGTTAATTCGATTTACACCGAACCTGTTTATTTTATGGTGAGGTCTGTTCATCATGATATTGATATTTCAGTAGTAATAATAATGATTTTATTGGGTAATATTAAATTACAACGTCAATTGATGCTTTGAAAACATTTAATTCAAATTATGAACAATTCACCGTATCCATATCAGTATGTGTGTTATTTGATATGTAGATACTTTATTTTAGAATATGTAGATTACAAGCAAAAACAATGTTTACTGCAAGTTTCACAACACATCGATTTTGTTTTTATTCATGATGTATTCATGTATATATACTGAATTAATAATGTAGTGCTTTGTCTTTCCTATTTCAAACGTACTTTTTCTCATTTCCAAGGAAAACTAGTATAATGTCAGTCAAATACACAATGGCCCAAAAGTTATTTAATTTTGCGAACTCTGACAGCAAAATTTTCACTATTTTTGTAGTGAATTTTAAAAATTTCAATGTGTTTCAATGCTATTTACGGCCCGACGACCGGCCCAACAAAATCATAACTATAACCATAACGAAAAGATAGAGCGATCGGTTCAAAAAAAGCATAAAGAAGAATAAAGGGACCTATAGACAAGTGGGAAATATCTGAATGAACATTACATTAATATTGAAATGAAAAAAATTGTTCTTCGAAAGCTTTCGGCAATCAGTCATCAATCCACTGACAAAGGAAGCACTCAAAGGCTTGAATGCCTACAGTTCAACACAGCCAACCTTCTTGTCCAATTCATTGGTTGGATATAATGCAGACTAGCGGAGTAGTCTTGTAGAGCTAGTTGTCAATGACGATCTTTGTTACACCTTGGTTTTCTGACTTCTTAGTATTCATCTCTTAATTATTACACAAGACAAAATGGTTCTTCAGGCACATTTGAAACAATCTCCCATTTCTTGATAGATATCATATTGATAATTGGACGTATTCGAACTAGAGTCATTTTGTAATAACGAACTTTAGTAAAAGGGTACACAACTATTAGAAATATACGTTCAATTCAACATTCGAACTTCTTCTTCTTCACAAATACTAATTCACTAAAATCTTTTTGATCAAGGACAAAACGTTGGAATTGTTTTGATAGTAGACTTGAATTATAGTCATTTGGTTGATATGTAACACGTTTTATGTATACTAGTCTATGTGGATGTTTTATATCCTATTGCTACTATAGTTGCCCATTTCGTCACGTGTGCACATCACTTGATATAACGGGCCTGCTTCATGTTCGACAGACGATGATGAAGCATTACGCCACTGGTTTTATTCCGAATGGCAATTCGTTTCAAACGACTCGCTCAAGTGGAAAATTACTTCGCTGCAATTCTCATCAAAAGTTTTAGGGAAAACTATATTTGAATCGACAGATGAAATCCTTTGGAAATCGTTTCTGGGGCTCAGTTCAATTTCGAGTTGGAGATCTAGTTTGCCAATGATTAACGAGTTACTAAATTAATCTTCCTCGTGGTGTGAATTCTGAAAATGAATCAAATCGTCTGAAATAAACATGGTGTCCCAACGAAAATTTTCCCCCTCCCAAAACTCGGAAATGAAGAATTTTCGAAGATTTAAAGAACAGGTCAACTGTTGTTTTGAGAGGGACGAATTTCCACCTTGAGTTTGTTCCGAAAAAAACATCCCCATGAAGGTGACATTGACCCCAACATTTTCTGAACATGGAAGAGATGTCGAGTGTTGGTTAGTGTGAAAGTTATTCATGTTCTGTTCATAACCCAGTTAAAATTTTCAAAATCGGTTCATTATTTATGAAATAACGTAATATTGAACTCATCGTCGATGTTGGTGATGTTGAACTGACAGTTGAACCGAGAGTTGAACCGCATAAACTCAGGAAGTTAAGACTTTTTATCCAACTTTATCCAAAAATAATTTTCAAGTTCTGTATCAGGGAGAAAGAATTCCTATGTCGACATTTTTCAAGCAAGAACAAATATAGCGTTACGCAATCTTCAATAAATGTAGCATAACAAATCTTAAATATTTTGGTCCAGAGTCAATGTTGCAAAATATTGACACGTTTCATTGAAGCTCACTATTGAGGAGGAAAAAATGGTGTGGCAGTGCCATCTGTGAGCCAGCCCTGAGTGTTCAACATAATATTCGATTCCAGTTCAGAATGCGATAATAACGTTTACCACAACATCATCTTATCTTTACTGTTTAGTCTCAAAGAGTTATTAGAGATACGATATGGCAATCTATTCAGAAAGTTGAAGGAAGTCAAAGTGCTGCCTTCTGATGTCATCATCAAAAGGTGACGTAAAGAAATACCAGGATAAATTTAACGAACTGATCAACCTCAACTGGATTCCTCATCTGAGGTCCCTAGTGACTAGGAGAATGTAGAAGACATTACACTATCAAACTAGAATTATTGCTTTGTGATAACATCACTTTTGGGATGTAAACAATTTTTGGTGACGGATTTGAGAATTTCTCCTTCGCAGTTATATATCAGTATCTTTTTATATGATGACCCCATAGGCTGTAGACCATGCGAAAGTGGAATGATGCATAGTAGGCCTGAAGGATTTTGTCAAAAATTAGCCGAAATCGAGGATGTACACTTCTTTTCTCACTAGGTCTCTTGAGTGGAGATTTATTTTGATTCTGTGCGGAATAACATGATCGATTCTGTCAATTTTGGAAGAAACCATCGTATGGCAGTTTATAATAACCTCACTGAAACTTTTGTCAATATTATGTCAATTTTTTTCTTATTTGCTATAATTCCATTTGTTGATATTCTGAATTTTCAAATGCACTTGAACTTTTCAAATTTTTTTTGTTAGAAAGACTCAACTGTCATCGAAGTTCATCATTGAAATAATTGAGAAGCCTTTCAATTTTCTGAGTGATATAAAACAAAAACTATATATTTCTTTGTAAAAAAGTCAGTGAGTTCATTCTGAACTGCCAATACGAAGGTTTCTTTCAAAAATTGAAATAATCGAATAAGCGATTTCCGCACAGAATCAAAATGAATCTGCACTGAAGAACCTAGTGGGAAAGGTAGCGTAGATACACCCTGAAAGCACGAACCCAAACCATTTTAGGGAAATACCGTGGTTGATCGATAAGTTTATGTAAGTTTTTGGGCATAAATTCATTCTGAAACATTATATCTACATCTCTGTGATCTCTTACGTGGAATTATTCATATTTAACAATTTTAACGTTTTCTGTTCTTCGGTACACGAAATCCCCTTTGCAATCCAAAATTTAAAGAAATTCTTCTAGTTTGATGTTTCTTCACCCTTTCTGATAATCATTGGGCATTCTTGCGATGAGGAGAAATTGAAATAAATGACGACTAAACTCTGCAGGAATATTGATGAAGAATTTCGACATTTCCTTTTAAATTATTCTTTTTATTTTTTTTTGGTAGAGTATATATTTATATGTGATGAAAATTGCCATATCAATTCGTATTTTCTCCTAACATTATATTGAATAAATTTCGCAGAAGATATCTTTCCTAGAATCCAAACTATCATTATACGAAATACGCCAACAGCACCTGTAAAAACGCAACTTTCCTCACAATTCAGCTGAATAATTATTACTCGATCCATCTTGCCGAACCTCCGAGATTAACGCAGCTTCCACGGGATGAAGGAAGGACCTCCTGAACACCTAATAACATCCAAGAGAGCATTTGACACGTATCCAAAGAGGACACCCCAGCATCCCGAATTTTCCGGATCCACAATGCCGCTCCTAAAGATCTCGGGGATATCACCGGATTCGACGCTCCGGACAGGTTCCCAACGCCGCCCAAACGTCGCGGCGCGTCGGTCCGCAGTGTGACGTCAACGTTCGATACGTACCGCACCGAGCCACAGCGCAGAATTCGACGCCTATGCCAGTCTGCTCCCGAACGCCGGTCGCGAACGTTCTGTGCTAGCAAGTTATTCGTCACATGCAGTTCTTGATTTAACACCACCTGGCCCCCGGATTACCTACTCGTCTTCAAAATGGGGGAGGTAGGTTACCATGTCATCTTCTTAGACCAGTTGCATGGACAGGCTGAGTAGCAGCCTGGCTTTAGTTGAAATCCCTTGAAGAATCATATCGATCTAAGCTCGCGGGAAGCCCTTCTGACCCAGCAACTCCCTTAGCAACCCTTGAACTACCCCAAAACACACCTGCCATCCGAGAAAACCCTTCGTCGATGTAGCTTTCATTCATGACTTTTTCGAAAACTAAGTTTTTAATTGATGTATGAACTCCTCAACTAGATACCTCCCTCGCTTCATCTTCATCTTAATACCGATCACACCTACAACTCTAATAATCTTCCAACCTAGGTTATCAGCATGATTCCACCTTGGTACGTATCCGAAGATCATCCCTCATCATTGTGTAACGATTCTCCCTGTTAAACTAGGCTTCTTCAGCTCTGAAACAATCGTGTTAGGGAATGGCCAATGCCAGTAGTTCCTCCATCTCATTGTTCCATTAACAATTCATTTCATTTGCATGTGGGATGTGCCGTGATATCCAGCTATGTGCCCTTGTTCTGGAATTGAGAGCAGAACGTTACATAATTTCTTCAGGGACTCTAATTTTTGGCGCATGCGATCTGGCCTAATTCTTTGAGCGCCATTTTAGATCTATGGATTTTCCGGTTGATTTCAGGTTTCGGTACCACCAAAGTGGGAATTATGACCTCGGTGACTTTTGAATTTGAAAATTCGATGATTTTTTGGCTTACTATTTGGTCGTGCAGATTTCCGATTGATAATTCGTTTAACTGATTCATGTTGTCTCGGTCATGGTGAAAAACGTCATTGTTTAAATAATCAACTATCACCACAACGTGATATATCTAATCAGTACTTCCGGAATCTCAACATTTCGAAGGTAATCACAGATAGACTACTATAAATATTCATTGTATAATTTATCGTTACTACTTCTGTCTTTTTGTACTGATGAAGATGACTTTAAGGTTTCAACAAGAAAAAAATGACAATCATCAATGGGCGTTGTCCTCGTCCATTCTCTTCCTTCATGATTGGGATTTGAAGAATTGATTTCGAGAATATCGATCAATTTGCTCAAAGTTTTAGTTGTATATCTTGATTTATTGAATAGTTTTACAACTTTGTCTTTTACAGTTTTTTATAGTTTTTCTTCATGGATTCAAGTAAGAGCTTGAGTTCGACAAAATAAGAATATTTTTATTATTATATTATAGTTCTTCTACATTTCCTCACATAACGTTCTGTATTTTCTACCAAATTTTCAGGTTTGATTGTAATGTGTTAGTTCCTTCTTACCCTTTTGTGTCCATGATTTGACAGTTCATCGATCATCATTTTGAATTTTATTTGCAGGTTACATTATTATTCCGTTGTCATGATCGGGTCATTGCCGTGTTTCTTTAATTATTTTTGGATCCATCTTCAATTTTTAATAACCATTGGTCGATCAAAGTTCAGTGAAATCCACAATGAGCTATCCAAATGATTAATTCTCCAATAGGCATCATTACAAATGAAAAAATGTTTATTTGCAACGAAAATCATAACTGGTTCAACAAAATATTTCGGATTTGTCTTTATTAGTCGCTTGGATAATAGGACTTCATTGGATTTCCTAGCTAGGAGCATGACTGCGTATAGTAGTCCTTTATCTTCTAGAATTTTATATTTTCGAGAAAATAGGGGACGAGGAGTAGGTGGTTTTTTTATTGGATTTTTAGATATTTATCTATAAAAAGCGTAAACTGGGAATACCTCAGTGTGTAAGACTTCTGCATCTGTTATATCTGAAATGAACTATATTTTTACATAAGGTCTGAGTGTATAACATATTTCTCTTTTGCACTGATAACCATTTATATCTAATATGGAGTTAATTGGAGAAAATATGCCTCGTCCTTCTACATTTTTTGGGATGTTTATATCATATAAAGTTAACGTTGAAGTTTTAGTGTATTGCTGTTGAAGGGGAAAACTTTGAAACAACTTTTTACTTATATCATTATCGCAAGTTTCATTCTTTAGGTTTAATATATTTTGAAGAGACTATTGTTCCTCAAAAATCGAACTAAATATTGAAATGAAATATAAATTCATTATTAATCATAACATAGAAACATCAAAACTAATTGTGAAAATACAAATCGATATGCATATTCAATTTAGGCATTCGGTATATAAGGTCATCTCTTGAATTATGCATATTTTAATGATTTTCATGCATCTACCTTAGCGTTGGATTATTATTTTTTCATTTTTTCTCATGGGAGTATAGATAACAATCAGGAATTATATTTTCTTAACATAATTTCAGGTTGTTCAAAGAAAAACATCATTAATATTTAACAACTATATTTTCTCACATAAGACTATTAATTTTATCAGCGAATTCAGTTCATTACTTTTTGAAGAACTATTAAGATCATTTGAGGAAAAAAATTGAACTTTCTTATAGTATTCAGAACAAATTATTTCGCATATGAGAAGTCCATTATCAAGTAAATAAAATTCTTTATGGCCCAAACGGAGTCTAGACAAAATTACAGATAGCTGAATTCAACCAATTTTTCTATGAATAATGAAAAGAACAACAATAAGAATCCAGTTAACGTCATCAAGAGTTTTTCCATTATACCTCATTTCCTGAAAAAATTTAAAATTTGATTGTTCGAACCTTGTTGCACAATGATCTGATATATTTTTGGATAAGGAAATAATGTAAACCATTTGGTGTGATTTGAAGTTTTCTATTCTTTGAAAATGTGTTGATAATCAAGGAAATGTATGAAATCATTAATGACGAATCAAATTCATGTTCTAAATGGCACCAATATTTCACATTGTGGATTCTTTGAAACTTTCATTATGGTGATTGTCCCGATCAAACTACTTCTGTGTTAGTTTTCAATTAATTCTACATTTCAGACTTAAATCTGAAAAACGAGTTGATATGTTTTATGTAAGACACGATTTTTCGTGACAAGTTTCGCTAAACTTTTATTGTGGTGATTGCCATTTCTGTGTTAAACTTTAAATCATTTTCCATCAAAACCATATTTCATACTAAACTCTAAAAAACAAGTTGATCCGAGGTTCATAAAAGTTTCACGCAAGACTCACAAATTTTCAAAGCATTTTTCCCCGAACTCTTATTGTGGCGACAATCTCGATATATTGCTTTGATCAACTTCAATTAATTGTTTTGGTTTAACCTCGATTTCCAAGTAAATTCTCAAAATCGAGTGGATCAATGTTTCGTAAAACTCACAATTTTTCTCTAAACTTTTATTATTGTGCTTGTCGCGATATATTGTTGTGATCAACTTCAATTCTTTTTTTTTATCAACCTATATTTTAAGTAAACTCTGAAAGCAAGTGAATCTGTCGATAAAAGTTTTGTAAGACACAAAATTTTCAAAGCAATTTTCGCAAAACTTTTATTAAGGTTATGATCACGATATATCGCTGTCTTTATTTTCCATTCATTTCCCGATCTAAGCTGCTCAAAATCTAAAATCTTAAAAACGAGTTGATAGGTCGATAGACTTTTTGTAAGACACATAATTTTTTATAGTTTCTCATTATCTTTATTGAGGTCACTGGTCATTGTTACAACGAATCAATTTCTATGTGCAATTTATGTTTAAATTTTTGGATCCCCTGTACAATTGAAACCGTAATCAAGATTCGATCAAAGATCAAAGTATCGTGAAACTCTCATTTATAACCCACTGTTTGTATTTTTCGGGTCGATAGAGACTTGTAACACAATTCCTCGGGAAAATTCTCAGGTTTCAGTCTGGTTCTAAGCTGTTTCACCCTCTTCGTGTAATGTCAATATGTAACCATCTACTTTACGTCACGAAACGGAACTGGTTGGATCGATAAACGACTCAGGTCGTGTCTGGCGGGAGTTTCCATAAAAAAAATGGATAATGTACTCACAACATGCTCTGTAAAACTCTATATTCTGTTAAGATGGTACCGGGAAGCGGTCACATAAAAAAAGCTTAAGGTAATAGTCGACGACCGTTTTGTTGTTATCAAGTTGGCATAACTGTCCTCTATTCCAAGGCCGATGGGGAATTTTTTTTTCAGAAATACAGGATTCTAATTTCACAGAAAACTTTTTCTATTTTATTAAATATTTTTTTAATTTTATTGATCGCAAACTCCGCAGTATTTCAGTATTTAGTATTGGTTAGCGGAACCAAACCACCCCCCCCCCCTAATTTTTTGTTCTAGCTACGGCCTTCCTCTATTCTACGTGGAGTTTTAGCGTCATTCGCCATTCTGTGTTTCAATGTAGGTACTCTATGTATTCAGTTCATTTCAAGGGTGGAACATCGAACACATGATCTGTCTTAAATTTTATTGCTAATGGTAATTCTAGTGCGAAGGCCCTGAAAATGTCAAAAAATTTGTGGGATTACTACATAAATGGATTTTGAATCATAAAATGAATTCCTGCCCAAATATAGAACAAATCTAATTGAATAATATTCCTGAGGATTTTTTTTAAAATTCATATTACAATTTTGAGGAATCAGTTTTCAGTTGACGCAAAACATAAAACAGATTTTCTAAAGTGTTCTGTATGTACATTTACAGGATGAACGTGTCTACATGATACTTTCTTGTTTGAATTGTCTCTATAGATATTAGGAAATGATTTTTAACTTTTTGTAAAAATCAAAACCCTTTGATCTTTTACTTAGATGATTTTTCCATTAAGCCATTTTAACAAAGTCAGAAAGTCTTCCCCACTATATTAGGATAGTTATCAGTATTATCACATATAGTCTTGAATGATTATCCTTACAGTACAGTTCATAACATATTTGACTATTGTAAATTATTTAATTTTCCCAATATTTTGATTGAATCCGAATCCTTCGATGCATAATGTGAATTGTCAAAAAATCGACATCGATGTCAAGAAGAATATTTTCCTGATACGTACCTTCAAGAAAACATTATTCAAACCTGAAGTTTATTGAACTCTACCCTCGTAGACCCATGTGGCGTCGAAAATATTTGTGAACTTCTAAGACCCCACCCTTCCATCGATCGAACAGGGTTGTTTGCTGCTGCTGACACAATAGCCTGGCTCTTAATTTGAGGGACGATGAAAACAAGTTTCACTCATCTGTGTTTTCCAGTTCTACTTCTTCGAAGTGGAGCAAGAACAAATAAATTACACATAAGTCATGTTATGTCATGGATACGGTTTCTGTCTAACATTGTACTTTCAATCGCACATAATGTCTTCTTTTGTATCTAAGCTTTTCATGTATTTGTAATTGTGGTAAATTCTTTATCTTGTTTCTATTCTGTGGATAAAAAAGCAGAAAATCTTACCCTTAATATTGTCGGTTAGTCTCGGCTGACATTGGGCTTCGTTCTATGTATTTGAAAACATAAATGATCGAAAGATTATTAACAATTTTAAATCCAATTATACAATGTTAATAGTGTTTTCTTGGGATCTTTAGTCATTATGATTTTAAAATATTTTCAACTGAACCATATTGAATTATAGTAGGTTGCGAATGGAGAAATTATCGTAGAATAAATTCTTAAATAATTCAACTTAATAAACTCGCAAAATTGTTTGAACATTATACAAATATGAAAAGTTGATATTATGAAAAAAAGAATAGTGTGATATAAGCACTCTTTTTATTTAGTTTGAATCATCAAGATGCTCTTGAAGCCACCTTAAGCCACGAATAAAAAAAAAGCCCGCCCATCATATTTCACAAAGTTTTTCTCAAAAGAGCTTCTTGCAAGAAAGTTATTTTGGAAGAATGAATTCTTCTTGGAATTGATTATTTTACCGCGGTCAATCTTCCATCTGATTTGAAAGCTAAAAATTTTGGATTCAAATTGAACGAAACACACACTGGAGTAATTGGAAGTGTGTATTGATATGACGATGGTAAATATTTCTACCTCTATGTCTCAATTGAAACAAAATGTATCCAGCTCTAAGCCAGCTTTATTCGCTTATTATGCAATTTCGATGTGAATTTCAGATTGTAGATCTGAAAAGTTTTTGGACTCACTTTAGAGAAAGAAAAAAAAATTAATTTTCGATTCATTAGCTTTTTTCTCACATTTTGATCTGAGAAGATCTTTCTACGTCTCCCTTCAAAATTTTCAAACAATATTCAAGGCGACACGCCTTCTTCAATAATTCATCATTGATTCAACATCATCAATTTTTTCATCAGAAAAATACTGATAAAGAACGTAGTATGCGTTTGCAACTGGATATACGTCGTAAATTGATATTCAATATCATTTCGATTATCAAGTATCAAAATATTATTCTAGATATCATTGAATTTTATTCTATATTAAAACAGAAAACGAATGTGCTCCTTCTGCATTTGAATATTTGAATGTTAGCAAAGTCCTGTATGAACTGGACAAAATCAGTTGAACCCACTTTCTTTGATCGTTCAATCAAAATGTTCGCCAGTAGCTGTAGGTGGACAAAACCAGCCTCTCTGTTCTATAAGGACCAAATCTCCACAAGGCCAGGCTGTGGATTAACATCGAAATTGATACAATGCTAGATCACACTGAGTTCCTAATTGAATAAGTGTTTCCTACGTGCATAGAAAAGGAAGTATGCTCAGTGGATAATGAAGTGTATTATTTTCACAATGACATTCTACCGAATATTATAACTAGTGGAATGCTTTGAATTGCTCGTTCAAGTGTCCACTCATTCATGAAAAACAAATCCAAAATAGATACTGACTAGTTCAGAAGCCACCTTTCAATAACTTACCTGAAAGAATGTCATTGATTATGTTGAAAAATACGATGATTTTATTAATTATAAAGTTTCACAAAAATGTGTTCATTTTGCCTATCTTAAGATATCAAACTTACCTATGGTTTGAATATGTTTTTACGTATATTTATATTCCTAAACACTGTGTCCGTAAAGTATGGAACAAATTCATTTTTAGCTAAACAGACCATTTTAAGAAATAATCTTGAAACACGTCGATTCTTGACTTCAATTTACCATATTTCAAAATAATAATCTAATATACAGGGTGAATTACTTTCGAGTAATGACGTCACGGTAATTTTTTTCAAATGGAACAACCCCATTTTGTCTCAATTTTCCGATTACTCTAGCTGAGCTGATTCCAAAAATGTATCACATGTTGATTCCAATTGGTACAGGGTGGACAAAAATAATAAATTAATTCTAAGCAATAATTAAAACATTCACGAATACCGAAAATCTTGTAGCACTAACACCAATAAATTACTGAACCAATAATGACATGTCACAAAAACTAGACGACTATGTTTTTTATAAATTGATAAGAAATAATTTCTTTCATATTCTGTCTGCTAGACCATAAGTACCAAACATGTTTGGAAACAGCTCATTTTTATTAATCTAGAAATGTAACAAACTACAGGGTGTTACATTCAAACCAATTGCCGCTAGACAATAAGTATTTTTGATAATATTATTAATTTAACTAATAAAGAATGTTACGCGTTACTTTATGAGCATACACAAAACTATTGTATTTTTGTCTATCCTGTACCAATTGAAATCAACATGTGATACATTTTTGGAATCAGCTCAGCTAGAGTAATCTGAAAATTGAGACAAAATGAGGGTGTTCCATTAAAAAAAAGACGGTGAAGTTATTACTCGAAAATAATTCACCCTGTATATCAGATTATTATTTTAAAATACGGTAAATTATAATAAAAAATCGACGTCTTTCAAGATTATTTCTTGAAATGGTCTGTTCAGCTAAAAATGAATTTGTTCCATACTTTACGGACACAGTGTATAATTTCAATGTTATCTACGTCAAAGTGACATAGAACTTGTGAACGAATTTTTCGGAAAAATCTTATTTTCTTCATTGAGTAAGGAGGTAGGAAACAGAGTTTTAATACAACTCATACAAATGATGGGGGCTCGGAAAAAGCGCTCAAAAAACGATAAGGTATAAATAGGAAAATCGAATTCTATTGAGAATCTTAATTTCACGAGAAATATACTCGTTGACACTTTCTTCGTCGGAACAATAATTAGAAATACACAGCCATAATAAATAAATCACCTATGCATAACTTTAATGACCAATGATGAGTAACCCAAGAATTCCAATCCGGAAAGCTTACCCATTTAAATGTGAACTCTGCTACAGTGAATATCCGTTATTTTGAGTTTTATTTTTGTTTTCATCATACAGCATGTCAACTTTTGTAGACAGTAGTCGTTCCTCTGTTTTTCAGCATGGCCGAACCGATTCATACCGTGTGGCCACCATACCAACTGTGGATGATAACAAAACAGCCGATGGTAGATTCAAGGTATTTGGTATAAAATGTTTTTACAGTAGCTCAGGTGATGGGGGTCATCAGCAGGTCTTGGTGCACTTTAACACTTTTCACATCTTTCTGCCATATATTACACTTAATATTGTCTATCACCTATTCAACAATAGTATTTTTATTGTTGATATATAACAGTTCTTTATTGATGAATCTGTATCTCATTTCTTATTAATGTTATGAATTTTATTGTTTATTCTTTACTCTTCATTTTTTTTTGTTGATCTGTAACTCTATTATTTTTTGTTATTGTTTATAATATTCACATATTTTCTTCTACACGAAATATGTGCCAATTTATAACATAATCTTTTATTACACTGTGTTCTTTCGACCGTAATTCTCGGAAGATTGATGCAATGACTTTATATGAACACTAACAGGTTTTGTGGTATTCTTCTTGCTTTCTAACATTTCTTTCTTTCCATACTAAAACTGCTCTATTCGATTATATTTAGTCAATTACTAATGGATTTTGTTTTTTCCTTTACAGTCACGAAGGAAAATGAAGAAACAGAGGAAAGCGGACGATTTGGACGATTTGAAACAAGAATTAGACATCGACTATCATAAAATTTCACCAGAAGAACTATATCAAAGATTTCAAACTCACCCTGAAAATGTAAGTAGTAGTTTTAGAGAGCGAAGCTAGTGGTGAATATCTTTCACAAAACAAGATTATATTCTGAAAGGTTAGAAAATCATAGAGGTATCCAAATACTAATATCAGAAATTCTTTTATTTTTATTCTGTTTTTTATTTGGACCATCCCATATAATGCAAGATATATGGGGTTTTCTATTAGGAATGATTCAATTTAAAATGTTTACAATGGCAGTACTGTATGTATTATTTTTTGACATTTTCTTTGTGGTCAAAGCATTTGTACTGGAAAGATACACGCTTCAATAATTTTGAATTGTTCAATAGTTTTATCGAAATATATGGTCATTTTTGAAAAATTGGAGGAATTCAATAAGAATTCATGAACGACATTATTCAGTTAATCGACGTAGCAAGTATTGAGCCGAACTCGTTACTAGTTTCAAATTTTTCTTTAATGCGAAAAACATTGTGCCGAGTATTCTCAAATGAACACCGATTTTGATTAAAACAGTTGAACAATTTCTAAATCGATGATCAAATTACATGACCTACTGATCACAAATAAAATGAGAAATGCCAAAAACAATACACAGTGTTGCCATTAAAACCATTTTTGTTCTATGAGGCAAAGTCGGGTTAGGAGTATCTCAGAGCTCTGTATGATTACTTCATCACTTATCACTGTATTTGTGAAGTCGGACAGAATGTGTTTTTATGAAGATGGTTCAGCAGTTCTCAATAAATCTGGTCAGCAGAATTGCCTCTTCGTGAATAGTCTTCATCTGAACATGAATAAAACTAAACAAATACACCCTTTCCATTCAAAGAGCATGTATAGATGTGTTGTGTGAAAGGCTTTCAACTGCCTTTTTCATGGTAAAAAGGATCACACAAGTTTTTAAGTGCGCAGACAGCAAAACACTTCTTCTCAGTCATTCACTGTCAGATGTTGTATGGATTTCATTCTTTGGGACCAAAGTAGTAGAGCTTTTAGAACACAATATGAAATAAAGCGGACTGACAGGCATTGAATTGTTTTCTAAAGAGGGAAAATTCTTCCCATTAATTCTTTTTCAATTTTTATATGTGTGAAATTTGTTTCGCTTATGTTTACTCGTATTATTATTATTATAATACTTGGGAGAGACATAATTTCACAAGCTATTTCGATAATATAAAAAGTTTGTAAGCTTTGTGAGTTTTTGAGTTTCCTCAAATTACATTTGTAGTTAGAGAACATTGGATGCTCTTCTGCTCTTTTCCAAAAAAAATGTAACTGAAGAACTGTATATCGATATTTCCTTCCATTTTCGAAAAATGAACGGAAATGTTTTAATATTTTTCATAAAATATTTCCACATTTTGAATAAAAAATGAACATTATTGTAGTGAAATTTTCCATAGAATTTAAAGGTTACCCAGGAAAAATCATTTTCTCACAAGTTTAAGAGTAATAGGTAAAAAAAGCAGAAATAATAGGTTTCCACTATTAGAAAAACATAGATTCATGGAGATTTTTCAATGAAAGGTTTCATTTCGATAATACAAAAAGAGGGGAATATTTTAAAAGAAATTAATGCATGCTTATTTCATTGTGAAGAAGGCAGCCGATTGATAATCAGCCAAATGGCTGCAACAGCTATGGTTGCAGCACAATATTCTTTTCATGAAATTTTCCATGATCAATTCGCACATTTAAGGCTGTATGTCCTTGATAACTTTCCATATTTAAGGTATTGAAGCGATTCTAGAGCATTGGCAGAGACATAATCTTTCACGTGCCCAAAAAAATTCTGAAGGTGTTAAATCACAACATCTCGGTGACAAATTGTGATCATCTATTTGATCACGGCCAGGACACTTTTCTTGCAAACTTGTTTCGTTGCTTGTGTGGCACGTAGAGCTGCTTGTTGAAAATTAACATCGTTCACATCAGCATCTTCCAATCACGGCCATAAAATATCATTAATGATGGCATCTATCTTTATGGTCTTGAATCGATTGTGGAGCATTGGCATAGATCTTATTTTGCACGTGGCCTCAAAGAAAAGAGTCACAAGATTGCGGTGGCCAATTGTGATCACCTCTTCCAGAAATAACACTGCCAGAAAACTTTTCTTGCAAACTTGCGATTGTTTGGTTGCTTGTGCGTTTTGTTGGAAATAAGTCGTCAACATCGGTAGCTTTTAATTCCGGCCATAAAAATCATAAACGCTAGGTAGCGCAATCCATCCACCGTAACAGTTGCACCATCCTCATTTTCGAACGAGTAAGGTCCAATTACATCACCAGCCCAAAAACTACATCAAATAGGGACTCGTTAAAGAGGGAAAGAATTTTCAACAATCATTCTTGATTGTGTTCCAAATGCGACTATTCTGCTCATTAACGTAGCCAACGAGGTGAACATGTGCTTCATCACTGAAGATTCGATGAAAATCCTGATGATTTTGATGCATTTCAAAGACCCAATCAGCGAGGCTTGAGTTCTGTGTTAACTGAACTTTAAAAGCCTTATTACCTAAGTGTTAAGGTATTGAAAGAAATGAAAAAGCGGATGATCTTGCAAAAATGACATCAAGGTTAACACCTGTTGGTCCTGAGACATTCTGTGGGATTGGAAAAGACCAATATAAGGCAGCGGTCCAACAATGGGAGTGAGATAATAGAAAAAACCCCTCTAGAAGCACTCCGGGTCTTGCTCAGACAAAGAAATTTGTGGTGCTTTCACCGACCTATAACAGGAAGCCTCTGAATCTACCACGAGCTGAGCTTCAGATAATGGTGGGATTGCTGAAAGGACACTGTCGATGAAAATACCTTTTTGTACCGCATGGGTAATTCAGCAGATGAGATATGCGGGTAAGGAGGTAGTGTGCAAATATCCGAGGCTGACTGGCCTAAGAACCACTCGTATGGGAAAGCCAGTTCATCCAACGAAGTAATATCCAAGGTTCCTAAGGGTTTCGTTAACCGTATCGACGGCCTCCCTGGGTTTGTATGAATAGGTAGGGTTAAGAACAAAAGATCAATTTGGTCGCCGTTCCCGAAAGGCTAGCAGAGCCGTAACGACCCCTATTCAGTGAATAATAGTAATAATAAGGCCTTATGCAAAATACGTTGTAATGTCGTTTGTGGAAAGGCTAACTTCCAAGTTCGATAAAGCTGAGTTTTCGTCAACACCACGGGCTACATCAGCAATTTTCTCAGTTGTTCTTGAGCTACGCACACGGTTCCAATTCATCACTTCAGTAACTCGTCCCAAAAACTCAAATTTTTCCACCAATTTCTGGCCAAGAACGGCTTCAGGACGACACAAAAGTGAAAAGTGTTCACCACTTTTATAACGAATTTTAACAATTTTATTGTGTTGTTAAAGCGTGTATCGTTCTATTCTTAGTAATGGCGTGGTTTTAACTTGTCAAAGGTTAAATGCCGACAGCTGCCTAGATATTCAAAAGGAAAACCCTAAAGTAATATAATTTCAGAACTCGAACGCAGTCGATTATTTGTACTCGAGACTGAACAAAGCCAAAACCAAATCTAGCAAGCGCGGAGATCACACCCTTTATTATATGAAGTTGAATGGTGGATTCATTAGGCAGCATTTCAATGGATCCTATTTAGTTTTTCGATTCGGATTCTCTCATCGACTAATGGGAATACGGCAGAGGTCTGGTATAATTGAGATGCTCGACCCGATTCTACCGTTAGAGAACTTTGGTCATTTAATTAATGAGACCATCACCCGATTCAATAATATAATTGTTCGGAAGTACAATTCCAATTGATTGGATTCCCAATTTATTCCTCTCTGGAACTGTGGTATTCGCCATTCATTCAGATCAATCAGAATGAATGGTCGACTAATCAAATTGATACATTCTGAAGTGAATTATACTTCTGAATTTTTTTTTAATGAACATGCATTGAAAATTATTAACGTTCCATTGATTGCTGTTGAATTCGATTGGAAAGAAGCCTTCTGGTATCATGAAATATTTAGTAATGTTCGATTAAAACAACAAAGATATAATAAATGTGAATTATCGACGAAATACACCAATGAAGTGAATCAAACTCGGACTCATTCTTTCCAACTATGGTAAGATTTCACTGATAAGTTGAACTTATTTGTCAATTATGCGATGCCGTATTATACTACGGTTATTCTAAATGGATTAAGGAAGAATTAGTTCATTTTCACTAATTTGATAAGTGATAGACTACGAAGTTCTTATTCATTTAATAGAACTATTGCAAGGTTTACAGACTACTCCATCCAATATAATAATTCTGGCTTTCACAGTTTCAATGAAATATCACGTTGGAGTTGAAAGATTCAGTTGATTCAGTTAGATGACACATTATGACTTTATTTGATATATCTCCCCTTTGTTTTTGTCCTGTTTACGAAACAAATGTAAATGGTTTTCCAAAAAAAGGTTTCATTTTGAATAGACCACTATCTGAACAGCAGACATTTGACAAGTAAAATCTATGCCTTTACTAAAAATGGAAGGGTACACTCTTCAAAAGAAGTATTGAAATTGTTGTTCGCTATAAAAATGGTGAAAATTTTGCAGTTACATTTCGCAAAACTAAAGCACTTTTGAGTCGTTGAAAAGAATCTTCTGGGGCAGAAACTGGTAGAAAAATTTGAGCTGTTGAGACAAGTTAGTGATGTGAAGAATTCAAAGCGTGCTCATCGCGCAAGAATAACTGGGAATGGTACTGCTGTAGCCTTTAGTGTCGACAAAAAATCAGGTTTGTCGATCTATTCTACAAGAACACAAGCGGTAGATCACATGTAACGTCGTATCTTCGATTAGATCCTTGGAATGCATCAAAATGATCCAGATTTTCATCGAGAAATCATCTTCAGTGATGGGGGGATTTACACCTCGGAGGCAACATTAATAAGCAGAATTTTCGCATTTGGGGCCTGGAAAATCCAGGAATGATTGTTGAAAAGAGTCTGCATTCTCAACTTGTCAACGTTTATTTTCAACAAGACGGCGCTAACGCCACACAAGCAACGAAATATCACATCTCAAAGAGGTGATCACAATTGGCCAACGAGATCTTGTGATTTAACATCTTCAGACATTTCTTTGGGGCCACGTGAAAGATAAGTTCTATTCCAATGCTCGAAAATTCATTCAAGATATAAAGATGGAATTCGTGAAGTTATCGAGGACATAAAGCCGCAAATGTGCTAACTGATCTTGTAAAATATCATAAAAATGATATGGTGCTGTAATCATAGCCGTGGCGGTCATTTGGCATTATCAGCATACTTTCCTTTTCACATTAAAATAAACATCCGTTGATTTCTCTTAAAATATACTCTTTTTTTTTCAATACCAAAATAAACTTCTTATTATTATTTATTAGTTAAAAATGTGAATTTGATGAAGTTACATTTGAGCTGAACAATTTCCATTTTTGTTTGAAAAATTGTGTGTGCAAATTATACGAATCAACGAATTCAAAAATATCTTCGATATGGTATCTCAAAGTTTCATTTGAATCGTGGAAATATAGAACCTTTTGTTCTTGTTATTCAATAAGTCTAAGAAATCTAATCAAATCTACAAATTCTTTGTTCAGTTTAGGGATTCACGGCTTGACGCTCAAGCTGCTTGAGCTTAAGCCAAGTAGCTTGAGCTTGACTTGAAATCAACTCCAGTTCAAGTCGAGTAGTAGTTTTTCAATGTCAAGTTAAGTATTTATTTATTAAGTACTTGACTCAACATTGAGAAATTACTAATTGGCTTGAACTTGAGTTAATTAAAGTAGTTTCAATATCAAACCATTCCGTGAATCTCTAGTTTAGTTGTTTAGGAGGGATATTTTTGTCGAAATAAAATTTTTGTAATCGTGCATAATTAATATTTAGTTTGTAAACTTTTCAGTGGAAATATTTCAATTCTTTTTTTTTCAGGGCCTCAGTCACGCAAAAGCGAAAGAAAACCTAGAAAGGGATGGACCCAACGCCCTTACTCCCCCCAAAACAACCCCCGAATGGGTGAAATTTTGTAAGAATCTATTCGGTGGTTTCGCCCTATTATTATGGATTGGTGCTATACTCTGCTTCATAGCATATTCTATTCAAGCTTCTACTGTAGAAGAGCCAGCTGATGATAATCTATATCTTGGCATCGTATTAGCTGCCGTTGTTATCGTTACAGGTAAATAAAATAAATGATACATTCATTCTGCCTTCCAGAACAAATTCGTGCAGGAATATCTCAGTTTTACACACTTCATTGTTATATTTCATTATTATATGTTGGTACTCGTAACTCTATTGTCATGGATTCATCTATTATCTGTAAAATCTGTGAAAACAGTTCTGCCAACCGGCATTTTTTAATACGAAATCACTCAAGGATATTTATCAGAATATTCCATTAATTCCAATCAAATTTCAGTGAATTAGAGAAAATAATGTATGATACTCGTATAGAAGGTTCATTTTAATTTAATACTAAACCATTCGTTTTGAACTCGAGGAAGAATATCAATGCCTTCTGCATTTAAAAAACGGAGAAAAGCGAAATTTCAATTGATCAGTAAGCTTTTATTTAAACAAAGTTTAGATGAATTCTTCTCCTTCTACATTTTTTGATATATCTATTTATTTGCCTTGAAATACTATTACTGTTTATGTCAATGTTATAAAAGCAACCTTCATCATGAAGTTTCCAGAAAAATGAACAATAGGGCGTTTGGATTTGATATTATTAAATATATTTTTTTCATACTGTTACTGGAAGTGCTTATTGCAATTTATATGTTTTAGGTTCAATGAATGAAGAGTTTCTGATCATTCTTTATTTTTTCAGGTATATTTTCATATTATCAAGAAAGTAAAAGTTCGAAAATTATGGAGTCCTTCAAAAACATGGTACCTCAGTTCGCTACTGTACTTAGGGAAGGAGAAAAACTCACCCTTCGTGCAGAAGACTTGGTACTAGGCGATGTGGTAGAAGTGAAATTCGGTGACAGGATCCCGGCCGATATTAGAATCATCGAATCACGCGGTTTCAAAGTGGACAACTCCTCCTTGACTGGTGAATCCGAACCCCAAAGCCGTAGCCCCGAATTCACCCACGAGAACCCGTTGGAAACCAAAAATCTAGCATTCTTTTCTACTAACGCCGTTGAAGGCACCGCCAAGGGCGTTGTTATAAGTTGTGGCGACAATACAGTGATGGGCAGAATTGCCGGTCTTGCCTCCGGCTTGGACACGGGCGAAACTCCCATCGCAAAAGAAATTCACCATTTCATCCACCTCATTACTGGCGTAGCCGTATTCTTAGGAGTCACATTTTTCGTCATCGCATTCATATTAGGATATCACTGGTTGGACGCTGTTATTTTCCTTATCGGTATCATTGTGGCCAACGTACCAGAAGGTCTGCTTGCCACAGTAACAGTATGTTTGACACTTACTGCAAAGAGGATGGCTTCTAAGAACTGTTTGGTGAAAAATCTCGAGGCCGTCGAAACTTTGGGATCAACCAGCACAATATGCTCTGACAAGACTGGAACTTTGACACAAAACAGAATGACTGTAGCGCATATGTGGTTTGATAACCAAATTATCGAGGCTGACACGACAGAAGATCAATCCGGTGTACAGTATGATAGGACAAGTCCAGGATTCAAGGCTCTATCTCGAATTGCCACCCTATGTAATAGAGCTGAATTCAAACCAGGACAAGATAATGTCCCAATATTGAAACGTGAGGTTAACGGTGATGCCTCAGAAGCTGCCCTTCTCAAATGTATGGAATTGGCACTTGGAGACGTTATGTCAATCCGTAGAAAGAACAAGAAGGTATGCGAAGTACCCTTCAACTCGACGAACAAATACCAAGTTTCTGTTCACGAAACTGAAGATTCTAGCGACCCACGTCATCTCATGGTAATGAAGGGAGCGCCAGAAAGAATTTTGGAGAGATGCAGCACAATCTTCATTTGTGGAAAAGAGAAGGTACTCGATGAAGAGATGAAAGAAGCGTTCAACAATGCATACTTGGAACTTGGAGGCTTGGGCGAGAGAGTACTCGGTTTCTGCGACTACTTGCTTCCTAGCGACAAATTTCCTCTTGGATTCAAGTTCAACTCAGACGACCCCAATTTCCCTATCGATGGCTTGAGATTTGTCGGACTCATGTCCATGATTGATCCTCCAAGAGCTGCTGTACCCGACGCTGTTGCCAAATGCCGAAGTGCAGGAATCAAAGTCATCATGGTCACTGGAGATCATCCAATCACTGCCAAGGCTATTGCCAAGTCCGTAGGAATCATTTCTGAAGGAAACGAAACTGTGGAAGATATCGCGCAAAGACTCAACATCCCTGTATCTGAAGTCAATCCAAGAGAAGCGAAGGCAGCTGTCATTCACGGATCTGATCTTAAGGATCTATCATCTGAACAATTGGACGAAATTCTTAGATATCATACTGAGATCGTGTTTGCTAGAACTTCCCCACAACAGAAACTCATCATTGTTGAAGGTTGCCAGAGGATGGGAGCTATAGTAGCCGTAACTGGTAGGTTTAGATTGGGTGAAAAATGCCATTGTACAGCGTTGTCGAAAAGTCTCGAAAGCTAAACTCATTATTTTCAAAGGTTTTCGAAAAATTGACTCCAGCTGTGTCAAATTTCCATGAGAGAAATTTTGTTCTCTTTTGACGTTTTGGCTCACAAAATTCTTTTTTCGTAATTATTAGAGAGAGTTATTACAGAGATTCTTCAGTATAATTGAGGTGAACTAACAAAGTGGAATATATTCTGTTAGCTTTATGCATTTGTCAAGTAGAGGCAATATTTTCGTTCATTATTCGTATTCCAACAAAAACCTTTGGATACAGGTTTTTTTTGGAATATAGAAATTCAATATGATCGCTCAATCTAACAAATATATATTTCTATTTCAATATTGGAGTTCTTCACAACTGGGGGAAGAAAAACTTTAATCGAACTTCGGGACTTTTGATTACCGCTGTATTTTCATTATCGTTCTGTTTAGAGATGAATATGCAACTTCTTTACTAGATGTTAGTGGGTGTCCTAGCATAGAAATTTCTGTTGTGAATGTCATGAACTGTTAGCATTTACTAACCAAAATCGATAATAACTGGAATTATCAATAGAGTCATAAAACGTCATGATTTTACTAGGTGATGGTGTTAACGACTCGCCTGCTTTGAAGAAAGCCGATATCGGTGTTGCTATGGGCATAGCCGGCTCTGATGTATCGAAACAAGCGGCAGATATGATCCTTCTGGACGATAACTTTGCTTCGATTGTTACTGGAGTAGAGGAAGGACGTCTTATTTTCGACAACTTGAAGAAATCGATTGCCTATACTCTAACCTCGAACATTCCCGAAATATCTCCTTTCCTTGCATTCATCTTGTGTGATATTCCTTTGCCTCTAGGTACTGTTACCATTCTCTGCATCGATCTTGGAACTGACATGGTGAGTTTTGAGTTTTATTATAACGATTTATTGAAATTCTTTGCTTCCATGTGTTACGTTTCTGGTGGAGTTATACGTCAATATTGTTGCCTTTATGTGAAAGTGGTCTTTGGTCAATTCTTTGCTTAGATAAATAATAGAGACGTTATTTCATCAATGATTATCCCACAGAAATATAAAACGGAAGCAGAATGTTTTCACACTTGACCGTTTCAAATTGTAATCAGGCCTCAGAAGTATATCTCTTTATTCGAATTGTATTGATGATGATATAATTGATATAGTTTGGTTATGAAGGTCCCTGCCATATCACTGGCTTACGAAAAAGCTGAGTCAGACATAATGAAACGTCGTCCTCGTGATCCATATAACGATAAATTAGTAAACGAAAGGTACTAAAAATAAAAAATAATTTCAAATTGCATGTAGATTGAAATTTTATCAGTAAATACAGAATATTTGCACATATGTAGGCTCGGACTTTCGTGCATTTTCGTAACTGGTGTCTAAAAAACTTCAACATCAATTCCTTGAAGATTTAAACACCATAGCATTTTATCTTTTCGAGGAATTGATGTTGAAAGTTCACAGACACCTGTTTCATATGTAGATAGATACATTACTTTTTTACATTAAAAGAGAACCATCTTTGAGAAGGTATGTGATTTTTTGATCTTTCAGTCCTCTGCTATTTTTCCAAATCTTAAATCTCTTTTGCTCTGCTTTTTTTCGAATATCTTAAGGGGCTAGATTTGTTTCTGTTATCTTCATCCATAGAACATTATTATCGTCATAAGAGATTTTTAGTAGAATAGTTGAAGTTACAACGAAATATTGCTTATAAAATAGTTTAGTATTTTATGTGTGTGACTTTTTGACGATAACAGAAATGAGTTGGTGAATTTTCAAGAAAATATCACGCAAAATTTTGCACCAATATCTCAATTCAAACATTGAGTGCTTTTTATAATATGGTAATAATGCGCAGTTTATTATCGATTGGCTTTTTGAATATATATAAATTTGCAAATATGAGATATTGACAAAGAATTATCGAAAATTTCAAGTATAGATGAGTTTCACGTATCGATTTCATTTGATCATATAGGTACCAGCCATTTCTTTGGCTTACGAAGAAGCTGAGTCGGATATAATGAAGAGGCCACCAAGGGATCCATTTCATGATAAATTGGTCAATTCTAGGTGCAGTTTTTATTTTTATTTTCAACGTAGATTGACCATACTAATGACTAATTTTGCACAGAATTATTTAACAGTATTTGGGACCATTTTGGTGTGCTCTGAAGCCTGAGGTTTAAAAAAACAAATTGCATGCATTGGATAACAATTTGGGTATAAATAACAACATAAATTAACTTTATTTATTATGTATAAGGTACTTATTAGTAGTCAGATTATTAACCTGTTTATAGTTATCATCGAAAACTTGAATTTAACTGTGAATATTGGGATATATATATTTTAGGATAGTCGAATATATGAAACATAAACACACAAACACGATTTCCTATCCTTTTTCACGCAATTGGGTAGTTTTGCCTTGCTTAGCACAGCTAGCTCGACTGTCAAAATGTTGGATAATACCAGGAGCAGGGTTTTGCTTGCTTTTGTATTGCGAAGCCATTACGATTCACAAAAATATAATCAAAACTTTTTTAGTTGAATTTTTCATTAGGGTAAGAAATAGATAATCCCTAGGAAGCAATGAAAAGACTATTTTGTTAAAGAGAAATACGGATAACGGTTATTCAATGATGGATTAAAGTGAAGTTTTAGAACTTATTATACACCTATCATCACTTCTCTTAATTTCTTCTTGGATGACTTCATTCGATTATTTTTTCCCATCCACAAAAAATAGGAATTTATTCGGTTGCCTTTCTGTATTGAATATAATAATTTCTCCGAAGAAGCGACTGATCAGATTATTATAGGGCACTAAACAAATCCTTAATTCTCAAGAGGGTAGACCACCATGTGACATTCTCGTGATCTGTCAATTTTTTTTTTGTCAAAAGTTTTTAGTTTACTAGTATATTCATTCATTTTCTTAAAATAAGAGTTTTGTCTCTTTTTTCATGATCTTTTTTAGAATTGTTCACGAATATTTCTGAATTATATCATCGCATTGTAGGGATACCAAATCATCAATTTTTTAGCGATAAACGAAAAGTTACCATGATTATTTTTTTCATTCTCAAATCAAAAAAATTGAATTTCTGCATTACTGATGTGAAAACTTCATAAAAATCTGTGATTTGTAAAAACAAATATCTCTAATTTCGTTTTGAACTGAGCAGTCATGTGGTGTTGTTCCCTCTTCACTTTGGGCACACTTGATGATTCAACTTGATAATAGATTTTTTGATACTTTTATACAGGGTGTTTCCAAATTAGACGTGAACCTTGAAGGGCGTGTTAGTATGACCCATTTGCTGTCGTTTCAGCCATATTTAGTGTTAACCAAAAATCTACGGTTTACGGGATATTTGAGTTCTTGTGATCTTTAAAAGTTTTCTCACCTTACTTTATTTCATTAGAATGAAACAAAGCAGATTGACAGTAAATTTCAGGCAGAAAGTTACAACTGAAGAAATAAGAAAGAGGACACATTGTGTAATGTTGGAGGTCATTTCAAACATAATTTATAAATACATTCTCTACTGAAATTTTGAGATTGATAGCAATTAAAAAAATATTTAATTCATTACTTTCCTTTCTTCGCTCCTTTCCCTTTCAAATCAAAATCTGCTGAAACAAACCTAGTGCCTGCATTCTAACGAAAACTCTTCCAGGAAATAAAGAAGGAATTTGTTTTTAAAATCATTTTGTCATACATAGGTTAAGGAATTAGAAAGTTGCAGACAAATTTATATTAGAAATTTAAGATTCTTTTCTTCATATACCAACTTTCAAATCATACTTATTCTTATTCAACATCTAATACAGCATGGTTTTGCTTTTTTCATACATATTATATCCTTTTCTGATGAAAATAATCCAAAATTCAAATCAAACTTGGTCAACGTAGAAAAAAGAATCAAGTTAGGTGAGACATTTTTCAAACACCACAAGAACTAAAATATCTCGGAAACTGTTGATTTTCGATTATCAATAAATATTGCTCAATCGCCAGAAAATGAGTGATACTAACACCTACTTCAAGGTTCACGTCTTATTTGGGAACGCCCTGTATAAATTTGTATTAACGATGAACAATAAGGTGTTTTTGTGTCGAAAAAAGAGAAAATCCATATTTGAATTGAATGAAATGACTTTATTTTTCCGGTTTATTTCTTTAAACTTTTCTCGTTAAATTCATTTCTTGTCAATTTTCAATTGTAAGTATCCTACATGCGTTACCCGTTTCTCTTGACTGTAGTCTTTTCTCTGCAATTGTAGAGGCACAACAAAAAAAAAGGTAGAGTAAACTCATAAGTTTTATCATGCTGGTTACAATTAAGATAGTTTAAATAGAGAGACCGACAAGTCAAGGAGCAGTGCAGGCATGTTAGTGTGGCCCCATCATTACATGGTTATTTATTTTATCATACTTTTGTTTTGATATGTGTTTGTTTGGCCGAGCTCAGGTCCCCGCCATATCCCTGGCATACGAGGAGGCAGAGTCCGATATCATGAAGCGACGTCCCAGAAATCCTTTCAATGATAAACTGGTCAACGAAAGGTAATAAAACAGGCGAAAAAAAGGTTTCGCAAATTTATACTGCTCTAAAATCTTATTTTGGAACCGAGTGTGAAAAAGCTATATCTATGGATGACACCGATAAAACGCGAACTTCTGCTTTCCCGTCACTCGATGTTTGTCCCTCAGAAACCCAGAAATGTTTTGCAATTTTCAGTTCCGCCCATCTTATCCCAAGCTCTTATTGTTGCTTCTTCTGCTTTGAGACCTACTGCGACTTACTGGTGCAACTGTCTAGCAGATTTGCCCCTTCCTTATTCTGATTTGAGATGAATGTTTTGCCTGATTGAGAGGTTGCATGCTTGACGAAAAAAAATATTCGGGAGAAACGGAATTTATTATAAAATGGACCCAATTGAATTTCGTTGATATGATAAATCGATCTCACAAACGAATTTAATGAACAGCAGAAAGGTAGATAGTTTCAATCTTCTCGATAAAAAATGATGGAGGATTTAAAAAGGACCTACTGAACTTTTAACAATTTTTTTTTTTCGAAATCTTTTTAATATCAGATGAGTACGTAGCGTTAAGTACTCGATTCCCAAAAATATCTTCTAAGAGCAAGAATACTTTTCAATGATACTTTTCCTGATTTTCATCTGACATATAAGATAGTAGGTTATTTTACAAGAACTTGGGAATTGAACAATAAAAACAATACATTCATAAAAATGATATATGCAATAATTGACCAAGTATTAAACGTTGAGGACGTGAAAAATTACTTGTTGGGCAAATTTATAGGTCAACAAACCATTTAAGATCTTCTGTTGAATTGAATCGATGAATAGCACGTTGCTAAATCATCAGTCTTAATTTTTTTCAATTTTCCGACATGATGAGAGAGCATTTTTTGAATTATTCGATAATAATCATTGTTGTGTTATTGGAATTTCGCAAGTGGTGAGATTTATTGTAATTGTTTCATAGGCGTACAACTTTGCTTTCGCCATTTTTTGCGAAATTCGAGGCTCTATTGTAAAAAACTGGTTATACATTTATGATTCAAAGTATTGTCCATCGCTGGCCACTACTTTCTCCCATCTTTCGGGCAGCGTACGAATCCCGCGTAGAAAAAACTGGTCATATCTTAAAGCGAATCAAGAATCGATCCAATATTTCACTACTTCATAAGACCGGAAGTGCTGGTCAGCCAAGCCGTGTGCTATTGATCAGAACAAGTGATAGTCCGAGGGAGAGCATCGTCTGGAGAATACGGCGGGTGGAGTAGGACTTCCCATTTCAACGTTTCCAAGTATGACCACTTTCGCAACATATAGTCGAGCATTGTCATGCTGTGAAATCACTGTATCTGTCTCTCGTTGTATTGCGGCACTCCCAATGATCCCGGCAATTCTTGTTGCGTTTGACGCGAGTCTTAATCAACTAATGCCTTCAATTCTGAATCTTCGAAAATCTTCTCTCTTCCACCGCCATGAAGGCTTCGACGCCAAAATTACCGTTTTTGAAGCGTTGAAATCACTCTCGGCACGTACTTTCATTGATAGCGGCTTCACCATGGGTATTTGAGAGCATTCGACGAGCCTCATCTGCAGATTTCTTCATATTAAAGCAGAAAATTAAAACCTCCCGCAAATGACGAGAATTTGGCTCGTAAGCTGACATGTTTGATCGAGAATTACTTTATGATGCAGACACAAATCGACTAATATTTCGATGGCATTATGTTTACACATACCAAAGCTGATTGTATGACATCTATTTATTTCTACTACTAGTTACCACTATAGCCATTTATTGCAAAACGGCGGAAGCAAAGTTGTACACCAATAACACTCATGCTAAAAGCTGATCCTCACGTTCAATTCTTAGTTGTTTTGTTTGTATTGTATTTTTTTTTCACTCACGTTATCGCCAATTGACATTGTGTAGAAGGTATAGGCGCTAACAATCTCAAATGAACTAACCGCTGTATACATACACCTCAAAATTAATATTCTAACCATAATCTCGCTAATATGTGTTGTCTTGTAAATATATGAGAACTTGTAGTGGTAGAACTAGCACATCATTCATCTTGCACCGCTTATTAAATTGCAGAAATGTATAATATTAATCTCCCACTTCCTCTTACTGACTCTACCTCTTACACACTACTGAGATTTTTTTTTTGAATAATATTCTACTTGTGCATGTAGTTTTCTCACTAATAACTTGTGCCACTGGCCACTGTGTAGGTGCCTGCTATTTCTCTGGCTTACGAAGCCCCGGAGTCTGACATTATGAAACGACAGCCGCGTGACCCATATACGGACAATCTCGTTAACCGCAGGTGGGTCGTCTTTCTAGCCACTACGGCCCAAACTGCACCACAATTCTACCTCGGCACCACAGAAATGAAGGATGTTTCAATTTGGGTATTTCGATTTCAAAATGGAATTGTACACACTCACTTCACTATTTCACTCGACGAAGAAAAGAGACAAAAACTCACAATTTGTATAGAATATTGAACAAAAAAAGAACGTAACACACGCAGAAAAAATGCAATTATTGCACATGAATATTCTGACAGGAAATCCTTGGGAAGAATATGTAAAAAAAATATTATCAAAAAGCAATCAATTATTACTATTATCCATGAAAATCAAAGAAAAGAGAAAAGTATTAAACCCAACAAATTATAAAAATCAGGTCAGCAAAAACCTTAGGAATCTTATGAATTGTCACCCAATAAGCCTATATGTTCTTCCATAGAACACAAACGACTTCTTCAGATCAAGAAGTCTACAATAATAAAGCTGTGTCACAAAGAAAGATCTTGCTCAACAATGTCATGTTCTGAAATTGAGGATTTTATATTCTGTAGTATATCGGTTGGGAATTTCTCAAATATTGACGTTCTTAGTTCAACGCCTATTCAATATCACATGCTCCTTCCATTGAAATTCCAAGAGAATATACGAAAATAGTCTAAAAGATTACATCGAACTTCCTCATGAAATAATTCTAAGATTAGGTTTTAAGCAGGAAATTCCTTATCTCAATGAATAATAGTGAATGAAATAATATTCCATTATAGCGAAACAAGTGCTCAAAACTTTATGTTGTCATACTTCCTGATGAGAATGAGCCATTTTTTATGCAAACTTTTGAATTTCTATGATTAAGCAAGTATCTTGGTGTTAAATTTTCGTCACACAACTCATTTCACTGCTGCCATTTCACCTAAAAAATCATTGACTTACAAATACTCGCATCCTTATTAAAAACGAGGTTCAGTATTGTTTCAACGGTTGTCTGTTCATGGCGTTAATTTTGTTACGTTACCTACAATGAAGAGGCACTTGTTAGTTCAAAGACGACGTCTCATATTAAAATAATGTATCGCTAACATCTAGGCTGTATTGGATGACTTTTTATAGAAATTCTTTTGCCATAGATTAGGATGACCGGTGAATCACATTCACACTAATATAGTCCATAATTTTCTGCTATGAAAGACTGTAATAGTTGAACATACAAGAAATTGGCTACACGTTGATAAATTCAAGTTCTACCTGATTCAAACATATCATCGATACAACTCATTTACCAAATTCGAGAAATCAAAAAATTGAAGTTGAGAAATTCTACGGAGAAAAACCGCCAACACATTTTTCAAACAATTCATCTAACGATAATAGTTCAGTGTTGTAGTAGCTAAATTGAGTATTTTTGCCGAGGTACAGTTTGTGAAGTGTAAATAGCCTAGAGGAAGCACTGCAATTTAGACACATGTTACTGCTATGTTAAGCAAGAGTATGCCTAGTTTCTTTGTATGGGCAATAGTGAATTAGATTTCCTGTGTTATGCCGATTGTTCCAATGTGGTTCCATTTGAAACATTAACAAATAACTGAGTGTTCTGATTCGATTTTTCAGACCATGTTATTTCAGACAAGATTTTGATTGAAAAATGTCTAGAGGAGTTCCCGATGATGTGCATGAAAATTTTCACTTAGTAATGTTTCTTTACACTATTGTGATTTTCAGCAAGGAAAATGTCCCACACTCAAACTTCATCTCATGCTGAACTTAACTTATCATTTATTTCTCCTTTTGGAATACTTTTTTTTTCAATTTCTTTTCACACTAATCTTCTAAATTCAGACAAAAAAATACTATTTTACTGTTTTTTTTTTTTGTGGATATTTCATGTCCCGGTATCACTCCAAACATCCTTTCCCCACATCTAAGCAGAAGGAACGCTTCAAAAGTGTTGTAACATGAATGTCGATGTTTGTTTGTATTTCACACTAACAGCTGCTGATTGATGTCATTTGTACCTACTAATAATCCAAAAAGGGTAACAATTAGTTATTGTAAATATTTGCATGTATTGATATGATCTTAACAGCATGTTTGTGGAATCGATGTAAGTATCGCAATGGTTCCAGAAATTATGTCTAAAAAATAAATCCAAATATTTCGGAGCCATTGTTACATATACATGTCTACCGTATAGAATCTAATTCTTCTTGTGTATGTAGGCTGATCTCAATGGCTTATGGACAGATCGGCATGATTCAAGCTGCTGCTGGATTCTTCGTCTATTTCGTTATAATGGCTGAGAATGGATTCTTGCCGATGAAATTATTCGGAATCCGTAAACAGTGGGACTCTAAAGCCATCAACGATTTGACTGATTCATATGGTCAGGAATGGGTGAGTTCAAACACTCATTATCAAGGGAAAGAGTCAACTACAAAAACCTAATTGTGTTGAAATAATATTCATTAAAAATTAATAGCACTCAATAGCATTTCACGTGAACTACACCGATGTTTATTATCAATTATAAAATACTAACCAATCATTGCAATATATAGTTATGAAATTATCGTAAGAAATATAAATCTTCAATTTAGTAAGAAGGGTAATCATTGAGATAAATGAAGAAAACTTCAAATACAATATTTGAGTTGTCTGCATCGTAGTTGAACTATTTGTATTTCCTGAAGTGGTTGTTATATGTATTATACTTTGTTGTGATGAAAAAAAAAACAACAAACCTAATTTTGTTGCTTTTCAGACCTACCGTGACAGGAAGACCTTGGAATACACCTGCCACACAGCTTTCTTCGTCTCCATTGTCGTTGTACAGTGGGCTGATTTGATCATCTGTAAGACTAGACGTAACTCGTTGATCCACCAAGGAATGAGGAATTGGGCTCTGAACTTCGGTCTCATTTTCGAAACTGCTCTTGCTGCATTCCTGTCTTACACCCCAGGCATGGATAAAGGTCTTCGCATGTTCCCATTGAAGTAAGTATTCGATCCCTGGAAGTGGATCTTTTATGACTAACTGAAGGCGATTATATGCGCTCATACAAACAAAAATTCAACAAAAGCAGTTTTTGTTCTTCAAAATCTGCTTAAAATCTCATAACATTATTTGATCTTCATGTTTTCATATCCAGACAGGATCACTCCTCCAATTTTTTTATTCCTTCATTTCAGTAGTTGCTTTTAAGTTAAGTCTCTTCTACTTTTCAAATCTTCGATGCTTCTTCCCAAAGTTGATTCAATCGAATTATTTCGTTTTTATCACGACTCTCCTAGGATTCTGCGCAAACCTTCAGAAGTTAAGAACTTGTGTAAGTTTCTCCTGGACTGTCCGTTAAAATCTCCATATATCTCTTAACATTTGATCTTCATCTCTTTTTGTCGACTTAAACAGAATCTTTCCAATATTTTTATTCCTTCTTTTCAGTAGTTTTGTTCATATTCGTTTGTCTCATATTCTTTTCAAAGCTTCAGAGGCTTCTTCCTCAATTATATTCAATTGAATTATTATTTTTATGACGACTCTCCTACGATTCTGTGTAACCATTCAAAAGTTAAGTGCTTGTATGAGTTTGTAACCGGTTCTTCTTCTTGTTTGCTGTTGGTTTCGATACTTTAAAGGGTGAAATAGTGGTATTCTACCTCCGAGATGAATATTTTCTTTGTGAATGTTATTGATTTATTTTCCGTATTCTTGTTCGGAATCCAAATCTAACTAGCATAAGAAGGGATAAATACTCGAATACACTTTTTAATACAAACTATGAATTATCAATTTATCACATTTCTGATCCAAATGATGAAAATTCTGTTATTGACTATGAAAGTGATAATATTGACTGCATTACGATCAATTGAAAGGTTTATGCTAGAAACATATCTAGAAGACCAAATAGTAAATCAAGTAATTAGTGAGAGGGTAAACGTAATTTAGAGCATATAGCTAGAATGAACATAGAAGCTAGTCCTGTCGTTTGACAAAACAAAGGATCAAACAAGGCCACATAAGAAAAACATTGGCCGTCCTCCAATGTGGAAAGAAATTGGACCATATATTGCAAAAAGTATAGACGAACGGAAGATCCAAGGAGAGGACTATGGTCCGAAATGTATTATTAGAGGCAGCGTACGAAGAAGCAATGAAATTATTTTTTGTGGCCTCAAGTTTCTAAAAACTCAAAAAATGCTATTGCCTAGATTTCGCTATATAAAATATGAGTATTTTAGCTATTTAAGTATACCGAAGAAAGAAATTCGTTCTTAACATATTTACTTTTGCAGATTCGTGTGGTGGTTACCTGCAATTCCATTCATGTTGGCCATCTTCATCTACGATGAAACGAGAAGGTTCTACTTGCGCCGTAACCCAGGAGGCTGGTTAGAACAAGAAACCTATTACTAGGCATTCATCATGACACTGCCATCAAAAAGGTGGACGTTGAAGCTTGTGATGTCCGGATCCAAAATCAACACAAGCTTTTCCCCCCACCTAGTGTTGTACAAATCCTGTTGCTAATTTTAGTACATCAGTTGCTTAAGCAATCTCAACGTACGTACCAAGCGCGCGTGAATAGATGGCACTGCATTTACCCACTCTCTTCGTTGTGCTTGGATTTTCGCGCGCGTCCCGATCGTACATTGGGCAGAGTTACTATGTCAACCCTGCGCCATTTTGGGTCGATAGACAACGCAATGGGTTTAAACATTCCATTAACAAGTTGCCTTAGCGCCTTCTGTTGATCCGTTCAAAACAGAAGGAAAAGGCGAGGCATTAGCGTTGATGTAAATGAACGAGTTAGTATTATTTATAGGCTTTCAACTCTTAGGTTAGCTAGATTGTAAATGTGCTGTTACATCGTGTTAAGTGTCATATGAGTCGTGCTCAATATACATGACTATTACCTTCACGATTTAAACGTTTGACATTCATTATGTTTGTTTGTATATAATTTATCCATGAAAAAAAAGTTTTGAGGATTGGTGTTGTTCTCTACAAAATTGATATTACTGTTACTGATTGCATAATTACGAACAAAATCAATCCACTTTCTTATTAATTGTTACATGATGACATCTTGAAGTCATATTCTCTGAAGGTCTGCTTTGGTAGAACCCTATTTTTTCATAAGGATCGTCTCGTGCTGGTCTGTGACCAGCCTAACTGGAATATTGTTATATTGTAAATATTTTTCAGTCATCACTTATTTGATTTGCTTGTGTTTTTCCACCTTCATGTTTCATTAGTATGTAACAAAGATGTAAAAATTTGGGTTTTAATAAAATGGATAATAGTATATTACAAACACATTTATTTTTCTTTCATCTCAACCATTATTTCATGTAACTTAATCCAATAAAGGTTTTGAGAATTTATTGATAGATAAAAAAAAATGCCATTCGCTGCTAGCTGCGGCCCAGCTAGAGGTTGGTTGACTAGCAGTAGCGCTCCATTCCTCTTGTGCTTGGCTAGCCCAGTCTGAGCTTGCAACAGGGGGAACAATGGCAGGTGAAGAAGTAACAGGAGGCTGTTCAGTGGTGTCTTTGTGTTCGTTATCGATAGCTTCTATTGGTTCAGCAGAATATTCAGCGATTCCTCCTACAGCTCCGTTCCTAGCAACAGCTGGTGCTTTGACTTCGTCCTTTTCTGTCTCTTTTGGTTCTCTGTAGAAGAACGAGTCAACCTTAACTTTCCAGTCGACGTCTCTTTTGATGGTTCCCCAAAGTCTGAGTACTTCACGTGCCAACAGCCACCACAAAAGACCAATGCTGTGAACAGTCTTGTTGTTTCCAGAAATGGCGATATCGACAAACCTAAGAGGACTGTCAGTGCACAAGGCAATGACAGGGATGTTGACATAAGAAGCCTCTCAGTAATGGGCTGGATCTGTGACGATCAAAAGACGAGGTTCATCGTCATATTTCAGAAAGCAACCCCGAACTTAAATAAGCTAGTTGAAAAAGTTTAAAGCTTTATAGTCAAAAGCTTTTCCGAATGAAAAATGAAGAATAACGAAAATTTATTTCACTGAAAACTGCATTATATTCATTACATGTAGTTATAATAATAAATACCTATATTCAATGAAACCAGCTACAAAAGCTTAAACTTAAATTCACAGGACCAAAAAAGATAAGAACCATTATAATGTTGAAGTTTTTCAGCCGTATTGTCCAAAATTATAGTACCTTGAAATAAAAGGCAAGCTCTTGACGTGAATTATCTCCTTTTCTCAGGAACTGCAATTTTTATATGGTAGTTCGTGCTTCTATTTCTTCCGCTAGAACAGTGATACCACTTAGTGGAGTGCTACAAGTTTCTCTTCTATGCCGAATTCAATTTATTTCTTGTCTCCAAGGAGGCAATTGAATGATGTACGGTGAAAAGCTGCTGACTTTACATTGATATTTCTTCAGTTTTTGTAACACTTTCAAGTGATTGATTTAGTACTCAGAAACCCATAAGTCAAAGAACTCGTAGATGCTCTAAGCTTCTGATGGGTCTTACAGTGATCTAGGAGTGTCGGAATACAAAACATTGAAACATCTTAGTATACATAATTTCTATCTTCATTTTTTTGCGGATGATGGCATTATTTTCAACTGCCTCCTTTTAAAACGGAACTTGTTCTTCCGCTGGTGTTCCTTCTGGTTACATCTATTCTACATCAAGAAATGTTCAGTGCTCCATACCAGTGATATTTACTACAGAAAACAATACTTCCTAAATGAAGTCCGAATTGATAGTATGCAACATCATCTATATGGGATGGAGGCCTGGACGCTTAAGAAATGCGACACCGATAAGCTGGAAGCATTCGAGATGTGGACATATCGAAGAATCCTCAGAATAAGCTGGGTGAGCAGAACAACGAACAAGGAGGTGTTGAGAAGAATGGGAAAGGAGAAGGAAATAGTCGACACAGTCAAGATCAGAAAATTGCAGTACTGGGCCACGTGATGAGAGGGGAGAGGTATACGCTGTTGCAAACCATTATACAGGGGAAAATACAGGGTAAAAGAAGTATAGGAAGAAGACGCATCTCCTGGTTGAACAACCTAAGGCAGTGGTACAACAGTAGCTCTGTTGAATTGTTCAGATCCGCAACTTCAAGGGTAAAAATCGCCATGATGATAGCCAACCTTCTTAAAGGAGACGGTACATAAAGAAGAAGAACATCATCAGGAACACAAACGTTTGGCTAAGTGTGTTAATAGTTTTAAAAATTCCGGTGATTGATGGTCAGTTCATTAGTGGGATGTGGGGTTTAGTCTTCGGATATTTGATATTCTTTATTATTCGTTTTTAAAAGATTTAGTTTTTGTCTTAGAGTTCAATGGATACACAAAATTAATATTTGTTTTATGAGACATATAGGTCCTTCCTTGTTCCAATTTTTCAATAACTATAATAAAGTTAAGGAGGGAAAATTTTAGGATTTAATGTTTCTTCAGAGCATTCTACGTAGGTATAGTATATCCAAAGTCACTTGAACTAGTCCAAATTAAAAAAAAAATTATTTATAAATTTTATTTATTTATTATAAATTTTCGTAGGTATTGAGACGTCAATCCGCTCTTCTTGCATTCTCACACTGTTTGCCTGGCTACATAAAATTCATTGCATTATATTTTTTTATTTATGTTATGAATGTTATGATTTTGTATTACGACAGATTCTTCATATAAATCTGTATGAGAAAGTCAAGCAGCAGCAAGCAATTGATGCGTTAGCACCAAAATTTAAGTGTTATAAACGGTGATTATATCTCATATAAATTTTCCAACAGTCAATTAAATATTCTCCAATTAATCATATATGCAAATGACAAATGGAAGGAGCCAAATAGTATAATATAGAGAATATAAAACAGAGTTATTTCGGTATTTTATACTAATATAACAATAAAAATTGTATTTTCAAACTAATTCAAGTTTTCATTCAAAATTAGATTTCCTATTGGTCTGTAGGACCTGAGTCGATCCATTTTATATATTTTTTTATAATCATTCTTAAGAATTCTAGATTTTGGCATTGTGATTCAATTAGCTTATGGTAAATTATATTCGCTTGCTGAAAATGTTTGAGAAGAAACTATTTGACAGACTTATTCTAGAGTCTATTGTAACAAACTATTTATCCAAAGTCACTTCGACGAAGCTGAATATTTCAATTATAAAAGGATTGTCCAAGTTTTCAGCAAGTCCTTCGGGGCCAGTGAATTTATTGCCTAACAATACTTTCAAATAAACGCCGGTATTTAGCGGATCACGGTATCCACTTCAAAGGGAGATCTATGGCCAAGAGTTTTTATGGACTAGTTCAAGTAACTTTGGATATACTATACCTTCTTATTATAATTTTCTCAAACAAAGCATGTAAAAATTTATTCTGGAAAACTCGTATTATTACATTACCAAATATATACTTATATAAAATATTTCAATATGATATCTTGTGGAGTTTTGATTTTTCTACAAACTAATTACTTAGTATAATTAACTTCTGATGAAATTGATCAAGAGGAAGTGAAGTTTATTCAAATAAGAACATCTGCTTCACTCTCATAGCTTCTAAGAAAAAGATGTACTATTGACATACTTCGACTCATGAATAAAGAGACATGAGTAACTTCTTCTGCAGCAAACAATGAAACTTTCGTAATGATCCTACTTGCGGCACTTTACAATAAATAGCAAAAAAGTGATGACACCGCAACGAATCTCGAAGGAGATAATGTGCGAATCGAACCATAATTACTCAAGTTATAGTGCGTGTTTGCTAGATCGCATCAGCTCCCTGAACAAGTTTATATGGAATTTTCATGCTGCGTTGACTTTGACAGAAAAATTCGAAAAAAATATACTAATTTACACTGATATTGTTTTATTTTAGTAGTTTTGTCCTAGACAGATACCTTTTATTGTGTCTGATTAATCTAATAATAAAACTCAAAAAAAGAGAGTATTAGAATGAGCCTTCTGTACGATTCATATTATAGATAATTTTCTTTAATTCCTTATATTTTTAATGAAATTAGTGGAATAGTACCAGTAGTAGTAAAAGTTATTTATTGGCTGTAAATAAATGGCCATTGACCTTGGGACCTTGTATTGTTAAGTGATTTTTGCATTGAAAAATGCTGGTTGGCAGAACTGTTTTCTGTGTAATAACTTCACAGAAAATATATAAATCCGTGACAGGAGAGCTCTGACCAGACATGTAATATTGAAATTAACCATAAAATCTATCTGAAACTGATATATTCCTACACCATTTTGTTTTACAGGATGAAGCAGAATACACAGATTTGCGACAGAATTAGAGAAAATTCATTTCAAATTAAGAGAATGAACTGCCAACATTTTTTGAGCAAAGTGGTCAAATGTTTCAAGTGATCCGATGCATACGCAATATACAGGGTATTTACAGTTTGATTGTTTATTGGACGTTTCTGGAGAAAGGGGTCTATTTGAAAATTCGGAATATGATATTTTTCGTAATTCCCTATTCAGATGAAATATTTTCGAAAATTTTTATTTCTTAGATATCATCAATATTTCTATTATCAATCACTCATTCCTCAAATCATTGCGTATGCCCTAAGTTGAAAAATTAAAAAAAAACTGAAAAAATGGGATAATTTTCATATTCAATATATTATGTGAATTATTTTCACCATTAATATCCTATGCCTAAATTCGATTCACTTTTTCGAAGTTGAATGATATAGGGATATTCTGCAACTCTGAGTTTGAGAAATATCAGCGATTTTCGAATTAGAATCCTATTTTTTTATGATTGCGTTGGATTCCACAGGGAAAAATAAGGGTAGTGTTCATACATGATTATAGCCCTAAATTCAATAATTCAAGAGTTAGTCCAGATTTCGGGAATTCATGTTATACGTAGAGTCAATTTCACTCCATATGACCCTACGTATAAAGTAAATTCATAAAAATTTTAACCGCAGATTTATTGAAAAGCATCATGTTCCTGTTATTAGTTTTTCAAAAATGTCATCCGTTTCAAGATTTGAGTTTTCGGATTAATTTACTTAAAATGAGACACCTTATATAAAAATATTCGATTTTCATTTATTTGGATAAATAATTTATTGTATGTTAATTGTTTAATTATAATAAATTAATATATAAGGTATCCGATTCCAAAAACACTAAGGGCCAATTGCACCATTCAAAAAATAAACGCTGTTTACCTAATCAATGTTTAGTATCTACTAATCGATGATTATAATTTCTACCGATTGCGTTTGATAATAATCGATGTTTAGCTAAACATGAGATATGTTTGGTAACATTTCAAAATATCGACGGTGATCATAGAAAAATCAGGAATTTCAATTTTCTAGTATAATGTTCTTGTTCTTGTGGTGACAAAGTTAAAATAAATCACAAAATATCATTATAAATTGTCATTGAATGATAATTCACGATCTGAATCAGAATCCATATTTCAATTTTGCAATTCCTCACAAAACCAAACACAGAAACATATAATGTGACACCATCAGGTTATATCCATAAAGACATAATGTTTATGGTTATGTAATAAGTCATATGTTTTGACGTTTTGAGTTGCGCAGAACCATAGACATTATATCAAATTGATATTAGGTCTATGCGCTTATGCGCAGAACCCTGTTTAAAACTAATCGGGAAAATAAACGTCCAAATTTTCCTGTTTAGTGTAATCGGTGATTAGGCCACATTAATCGTCATTTGACAGATGGTGCAAGAGAAATCAGAAAATAATCAATGTTTAAATTTTTAATCAACGATTAGGCAAATGGTGCAACTGGCCCTGAACATGTGATTTATTTTCATAATCTGTTATGAGCATCATTAATCCAAAAACTTTTTTGAATTTTTCGGAAATCTACAACAGAAACCAAGATATCGCGAAATAAATATTTGAAACAGTAATTTTTCAGAAGTTAAACTGCTCTTCAGAAGTTGGGGAACTTACTTAAGAAAAAATTGATGTTTTTAATCTTTTGAAATAATTGTTTAAAGTAGCATAGTGAAGTGGGAAAGAAACCACAAAAACTGCTTATGTGTTTTTAAGTACATACAAACATTTCATACGTGTGTTGTTGAAAAATCCAGAGTTCCCCTGAAGAGCACTATATTTAAGATCTGATTTCTGATATCTTATTATTTCAAAAAAAAATCGGGGGTCCTCTAATATATAGTTCTCGGGATTCTCTCAGTGAGCACCGAATTTGGGACAACCTGTACACTCGAAAAACTGCTGACAATTAATGAAGAGAGTTTTACACTATGGACAGAAAGCAACTTAGAAAATTATTCAAGGTTTTTCTAGGAGATGGAAAATATTAAAATTTATCCATGATCGTTTTCGCAAATAGAAAATCGAAAGAGAAAGAGTTGTTTAGTAAATACACTCAACTCTATACGTCTATACTCTATATATAAATATAAATGGTCCATTCTACACCTCACAATTTTACTAGTCTCCTGCTTCATGAAAGTTTTCTCGCAAAAGTTTCGATATGTATATGGATTTCAAATAATCATCACAGGGAATGGCTCAGAATACGTTATTTCCAAGGATTTATAGTTCACTATGGTGATAAAAAGCCAGGATGGTCATCGGATCTCAATCAGTCTCAATCTAATGGTGTTAGCTGAAAAGAAATGGAATGGGCAGAATTAGACAATTATGTTATCAAAATTGAATCGTTTTTTATTTCCACTGTTCAAGTTTACAATAATCATTATTGACAGTCATGGTTTGTCAGGAATCGGGATAATAGATACATAAAAATCCAATCTGATAAAGACGATGCAGAGAATCGATACGTATGGATTAAGGAATCTTCAAACTTCAAACCAACTGAATGTCGGGTAATATAGTGGTTAACAATTTTCTTCCAAATGCAATTATTCCTTGAGACGAAGAAAACAATAGTACTTTGTATAAAATTGCAATCTTTTTCAATGTCTCAATTATGCGGAGCTGTAATCTTGGTTACAATCTGATTTACAACAATTTTTCTCTTATCTGCTAGCAAGCCTATCCATTCAAGAACAAACAATAAAAAATAAAATGTTAACTGAAGCATTCAAACTCGTCCTTTGTACTGCCAATCAGACCGTATCCTATTATAATACATTCTCGATTACTGGACACAACTCGAATGAGACGGCTCCGTAGCACTGCCTACTTACTGTTCTAATTGCAGACAAGATTCGCTTAGAACAAATAGCCATATAAATTACGCCAAAGCGAAGGTTGGATCACATACTAAAATCGACAATTTTCGAATTAATTATTTAATGTGTTGACACCTTCTAAAATAGAGCTGTTTTCTCGGATCACATGACAAAATCTGGAAGTGAACGGATTTGAATATGTTAATCGTTGATGTGATCTTACTTAATGGAGCTTCTAAAAGTTTCCCAATTTTAATTGATGGAAGTTCATGGCGCCGACGATAATCAAATATTATTGCATTTCAATTGTACCATTGAGAATGAGCAAATTTTATGTCGGCAATATCAATAATTTAGTGTGGCTAAATCATTGTTGTTTATTCAGACAACAGCTCAGTGAAGATAGAGGATTGATGGTTAAAATGTCTCATAAACATATTGGTTCCAGAGATATAGGGTGATTCATGGAAAAATAATGAAACTATGAACTACCATATGCCAGTTGAAATGACAAATTTTCCTCTGATATGTTACAGGATTTGTGAGCTTATTGGGAATGCGTATAGTAAATTTAAAAATTGCAGGTCCGTAGCGAAAAATTAGAGAATGCATATATAGTGACAATCCCGTAAAATATCAGCGGAAAATTTGCCATTTTAACTCATATATGGACGTTCATAGTTTCAGCATTTTTTCATAAAGACATTTGTGATCAATTTTGTTACACAAAAAGTTCAATTGAGTCGTTAAAATTAATAAATACCCAATGAAATTTGATTTTTTCGAAATTACTGTGTTGTCGGAATATTTAGGTTTGACTTGATTTATTGAGTATTAAAATCGCATTCGGAAGTTCGAGAAATACCTTGCTCCCTTTAGTTTTTCCTCCTTTATTCGAATAGCCTATCAAATTCTAGGAATTTCAGAATACATGGTATTTTTTTGGGTTGAATCTTATGTATTAATTGAAGTTGAATCTTATTACAGGAATTTGGACAACTTCAATTAATAAATTGAAGTTGTCCAAATTCCTGTAATTTTTATTTAACTTATGTATTAATTTTTCCTAGGCCAGACCTGAAAAACAATTTCATTTACTATGTCTCTATAAAGTACTTGTTGTAGAAAATGAACGTACCAAATATCATGAAAATATATAAGGTGGTTCGAAAGTTATTATGAGTAATTGAAGAAATTGACAAAATCAATGAAAGACTCTGTATCTTGATTATAAAGAGAGATAGATCCTTCAAATATAGGTTATTCTGACTCGGCTCAGTGTCCCCTATCTACTCTTAGCTTCCGCCTGTTCACCAATGAATCACCCTGTATGAAATAATTTTTTTCTGGACTATTGTGTCTGCATATTGGTTATATGATTCATTTTGTATAATGTTATATTCTATGGAATGAAATTTCTTCGTTATTATTAATCGTGAGTGATGTGAATAATTGGTCAACTAAGAGTTATCAAAAAATAAAACTCAAGAAACAGTTTTTTTTTCTAAAAACTATTATATGAATTATAATAATATATACTTATTTCAGATACCCCAGAGATGAAGAGCAAGGCATTCCAGTTTGCACACGAAAAAAACATCCAGCCAAAAACCAGTGATAAGAAAACTACAAAAGGACATTAACAATGGTTATGAATTACTTCGAACGATGGAGGATGAAGACCAACTACAAGGAGACTGAAGCAAATGAATTAGCATATTCTTTGATCAAAACGTGGAAAAGAACCATGAAAAATAATTGAACCAATTCAAAAAATTGAAAAGAAACAAGCAAATTATCTTTAGAAAATTAAGTTCATCTGATTTTGACAAAGTAAAAACTACTGAATTTCGCATGAACAACTCATTGAAATTGTTATAATTCACTAAAAAATGTTAAACATTTCACATTTCGCAAAGCTAACGCATCTTTGGATCGTCGTGAACCACTTTTTCGGCCAACAACAGTGAAACTGAAAATTTGAGCTACCAGATCGAGTTAGTGATATGAAGAATCGAAATCTTACGCGTTTCTCAAAAATAACTGAGAATATTGCTTCTGTAGACTGTAGTACTTGTAGATCTAGGTTTGTCGATTCCTCGTCGATCTTGGGAATTAGATATTCCACAAACAACTTCACACCATATTTTGGTCCTAAGGCTCTAAAGTTGAGTTAACACAAAAGCTCAAGCTGATCAATCACTACCAACATCATATTTTAGTGATTAAGCCCTTGAAATGCATCCAATTGCACAATTGGCCACCGAGGTCTTAACACCTTTAGACTTTTTCATTTGGGGCCACGTCAGAGATAAGGTCTATATCAATGCTGCACAATCGATTCAAGACCTTAAGCCCCGGTGCACACATCCGACATTTACAGTTGCGACACCGTTGCGGTGTCGTACGCTAGTGTGCATGCTCCCATTTGATTTTTTGTACCACAGCCCGCATGATGGCAGTTACGACGTCGCAACGGCACGGCGGGTAGTGTGCATGCTCCCATTTGATTCTTTGTACAACAGGCCGCAAGTACGACACAGCAACGGTGTCGTAACTGCAAAAGTCGGATGTGTGCACCGGGCCTAAAGATTGAATTCGTGAAGTAATCGAGGACATACAGCCGCCAAATTTGCGAATTGGTCATGAAGAGGATATGGTGCTGCAACCGTAGTGGTCGTGGCCATTTTTCTCATACTGTTTTCCTTTTTACAATAAAAAAACACCCTATTGATTCATTTAAAAATATATTGTATTATGTAGAAAACTCCAATAAAAAAGAACATGCAAAGTGCACCCAATAAAATAATTGAACTTGACATTTTAAATTAGATTATGACCTGCCATAGGAGCTCCATGATACATGATCAATCAACAGACATATAAATGACGTAAAGATATACACTGCATAACACAATATAAAGCATCAGACAAAAAATTTATTGGAATTGATGAAAGAACTGTAGGGACTAGTATAGAAAACCCACAAGAGGGAAGTTAGGCTACTGCCAAAGGATACAGTAAAAGACATGGAAAATGAGATCACTTATTTTATTGACTTGATCGAGGCCGAAACTTAGAGAATAATGAAAAATATTATGGTTCCTAATATGAATTATTGAGGTGTTATGTGCGATAAAAGCAAATAATAAATCAATCTGTAAAATTTGCAGTGTCTTTCAAGAGAACTATTCTAACATACTTGATCAAACTATCATGTTCCATATTTCACGGATGATTAAATCTAAATTCAACCCTCTTCATTGAACTCCGTGATTTAATCTCTGTTCTTTCTGTATTTATGGCACAACCTTGGTCGATAAAAATCGAGCAATAGTTCGTGAATTAATCATTAAAAGGCCCTAGTGAGAACGCTCTCATGGCATTCGCTGTGGAAAGTGGTAGTTTCTAGACGGCTACAAGTTCAGATAGTCGTGATCGAATCAACAATGAAATTTTAAATGCCGAAGATGTATTACTCCAAAATGCACGCGAACTTCTTTTCCTTTCAATTGTTATTGCTCTCTAACCTAGTAGTATTTCCACATCGGACAGATCGTGAAGGACTTGACCAACAGTTTCTTGCAATTGCTAAGGGGTAATTGAGATCATTGGGAATAAACATTTTAGCCTCGAACATCCTGAAAATTGGGATCGAGAGGATTTTCTTTCCAGCTGTGAATTTATACACCATAACGATACTTTTTGACATGAAGGACGTATCAAATGTGTAATAAATAATATTTATTACACATTTAAGGCTCCCACAAACTAACGCGGCAAATGAGCATATTGGTACCGCATCTGAGATTGAATCCTACTTAATTATTATCGATTGATATTTTGATAACCGGTAGTACCGATTATCAATTGATAAATTGACAATAATCAGCAGTACCAATTAAAAGTGACAACAACAAAATTTTTTTTTTTGGTGCCTGGGATTTCAGAGTTGATTTTAATTTCATTTGGGACGCTTAATCTGAACATGCAATCCTTTTTTTCTCTATCAGCTCTACTTTTTAAGATACATCAACTAAACTACCAATGTGCAGGATTTCATTCATTATATTCATTTATGAGAGTTCTAAAATTATTATATTCATTAATGTACGTACAATAGTTTTTATTGTCAAGTCAATCTGTAATTGAGTAAATATAGTTCAATACAACTAGCTCATTCAACGAAACTGAAAGAAGATTATAATACCATAGCTTTGGTCTTGCAGAAGATAAAGAATCACGAACATCAATGGATGATTTGTGTTGACTCAAAAATGGTAAACTTTCTTCTTGGGCAGCAAAATGGTTACAAAAAATATTCTTATTTCTTCAGCCTCTGGGATAATAGGGACAAAACACACCACTGAGTTAGAAAAATTGGCCTCTAAGAGAAAACATGGATGTTGGGGGAAAAGAATGTGATCAACGACGCTTTGGTTGAAAAAGAAAAAAATCATACTTTCTCCGTTACATATAAGGATGGGCTTAATGAAGCAATTTGTAAAGTAAGAATGGGCCATGTTTTGCATATATAGGGGTAAAAATGCATCAGTTGAGCACAGAAGAACTCAAAGCAGGGATATTTGACGGCCCACAAATAAGACAATTAATGAATCAAGTTGAACGAGAAGCTTGGACATCATTTGTTGCAGTTATAAAAAATTTTCTAGGCAAACATAAAGCTCAAAACTATGTTGAAAAGGTTAACAAGATGCTTAATATTTTCAAATCCTTAGGATGCAATATGCGTATTAAAATACACTATTTACACAGCCATTGAGACCGTTTTCCAGAAAATTTAGGATACATGAGTGATGAACCAGGTGAAAGATTTCACCGAGATATTGAAGTTATGGAAGACCACTACGAAGGAAGATGGGACATGCACATGATGGCAGATTACTGCTGGAGTTTGAAAAGGGACTGTATAAGAAATATTCATGAATGTCGCAAAAAAGCTTTCGAAGTGTTGAGTGGCTATTTGATTTCTTTAATGTTTTTTTGTTTGTAAGTACGACAGATGGAAAGACTCCTGGATCTCAACATCTAACGAATCGCATGATTGAGTTGGAAAAAACAGGCTGTGAGCCTAAAAAAAGGGGAAGAAGAAGTACGACATTATATTGTATTTTGTATAATTGAAATAAAAATGTTTATTTTTGTTCAATACACGAATTTGAGTTAAAATAATAACTTATATTTCTCTAAAATTGTATAGATATCTTAAAAATTTGAGCTCTTAAGTAAAAATGAAAACCTTTATTCTAATTCAAGACATCAAATTGATATATAATCAGCTCAAAAAACCTCTACACCAAAACAGCTTTTCCCCTGTGATTATCAAGCTATCAATCGATAACACAGGCCAACAAAATGAAAAAAAATTTGGTGCCAGAAATCTAACATCTGATTTTAGATGTTTTTAATGTGCTGATTCCAAAAATGCCACCAGATTTTTTCTATCAGCTCTAGTTTTTGAGATACACGTTACAGGTTAGGTTAGGTTAGGATCTTATGAGAGACCTGAATCTCTCAAAGGAATCCGCTGAATTACTTGCATCCAGATTAAAAGAAAAAAATCTACTTTGTCGAGGTACTAATATTACATTTTATCGTAAAAGAGATAAGGATCTGCTGCCTTTTTTCACATAGGAAAATGACTTGGTATTATGTAACAATATAAAAGGGCTCTTAGAAAAAATGGGTTTGCCTGAATACACTCCAGATGATTGGCGCCTTTTTATTGACAGTTCAAAACGTAGTTTAAAATGTGTTCTTTTACATAACGGTAACAAATATGGCTAAATTCCTATTGGTCATTCTACTACCATAAAGGAAGAATATGAAACAATAGCATTAGTTTTGAGAAAAATTAAATACGAAGAACATCAGTGGTCATTTTGTGTTGATTTAAAAATGGTTAACTTCCTCCTTGGACAGCAGAGTGGTTATACAAAATATCCTTGTTTTTTGTGCCTTTGGGACAGCACTGGGTTAACAAAAATTGGCCTTCAAGAGATGTCATGATTCAAGGAATACAAAACGTGATCAACGAACCTTTGGTTTCAAGAAAAAAAATCTTACTTCCGCCCTTGCATATCAAGCTAGGCCTAATGAAGCAATTTGTGAAGGCCTTAAATCGAGATGGAAATTGTTTTGGGTATTTGTCACGTAAATTTCCTGGCATTAGCACGGAAAAACTAAAAGCTGGTATATTTGATGGTCCTCAAATAAGGCAACTTGTTAAAGATCCACAATTCACCACATCAATGAACGAGACTGAATCTAACGCTTGGAGTTCATTTGTTCAAGTAGTACAAAATTTTCTTGGCAATCATAAAGCAGAGAATTACGTAGAATTAGTGGAAACTATGCTTTCAAATTTTAATATTCTCGGCTGTAACATGAGTATAAAAGTTCACTACCTCCACAGCCACCTAGATCGTTTTCCAGAAAACTTAGGTGATTGTAGTGAAGAACAGGGGGAAAGATTCCATCAGGATATTAAAACTATGGAAGATCGTTATCAAGGACGATGGGATAGCCACATGATGGCGGACTACTGCTGGAGCCTTCAGCGAGACTGCCCTAGTAAACTCCATTCTAGAAAATCGTATAAAAGAAAATTTTTATGTGATTAGTGACTAATGTAATTATGTAAATTAAGTTTTTGCAATAAATACTTATATCCATGTGTCTTTGTTTTTTTTAACTGTCAATAGTAATATTATATATTATAACAGTTATAACGTAAATGATATACACAATTTTTTAAAAAATCTCAAAAACTAGATCTGATAGACAAAATCTGAGAACTTTTTTACATTCTGCATCCAAAAATTACTCAGGAACAGTTAAAAAATCGCAGGCACCAAAATGTGTGTTGGCCTGTGTAATAAATTGGTACCAACTTGTCTTAGATGCGGTAGGTATAAATATTCGCATTTGCCGCGTTGGTTTGTGGGTGCCTTTATTGACATTATGATGTTTAATTTGTCTGTATTCCTTTTTGTTGTTTCTGACTGAATAACATTTCCATTTCGGTACTTAGGATTTCTTCATATGGGATTTTTGTTGATCAAGCTTGAAATGTCGCCCTTGAGTTTTGGCGCCCTAGGGAGTTCCTACCTAGCGACGGCCTTGTCCAGCACTGATTTCAAATGAATAAAAGTTATAATGCAGTATAGGTGTCATGTTGTATTTGAAAACTATAAATATTCTTTATACTGCAGTCAATTTGTTTATTAAGTTATGTTTCCAGGTTAATAGAACTACGAAAGTTCCTTTGAAAATAAAAATGATGAAGTTCGTTTGTCCAGTTAATGTCACGTGGCGAAAAAAAATATCAACAACATTAAATCCTACTCGCGAACAAAGTGGTCAGTTACAATGTCGAGGTCATCGTGTACTTTCACTGTTATAATATCAGCTTCTAGTGTTACCCATGCCCACGATCGTTATTGACTTCGTTAATTATTCATTTAATGCAAATCGATATGTTATCGAGAATTTTGGCTAATTAGTGAATAGTTAATCCCATAAGTCATGCAATAATATACCTTTTCGTAGTGCCTGATTTATAATAACGTAAAATATATAGGAGATGCAAAATTGCCAAGACCAAGATGGAATGAAAATGGAATCATTAAAAAAATCCAACTGTAATGTCATACTTCTCAGCCACTTGCTCGCAACATTCTTATTTTGGGGAATTATATGAAATTCAAGAAGTGTATTGAAAACAATTACCCAATATTTCTGAAATGACAGATTTGACTCGAAATCTCGTTTTGGAAATAATAATACTGCGAAAGTTCAGGAGAATCGGGTTGTCAGAACTCCTTACCTAGAGGAACTACCCGACAACAAATACATATCCAATAATATGTCATATATAGCTGTATTAAGTTATGTGGTGTCCTAAAGTGCAATAGTTGCATAAATGAGCTCGAAAGTACCCGACGCTGTTTCCTCCAATTTTATTGTTCTTGTTCTCATCATGTAGGTCAGGTATGGTAATTAGGTACGAAATAAGTATGAATCTCTTTCTTCACATCATTGCGAAGATCAAAGGCGTATTTTCAGTATTTTTAGTAGTTTTCAGTAATTATGATGCCATTGATCAGCTCTAATAGTCAAGAGTTAAATTAAGCAGTTGGATGCCCTAATTTTTCGTGTTTACAATTATCCCAAAGGAACCCAAGTACCCTGTGAGATGGGGTAAATGATAATGATTACTTTCTTGCCTAAGTGAAATGAAAAATATCAAATAATCAATTATTACATCTTACCAAGCCTAGAATACATTTTGCATTTCAGTACTTTGTTCCTAATCAAACAAGTTGTGTTGAAGTTACACCAAATTATATTCTCAATTACTCCAACTCTTATTATGATTACATTATGACAAAAATTTGAATACCAATTTGAAAAAATCAATGAAGAGAAAAAAGTTATAAGAAGTTCATCTGAATATTTATTGCGGAGTACAAAAAAGCTTGAAACTAAAAATGATTATGACTTTTCATCTACTACTGGGTCCACGTTCCAAGTAAAGCAGTAATGCATATTAGTATTTAGATATCCTTTCATATCCACAAATACGTACCTGGATGTATCCACGGAATAAACAGGATTTTGTTGCGTCGATGTGATATTTGACAGTGGATGGAGCATGGATTCATCGCTATACTTCTGAGTCAAAGGGAGAGTCAGCTGAATGAAAAGCTTTCGATGAAAGCCGTCCAAAGCGACCAAATCTCAAACATCAGCTGGTAAGGTTATGGCATCCGTATTTTGGGATGTGCATAGAATATCATTCATTGACTATATCAACAAGGCTGAAATCATCAACAGTGAATATTACATAACGTTATTGGATAGATTGGTCAAGAGAAATAGAAAAAACTTCCTCAAATGCAAAAAAAAATATCTTTCGCCAAGGTAATGATCCTTTTCACAAATTACAAATTTTTGAGGGTTAAAGGAACTCTTGTTAGTTTAATTAGTAAATAACGTTATACAGATTGTAAGAAAGTTTTGTATGTGGGTCGAATAAACATTTTAATTATTATTATTTTCACAAATTACGGTCAAATTGTGCTTCTTACTGCCCGACCATGATCACTAGCTGTTTGCAGACTTCAAAAGAATGCTCCCGAGAAAAAAAATTGGCTCCAATGAAGAAGTGCTTGCCGAGATTGAAGCCTATTTCAAAAACAAAAGCGAATCTATCTACAAAAAAGGTATTGAAAAGTTAGACGATAATTGGAGTACCTACATGTATAACTATTGAAGGTGACTATATTAACGAATATAAAGTCGAGTAAAAAAAATGTGTTTTCAATGGTTAGGTCCGGGACTTATGGACTGAAGTGTTAGAATAATCGTTTCTCTAATTCTGTGGTTATTCCGTTCATTCTTCCACATCTTGTAGAACAAAATCGTGCGAGAATATATCAGAAACGCACAGTTTTCATGGTAATATTTTATTATTCTATGTTGGTACTCCGAACTTTCCGCCACGGCTTTATCTGTCAATTCATCAATTTGCCTTAAAGAAATCAGTTCTGCCAACCAATATTTTTCAATGCAAAAATCACTAAAATATATTTATGGAAATATTTCATTAATTTCAATGAAAATGCAATGAATTAGAGAAAATAATGTATAATACTCGTACAGAAGGCTCATTCTACCACTCGTTCATTCCAAAACTCGACACTTCGTGGCTCGTTTTTGAATTTTGAACTCGTGGAAGAATATCAATGCCTTCTGCACTTGTATTATAAATAACTATTAAAGTTTCTGCGCTCAAAAGCTCCTGATCTCATTTTTCAGATTTTGGATTTTACATCTGTATTCTAAAACGTAAGCTGCAAGAATTTATGAGTTGATAAATAGTTATTTATTTTACTAGGAAGCAAAATATTAGATTGACTGCCTCGGCTGATAGTTCATAGCCGAGCGTAGCGAGTCTAGGAATTCAGCTAAGCAGTCAATCTACTTTGCTGCCGAGTTGAACATATAATTTTTTCTCTGGATGTTGATAATGATATATGTAGGATATTGTATTTGCAAGGATATTGTATTTGGAAATTGTTACAATTCCCGCAATATTTTCATTTTTCCTGTAGTGATGAATCAAAACAAAATTTGATAGAAATTGCAATTGTTGGAATGGTTAGGTGTCATGGAAATGGAATAATCATTTTGGTGCCTAGGCAGGAAAGGAAAACTTCGCTGATTGATATGTGTCTGCAGAATTAATTTTTGCTGTCAATCGGAGAAAAATATTTTTTTCTGAAACAACTTTAGGAGGTTATTATTGAAATCGAAAATAATGAACCAAATTCTTAAAAACTACTTTTAGTTCAAAATTTTTCAAAGCTTGAAGCAGTAGGTCTGATGAAACGATGTCAAAGCTTCATTGATTGAGATTCTAGTTGATTATTAAAACTTCGAAACTGTAAGTATCAAGGCTTGAAGTCTGATCATAAAAGAAAAAGTTGATACCTAGTCCAAAACTATAAGAAGCAATAATAGTTCTGATAGTAATATAGTTAAAAACTATATAACTCCATATTATTATGATGTTATGGTGTGACATAATATACAATACCGATGTTATCCACATAAATATAATCGTGATTTATTTTTCACTCAATTCGGAATTCGAAACAATTATGAAGTGAATAATAATTGTTGTGTTGAGTTGTGATTTCTGATTGTAAACTATAAAATTGTCCATTGCGAAAATTCTGGTGATTTATCAACGATAATATCGTTATTAAAAATTATATGTAGGAATGTGTGAAAAGAGGTATGACTTGATCGGTAAACTTCAATCCTAACACTCAACGTGAAGGTAAATAGCTAATCATCAAACAATAAAACAAGAGATGATTTCAATAAATCCAGAAGACAACTTTTCATGAAAAAATTCTGCAATATGTAATTTAATTGAGCTCAAGGTTCGAGAGCGTTCTCCCTTGAATTGAAATGTCGTCCTTTTACTGTTGAACAAAAAGAACTCGAAATCATTACCACCTGAATTAAAACCACACATATCTTTCCGTTGAAGCCGAGGAGTTAACAATGTCGGATGAGAACAATTACTACAATCTATTAAAATAATTGTCAATAGTAGGAGTGTCGTAATGACTGGCATTGGTAGTGTGCAATTTTGCAAAGGAAGTGCTATTAGTAGGTTATTCGAACCTCATTGTCCATCCGGTATATCAACTTTGACGATATTAATTTTTTTTTAAACTAATTCCCTGATTGCTTGATATTTGGGACTTTAAGATAAGCGCGTTCGTCTTATTGTCATATGTATAGGTGGGCCAAATTGAAAACTTCTATACTAGATAGGCGAAAACTGATGTAGATGTCTGACAGCCAATTTTTATGAGAAACTCATTGGCGAAAAATACATCTCTATAGCTATCACCTTTACACAGTTACCAGATGTACTTTTCTTCTGTTTTGAAGTTTTTAATTTCTCTGAAAATATTCATACAGCAAATTTTTACGTAGAATTCAATGACGTTAATTGAATATTCAGCAAACTAATATTTTATGAGATATCACATTGATTTTTTTTTTTCAAATGGGACATTCCGCATATTTCGAAAGAGCTTCAAATTATCATAATAATAACACATCAATTTTTACATGGTATGTCAAATATCAGATAAAAATGGTAATATGAATTTCATTCTAAATTATAACTAAAAAATTCATCCCAGGAATAAAATAAACCCTCAATTAAAATCTCATGTTTTCTTTCTGAAGTTCTTTTCTGGTAAATCCTTCAGCTCTACTGTTAATTTGTTGAAAATTTTTGGGCTTCAGTAGCTAGAGATGTTCCACGTGTTCTTCTTTCTATGCAAAGGTGTGAGGAGATCGTTATTGCGCCTGGTGTTGAATTGTGGCAAGTCCCATTTCTCTGTATATTGCTTTTATTTTGGTATACACTTTTGAGACATTCTCGTATGAATAATAACGGAAAGGTATTATACCTGTCATCGCAATATAAACATGAACACTAAACAGCCACAGTTTGTGATGTTTAGGTCATTGATATATGTCTAGAATAGGCCCCAATACGGAACCCTGAGGTACCTCTCTTTCTCTTGAAGTGAATACATTCTAGTGAACTTTTTGCGTTTTATTTTTCAAATAGGATTCTAAAAATTCGAGAACATTACCTCGGAAGCATGCAGCTTTTTCAGTAGAATAGCATTTGAAACATAAACCAAAGTTGAGCATTTCCACGAATTCGCCATTATCAACTGACTGAACAATTTTGATCAAAGCCTCAATGAGTGCAGTAATGGTGCTTCGACCTTTTCTTTATCCATGTTGATTTTTACTGAAATCACTTTTCTCTTTTTCAAAATTCTGCTCATCAACAATGTTTCGAAAATTTTTGATAAACATGGTAGAATTGCAAATGGTCTGTAGTTATCACAGTTATTTTTATCTCCTATTTTTTTGGAATCACTTTGGTAAGTTTCAGTTCAATTATCATTCCAAAAATATATAATACTTGATATTTTTCTGAAGTCATATTCGATGACCGGTGGCCGGTTAGATCGCCTGACCTAACGTCTATGGATTTTTACCTTTGGGGAAGATACTATCTTGTAATCCCTCCTCATACACAAAAAAAGAAGAAATTGTGATACTTTCTTACAAATGTAAGTATGAATTCAATTTCGAAAGTTCGTTTATCAATTAATGATTTGAAATCATTAAAATATTGGTTTTCTCAGGAATTATTTGTTATGGAATACATAAGCATTTGAGGAGCTCTATGCGGAAAAATTGTTTCCATAATGAAATGAAAGATGATTTGTTCAAAATTATAACGATAACAATTCAAAAACTGCGATTGTTCACTTTACTTAGTAGATTTTTCCAGATTCTCTTGAATCTTCTAATTATCCATCTGTTTAATTGATCTGTATTAAGTGCATTTTCAGGACGTCTGGTAATTGCTAATAGTTAAGACATTAGAATTAAGGTTGAAGTAAATTCCTTCTTACCCGCGGAATGTCCACTTAAGTTAAACACATGTATGATAATGACATCGTTGTCATAATGGCGTTAAGTATAAATTCCGTGAATAAGAATGTAACACTTTATTTAGTTCCAGGCCTTATCAGAAAAAAATTTTTCTTAGATATTCGACTTTATTCATCACCTTCAAGAGTGACAGCAGTGACAGAGTAGGCGGTCGCCTATGGCGCCAAAATTCAAAAGCGTCATCTCCAGCTTGTATCACAAATTTGACAGTACAAAGATTCAGGGTGTTTCATCGCCATTAATATCCTTGGTTAGTTCAAATTTACATTTCATAGTTTATCTCGAAATTCAACTGCCAACGGAGATTCATTGAAACTACAATGAATTTTTTTTGTGAACTATATTACCATTTGGAATATTTTGACATAATAATTTCAAAATTTTGTTCTTCATAGCCAACCAAAATTTTTAATCATGTTAGAGGACCAGAGAAGAAATTTGGATGGCTTTAATGAAGGAACCGTTTGATATTTTTCGATTCTGTTTTCAAATTCGTGTAAGGTATAAAAAAGTACAATCGTCAAACATTTCAAAGCATTTTGGTTGACATTTGTTTTTTCTATGGATATGTGAAAAAAAATTTCTGTTCGATTTAAGAAACAATTCATCATAGAAATTCTTAGAAAAGTGAGTTCATTCAGTAAATGAAATTAAATTCGGAATTCGACAAATATCACGAGCAGCTAGCAGGTTTTCCGTCATTTTGAATGTTTTTCAGAGTTCTTTACCTTCTCTGAATTGAGCACTCAAAAATACTGTGATGTGACCAGATATCATAACTTCAAAGATTATACATAACTGACCACACTCTATAGAATAGGTATTGCTCAAAAATGACGTTGAACACCCGGTATCTCGCTTCGAAAATGAGGTATACAGCGTGCCAAATCGTCAATAATTCTTGTACGAAGAATTATTGAGGAAAATCATCGCACTCATCAATTTTTGATTTCAAAAGCAATTTATCCTGTGCTTTTTTTGAATTTAATATTTCTCACCTCCAACGCCTCGCACCCCTCTACTTAATTTTTTCAAATGGGAATATATGAATTGTGATACATCAATTGAAAGGTAATTTTATTACTTATTCGGCGATTCGGCTGAAAGTAGGATTGGTTGTGCCGTTTTTTATAAAAAAATTAGGGAATAATCAACAATTTGTGTCTAGAGAGTACTGAAATCAGACCATTATTTAGTGATTATTATTAGGGGAAATCCACGAATCTATGGATATTTAATTTCAAAAGCAGGTCTCCCTATATTTTTTTGAATTTACGCTCTACACCCTTTATGCTCCACATCCCCGTTTTTTTGTCAAATAGGAGTATATGGATTCTGATACATCAAATGAATATGAATAATGTGATGAAACACCCTGAATAATACCTAATGAATTATAACCATGAAATCTTTGTGAAACTGAGATATTCCCTCACGATTTTGTTCTCCAAAAAATGGCAGAATTAACGGATTTGCACAGCATTAGAGAAAAAATAAAAAACATGACATGAATCGATGAAAATAAAACTTGATGGAGCTCCCATCTTGAAACGACGATTAGATTATTCTGTGATTTTTCCGACTCTAGGCCATCAATTTGCTTCTCGCTTCATGTAGAACGAAACCGGCGGCTATGCTAGAACAAATGCGTGGTGCATGATAAACATCAACTAGACCTACTCGGATCAACCATCAGAAGAATAATAGAATTGAGCGAAGGTAAAGGAATCACTGAAGCGTACCGGCATCATGTAGAATTTCGCAAGTCGACCTGAATGGCTGACGGGACAAGGTTGGCAGCACTGACCACGGGTCAACAGGTCAACTTTGGAATGTCTATCGCCTCCAACGCTCGAATAAATCAAATAATTCTATTTTTAGTCCTTGCTTATCGTGCTATAATCAGCATCCACCTTCCATCATTACTTTGCATTGTTTTCTTCAACGAATCGTTTCGTCGTGACAGTTACACATGACCTCAGGAAGCCTACTTTGTTGTTTTCTGAATCTGTCTTAATGATTTATCTAGAATCCCGTAACTTGATTGAGGTCTCTTCTTTTGTAGTTAGTGTTAATTATATGTTTATTACCTATATGATTGATTGTCTTTTCAGGTTGAATGCTTTTTATTTCGTGACAAGTGGGGAGACAAGGGTTAAATCGTTCACTTTCTGCATTGGCATACGTCTAACTCAGTCATTTTACTAATTCTCAAGGTATCCATCTAGTGAAGGTTGGCCTTATCTCAGCCATTCTCATGAGGTCTTCATGTCATGGAAGTAATATGTAAAACTAAGTTTACCTTTGGCTATTTTATTGCCACTGGTAGGGAAGTATTGGGTATTTCTAATTGTTCACAAATGACAACTTCAGAACCATCGCTAGTGGGTGAGTAGAGTAGGCGGTCGCCTAGGTCGACAAAATTCAAGGAAGGCATTTGAAGCTTCATCAACAGTAATCTCATTCGAAGTATTGGATCAGAATTCAGCCAGAATCAACAGAAAAGGATACAGATGAATTTAACATAAAAAACCAGATGCTCCATTATGCATCAAGCTCATAAATATCTCTGATCTCTCTTAGTACGAATTAACGAGTAATTGACGCTAAAACTCGTACACTCATCAGGCATGTCAGCGTTCTCTTCGACAAACTCTACCGAATTTTATTCCGTTTTTGGGGCGGCTCCTTGATGTTTATGGAATCATCCTTATTTTCAATTCTCCAATCAGAATGTTGATTCCACAGAGAAATCGTTTGATGTATATGCCGAGTGAGAGATATCATATTTTTACTTTTGCAACTCACTTTTGGATTAAAGGTCTCCAAATTAAGCTAATGAAAGTAAGCTCAACAATTTTTATTTTTCAAGATTATTTTCGGCACTGGGTAATGTCTATGAATAGATGTTGAATAGATGGCATTCATAGACAGGTTTGTAGATATAAAAAAGGAATTATGAAAATCCAGGAGTATTTTTTAGGATTTGTTCCTTCAGGAAAAACGGCTGGAGGTGATGTTGAAAACGTCAGCCAACTAGAAAAAAATGCCTTTATCACTCAAAACTATGAGATCATTAAAAAGAACTGACTTTTTTGAGCTCATATACGATCATGCCATCTCATGTGGCTTCAAGTTTTAACTTTGCGCGTTTGATAGTTCCCCTTGTACCAATCCTTTTGTGGTTTATTCCTGTCCAATCCAATGTGAAGTGTCGTGTACCAAGAAAAAATCGCCATGATGAGCCCCTTGGCGTATATGTGTCCCAGTCTCAATCCTGTTTACCTGATTTTCGAAAGTTAATATGAGCAAACCGATTAGCAATAAGAACATAAATGAATGAATGGGTGAATGCGAAAGAATAAGGATGAATATATGCATAGATATGCTGGCTAATCACTTACTGTCGAAGCCATTTAGGGCCACAACCCTAGGAATTCATACACACAAAATATGAGAGTATAGGGATAGTATCATACGAGTAATATGAAGGGAAAGAACACAATTTAATTTTTCTCTTAAATATCCTAAAATGAATTTAATTTTTTGTACTGGTTTGAAATTGTTGTTTTTATTATTTCCCCTATGCCTTCATTTTTTCCACATCTTGGTAGACGACTCGATTATCCGATATATATTAATTTTTTGCATTCTGATGTTCTGCCAGAAAACTTGTTAAACTTAGCTCGATAATAGGTACAAGCCACTGAAATTACGTATATTTTTCAGGAAAGGAGAGGATATTTTACTCCAAATACATTGTTGACTGTGGCAACCATGAACCAGATATGCGAATTTTGTCATCTTGCCCTGTTTATCAACCATCATTCCCTTTTCTTCTCTGTTTTCCTAAATATTTCGTATAGTCAGTAGCATGAAGTTGTTTAAGGATTGTTTTGTTGGTGGTTCCGTTGTGAACTTCCACATCTTACAACTTCATGTTTTATGTTTCATCCAAACTGCAAAAGTGAAATAATATATTTGTTTTGCATTCTCTCTTGAATCGACATATGAATATATGCAGTTCGATACAAGTTACTATTTCATAATGATACAAACTTAATTACAAAACTAGAATAGATAAGAAAAAAAAATATTAGCGAATAGGTAGGGGAAGCCGGGGCAAATTGCAACACGGGTAAGTTGCAACACACCTGATATCTGAACCAAAAGTAATGTTATTAGAGTCCTAGAAGTAAGCGTTATTCCCATTTGAGTCGGCTACTAAATGGTAGAGGGCGCACCTCGATATGTAAATGTACGGAGCTGTATTAAAGCAAAATGTGTTTTGTCAATCTTTGGTGAAATATCGTGTGTGAGATTCTAGATCATCTGTCTTACTTGCAATTTTTTATTAACAGATTACATTAGTGGTAAGTTGTAGTACACTTATATGGGTTTTGTTTGCATGGACGAGAATCACTGAGACTTAACATCGAACAATATTTTTTTTGGTTATAATTGAAATGCATGTTTCGGGGTAAATTGCACCAACGGATTAGGGGTATGTTGCAACGTCTGTTGCAACTTACCCCAGGAACTTTCTCATTGTAACTGAAATATTTTCGACAGGTCATGAGGAATTACAAGAGGAAAACTGAAAGGGGCACAACCCCAGATGATGTAATGAAGCGTGCCGCCAGTTTAGTATTAGGAAATGAAGGAAACCTGCAATTCTCTATTAGAAAAGTTGCGAATGATTTTAATATCCACTACTCCACTTTATCCAGATACATTAGTAAAGTGAAGAAATTACGTAATCTTCGAGACACTTCAGAAATGCCAAAATCAGGATATGCCAAAGCTAGACTAGTGTTTACGGAAGAGCAAGAAAGCATTTTGGTGGCATATATCAAACGGAGTAGTGACATTATGTTTGGACTTGACCCTATCAGTGTGCGAAAGTTAGCATATCAGTGTGCAGTTTTGCATAAAATCAAGATTCCGTCATCATGGAATGAAAATCAACAAGCTGGAACAGAGTGGTTGAATCTTTTTCTTAAAAGAAATTCTGAACTTTCGATTCGGCAACCAGAAGCCACGAGTCTTGCTCGAGCTACCAGCTTTAACCCAACAAATGTCAAGATGTTTTTTGAAAAATTGTCAGATGTTTTATCGCGTCATCCTTTTGAAGCTTTTTCCATTTGGAACATGGACGAGACGGGCGTCTCAACAGTACTTCGCCCAAGGAAAATTGTAGCACAGAAAGGTATGAAACAAGTTGGAACAATCACTTCTGCAGAACGAGGAGAAATGATCACGGTGGCGGTTGCTGTTAATGCTCAGGGAAATTCCATACCACCAATGTTTATCTTCCCAAGAAAGCGCTTCCGGGACCATTTTATTCGAGATGGACCACCAGGGTGTATAGGTGAAGCCAATGGATCAGGTTGAATGCAAGAAAATACTTTCTACATCTTCATTCAACATTTTATTAAGCATACCAAGCCTACAAAGGAAAAACCAGTGATTCTTCTATTGGACAACCACTCCTCTCACCTGAGTTGCAAAGTGCTGGACTTATGTAAGGAAAGCGGTGTAATCATGGTCTCATTTCCACCTCATTGTTCGCACAAGCTTCAACCGCTAGACTTAACAGTGTTTGGCCCATTCAAAAAGTGTTGTAGCTCAGGAGTCAGTGCGTGGTTAAAAAGCAACCCAGGAAACACAATCACAATTTTTGATCTACCAGAGATCATTAAGCATGCATTTCTTAATGCTGTCAATCCCAAGAATATTGTCTCTGGCTTTAAAGCCGCTGGTATTTTTCCACTGAACCCCAATATATTTGTGGATTCTGACTTTGCGTCATCTTTTGTAACCGATAGACCTGCAGGAGAGTCACAACAGTCTAATGACTTCGCGACCCCTGGGTCGAATGCAATGGAAACCAGTGAAACAGTAGTGAGAGAACCAGAAGCTGTGACACCCAACACTTCTGCGACATTCAGCCCAGAATCTGTCAGACCTTTTCCGAAAGCGGTGCCACGTTTAACAACAAATAATAAAGGAAGAAAGAGAAGAAAAACGGCTATCTTGACGGATACACACGAGAAACGGGCATTGGAGGATGAGGAAAGGATTCGAAATGAGAAGAACAGAAACAAAATCGAGAAGGCTTCTGGATCAAACCAATCTATGAAGTCCAATGTGAAGAAAAGGCCTGAAGTGCGAAAACTCGTCAATGATTCCTCAGACGAAGAATCATTAATGAAAAAAATAAAAAACAAGAGTAGGAAGAGAGTTTACAAGAAAGTAGCAGATTCTGAATCATCGTCTGAAGACGACAATACAGCGTGTCTAGTTTGTGACGAATTATATGACGAAAATAATGTGACTGAAGACTGGTTGCAGTGCACGCAGTGTAAGAGGTGGGCTCACGGAAAAGATAATCCTTTTTATGTGTGCCTAAACTGTCTGTCCGAATGTTCAACAGAGTCAGACTGATGTGTTGCAACATAGCCCTAGTGCTGTTGCAAGTTGCCCCTGAGGTGGGGTATGTTGCAACACAAAAACCTATTTACAAAAACTTACATAATATCTTTTCTTTTTCTCAAAATGAGCAAATTTTTTATCTCCAAATGTCACAATAATATAACTTTATGTTTTGAGTTGATTTATATTAATATAACTGAATATATTCGTTATGAAAGCCAAAATACGTTAATTATGTTGCTACTTGCCCCGGTCTCCCCTATTTTGAGAAAGATCCTGAATATTATTCGCATTGTTAATTTACATTCTTGTTCACTAACGATATCTTGATTGATATTGGGTGTGAAGATGTCCATGAACTAACCTAACACCCGTATATTGGCCAACTATCTTGCGAAATGGAAAATTTTATCAAAATAAAAATGATGCAACTAAGTCCTTGCTATTTTGATATTACTAATAGTCCGAGAACAAATTCATGATGGTATCCTCCGCTTATAAATTATATCGAGTATGAATTCTAATCATTTTTTGATTGGATTTTGATATGTCATAAAAATGCTTGATGATCAAATGCCTGAATATCAATGACATTTCAAAACTATTTCACTTGAAATGTAATTATGATCGAGATATTTATTCTCAGAATTGTTATGGCTTAATAATTATTCAATCACATGTTACTGACAAGTAGGTATTCTGTTTTTTGTGGCATTACCCCCACTTTTTGAAGGGTTGTTCCTGGAGCAGAAAATCATTTCGTAATAAGGTCTGCATTACACGAATTTTGAGTCGGGGGCGGACTCAATTGATAAGATTCGACTCACTGATGGCTGATTCCTGGTTAAATTCACCGTCCGGTAGTAAACACTTCAGGGGATGGGTATGGATGTCTAATGCCGATAGGGAGCTCCGTAAATATGTCCGTTCGAAATTTTGTTTTACTATAAATTTCAGAATTGCACATTTTATCGGAATGAAAATTTTCATTTGGATTTAGAATAACAATTTCAAGCTTCGTGCCCTATTTTTTGTTGATCGCGATATCGAAACCATCGAAAGTTCAAGGAAAAATTTCCCAATATTCCTGTTACTATATATACAGGGTGTCCCGGGAAGAATGCGACAAACGAATACCATAAATTGAGGTCATCATGGAGGACCCTTATCAAGATGTTTCAATCGCCTGAGTGCCTTCGTTGGGGATATCCAGGTTCATCTTATGAGTGAAATTTTACAGTTCGATAACTCCTTAACTAATCAACCGAATAATTTCAAATTTTGAAGTTTGTCACCCTTTTCTATCGCCTTCCTTCAATATTTCTGAATTCGAGTAAATCAGATCCGGACTAGGAAAATTTCAGACTTTTCCTATTTTCGTGAATATTGGATCACCCTGTACCTGAACATTATAATTTTTTTCCGTTTTTGGAACCACAAAGAATCAATTCATAATAAATATTCTAAATCTCTGCTTTGCACGGTCATACAGGGTGACCAATAAACATTCCCTCATGAAAGAAGTAAGTACAACCGATTCAACCGAATAAGATAGCGAAATCTGTGAAACATCTGTATCATATCAACGTGCTCAAAAATGCATTAAAATGGAGGAATATCATTTTGAACAATATCTGCTGAACTGAAAATATTTTATTTTTGATTCATTGTTTTCAAGATCAAATATTTTCACTTTATTTGCTGTTTTTGTTCTTTTCTTTATCCAGTTTGTTGATTAAAAGTTTTCTCAAATAATTTGAAGAAAATTTAGGTGAGACATTCGTGAAGGGTGAAACAACTTCAATTTTCGAAATAATTCCACCGATAAATTCAAGATATCTTGAACTATGAAATTTCTTTCATGAAGAAATGTTATTTGATCACCCTGGATGATAGTGCCAAGCAGAGATTTAAAATTTTTATTATGAATTAATTTTTTGTGGTTACGAAAACGAAAACGAATCATGATATCCACATACAGGGTGATTCAATATTCAAGAAAATAGAAAAGAACTTAAATTTTCCTAGTCCGGATCTGATTTATTCGATTTCAGAAATATTGAAGGAAAGCGATAGTAAAGGGCGACAAAACTTCAAAAATTGAAATTATTCGGTGGATTTCTTGAATTATTAATGAACTAAAAAAAATCACTCATAAGGGAATGTTTATTGATCATGCTGTATGACCGTGCCAAGCAGAGATTTAGAATTTTTATAATGAATTGATTCTTTGTGGTTCCTAAAACGGAAAAAAATCATAATGTTCACGTTCAGGGTGATCCAATATTCACGAAAATAGGATAAGTCTGAAATTTTCCTAGTCCGGATCTGATTTACTCGAATTCAGAAATGTTGAAGGAAGGCGATAGGAAAGGGTGACAAAACTTCAAAATTTGAAATTATAACTGACTGCGTATATATTTGGTGTATTGATAATGAATAATATTTTCAAGATTCAACTCAAGGAGTATATTGAAACAGAAATACTCAATATTTCAGTAATGACAGGTCCGATCGGGTTGAAATGTTTAGCCTATATGTATATAGAATAACCATTCCAAGCTTCGTTCAAAATTTTATGTGGATCGTTTAATCTGAACCATAGAAAATTCAAAAAAATTATTCGAAAAAAATTCTTCGATGAAGCTTTATGCAGGAATATTTATATACATACACGCGAAATCTCAACTCGATCGGAATTATTGTCAAGGAAATATTGGGTTTTCCAATATTCTTCTCGAATTTTTTTATGACTTCGAGTATGGAGATGAGGTTAAAATTTTGTACAAAGCTTAAAATTGATATTTAATCAGTTTCGAACTTCCATAATTATGGAACTGCTCAAAAACTTGAACGTGGCATTTGGAAACCTACCCTGAAAATTTAAAGTTTGTTGCCGTGTGCCATTGATCGAAGTCAATAGTGCGAGGGAGCAACGTCTGGAGAATATGGCGGGTGGGGTAGGACTTATTTGACCTATTTCAACGTTTCCAACTATATCTTGACCACTTTCTCAACATGGGGTCGAACATTGTCATGCTCTAAAATCAATTTATAATGTTTAGTTGTATTGAAGCCGTTTGTCTTTCAATGCTCGGTTCAAACGTATTAATTGCTTTCGACAATTATCGCCTGTGATTGTTTCAGTTGGTTTTAATTATTCATATTACACTACGCCGAGATGGTCCCACCAAATACTGAGCAAAAGCAAAAAAACGCAGTTCAACAAATCTCGGCTTCAACTTATACGGCACCCAATTTCCTCATTTCTGAATCATTTCCATTACTTTCAGGTGTTTTGAAATGGCTTGTTGAGTCACTACCAATGATCCTGCTAATTCTTGTTGCGTTTGACACGAGTCCTGATCAGGTGATGCCTCCAAATCTTCGAAAACCTGGAAATTACCGTTCTTGAAGCGTTGAAACCTCTCTCGGCACATTTTGTCATTAATAGCGGCCTCGCCATAGGTATTTGAGAGCATTCGATGAGCCTCAACCGCAGATGTCTCCAGAAAATTAATACCTCCCGCAAATGACAAGAATTTGGCTGGTAATTCCACATGTTTAATCAAGAATAACTTCATGAAACAAATCGACTAATATTTCAAGGGCGTTATGTTCACAAATACCTAAGCTTATTGTTTGACATCTAGGATCTATAAATTTTGACTACCACTTACCGCTACACTACAGCCATCTTTTGAAAACGACGAAAGCAAAGTTGTACACCTTTTACGATAAAAGGACGGAGACGGAAACACAATACCTTAAGGTCGCAGTGGAAAGTAACCTCTGAACGGTAATCAGTAATAGGTAATTCCACTAAAATCTAGCTTAAACCCAGAAAATACGCACCTATTGGTTTTCATCAATTACATTTCGAACAGTCGACATGTCGTACTCTCGAACGGACTCATATATCTGTAATTTTACCGTTACAATTAAATTGATTATATATCCTCATTTTTTATACGAAATTTCCATTAGTGGTAGTCATTATTTCCGATCGTTTATTCATTACTGCAAAACGAAATTTTCACGTTCAACCTACAATATCTTATTGATAGTTAATTGAGTATTAATGAGCAAGAACAATTATATCCTGACCCATATTGTGTTGAGCGCTAAACACTTAATGAGATAGTTGCAATAGATCACTTTGGACTGCTTTTCAATGCTTAACATCATCATAATCGTGCTGAACTTTCATGTACATCTTCGACGGTCATTATCGTTTTTCCTATTCTATAATGTGGGTGGTTGAGGTAGACAAGCGACCCTTTTTAATGTTTTAAAATTGTTGTGGGCTTGATAATTAGAATCTTTCTTCATCAACATGTGAGTATCATGTATAATATTCATGATAAGAAGGATGCAACTATATAATTTCAAGAATGGGAAAAGCAATAGCTAGGATTCTGGAGCATTTGCTCGATTATTCAAATTAGTAATTATGTCTTTTTTTCATGTAATTTCGTATGGACTTCACATTTGAGAAAAATAGCATACCCGAAGTGACAAGTTCGATCGGGTTCCACTAGACGGCGTTAGAAAGATGAGATTTCGTACTACAAAAACTTATTTGACAGTTTTGTGAATAGTTGACACAGTTCTGCTTGAGCGCGAGTCAATTATGGAAACTATCAAAGAGGAAATACGCTATATTTTAGAGTTTTTCTTCGATAAAGGTGAAAATTCAAGCCAGGCGGTTGAAAAAGTAAATAGTGTTTATGGTCCTGGTTTACACTATGAGGACCATAAACACACAGTCAAACACGCGCAGTTATGGTTTCATCGATTCCGTTCCGTTAAATTCAATGTCAAATATTATTATGTAACAGGCACTGGAAAGCCAATTGTCGATAAAATCATGGACATTAACGAGTCCGACCGTCATGTAAGCATTGTTTCGATTGCCCATCAAAATCTTAAAATTGCACAAAAACCGTTTGAAACCATTTGAATAAGACTGGTCTCAAGAAGAAGCTCAAAGTATGGGTACCATAAGAGCAAACGTACTCATAAACCGAATTTCCATTTGCGGATCGAAGATGAATCACAACAAAATCAACCCATTTTACAAGTTATTGGTGACTGGTGATGAAAAGTGGATGACTTACGAGAACGTCAAGTGAAAACGGTCATGGTCGAAACGCGGTGAGTCGGCGGAAACGGTTGACTTGATTTCAAGTCAAGCTCAAGTCAAGTAGTAGTTTTTTAATCTCAAGTCAAGTATTGATTCATAAAGTACTTGAATCCTATCAATCTACTTGATTTTTAGCAGTTTCATTTTGTATAGTGTCACGTCAATAAAAAAAATTTGAAATGAGAAGGAACCTTCCAAAAAACACTTTTATTCATCAAACTTATTGCTTGAAAGAACTGAAAATATCAACTTTTTGAAATAAAAACATAAATTAAATCATTATAACTCATAACAAAATAAAAAAAAACAGAAAAATAAAGTTTCTTATTATGGAGAAACCTCCAGGCTTTGTTTGATTTCATAATTTTTCATCCAGGATCTAAAATACATGAGGCATCTTATAGATTATATATAGAATATATGCTATGCGACGCGTGCATATCAAGCTCAAGTAATACCAAGTAGCTTGATATAAGGTCAAGCAATAAATATCCAAAATCAAGTGAAGTCAAGCCGAAGTATGTCATTTTTCACGAGCTTGATTCTCAAGTAAAGTAGTTGGTTAAAATGTCAAGCTACTTGGCTTGATGAATCCCTAACTATGAGCTGCTCCATTACGGCTCAACTGTTAACTCGGAACTGTACTGTCAATAATTGGACTGTCTGATGGAAGCATTCGACCAGAAAAAGCCAGCTTTGGCCAATAGGGAGGAATTGTGTTCTATCAAGACAACGCCAGGTGGTAAGAGATAAGGAAAATAATCTCTTATAGTAGAAGTGTTGGAAAAGTGTCCAGCGGATCTGGGCAATTAGGAAGCGCAAAGGTAGCTAAGGGATATATTTGTATTCTGTGGTTTCTACAATCCACGTTCAGTGGTTTTAAGTGTGGTTATAATTGATTCTGTTGTGGGTTATATTTATTTTGTGTTGTAGGTATGTTGCAAAACTTCGCAGAACGTTCATGGAAAAAATTTGTATCGTGACAAGATGTCTTCTGTTGATATCAATATAACAATTATGTAACAAGTTATTTTAATCATATTTACTTTAATAATGTTCTTGTTTCTCCCGACCAAAGTGAAAAACTGTTTTTTTCTCCCGATAATAGGATCATTCGATTTGGCAAGAAAGTGAACACTCTTTTATCCTTGTTTTCTTCTAGCTTTATCTCTATCGGTATTTTTTGACGTTTTCTACAAAATTTATTTTGAAATTAGAATACAATTAAAGAAATTCATCCTCCAGCTACAACTGGCGCCGCCAATTTGAGTTTGTTCAATAGACACTTTAGTAAAGGAAAGATTATTCTACTTATTTCTACCCTCCATAACAGAACCCTACCAATGTTCATTTCCTCTTGCCCATCAATCGAAAAAAAAACAAGATTTAATAATCTGAATGCAGAACATTTCTATGTATTTGATAACTCTGACATCGAAATCCGTATCAAAGCGAAAAACAAACCAAAATATGACAACATATAAAATAATCTATAACAACATTCAAAATTGAATTTCAACTGGTGTCAGGTCCCCCGCAGTTGTCGTCCTTTACTCCAATCGAATTCGGTGGCACGTACACACACACACATTCCAAATTGATTCGCTGTTTTTCTCGTTCGCAGAATGAAAACATCGGTCAACCTGCTGCATTCCGACGGATCACCTTCTCCGCTAGGCACAACGTTTGGCGCCCCAATTTAAATCAGATCCAAGATATTTCGATCCAATTAATCGCGTACTGGCTCCATCGCCAAGCCGATTTATGCATGGATCCGAACGAAGAACAATTCCTAGTGTGTCAGGGCTAAGACAACTGCGTGGCGCCTAACTAAAAACCTGATTATCAATATAGCCAGTGGAATTTTACCGTATAACGTAATTCGTATTCACCTTATCAAAAGTTTCCACGATTTTTACCGGAGGAGTTTGTTTCAATTGAAATTATCGATGATATGAATGTTGTAATTGCTCAATATTTGATCACCTCGCTCTTCACTGTTTTTTTATAAACATGGCAGTTTGAAAATTAATTTTTTTTTAGCACAATCTTTAAACACTTCTCAGTATTAGTTCATCGGTTTCCGGGCTTATAAAAATCAATTTGGAGAGCGCGACAGGGCTTTGTGAGCTGCGAAATGGATGTTGTAAAAAAAGACCGAGAATTTCAAGACAATAATAATAATAATAATAATAATGAAGAGGGTTTTTTTCATATGAAGAATGAAAAGGGTTTCAACATTAAAGGAAATAATAATACTACCACCCTCAATCATTTGCTGTACATGGATGATTTGAAACTGATAACAGGCAATAAGAACCACCTGGAAATTATGGTCAAACTAGTGGAACATTTTTCGAAAGATGTAGGTATGGAATTCGGATTGGACAAATGTCGTACTCTCAGCGTAGTGGGAGGAAGAATACAAGATGAACCGATCATTCTCGCAAATGGACAGCAAATAGAAGCAATGAAGTCGGATGATCTTTATAAATATCTTGGAATGAAACAGAACCGACGAATCAACCACCAAAGAATGAAGCAAGACTTAACGACTGAGTTCATTAGGAGAATCAAAAAAATCCTAAAAACAAACCTCAACAGCAGGAACATGACGAGAGTCAACAACACATATGCATGTTCAATTCTAACATACTCATTCGGTATAGTTCCATGGAGCAAAACAGACATCGAAAACTTGCAACGTAAAATGAGAACGTTGATGACAAAAGCAAACAAGCACCATCCGAAAAGCAGCATTGAGAGGACTACACTGCCGAGGAATAAAGGAGGCAGAGTTCTTACGGACATCATGGACCTTGCTAGTGGGCAGATAGAAAGCCTACGGGAATACTTCACAAATCAAGCAAGTACATCAGAGTTCTACAAAATACTGTGTGAAGCAGACGAATCAACGCCTTTACAACTTCACAAGGAGCAATTTTCATTCAACCACCAGACAAACCAAGAAAAACTGGAAAGATGGAGAGAGAAGCCCCTGCATGGAAGACATTTCAACGAGGTGAACCAGGATGATGTCGACATTGAAGCGTCGAACTATTGGCTCACATCAGGTGCAATGTACCCAGAAACAGAAGGTTTTCTTTTAGCCATCCAAGATCAAGTGATCTCAACTAGAAATTACTGCAGGCATATCATAAAGGATCGAACTATTACTGACGATCGATGCCGATATGGGTGTCCAACAAATGAGACAATACAACATATCACGGGAGGATGTCAAATGTTTGCAGGAAATGAATATAAAGAGAGACACGATGCAGTAGGAAAGATACTACACCAAGAATTGGCAACCATATTAAAACTAATTCATTCTGAAAAAATGCCATATTACAAGTACCGACCGGAGACCATCCTGGAAAACGAACGCTATAAGCTGTACTGGGATCGTACAGTTTTGACTGATAAAACAGTCCCTCACAATAGACTAGATATATTACTAGTCGATAAACATCAAAAGACAGCATTACTCGTTGACGTAGCAATACCAAATAACAACAACCTGCGTCAAAAGGAGGTCGAAAAAATTTCAAAATATAGGGACCTCGAATTTCAGATAAAGCGCCAGTGGGGAATGATATCAACGAGAACTATTCCAATTATCATCTCAACAACTGGAATAGTGCCCAAAAATCTCAAGAGGAATATCAAGCAACTGGGACTTAGTGAGTATATATGTAATATAATGCAAAAAGCTGTTCTTTTAGGTACTGCAAGGACGGTGAGAAAATTCCTAGGAAGCGAAGGACAGGTCCAGGGATCACGTGTAAGAGGACCAGAAGTTCGACGAGAACCAGGGGGACCACAAGGACCGGACACGACCGAGCTCTACCCTTCTGATATTTAAAATATCTGGGATTGAGTGAATGTTCCTCTTAGCGAGGAGTGAGAAGCCGACCGACGGCGAGGAGAAATCCTATGCGTATAGGCAAAAGTCGGGGATGTCTTTATTTTGCACCAAGAATTAAAATTATTAAAAAAAAACAAAAAGAATCATCATGCAAGATGCAAAAAAAGCCGGAATCCAGATGAGCAACTCTAAAAGAACCTATCTGATCTACTAAACCACAATAGAGACCAATAAGAGACAAAAGCGATGAATTCTTCAGAGCAGATGATAACATAAGAACGTCATCACTGTCTTCAGAAATCGACGACGCATTAAGTTGAATTTTACATCTACAGACATTGCAGACAAGAAACAATATAATAATGAAATCAATAAAAAGAGAACAGCAAAACAAAAATTTTAAAGAAGAAGGAAGAAAAAGCGACTGCATTCAAGAATGAAAAAGATGCCCAGAAAGTGACAAGAGCCCGACACCTAGTTGTTACACCTTACGCCAAAACGTTAGTTAACAATTTATTCAATTGATATTATTGAGGAGGAGAATGTTATAAATGCTTAATTTTTTATTATCTTCCCTATACTGTTTCTTGATACTTAAAATTTCAAATATATCATAATTCTGAGCACAAGCACCAATCATTCTTCAGTATTAGTTTACCCATTTCCAAGCTTATCGATTACAATGAAGTTAAATTATAATTTCAAACAAATATAAGAGACAGATTGAGAATTCAACGTACTTACTTTCTAAGTACACATCTAAAAAATTACAAAAATTCAAGAAAATAATTGACTTGATGTCAGGTGCTTTTGAGCGCTCTTTCATTCACGATGATCCTAAGAGATACCACAGAAATCTATAATATTATATGTCCTAAATGGGATGAGGTTCATGATGCCATTATTGTCAGTTGTTTCATCAGCTGTAGTGCTATTTACATCATAGCATTCAGTATCAATGGAAATGTGTGTACACTGTAGTGTACGCCATGTCGGGAAGGGTTTTAACTTACAAAGTTAATTCCAATTACATTTTATTTGAACTATTACAAAGCACCAGCACACATGAATTCAATACTCGAAATCGTAGGTTAATACCGTATAGCAATCAATTCTTCTAACAAATTTCATCCTAGAGAGTCTTTGTCAGGCAGATGTATTTTTGGAATCGTTAAAGTAAAGAAATTTCAACTTTCTCTGTGTACTTGGCAGTGTTTTTTAAACTAGTTCACCAATCGCTCTTTCATCTCATTACAATGTCTGTATCTTTTAAATTTTGAACCGATAATGGTCTCAAACGATAAGGTTGGATTCACCGAATACGAATTCATGGTCAAAGTCAAGTATGTCCGGCCGTAAACACAATAATTTCGGAACGAAAAGAGCTAGCAGTTCAGCGGATGCCACGCATCACTTCATCAATGAATAGGATCCGACCAGAGTCGCATTTTGAACGCTTGTCTAAATTCGTATTCTTGTAATTATTTCACGAACTTGCGCATCGACCTTTACCCCGTTATTTTACAACCAAGTGTGCAGTACTACACCATATCCATGATTTTGGACATAATGGACAAATAAAATTTCCCACCTATAGAAAATAATTACCCAATTAACCTGCAACGTGACACACTATGATGACAAAGACAACACAATGTCATTAAACACTTTTTTGGAACAATTGTCTTGTCGAAACGAAAAAGGAAATGAGAAAAGACGATAATTCTGCATTCAAATTTGATTATTTTGACTGTAATCGGTCTTTTCAATAGCATTTACAAATTTAACAAGATGAAAATGTCATTTTTGATCAGCTTCATTGTAGAGGGACAAAAAGATAATTTTGGAATTTTGAATTTCACTAGATATTTATGTTCATATACTGAAAAACTTAAGTACTCCATGAAAATATGACACTTTCAAGAATATCAAAACACATAATAAGTTCTCAAACATATTTGGACATTGTTTGACGGTTCCTTTCAGAATTATTCAATATCTCTCTCATATTAGTTGGTAGCAGCATTAAGATCTGTTTCTTCATTCGATGTGAAATTCTAAAGAATCTTCAACTTTGTTTTTTTTTAATATTTGTATTTGTTTAATTTTTACTTAGAGGAACTACCTTGTGAAAAGTCGAACAGTCTGGGACTCCGTGTTTGAAGAAGACGACCTACCCACTAAAGCTAACCTGATTTTTCTAGGTTCCTGGCATTTAATTGCCTATTGATGTTTTGCCTCTTTTTACTCTTTCACGGTTTCTGTCATGAGATTTTTCTGTAGTGCCTATGTCTTTCAAGGAAGAGTCTATTCTCTTTGAAAAATTAAATTGAGTTTAAATTAAATTTATTATCCTACGTACTTGATACCTGGTTCTTTTGTGATAGGTTAGCATCTTAATAACATATTAGACAGGGTTGTAGTCAACAATTTTTTTCAACTCGACATTTCGATGTTGACTTGCTTCTTCAAAAATCTTCTCGATCTTTCCCTTCAAGAAATCTGTGACAGTTTCCCATTATAAGTCTTGTGTAGTTGTTTGTTGTTCACAAACAAGGCACATTCATAATCGCTTATTTTCTGTTGCTTTTAAATTCATGACAAGGATTTTGGCTACATATAATAATATACATACATATGTTATAAGGGTCTTGCAATTGACTTGATTCCGTATTCTGCTTCATTTGGCTCTTTCTTCCAACAAATGGATAAAGTCTAGTCATAGCTGAGTTTGTTTTATGCACTCCGTATTTTGTTAAAGTTACACCTAGATATTTGATAATGATAATTTTCCCATTTTATCACTTCCTCATAATTCATACAGCCTCAGATTTATGTTGACCACTAGTCTTCTGTTCTTGGTATCAGAATAAGGTTGAAAATACTATAAAATGCATTACTTGACCCCACAACAAGTCTTCTTGAATAATCAAATGTGCCACTATCCTCCATCTTACTACTGAAAGAATTTGACCCATATTCAAGTTGAGGTTGTTTTCATATATCAGTCAGACATCGTTGATTTTACAATGACTAATGTGTAAGATATGAACGATGAATACAAAGTGTTTGAGGTGAATATTTTTAAACCGATATCCATCTATGAAATCGGAGTTTAAATAACTGATCTAATTGCTATGTTTCATCAACTGTCGATCAATTGAGCAAATTTCCTACAATTAATACGGTTTATTCTGCTTTTACCATTTAGTATCTGAAGAAAAATAATTGATCGAGTGGATCATTTCCAGGAACAAATATTGGTAACATTTTTTATCAGATTTAGAAGGCAGTTGTCCTTGCTTATATTTCTTATGTTGCAAATGAGACGATGTCATAAATTTCCGATATTATCGCCTAAGGTTGATTGTGAAGTGATTGAGTTATCTTCGCAGAATATTACTGTGGTATCATTAGAAAACTCAAATCAGCTAGTTCTTTTTCCTTGCTCTCTGGAGGAATGATATTTCACGGAGATGGATAATTATGAATTTTTTCAATTTACTTTTACTAATTTTCACAAAGTTCAATAATATATTCTAGCAGCGGCCCGTGGACGGATGCCTTTGGTGACTCCTTTGTGCAGACTCTGGTTGTTCCTGGGATAACTGAGGATAGTGTGCTGGATTCTCTGAAGGCGTGTAAGTCGAAGATGACTGCTGGCTCTGACGGAATCCCTTCTTTTCTGCTAAAAGATTGTGCAATAATATTCGCTAAACCATTATATGGTATTTACAGTCTATCACTCTCGACACTTTGTTTTCCCACCATCTGGAAGGAGGGCAGGATTTGTCCTGTTTTTAAAAAAGGTGACAGAAATTCAATTGAAAATTATAGGCCAATTGTTATTTTAAGCAACTTCAGCAAGGTTTTTGAAAATATTATTTATAATATTCTCTATTCGCATGTCAGTGGTCAGATTGTTGATAGTCAACACGGATTCATTAAGGGTAGATCCACAGTGACCAATTTAACTTGTATCACACAATATACTGCTATTGCATTGGATGCGTTTTCCCAAGTAGATGTCATTTATACGGATTTTTCGAAGGCATTCGATAGGCTGGACCATGGAATCCTTCTTGAGAAACTGTCGTCATTTGGATTGACTCTCAATTTCATTATTTTTCTGTAGTCGTACCTTACCAACAGGAAGCTGTGGGTTCAGTACTTCGGATGCACTTCGGCGAAGTTTGTGGCATCATCTGGTGTTCCTCAGGGATCGGTGTTGGGTCCCCTTTTATTTGTCATCTTCATCAATGACATTAGCCGTTTCCCGAGGAGTGAATGTCTACTTTACGTAGACGACTGCAAATTGTTTCGACGGATTCTGTCAGTTGAGGATTGTTGGGAACTTCAGGGTGATATTGATAGGTTGAATCGTTGGTGTGCAAGGAATTCACTTCCTCTCAACATAAATAAATGTTGCTTAATTTCGTTCAGTCGGAGGATGGCACAAATTGAGTTTCAATATACTATTGAGGGTCACATTCTGTCCAGGGTGGCTGAGTATAAAGATTTGGGTGTTGTGTTTGACTCGAGATTGACTTTCACACCCCACGTGCGTCTGGTTATGTCTTGTGGATTCAAGGCGCTTGGCTTTCTGGTGAGGAGTTCTAAGTGGCTAATCGATTCTGGAACTCTCTTCGTTTTGTTTAATGTTCTCGTGAGGTCAAAGTTTGAGTACGCGTGCGTTGTCTGGAACCCGGGATACGGTGTTCACATTTCTGGTTTGGGAAGAGTGCAGAGGCGATTTTTGAAGTATGTTAGTTTCAGACTTGATGGAATCTACCCGAACCGTGGTATAGCACATGAACGGCTGCTGAGCAGATTTAAGGTCGATAGTCTGGATAGGCGTCGCACCTATATGGGTCTAGTATTTCTTCAGAAAATTGTTTTCTCATGGATTGATTGTCCCTTCTTACTTTCTCTGATTAATTTACATGTGCCAAGATTGCCCGTGCGTGTTTCGACTACCTTTTACCTTCCTTTTCCACGCACTAATGTACTCCTCTTCTCGCCTCTGTACCGGATATGTCAGAGCTACCTCTCTGTTCAGGATGTTTTTGATATCTTCGATAGTAGACCATCTATTATAAGGAGGACTATTCTTGGATCATAGTCTGATTTAAATTACAAAATGTGAAGCTAGGTGTGGGCATTTCTTATTATTATTGTTGTTTATTTTTTTTTGTATAATCATTGCATAGCTCGCACTTGGCTTTGATTTCTTTTGTTTTTTATTTTTCACATGGAATGTATTTAGTTTAATAAGGTTTCATTTCTTGTAATTTTTTTTGCCCATTCTGTAATTGGCTTAGGCTGTTGAATGGTGTAATAAATAAATGAATAAATAAATAAATAAATAAATAAATAAATATACACTTCGCTAATAAATTAACGCACAACTAAAAATTAGGCAAAAGTTACATACATTTTTGTCAAAACTACTTCTTTTTAATGACAGGTTACTTTCTTCTGAATGTTAGAGTGTAAACCGTTTGCGCAAAAAAACCTATATTTTATAAATACCGGGTGTCGCAATTATAGCCATAAAATGTTCCATAAAAGTTCTAACACTCTATAGAGTGTAACAGTTACTTACATTATCAAATTGGAATTAAACTTAAACTTCAGGATTTTTTTTTTCAACATTTTCATATTTTATTGACTTCATTATCTTTCTTATTAATTTGTTTCTTGAGAAATGTGAGTAACTTCATCAAGTCTCGATGGCAGCTCTTACAGACTGATAATTTTACCATCCAAGATTCCAGCCCACGTGGCTTGAATTTTGGGATTCGTCAAGCTAGGTCGCTTGATATTTTAACCAACTACTTGACTTGAAAATCAAGCTCGTGAAAAATTTCATACTTGAACTTGACTCGATTTGAGATATTTATTGCTTGACTTGCAGAACAAGTTTTAGTCTTCAAATTCTAGGCTGCAATTTATAATCAATGAATGAGATTCTGAATTCAAAGACGAATACTCTCTTCAGAATCCTAGCCAAGGAATAGGGAAAAAAATAATAATATACCATAAAAATAATTGATTTTCCATGGAGAGTAACGAAAACTGGTTGAAAAATCATATTTCTGAAATTATTGGACTTGAAAAATGAAATTGATTATTATGTATTTGTAATAAGCCATTTCATCAATAACATTTCTTTGTCATCTTTTTTCCGGGACACCCTGGTCGCCATAAGTAACTATAATACTCGTATATCCCTCATTTTTTACTTTTACATGGGAGATTTGGAAGAATCCTGTATAAATATGAATAATACTTTCGAATTGAACTGTGTTAACCTTATAAATACTAATTACTTCATTTTATCAAAAAGCAATAATCAAAAATTAACAGCTCCATAATTCTTGATAATTACCCTCGGACCTTGTTTGAAAATACAGCATGATCAATCCCTAATATCTGTGACATTATTACTGAAGATGGTCAATGCGGTGTCAAGGTTCATCGAAATAATGACTAGTTATTTGTCAATACCTATCTACTTATTTATTCAAATCACCTATCGAACTCACAATGTCGAAAATTGCAAAATATATCGATTTTCATTACCATGTATCTGTTCAGTATTCTAATAGACACATTGGAAAATAATATAAATGCTTCAATGAGTGCATAAGCCTCTCCGAAGTTGACCTTAATGGTATTTCTCGAATGTCGAGGAAAATACCTATATGAAAACGTATAAATCAATATGAATTAGAGAAATAAGCAGAAATTAGCGATGCGTCAATCAACTTGTTTGTTCCTTACAAGTATCTTTGCTATAAACACTGTAATTTTGAAATTATCTTGTTGATATTTGAAACAGGTATCTTATTTACCATCTTTTGGGAGGTAAACAGTTCCAAAATTACTTTTTGCTACACTAATGTATAGCTGTTTTGTTTCGAAAACAGTGAAGGTGAATAATCAATTCAAATTTCAACGGGAAACTATACGAAACAAAATGAAATATTCATAAGAATCAAATTAGTTTGTTCTCAACTTGAATAAACTTGGTAGGTATTCTAGAAATGCATTATGATCAATGATGAAATTATTCCTTATTTATATTTGAATTCAAATCAATATTAGTTACGAAGAGTTGTTATTCACCAAACACCAGAATTATGGAATTATTCACCAGAATTATGGAATTATTCTTTTTTATGAGATGAAAATAAAAATGATATGGATGAAGCACAAATCTATTTTGGGATGAAATAACTCATTTCATCCGTTCTAAAAAATTTCTCTCTGAAATATTAACACGGAATTTTTTCATCATTCTACATGTTATTATTTGTTATCATTCAAATAATGATTTTTGTAATGTTTCATTTCAAGATTTAATTCGATTTTCATGAAATAGAAGAGTGATCAATACTGTCTACAAATCTCATACTGCCCAGAAATCTAATTACTTGAAAAACATTATTGTGAAATATTGCAATTTTGTTTTCAGGTATTTAAAACACTCTTGTGGCATTCACAATCGTCACACATCGGAGTTTAACTCTACTATTATTCTCTACTAAACAAAGTGGCGAATGCGCCGGTATCAAAATTTAATCGCTTCAGGTTTTGAGTCACTCGAAGTGAATAAATCAAATTCTTTTCGATTTGAGACACACAATGGTATTGTAGCATTTAAACTAAGATTAAACAGGGTAATTCCCTAATTGTGGGGCTAAATTTCAGGAGGTGATAGTACTCATCAAACTAATAAAAAAGTTTGAACATTTGTACTGAAATACTCTTCCTCTTCAAATATATTATTATTTTTATTTTCTGATATGAAGTTCGAATGCTTCTATTGATGGAAATATGGTCATAGGCGTAACTTTTCACAGCGAATCTTATGTTGATGATATTTTCTTGATTAACAAAATTTTGGGGGTAGTTTTCTAAACTATTTTTTTTTCCTAAAGTACAGTCCCACAATTAGGAAACACCCCATATATTGAATGGAATCCCTTCGACCAGTTTACTGCGTAAATGCTGTTATTGTGGAAAAAAAAAATTTGAAAATGATGAACTATCTAGTACTTGAAAAACATTGGCATAAGCTTTCACCACCTAAACATTAAAGATTTTTGAAATTTTTGATGCATATTTCCACCTTAAAAATATTTAAATCATTTATTTTTCTGGTCACTTCTTACGAAACTTGGATCTCGAAAGAGAATTAATGAATGTTAAGTGAGGACCACTTGAGCGAATGTTCATTTATGTGCCAATTGCCTCATTTCGGAACTGGAGATTAGATGGAATGGAAATTGGCATATGTATGCAGAATTACAATTTCAGCCCTCATCAAATTTTTCACGCTGTTCGCGGTACCAGAACCATAGCATAATCAAGAAAAATATAAAAAAAATAATTACCAAATATGTAGTTCCGTGATAGAACTGACGAAGAATTTCAAACAACTTCCGACTATTGAGAAAGCGCAGCAGAGAGCAAACCACATCTCACTATAATTGTAAAATTTCCTGAAAATATATTTAGAGCTTGAACGTAAAGTCAGCTAAAATGTGAAAAAACTTTCAATAAAAAATACAATATGTATATAAAATTTGGGAGTTCTTCTGTTTATCTATTGAGGATGTGATGAAGTTGTTGGTATACTTACCTTATTTCATGCAGATAGCGTCACCCGAATCAGAAAAAATTCGAGTAGAATATCGAATTCAAGAAGAATTGTTTTTAACGTTGTAGCATTTGACGCCAACTATTTGTCATGAGTCTCTTTTATGGAACGATATACGCTTCAACAAGGCAATAAAATTCACTACAAAAAAGTTCACAAAACTGTAGCACTTTGGTTCGTCTTGAAGCACTTTTTCGTCCTTCTGACAGGCAATAATAACAATAGTAATAGAAAATTTTGAGAAATACTTGGGCTAGTGGTGTGATTAAACTTTAAGTATTGAAAAATGAGGCTGCTGCTACTGTTACAGAGAATGAATGGCGCTACCGAGCAATGATTAATTTTTTATGACCTAGAATTGGAAGATATTGATCTGGACGACGTTTGTTTTCAACAAGACGACGCTAGGTGCCACAAAAGGAACAAAACAATCGAAATTTTGCAAGAACAGTTTCCGGGTCATGTTATTGCTCGAGAGTTGATCACAATGGGCCACTGAGATCTTGTGATTCAACCTTTAGGCTTAGGGAACTTTGGATATTTCTCCCTCATTTTAATTGGTGTAAACTAATGTATAACTAGCTTCAGATGCTGTATCTACCAAACTATCTTTGCTCGCCGAAGGTGCTGCCCCCCTTGGACCCCTTCACTATGCCGGTAGATCCCTCACTGGGTATCCGTCAAGAAAAAAAAATTTTTTTGGACACCGAGGATCGTGAGCTAATTTTAGACGATCCACCCGGTATACTCGTTCGATTCTAGGAGGGGTACTTCATATGACTTTTTTTCCTAAGACCTACCGTTTGGCCTTGTGGGCCACAATATTTGATGCAAATAACTTTTCATTTTAACAAAAATGGTTGAAACAGCAAACCTGAAATATTGAGATGATAACTAAACAAATATGAGATTGTGACCCTCGGTAGATTTTTCGTGGTACTTTAAAATTGCCAACAGAGGAATGACAATTGCATGTCAAAATAATCAACGATACTCGAAAACCGCGATGAAAATCGAAGGTTTGGAAGTTTTCCTGGGGCTGTGAAACTATTTCGAGGGGGGTCTTATTCTTGTCATTTTTGCTCTAGATGGTCCTGTTAAGGCTATGATTTTGTATACCTACATACCTAGATTCTTAGCGGAAGGGCTTTATCCATCTACCAAATACCATAATTATATGCAATAATGATATTGAACATTTTTCCAAAAAAGTCCTTACCAGTCAACAAAGGTCATTAACAAATATCTTGTTACATATATGACTCCTAATGTCTTCTTCATAAACGAATGAATATGAAAATGAGTAGTTAGAGAAAATCCAGTTTGTATTTTAATCTGTCAATTCTGTTTTTTTACTGGTTTTCATTCTATTATTCCATTGCACTAAACCATAGAATATTATTTAAAGAAAAGAAACCACAAAAGATTCCTAGTTAATTCTATGATCCACGCAACCATAGATGAAAACATAGAAGATTAAAACAAACATCGAACCGGAGCTTCATCTGGGAGATTCCAAATGGGGATTCCCTTACGTAAGAACCGTGTTCAACGGTAAACGGCTGTCGTCGGCTGTACAAGGCAAGCTACGCCGTCTCATGCGAGGCAAAAGGTTATACGAGAGAGTGAGAGCCCCTCCATGGAACGGTATTTCGCGATCCGCATCCGAGACATCCCTGCAACTGCAGGCCAGCCAAAGAGCTGATCAGCTGAATGAGCTGGTAAAACTTTCAGTTTCTTTGGTGGGTTCTAGCAGGCCGGCCGTGTTCGTAACCCACGCGTGCGTTACGTTGCGTCTGATCTCGAAGCACTTCGCGCTCAATTTCGTTTCGATTTTTTTTTAAGCCGATTATTCTGTGTTTGTTGTTGCTTGTTCTATTTTTCAGTATATGCTCTTTGGTTTATGGTTGTTCCGTCTGTCATTCGTTGAGAGGTAAATATGGATGTTGCGTTGTTTTGATGCTCATATTATCGTTATTAGTGGTGGATTTACTGGTAGTCTGAAAAGTCTGAGGTCCCAGCCGGCAGATTTTAAGGGACGGCAAATTTTTTCAGCAAATTTTTATGTCACAGAAAATGAAATGAATGAATTATGATGATAATATAATAATTTTTTCACTCTATTGCCGAAATATTATTCAAATAATGTGAAAAATCCTCACCACTAAAGCTTAATTTGTTATAATTTTAGTTAGGAAAAATTTAACCATCTGCACGTATGTTAATGTTAATTGTTATTGAATTGAAATTTTCCTATTTGATTAACCGGTAAAATTAATTCAACCACATTTAAGGTTACTATGTTATTGACTGTATGTGAGAATATTTCGTCTTTTAAAAGCGCCTTACTAAAACTAATTCACAATAATAATATCAAAGTAGGTTTTTACCCAAATATCATGATTTTTTTTTCATTCCTAATCAACTGAAGTAGTAGTAACTTTGTGAACTTCAAGTTCACGAAAGTAGGAAAACTCGAACAAAATTCAATTTAGTTAGCTGAAACCATAAAGTTGATACTTCCTGAGATAAATGTACTGAAAAATACAAACTCTTGTAATTATCATTATTTGAAATAGTATAAAATTTACCGTCTGAATTATATGGATTTAGATACGTAACTTCAAATATAGGATAGGTAGTTGAATACTATGAGAGCGCAAAAACATAATTAATATATGTGTCAATTAGATTACCTATCAAATTGCAGAGATCAGTATTGAATAGCCTATTGGCGACAAATTTGTATATCCGCCACTAATTACTATTATTAGTATCATTAAGTTAATTCTATAATAAAATAATCAGGATTCGAATCCGTTTATATACCTAATATTGGTCAATAATGCCTTTTTTGTCTATTTCCAAATTAATTATTTCCAATGGAAAGGTCATGCACAGTTTGTATAGAAGATTTTAAAATTTAAAACTCAAAATGTTGACATATAAAATAAAATTCTTCATAGAAACATGTTCAATATCTCTAGCACTACGAATGAAGTGTATTATATAAATATCATATAATATTAAATAAATATGAATATTTATCGAATTTTTTTTTGGAATAGAAGTTACTACACAGATTCCAAAAAACGTCAGGAGGTAAAAAGCGGGCAATACTCCAGAAAAAATATCATCTTGTGGATTTGAATTTGAAATTGGCATATCACATGTTTTAAACTTTAATTTGCAGTATCTATGCCAAATTCCACTTGAAGATGTTATCGGAAAAAAACATTCGAAAATAGAATTCAAATTTAAGACGTTTAAGAAAAAAATGTGTTTGTGGGACAATGTTTGAAACACGTTTTTTCTTAAAATTATTTGAAATTTGAAAAATTTCTCATATTCTTTTATACCTCCTAAGTATTGGAAACATTTATTGCTACGATTAATCTTTTGACAAAAATATATCTTAGCGACACCCATAATAGCAATAAATATGATGAATATATAAATTTCAACGTAAACAGAAAATTATTTTAGTCATAATGATTTTCTTTAAGAGCAAGACCAACTTACTTATTTCTACTTCAGAAGACTCATTATGAAAATGAAAATTAATTTTTTTTTTTGAAGTGATGAACTAAAAACTTGATATGTCGTTCACTGAATGGAAAAAATTATATTCAAGGATTACTACATTTAAGCAAACACGTTTTGCAAGTGAACAAGAAAAAATCGATGATAGTATTGATCCAGAACTATAAGACTTAGAATTACGCAAAAATATCAAATGTATAGATACTAGAGTAAAATAATGCATTCAGTATTTCAAACCGATCGAATTGTAATCACGGAAATATCGGGTACATATTTCATAGGTTAATAAATGTTGGGCTTTTTTTATATTATTCTTGAATGTTCTATGGTTCTGGTTACGCGGTAGAGGAGTTTATACCACGAGGCATTTTCATGATCTGGCAAAGTTTAAATAATCCTCTCAGCTCAGCGTTTTTGAGATCCTACCACTATTCAGGATGAGTGAAACAATCTCAACCGTTCCTCTGATTTACACTTCTTTTATACCTCATGCAAAATATGTTTTTGATTTTTAATTTTAGAAGAACCAAATTTTCAGCATTCGACAAGACTTTCTGTATAATATTTTTATGTGAAAATTCATGCATATAAATAAAAAATTAATCATTAAAAAATTAATCTAATTTTTTTTCCATGCCAAAAAAATTAATAAATAAGGACTTTCCGCAATGACGAACTCTTTAAAATGAATAGTGGTTAAAACCACAGATAAATCGATGGTCTCTAGCGTAAAATAAAGCGTATCTACCAATTTTTGAACTGATCACTGAAACGGTCCATTTCATAATGAATATTTACGGAATCAATCCCTAGTTGGATTTCGCCCATTGACCAATTTAACTGCGGCATTCAAGATAGGAACCTACCCTGCAAATTTGCGTTCGACAATCATACCTACTGTATACGGCCGGACGGTCAGAAGAAATAGAATTCATCATGAGCGAGTCGAACCTCATCATTTGAGACCATTCTTGGCACAAAATTCGAAACCAATCAGTTTGAGCTCATCAAATTCTGCACATTCTTATAAGAACAAGCATTTAACTTCTAGTCATCATTGATCTAATTAAACAAATTTCTGTATAGTTCCAGGATTTTTCGCAATAGACTCATTATGTGATTGGAACGTTTTAAATTTCCATATGGAAGTAGCACTCAACACAGTCTATAGAAGATAAAAAACACCTGCCAAACCTTGGAATGATTGATGAATGCGTTTTTCTAATAACAAAATAATTTCCTCATTTGTGAAAGAATCGGGAAGCTATAGGAGATGTGAAAATATTCAAATGCTCAATTGAACCTACTAATGCAATTATCACCATTTTCTCTATACGAGATGATTCATTACCTACAGATAAGATGTCTTTAACCTCAGAAAGTATATGGACCTTTCATTGTTACAGAACCATGGCTCATTTTACTTGGAAATATCCAGTGCAAGTGTTTTCAGAAGATGTAATAAAATTGAATAATTTGGTATTCATGAGGATTGAATTATATCGAAGAATGATATGCTAATTCATTCTTCGTTCATTATGAGCAAATTGGTTTATTAAGCGACAACTACCTAGGTTAAACAACTCGAAAATCATTATCTTGAAATTATAATTTATAATTAATTATAAATTCACATAATAATGATAAAAAACAAAATACAATTGATTATAAATTTATTTATAATTATTGATTAATATTTAATTATTTTAACTAATTATTAATTATGAATTTATTTATAATTATTCATAATATTTAATCATCATAATTAATAATTAATTATAAAAATGGGTTCTGAAAAATTCATAAAATTAATGACTTTTAATTTCTTTAATCTGATGTTCGTTTTTCATAGTTAATATTATTTAGTGAAGCAATTTTTCGAGCAATACCAATGTGGTTTTTTGTTTTGGGGATATGAAACGTTATTATTATTCTTTTCATCTACATTTTACGTTCTAATCTCGGTTCCAACAATGTGAGCTTATTGATTATACATCTTATTTTCCCAATGCAAAATTCAAGATTCGATATTTTGATCTATTGTACAAATTTCAAGGCACATATTGAAATATTCGTAAATTGACTAAATGGAGCACTGAAATGAAATATGAAGCTATTCTAAGCGGCCATACGGAGGTTTTTTCCAAAAATTGAATGAATCGGTAAAGCGAATCAAAATGAATTTTCATTGAAAAACATGAACTACATAGAAAGGTAATGTACACCCTTGAAGGAAGCTTGCCCTTTCGATCATTTATATCCTGTAGTCACTTGACAGAATGTATGTTTGTAAAAAATTTCCAAACACAGTGATTCCACTATTATTCTCTTTGAAGAAAATGAGGAGCTGAAGATGAAACTCTGAAGAACTCCGATTGAGGAAATGTCTATGGCAATAAAAGTAATTAACACAAATGTTTAATCCCGAAACCATAAAGCTGGCTATCGAAATAATAATACTTTGAATGGTGAACGATGCAATTGAGAAGAGAGTTCAATATGTCGATAAACCTATTTAAAAGCATACATAGTCTGCAACTGAACTCGAGCGGATGGGCACTTGAAACTTCAAGAATGCTATTAAGAATGTTAAGATTCCGAAGTAGATAATCCAAATTGTACTTATTGAATGACTCACACACATCTGTGCAAAATGAGTTTTGTTTTATTTAATTTGAAATTATTATTTTAATCAGAAGCCCATCCCAGTCAAGGCTGAGAAGTTTAAATAATGAATTGTGTATCGGGTGTCCCAAATTCATTGCCTAGTGAGAAGATCTCAGAATCCTTTTGATATAATATAATATAATATAAATTAAACTGTTTTAAAGCTATTAGAGGAAATTGGAAAATGGCTTGAAATGAAAAGTTTTCATAACTTCTTTGTTATTGGTGCTATTAACATGAAACAAAAACATCCTACGGGCACTTTTCACAGTATAATCCATATGTGTTATCATTTGTTTTTCATTGTAATTAGTTTCGAAGATAAAATATTTCTTTTTTGTTTTTTAAATGTTAAACTTATTCGGGGCCTGTAACTTAACAGGAGGAGGTCCAAAAAAAAAAAGTTTATATGAAATATCCATCCAATTTTTTGATAAGGAATCACCCCCTTAATTTTTTCGCAACAATTCATAGACACCCTGTATAATCATCATCTACCTACCGAAATCCGAGACGCAACTGATTGTTTAAATTTGATGATTTTTCAATGCTATTACGTATTATCGCATAATCTCACTTGTTTATGTTCAGTGAAAACTGAAAGTATAGAAGTACACAACAGAAACGTAATCAAGTGCACGAACGATTGTTTTTCAAGCTCATAATTTTATGTTACAAAGCATGATTGAACGTTCATAGTCGTAGAACGATGTTTAAATGGATGCACACGTTAGTTTCACAGCTCGTGGTCTCTGTTTGTCTAGTAGCTAAATTTCCATTATTTGCTTGATGTGTTTTTAATTGGCAAAACATTGTTTTTTCATTATGATTATTCTTTGTGGGAAATAGTTTCAATTTATCATTTCAAACTATGTATTTTTAATGGTCAATTCACTATTTTCAAAAACAAACTATTGGAATTATTGAACATAGGCATGATGGAAATGAATATGTATATGTATTAGGTCTTGAGAATTCGATCGCTTTTTTTTGAAGCTGAAATCTCTGAAAATGGGTGTGGTATTATGCTTTCTGGTATATCACTCTTATAAATTCAATAATTCATACTCGACTCCATAGCATTATTCATTTATTTATTGAATTCTTCACAAACACCATTAGCTCCCAAGACGTAGTAATCAGAAAAAAAGAAATCCATTATTTTTGCATGAAAAACAAGGCTTTAATTACCAAAGTTAGGGTCCGATTTAGGTCAAATATGCGTTTTCGCATTGTTCGATAACTTGTTGCCATTCTGGAGATAATATTATTATGACTCTCTCATAGAAGCCTTCGGCCCTATTGGAAAAAAATTGAGACAGACGATTTTCATAAGCCTTTGTTAAAAATTTTTCACCGAGCAAAATTGTTCGTTATGGATCAGAACAAATAGTGATCACTTGGTGCCAGGTCCGGATTATAAGGTGTATGCATAAGAACCTCCCAACCAAGCTCCTGGAGCTTCTGGCAAGTCACTATCGTTGTCTTGATGGAATAGAATTCCTTTTCTTTGGTCATTACCAAAGCTGGCTGCTTCTGGGCGATTGCTTCCTTCAGACTGTCCAATTGTTGATAGTACAGTTTCGAGTTAACAGTTGTGCCGTATTGGAGCAGCTTATAGTAGATAATTTCCTGGCAATCCCATCAAACACACACCAAAACCTTTCTGGCATTGAATCCTAGCTTGGCCACAAGTTCCACCGGCTTACCTCGTTTCGACCGCGACCGTTTTCGCTTGACGTTGTCGTAAGTGAATCACTTTTCATCACCGGTCACCAATCGAGTTTTTTCTTGAAACCAGATTCAAGCAAATTGTCCTGAACGATTTTTTTTGCAATTTTAGCTCTTGCACATTCGAAACAGTGCTTTCATGACAGACGGACTCGACAATGTCCACGGTTTTATCGACATTTTCCGACAATTGGCGCTCAAGTTCGTGGGGCATCTTTGTCATCGAAATAACCTGAATGGAAAAGACGAAAAATTATTTATATTCTCAGCAGCTTGGCTTGGATTTCCACCTTTATCGAAGAACACTATGAAATAGAGCATATTTTCTTTTTGCTAGTGTCCATCTTTGACGCGCTCCCAAACTAAACTGTGTCCACTAATCACAAAACATTCAAAAAAGTTTTTTGTCGTACGAAATCTCTTTTTTCTAACGGCATCTAGTCCTAGTGGAATCTCATCGGACTTATACAACGCGAGATACAGATAACTTAAGTCATCTATTGGAAAAATATTGGATTTCTCTTTACTACATCGATTTTTGCCTCTGTTCAGAATGTGTCAAGATTTTTGGAGTGTTCAGAATGTTTTGGACATTTTTTGCTGTACTCATTTTGATATAAAAAGGGCTGTTTTGGAGTCGCAATTTCTATAAGATGCTCGATAAGATGTTATCTGTGTATTCAATTTTTATGTTTATTGTAATTTTGTATTTTTCCCCAGTCTGTAATTGGCTAAGGCTGTAGATGGGTGTAGTCTCGGGTGTAGTAATTAAATAAATAAATAAATATTCCGAGTGGTTGCCAAATACGAGGGGTAGATGAATGATATTTATAATACATAACGAAAAATTATTAAAATTGTTCTTTCTGCTCCTGCTATAAAGCCTTTAATAATAAATAATGAATCTCCCAATAAGCTTTTTTTCGTCGTTGTGATAATTTGCGAAATAACGAAAGACAGTTTTTTGATTCTTTATGATTTGGCCTTTGTTAGTGTAACTAGGTCGGCATTATAACGAGATTTTAGGAAGTTTACTATTAAAAGAAGATAATTACGGAATATCTCATTCGATTCCAATCAGACTCTCGGCTTTATGCCGTCGTTTAAGTAATCTTCAATTAAACCTTTCGTAAAATCGATTTCGGAACATCATTGTTCAACTTGCGTAATATCTTCACCCTGATATTTCAATTATTTAATGAAATTAATGTTTTTCTCTTCATTATTCGAGATCAAATCGGAATACCCACGGTGGAATTAGTTGGAATCGTTGGAAGAACCGTCAATAAATTTTATGTGTTCATATTGAGATTGCTTCTGTTTTTCCTATTATTTCGAGAAATAAACCTTCGCAGTAGATCGGGAAAGGTGAATCATTTCATATAATGGGATTGCATATACTTATAGTATACAAAGGTACTGTCGACAAATCGAACAAATTTTAATATTCAAATAAGCAACGGAATTACCTATTCCAAATTAAGAATGCAATATTCAGAATTTCCCAAACAATCAAGGATATCACTTGATGTGAAAATTGAAATCAATTCAGTACCATTGCTTTTTAACTTGATCTCATTTTAAGTTATGAAAATTTTCAAGAATTATATCCACAAAATTCGATTGATAGGTTTTGAATGAAAAAGTGTCATCTTTATTGCAGTAGGGAAACTGATTTCTTACTAAATTGCCAGCTTACAGCATGCAATTTCAAGTATAGACAGATTTTTTATTCGGTTTCTGAATTTTTTCTAATTTATGATAAAAACTATGAATATTTCTGATTCAGGCAACTAAAGTTCAAAAGAATGAATCGAAATCTCACAACGATAATAGTTCTCCTGGAAAAATATAGATCTGGGGTTACTTGAAATTTCAATTTGAATTTTTGATGTTCAGTGTGCGACTTCTTTTTACCTGCATATCCAGTCAGATTGTATAATTATGTTAATCTGTAATATTCACAATTGATCGTTTTATCTTCATAAAGATATTCAATGTAGAATATATTCGTATTGCCATAACCTTGCCAGCTGATGTTAGATCGTGGACGGTTTTCACCGAATGCTTCAACTCATCTGTGCTATTATTTAACTCAGAATTTAAGGGATGAATCATCTAACAAATATCGTGAAAAAAATCCTATTCATTCCCCATAAACAACTTCAGAGTTAGGGATCGATAATGCGTTAGTCCTTTTGATAAGAGGCGAGCAAGCGAGGCACCCATTTCTAGCACAGCTTTTTGATGGACTAAGTTCTTACAAAATAGTGGATTTACACAGCGTTCTTATATCTTCAGCTCCACCGCTATCTCACGCAAATTCTATTTACGATTATTCAGAACCATTTCGACCATGTTCGAAGTCAGTATACCACTTTTTTACTGTTGTTGCCGTTGGAGCAAAGTTTAAATAACACTTATCGAGCCATTTCATCGCTTGCACAGTATTTTTTTCATAAAAAATAAAAGATTTTTATTAATACAGGAAACTCGTTTTTATCTATTTTTGAAACAACAAAAAATATACCGTCAATTAAACTCATTATCTTAATCCATACTCCAGTCTATGTGCCGAAATTTTAACATGTTACTTTCGAATTTTGGTACTAATAAAAAGAACAGGTAAATACGATGGAATTTTGTAAATTCCAAAGTTTCGTCAATAAGGTTGAATAATGATGATCTATTCATCGATGTATTTTGTTTTTTCATTTATCGTTTCATATTCCTCAAATATGAAGTTAATTTTTTCAAATTTTCCTTCTGTTTATGGATGCAAAAAATTATTAAAAATCATCTAGTTTGATTTGTGGGTAAATAGTGATAGAGATTCTGTTTTATATGCGGCCTGTAGAATATTTCAAGACCTGAAAACTAAAAGAGCGCTAGATTTCGAATATTCTTGTATCATTTATCGAAACTACGAAACAAAAGGAATTTCTTTCCAGTTACTTTCAAATGATAAACAATCGCAATCGAGATGATTATCTATCGATAGCTCGAACGTGCAGATTTAAATCCAGTTCATTTCAACCATTTGTTTAATCTTGTTTGTAAATTGTATACTAACCTACCTTTGACATTTGTTGAAATATAGAACGGCGTTTACGAGTTGGCAAATTTCACAACCTCTATCTTGAGAACTAGAGTTCAAGTCCATGAAAAATGTTGCCGGTTTAAGCATAGCTACCTAAGAAATACTAACGATTGGTTGGCAGCATATTGAAAGCGGGTATACCTACTTAGATTGATGGAATCGGTCTTTTTCTAGCCAATCTGCTATGAACTAATTAATCATCAATTTTTCTGGTTTTTGCTCCAATATCCAATGGAATTTATCGTTCAGCAGGTGTGTGGATCATCAAAATGTGAAGGATTAATTGAATAATACGTGGGAATACCATTTGATTGAAATATAGTTGGGAGCGTTTAATATTTCTCATAGAAACTCGCTAAACGTGAATGTGAGACCTCACCGTATAGCTTACAGTTCGTGAAAAATATATGATTAAGTATTGAATATAAAGAAGTTCAGTAAGCTATGATATTTGTCTAATATACCTACAAGTTTCCCTAAATGAAGGATTTTCCAATAAAATGTTTCATTTCAATGAAAAAAAAGTATATTTCAATTAATAGATATTTACTTTATTGCGTAGGTATGCCATAACCTTTTCATGAAAATTTTCATGACCAAGTCGCTCATTTGCTGCTGTATGTCTTCGATAACTTTATAACTTGAATATATTGTGGAGCATTTGCATAGAGCCGAGCATAGACCTTTTACATTGCCCCTAAAATAGTTATTTATACAACGAGTGCAAAAAGTGAATGTTTATTGTACGAGTTGCATACAACATTTTTTCTACGTTCATGCAAAAAGCAAAAAATGATTTATTGAGGTGCGGCACTAGGTGTAGGAAAATGAAAAGCGCAACTTGAATACTTTATTATTAATATCGATTTGCATTGAAACAGGAACTAATACGTTAGGAACAATTCAACTCAAACCTTATTTTTACCTTCAATGTTGAAAGTGAATGAACAATTGGTGCAATTTTCAATATGAATATTTCGTAGTGAAGTACTTTTTAAATCCACTTCTTGATTTGTTACTGCTGTAAACGTACTAGTTCTTGGTAACTGTACATCGTATTTCCTTCAGGCTCAAATATTTGTTTGTCATGATGACAGCACGTTGAAGTAGAATGACAGATGAGTGTAATAAAAACTTTATTGCACTACTGCAATAAAGAACTTCTTTTTCAACTAAATATTGTTCGATAAAGTTTTGCTTTTTGCATGAATGTAGAAAAAAAGAATTAAGGTGTTCAAACTCAAGATTTCGTTGGCCAAGCCCAAATGTGATCGCCTATTGGGAAAGTAACACGCTCAGGAAACTTTTTTTCCAGAGGTGCTATTGTTTCATTGCTTATGCGTCGTTTTGTTGAGAATGAACGTCATCCACATCAATATCTTTCAATTTCGACCATAAAAATCATTAACCATGCTATACATCTTTTACCTCAAGTACCTTCAAGTTTCTATATATTGCTTGAGTGCCTTATTAAACGGATGATTCAGTCTTTTCATCAGTCAGCCCGTGAGTATATGATATCTGTTAGCCATTCTTACTTTATTCCTCGTTGCCTAGTAGATGCCTCTGAAGACACCAATCAGAGTGTGAGAATAGGCCAAAGACCTGATAGCGGACTAAATGAGGGGAATGCAAGGTTTTTCGAAATTATGAAGGATGCTAATACATCCCTTGCTCCAAGCGGATCCTCGAACCTACCCATCTATGTTGTCTCTGCAAAGAACTCTTCAATAGAGAATGCAGAACTCTAAGATGTCCTTGTCTGCCCGCAGGAAAATATTCCTAGAGGATACTCTGGAAAAAAGTCTGTGTATGTTGTGTCTACTTATGGGTAGAATGCTAGAAAGACTTGCGTGAGATGGGCTCCAGTAACGTTTTTAATGTTATTTAGTTCTCGGTACACCTATTCCAAGTAATTTTAGGACAAATGCATTAGCTCAATGAGGGACTCCATCTGCTTGGACCAGAACTGGCGTATCCCATCTGTCGGGAGTTTTTTCTCTGAATTGAGCACGAGGAATGATCTCAGGCAATCTACACTTCTCATTGAGATACTGTCCTTTGAGTTTGAGCTCCAAAATTTCCTGATTCTTGAGGGAAGACAACATAGTCTTGTAACTGATGCCTTAACTGGTCTCCTGTTCAATAAACATTCAAATCGAATGGGATTAATAGATTGCCCATCGTGCCGCTGTTGAACATATTCTGTTCGCTGAGTGCTAACCTTACTGAGTCGACAATACACCTGGAAGACCCAATACTGTTCCTTTTCTAATCTTATGAGGAGGAACAATCAATCATATGCCCACAGTTCAGCCAAGATTGACACCGCCGAGAAATAAGAAGATATAGATGTCTGAATAAGCTTGTTTGTTTGAACTTAGCCAATTTTCATCAATTCCCCTCTTGGAAACTTTTTGTCCACTTAATAGAGTTACATTTTAAAGTACTATTTGTAATACTTAGCCTTCATTCCTGCGTACAAATCATCTTGAAAAGATTTACCTACATTGAAGAAATCTCAGAAAAAAATCAGATGAAATCATATCTATTATATAAAAACATCGTTGGGTTTCTGGTCATTCTTGATATTTTGTTTGAAATCTCTATTACAACGTAGGATATGAGTTTCAACAAAACTAACATTATTCTCACCGAACAAAATAATGCGCTTCTTTTCCCGCTCTGTTGAATTATCGGCACGATAACGAACTACGACGTTATATATTTGCATCATCAATAAGAATCGCATAAAACATTCCAAAAAAAGTGAAATTAAGGAATCCAAATTAATTTGGAGAATTTTTATATAATTAATTAGTTGTTCTACAAAACGCTGCTTCTCATATGGTGTTCACGCATCGTTATAGTTTGTTATTGTAGCTTGGAATTAACTGTATGGTGAATATTCATTCATTTTGTAGACATGCATTTGGGATTAGGCAAGTGTGTTCCTGTTCCTAGCATTTTCATGTGTTGAACTTTCCTTTATTAAATAATCTAGTTCAGCATATTTTCTCTTTTTTTTTAAATATAAGAATGGATTGTTTTATTTCTAACAAAATTTGTTTATTTGCTTTGTGAGATGCAGAGCGGTACATGTAGTGAATTCCTATTTCGATTTTTTCATATACGAGCAAGATAATCATTCCATTCAATTTTTTTTTATTTTGGAGAACTCAGTCAATTATATTGTGTATACTGCATATTCTGCATGTTTTTTGTAATTCTAGAAGCTGATTTTACTCGGTTATTCCTTGATTTGATGCAGATATATTATTATTACTAAGGCGTATGCATCGAAAGGGGAAAAATAGAAAATTTCAAGTTTCATACTTTTGTGACATCCAAATCATATAAAACACTCGCTTTTGGCACAAAACGGCCTAAATCTCCGGAAGCACTCCAATCTGGATGAAATTCTGCACTGATGATAACAGTCACCAGTGTATTTTGTGACATCCAAACCATAGATTTTTGGATTTAATACTTATAACGTTAATCTAAATTTTCATTCTTTACACAGTGAGCAGTTTTTGCTCTAGATTTATAGATATGGGGATTTGTAATAAAATAAATAACAATTAAGGCTGCAATGCCTTAAAATGCCCTTTTTTGAGTCATAAAGTGTGTTTTTTCGAGGTATATAACTTTAAGTTGGCATTACTGTTCAAGATGGCGACCGATTTAACAGCTGTCAAGTGATTTATTCTCAGTTTGGTTTGGAATTTTATCATGAATAGACTCACGCCTGAACAACGCTTGCAAATAGTGCAATTTTATTTCGAAAATAATGGATCTGTGCGGAATACGTATCGCGCACTACGTCCATTTTATCGTCGACAAAATCGTCCATCAGAGCAGTTAATTCGATTAACCATGGAACGTTTTCGCACCACGTTTACTCTTATTGATAACTCGCATCCCCAGAGACGCCGTACGGTGGGTACAGAAGAAGCTATTGCTGCTGTAGAGTGTAGCATTGAGGAAGACCCGAATGAGTCTATCTGCCATCGAGCACAGGAATTGGATCTGTGTCCATCCACTTTATGGAAGATTTTGCAGAAGGATCTTGGTTTGCGTGCTTACAAAATTCAACTCGTGCAAGAATTGAAGCCAAACGATCATCAAGTAAGGCGTAAATTCGTCGAATGGGCCCAAAATGAGATTGTCGTTGTTCCCGATTTTCATAAGCGAATTTTGTTTAGCGATGAAGCGCACTTCTGGTTGAATGGCTACGTCAACAAACAAAACTGCTAATCCTCAAGTGTATGTCGAAACACCGTTACATCCAGAAAAACTGACTGTTTGGTGCGCTTTATGGGCTGGTGGAATCATTGGTCCGTACTTCTTCAAAAATGATGATGTCCAGCAAGTTACAGTCAATGATGATCGGTATAGAGCCATGATTACTAACTCTTTCATTCCTGAATTGAACAACCATGATGACCGGGAGCTGTGGTTCCAACAAGACGGCGCAACATGTCACACAGCTCGTGCCACAATCGATTTATTGAAAGACACGTTTGGTGACCGCCTAATTTCACGTTTTGGACCTGTGAATTGGCCTCCAAGATCTTGTGATTTAACACCGCTAGACTACTTTCTGGGGCTATGTAAAGTCATTGGTCTATGCGGATAAGCCACAAACCCTTGACCATTTGGAAGACAACATTCGCCGTGTTACTGCCGATATACGGCCACAAATGTTGGAAAAAGTCATCGAAAATTGGACGTCCAAATTGGACTACATCCGAGCCAGCCGTGGCGGTCATATGCCAGAAGTAATATTTAAAATGTAATGCTACAAGATTATCTTGCGGATAAATAAAATTCATGTCAATCGAATAATCCATCGTTGTTTTATTGCAATTTAATGTTCTATAGCTCTAAAAAAAACACCCTTTATATCATTGCCAACGAGATAACTCAAAAAAGGGCATTTTGAATTATCGCAGCCTTCCACTTAAAAACTGATTACTTAGGTTGTCAGATGGTTCTTAAAATTTGAAACTCTGTAGTACTCAGAATGAGAGAGATAGGCCAAACATATGTTATATATTCGAAATCAGGGGAAAAAGAGCTAGTCAAATATAGAGAATTATATAGGGTGTTCCATTTAAAAAAATGAAGTTACAATCAATATGTTGCCCACTCTGTATATGTGTATTTCGTTTTGTGAAATGATTTCAAAAAACTCTAGTCGATTCCGTGAAACTTTTGTAGAAAACATTTAGAAACATCTTTCGATTCTTGAAGAAATCCTTCCGAAAATGACATTGTGTTGAAAGAATCACATTATTCTACGTTCTCATGGTCATGGCCCAGGAAGTGTTTTACGGGGTGGCAATCATGATTTTGTTGGTAGCCGCTCGAAACAGTTCTGCTGAGCTTTTTTCAAACCAGGTTTTCAGGTTCCGCAATCATGATATTCTTCTTCTTCAAGCGAGCTCTTCTTATATTATCTTTACTTATTATCATATGTTTGGTCGTCTGCACATTGATATTAAAACCATAAGAATATAATATAGAATCCAGTACTTATAATAAAATATCTGCATGGAAAATTTCGAGAAAATTTATTATACACATGAATTTGAAAAGAGGGCTAAACGTCAGTGCTTTTCTCTTTCTGTGTGTATAAAGTATTCTGTACCTCTTTGACTACGTGGTCTACTGGTCTAGTATTTCCTTATCTAATCTATCTGATCCTATGAAATAAATGAAATAATAGGTTGTAGATCAATCCTGTTAACTGATTACTATCTCTAGATCTAGGTAATCAAGTATTGATTTTATGTTTCCATTCCAGGTGCAGATCAGGAAGCTCCGAGATCTTAGGAGGAATGCTCATATCAGATATTGTCATATATCGAAATACCTGAGTTATGGTGAAATGGCTAGAACCACAAAAAGAAACGGAACCACCCGACCGCCGTCTGATGGGTTCTGTGAAGGTACCCATCGGCAATGGCGAGATCACAGACGACCCCTTAGCGACCATAGATCATTCGAACAAGCATCAAATTTATTCAGTGAGCAGGTCAGTGATGTTACCTAGAATCTCAATCAACAAGTCTTTCTCTGAAGGGGTGCCGTCTTATTCTAATTCTGGTGGAGGGTGAGTAGTAGGACTGTATATAGGGGAAAAATGGTGGAGGAATACTTATAAATGTATGGAGTGATTCTACATGAGAATATATTGACAGTTTGCTATGTAAGTTTTGTTCGCAAATGAAATGCTTCGTATTCTTAAAAACTGACTGTTTATTGTTGATCCAACAGTTTGAAATATTCATATGAAATCACGTGAGTTTTAAGAGATAGTTATTGCTCATTCATTGATATGCGATTAAGAATATTATGTTCATCATTGGCGCATATATGGGAAATGATATCTTTCTTTTTGAAAGAAAAAATTGTACGTCACTGAAATATTTCAAACTTGAAGTCGTTTCGAATTTATCGTTCAATTTTTGACGAAAAATCTATCATCCGTTATTCCGTTTTTTCTTATGGGTTACAGATTTTATGCAAAAAATAAATGAAGAAATCCTAACGAATATTTCTCTTTTCTTCAATACATTCATTATTCAATAGATCTTGATAATGTAATAAATTGAAGATGTTTTGAGATTCTGTATAAAAATGACGCTCTATACGAAAAAAAGTCATGTGAATTTTTTATCACAAATTGAAGAAATGATTCAAAAATGATTTTTAATTTAAACTATCTCAGTGACATACCATTTTTTTAAATTGAGAGCAATAAACAGTGATATTTAAAAAAAAATTAACATCCCATATCTCGGATTACGAGTATTTTCGAATTATATTTTTCATGCAGAATTACTCCCTGAATTTAGTCGCACTTATTCAATAACACCCTGTATGAAGTTCAGTATTGTTTCTATAAACTTGTTTATTATTTCCTTCTATCTGATAGAATATCTTAACATATATGAAAAAAGAACTACTGCAAAATATATTGTTCATAGCGTCTTACAAAATAATAATGAATTAAATCAGAATATCGAAAGAAAAAAAACGTAATTTCCAAGTGAGATCAGATCCGTTTCTACGTTGACCAAATTTGATTTGAAGTTTGGATTATTTTCATCAGAAAAGCATTTCGTGGTCATCAATTTCTCAAGAGAGCTGAGAGTTGGAAAACACAGGCCTAAGGCCTATGATATGTGGAAGAAGAAGAAGAAGAAAAGCATTTGATATGTATGAAAAAAACAAAACTATGCTATATTAGATGTTGAATAATAATTCTTCATTTCTTAAAGAAGTGTTCGTTTGAATGCAGGTACTATAATTTTGTTTCAGCAGATTTTGATGTGAAAGGGGAAAGAAGCATAGAAAAAAAAGTAATGAATTCTGTGGTCCCCATCAAGGTTACAATTTGCGCAAAATGAACGATCTCTCAGAAGCTCCTAATTTCACAAGTAAATGCTCTCCCCACTTTTAATGCATTCAATTACTTCATTTAATGTTCGAGATTAATTTTTCGTGTACTACATTTTATGTATTAACAGGCTTTCCGGGACGTATGGATACCGCATTTTGCGCATCACATGTAAGCGCTGGAATGAACTGAAAAGTAAGCAAAAACGATCTTTATTCTGTACATCGCTTCCCTTCAAATCCAATATTGATCTTTGGAGTCAAAATCTATCAAGAATGTAGTTCAGCATAATATTCTCACTATTCGAAATTCCTCTCCTCGAGTTTCTCGGAATATTCGATTCTTGCCTGCTTTCGAGAACTATCCTGAGAATTATTATCCTGATTTTTTTTTCATTAAATTACTCAATTCAATACTCAAGATCAATTTTTCTTGTAACAAATTTCATTCAAATATCAGCTAGTTTTTGAGGAGGATTTGGAGGGCGCACAATTGTGGATGGCAAGGGTCAAGCTGAAAAGATCTTTGTTCTGTACAGGGTGGGCAAATTTCGATGTTTTAGCACCACAACTTTTGAACCAGAGGAGATAGACAAAATCTGATACCCACTTCTCGATCTCTTTTTCTGAGAAACTAACAAGGATAGTATTCATTTTTGGCCACCTTCTTTTGTTTTCGAGTTATAAGCGAAAATTGGAAAAATGGCGATATCGAAAAAATTTTATATCTCCACTGATACTGATGCTAGAGCTCTGAAATTAAAACATTATACAGGCACTTTTTCACGTAGAATCCAGTGGCGTGCTCGTATTCTCAAAAGGGTTTTTAATTACGAAGCTATGACCCAAAGTTTTGTTTTTTCAAATGGGAACACTAGATTTTTGTGCCATTTTCTGAAAGCTTAATTTTTCCTGATTTCAAAAATATATGACATCGTATGATTCGTATCAAAGTATTCAACAGAAAATGGTCAAAAACCTTTTTTTACTTAAGAGTCTCAATATTTCTATGGTTTCAACTGTTGATGAGCCTTTCTATAACAAGAGCAGTGTCTTTCCGTCAATCTGAGTATTTCTATGCTTTTCACTTATTTCTACAAAATTCGAATCTATATTTATTTTATACAAATAGTTTCGAAAAGATGAACGAACTTGAAAAAAGTTTCCTAGGTAGCTCGAACACAGTTTCAAATATTCATCTATTGAAATATCGAGAAGAGGTGTCGACTGTGCATTGTGCAATTGTTGTGATTATTAGGTTAAATATTATTTCTTGTTTGTCCCTTCGTAATTAAAATGTTGAGTCCAATCATATATGCATTGTTTCATATGCTGTTTTAAATGGATTGGTACTTGTGCGTATTGATTCTGGAGACCTATGTGCATAATCTCCTGATACATGCATCTCAATACAACTCTTTCGATTGAAAAATTCGATCTTGTGGTTTCTCCGTTATTTCCAAATCAATTTTTAGATAAAAAATTTATAAAACATATCTAGATTCGAATTTTGTAGAAATAAGTGAAAAGCATAGAAATAATCAGATTGACGGAAGGACACTGGTCTTGTTATAGAAAGCTCAATTTTTCTGTGTTCATCAACAGTTGAAACCATAGAAATATTGAGACTCTTAGGTGAAAAGAGGTTTTTGGCCATTTTCTATTATTTATATTGATCCGAATCATACGATGTTATATATTTTTGAAATCAGGAAAAATCAAGCTTTCAGAAAATGACACAAAAATCTAGTGTTCCCATTTGAAAAAACATAACTTTGGGTCATAGCTTCGTAATTAAAAACCCTTTTGAAAATACGAGCACACCACTGGATTCTATGTGAAAAAGTGCCTGTATAATGTTTTAATTTCAGAGCTCTATCAGCAGTATTAGCGGAGATATAAATGTTTTCGATATCGCCATTTTTCCAATTTTCGCTTATAACTCGAAAACAAAAGAAGGTGGCTAAAAATGAATACTACCCTTGTTAATTTCTCAGAAAAAGAGACCGAGAATGGGGTATCAGATTTTGTCTATCTTATCTGGTTTAAAAGTTGTAGTGCTTCCAACATCAATATTTAGTTTGAAGTCGAAATATATCAAGAATGCAATTGAGAACAAAATTCGAAATTCCTATTATCGTTTTTCGGAATACAATTCGATTCTTGCAACTTCTCAGACTTTTTCGATACCACTCGTAACTAATAAAAACTGTTATCCAGAAACGTTTTCATTTAATGCGATTTCGCCACAGTTTCTTCTCCACTGCGGATCGGTTAACGAATCAATCATTAACTAGGCATATCTCTCCTATTAATTTTCGTCGATGTAGGTCTTTTCCGCAAAATATTTCTATCCCTAACAATCAATTTAGCTCGGTAATACATTTCTTACGTCACAAACTTCCTGATTTTGCACGGAACATTGCTCGCCGATGAATCAATTCCGAAATAAATAATTTCCTCTGCATGCCAGATTACGCACAGAATTCGCTGGTTTTCTCTCTTTTTATCCGAACGAAGGTATGTGATCTCACTGCGACCGACGGCACCACGGGCTATACACGAAACGGGTCTTGTGGAAGCGAAAGTGATCTCGTATTCGGATCTGCGAACGGTTGTAAAGATCGCTTTCAATGATGTTGCGAATTTCGGCGAATAGGTCATAGAGATAAACGAGCGTAAAGAATGCTTCAATGGATCTGGTGCTATAAAAAGTTTCGGTATCCGCTTGTTAACTGTATACTCTTGGGAATTGATTTGTTGGCTACGATAACAATCTTTGTTTTCTATTATTATCCATTTTTATGTTTCCTTCGTTAATTTTCTATTTTCGTATGCGTCTCCATCCTTCTCTTGGTTTGAATGAATCGTTTCTTAATGAAATAAGGATCGAATGACCTCATTGTCTAGAGCAGCGTTTCTCAAACTATGGGGATGGCACCCCAAGGGGGGCACAAGCGATTGAAATAAATAATTAAAGTTAAAATGCTAAAAAGATATTCAAAAAAATATTTATCGAAATTTCATTTAACAATGACGAAGAAACATTTAAAGCACTAGTTAATGGCTAACAAGAGCTTGTGTTAAGGCACACAATTTCTTCGAATTTGGTTCCATGTTAGAGATGACCATTATTAGATAATTTTCTTATTGAAGTTTATTTCTGTATTTGGATATGAAGGTAGAAAGTGCAGGAAATTCAATTTCACAAAGATAAGACTTTGGAAAGAGATTCCTAAGCGCTTCGACTTTTATAACAGAGTAGTTGTTCGGAAGTACAGTCCAGAAGCTTGTTAAAGATTCATTAACAAAGTTCAATATTTGTAAGATATCAGTTGTTCTCCTTCTTGTAGTGACAGTCCAACAGGTCTATTCTCAAATCGAGTGTAATTTTCATTCCTACCTCCAAGGATAGGGGGAGCAAAATGTTGTGAATTACAACAGGGGGTGCGAAGAGCAAAATTTTGAGAACCGCTGGACTAGAGAGAGGGAATTAGAATGGACAAGTCGAGTGGAATATACATAATCATACTTCTTCAGACCTACTTGAATATCAATGAATCAATAGGAAGTAAATGAACATTCTAAAGGGTGTATCCATCAGAAGTCAAGAGTTGCATTACTGGCGATTTTGGACGTCATATTAACACATTGATTATGTAATACCAAATCAATAGGTGACATATGCTAATGATTAAACATGAAAATCGATACGATAGGTCAACCAATTGTTCACTTGAACAACAAGTGGTGTATGCGCAACATGTAACGAATATCTGGAACAGTCGAAATAAAGAGGTTTCCAATTGGAGATAAATCAATAGATCTTTATTACATTGTAAAGAGGAAGGTATACCATTAATAATGGAAAACGATATTGCCAAATGGCTGATTATGCAGCATTGGCATAAACCTCATCTTTCATGTGGCCCTCAAAGAAAAAAGTCTTAAGGTTTCAATTCACAAGATCTCGATGACCAATTGTGATTACTTACATCTTCAAAGACTCACACTTACCAGTTTTCCTATTGCCGGCTAAGAAGGTACTTCACGACGACCCAAAAGAAGTCATTTAGTTAGTTTTTACGCTAAATTAGTTTAGCTTACTATAACTGCAAAATTTCACCATTTTTGTAGTGAATCATTCCATTTTTGATGATGGTGTAGTATTCATTTGTCGAATTTAAAAAGATGACAGATTCAAAATTGACATCTGAGCAGATAGCAGCTATTCAAAAAGAAACCTCTTATTGGAATACCCTATATATGTATTTTGGGTCTATATACAATCAGTGGACAAGATAACACTTCACTCAATAAAACAATTGAATAAAAAACAGAGAAAAAACACAATTTGTTATGAAAATTCGACTTTATTCGTCAACAAAGTCATCTTCAGGATTGATACCTGTACTTTAAAGCTCCTCTAATAATTTTACAAACTTTTCCGTTTTAAGATTCGTCTTTGCCTTCATTATAGCCATATTTCTCTGCCTTTGGCATTCTTTGAGGTCAATATTCACTGGGGGCTAAATTTGAAGGAGCAAGAAGCAAGAAACTCGGTTTTATTAATTTTTCAAACAACAAAAACTGTAGCGTTACTTCTCCTTCAATATCTTGGTCTAGACTTATTAACTCTACGTGTCGAAATTTTGACACGCATCTTTTGGAACTTGGTAGTAACCAGAAAAAAAGTGGTATCTATGGCACTGACAGTGTCATCTGTGTGCCAGGCACTAGACTTATTCTAGTCTAGTTTAGACATTTTTTTGAGGTATTTTGGATTATTCTAGTTCTAGAACTTCAATTTATCAAATAAAGTTTTTCATGAACGAATGCTGTCTGTTTTTGATGAAGCGGATAAAAATTGACCACAACACTAATGATGTGTCATGTTTAAATTTTGCTGTTTGAACTACGGTGAAAAATTTCAAATGAACTGAAGAAAAATATCAACCAGAGAAAAATGCTCGAGTTGGTTACATGACTATTTCTGGATATATTTTATTCTCCTCCTACCAACCTATTAGAAAGATATGCTATGATCCTTGGAAACCTTTAAATAAAACTTTCTTCTTGTTTTCCAGGGTGAATCCTCTCTTCAAAGAGAATATGACTTACACAGGCACATCAAAAAACGGGAGAAAAAACACCTATATGAACCGACAGCCGAGACAGAACTCGTACGTGTCAGGAGATAAATCTGGGTCATCAGGGTACGGCAGTAGCAGAATAAGCAGTTGCTTCGACCCACTATACGAAAAGATACCCAGAGACTCAGATCGAGCTTTCATCGTTCAGCAAAACCCAAACTTCGTCAAATCAATTCGAGTATGCCAACAAAAAGCAACAAAAAACTCTGTGCCATCATCGGGATCAGGCTCATCCTCCGGGACCCTGAATACCATACCAGAAGGACAAGTCGACATAAGCAGACCCAAAAACGTGTGGCCTGCCGAGGAAGAAAAGCGCTTGGAAAACTACGATTCAATTGTCGATGACGCCCTCTTATTGTACACGAGTTTGAGTTACATGCCAGAAATCGAGAAGAATTCTCTTGGTGTTCAGATTTCTGTGACGGAATTGTTGGTCGACATACTCAAACATGTGAATTCGGCTTTAGACGGTCATACAGATAAAACACCAGAAGACGTATTGAAGACGGTGACGAACAAGATCAGTATGGGTTTGGAGGTTTTGAGGAACAGCACAGAGGAGGACATGAGGAAGCTGTGCCTCAACTTGAAGAATTGCAAGAATGTCAATTCGGTTTTGAGAGCGTTTGGTAACTCGAATTCGTCTTCTACTTCCGGAGAATGGAGCAGTAAGGCGAGGAGTTCCTCTTCCGAAATGGACGACACTTACAACACTCATTTTTCGACTCCTTCCAGCAGTGCTTTTAGTGATTCCGTGAAAGATCATTCGGATGGTAATTTGAACTATGACAGGGCCCAAAATTTCGATAATTCGCATAAAGTACTGGATGGTGGTTCTTCGTTGAAACCTTGTTCGATCAGGGCGGTGAATGACGGAAAGCCCTCAGTTTGGGAACAGTATTACGGTATGAAAGCTGATGATGTGAAGCAGGTTCGAAACGTTGTGCCAAAACCTACCGATGTGCCAATTTTTGTGAGTATCCTTCTGATTATTGTTCATTTGAATTATCGTTAATTGTTTAATCGTTGTGAGTCTGTAGACTTCTATTCCGGTTGTTGTTTGCTCTTTTTAATTTTCATTCACTTACTGAATTCTTTCTATTTTGTGTGTTTTTTTTTGCAGATACTTATTAATAAATATTTCATGTTGATAATTTCTATAATAGCGCAATAATAACAGTTTTGCTAGACTATCAACTATCCATAAGACCAAATTAATGGCTAGGATAAGATCCAATAAAATATTACTTTTCTCGTGACACAATTTCAGAGTGAATCAAGAACCATCGAGATCAATGTTTCTTCAAATGATGAGGAGTAGAAGAAGAATCAAGAAGTAACATATAACATTTCTACTAATAATTCTCCACTTCGATGGAAAGAATTAGTTACGATTAGTATTTCATAATACCAAGATTTTTAAATTGTCGTACTGCTAATAAATCAAAACTTCTGTGACGATATTAAACTATGACGAAATAATTGTGAAAATAGTGGCAAAATCACATGAAGCTAGAATGGAATTCAAGTTGAATTCACAACAATAAAAAGCTCAAGTAATTGAATATGAAATAATTTGTTACGTCTTAAATTGCCAATGTCATAAAAACCAAACATAATATGCGTTAAATAGATTTTCTTGGAAATGAATTGATGTGATGACAAGAATATTGTATCCTATTGAAAGAAACTTGTTGCCATACTTTTTAAAGAAATCATATCGAAGAGATCCCATAGTTTCAAGTTCAATAGTTTCTCAAAATAGGTACCTACTTGAGCGGGTTACCCATTCAGATACCGGATCACCCAATGTTTGTAAAGTTCCAGATATAATATCATTTTTTTTTTCTAGTAAACGCTATATACCAATATTCAGTTTTGTATCAAAATTCTCCCAAAAATTGCGGAAAAATTCAAATTTCCATATTTCGAAAAGATTGATCTCTTCTCTCCACTCTTTTATGGCAATCAGGAAATCTAAAATTAATTTAATTAATAATTTTGCATCAGCGAGTTGAATCGATTTGGAAAATGGAATTTTCATTATTCTCACCAAATGAACAGTCTTCGAAAGTATTTTGCAAATTGATCGATAGTTAGTTCAAAGCTGAAGGAAGACATCATTGTAAAAAAACGAACGTTATGTACATGACATTATCGAGACTGGTACATTTTTTGTGCTCAAGGATGATTTTTATATCTGCATCCCCCTACGCTGCATGTCTTAATGAATGGTAAGCTATATGAACCAATAAATTCAGAAGATGTCAAGAAGGAGTTTTCAATGTATCTTTACTACTTCAAATGAGAAATTAATCGAAATTGATGACGAACATAACCTTAATTGAGGTTGAATTGATATTTATGGCGATAAAAACAATAAAATCTGTCCTATTTTCAACACCAAAATTTCACCTTCATTGTATCATAACGCCCACATTTTTTATAATTAAAGGAAAATTTCGAAATCAGTGCATCCAAATATAATACTCAACCTTTTTGTAGTAGCATATGGTGTTCACCTAATCCTTCAAATTCACTTCCTATGTAATTTTATGACAAAAATATTTCATTCAGAAGAATCACATGATTATATTGTTAATTTTATTGAATTTTCTGTTGTGAAATTTGTCCATATTAGGTACTTTTGTTTCATCCATCAATTTTCAACCTTCAAAATGAATGGATCGTATTGGACAACTTAGGGAATCTATGAGAGATTTATGCAATTTACTCTCATGAATATTAATTGTAATCAATTCTGACACTGTCTATCGAAAACTTTTACTTTCGTTGTGGAGATTTTCATTGTTGTTGCTGCTGTTTTATAGTTCGACTATTCTTTTCCTTTATGTAAATAAATTTTTAACAGTTGACATATAACACCATATTTATTACATTATTGCCTTTTAAGTCTTCTTTTTTCTTGAAGAAAATTGCTGAAAGCTTCTGTTTTATTGATTGATTTATGTAGAAATGTATTTTATTCGTCTTCCTAAATTCTTATTTCGAATGTGCGATCTGTTCATTTGAATAACTTTCGTCCAAATTAAACTTCTGATTTGTTTTCGTTAATTTATTGCTTTCGAGTTGACCTAAGATGCAAGAAGCTTCGTGATAGCAAATTTTGGTTTCGATTTTGAATATTCCTTTCACCAAATAGAATTCAAAATAATAAATTTCTGAACAACTTTAACATCAAGTCTTTCGATCTGTATGTCCGCAAATATTTATAAAAGTCTTATCCGATTCTGATGAAATTGTGTAATGATGGGTTTTAGATGGTCCCTTACAAATTTCAACATTGTCAGGTATAGGTTGAGCCTTGCAAATAAGCAAACAACTCAATATTCGCTTTCTGCTAGTCGGATTTCGATTATTCAGGAGATAAAAATGTTGCAAGTTCGATAATAATGTAATATAAACGGCTGATTTTTTATGAGGAAAGGATGAGAACGCTTGGAGCCATACTCAACAGCGAATTAGTTTTTCTTCATTTCCATATCCGAATGAATTATCCGTTATTCATGAAATTTTGAATTGTTTTTCTCATCAATAAATTGTAGACAACTTAGATTCATTCATTAGAGCATACAAATCCACACAATGAAGATAAGTATAAATATAATTGTGAAAAAAATATAACTTTTCCGATCAAAATTAAATAACTTTGAGTAATATGTAATTTTTTTTTATTTAAAATTCAAGTACACTATATTTACGGATTAGTTTCCGAATTCTAGTCGATGCTCTCTTTCAACAGAAATTGAAAGCATTCGATCTCCGAGACATAACAGTCTACCAACTTTCCCTGTCCGAATTCAGATGGATTAAATGCTTCAAGCCCATTTATTCCACTCAATGATTTAAGGAGTTCCAGGTGTCGAAATGTCCACAAATCGGTAACACTCATTCCTCATTAACTATTGCGCGTAATTGAACAGTTTTTATTGTAGGTTGAATAATATCACCTGGTTGTTTGGTATGAGGATCAGACTTAAATTAGGAATGAATACAAAGATACACCGTAGAATAAAATAAATTACAACAACATGAAAAATGAGGCCTTGCAAAGAAATGAAATTAAGTAAACTTTGAAATATTAACAATACTTGAACAAAAATATCTGAAGTGAACATTATAACACATTCAATAAAAATATTCAAGTCATCAGATACATTCCAAGTATAAAATTTCAAAGGTATTGCATAAAAGAATAAATAGGATTATGTGAGATAATATTATAATTTAAAACAGTTATACATCAGATGATATACATATAATGTTTGATTCAGAGTAAACTGAAGTAGGTTTTTACTACAAATTTAATTAAAATATGGGACACAGTCTGCACTTGCTGAATATTGTCGGCAAGTGCTTTTTAAGGTTCAAAATTTGCAATTTCTTATGATCCTCAATTCTAGAATTTAAAAGTAATTTGTTTGCTCTGTTTTGATACTTTTGATCCACAACATTGGATTGAAGAGGAATAAGGATAGGGCCTTCATTTGAAGAGTGAAATTGTTTTCTAAAAGAAATAAAAAATTTTGAAGATATTTATCTTGAAATCTTTCTCATGACGTATTTTGGAATGTTTTCTTTGAAGAACCTCACATTGAATAGTTGTGTTTATTCGATTGTGTAATGATATAAGGAGGTAGGGGTTCTTTCAATACCCTATTCATAAAAGATATAGGATAGCCGTTAGTGAGAAAAATCAATTTCAGAAGGTTCAGGTTCTTCTCATAAAATTGCGGTATTCATTATTCTGATATCATTATTTGCAAATTAACTCAACAATTTACATGCAATACACCTCGATAACTTTCTCTCTGTTTGTTTTTCAACGCTTACCTACCTTAGGACTTGGATGCTTTGTTCACGTTTCTTGGTTTATTCATCGACGAAGGCCATTTTCTGCTCAGAGATCAGTGATCTTTCAACTTTCACAATGAAAATTCATAATCAAATATAAGCTGGGAATTACGTATTATTTAGAGATCTGGCATTTTACCTATACCTAGAACACAATCCAGGTATCTACGCACTGACGCCAACAGGAATATTAAGGTGTTCATTTGCTATTTCACCTACTACCTATACTGAAAATCACTATGACTTTAAAGCTCCTTGCTTTCAATATCAGTAGAGGTTGATTTTTGTTCATGTAAAATAGCTGTACCTAAACATTGCCACATTTTAATTTTTTAATTCTTCTTTCAATACCTCAACACATAAACAAACAAATACCACTATCGATATGAACTAAAATGAAGCACTGAAAATAATCTGAATGGTAGGTAAACTGGTGAACAGATGGAGTTAAAACTCTACGTCAGTATTTTGCCAACTTGTGAAAAAACCAATTAAAAAAAATAGATTTGGGCCCGCTTCTCAATCATGAATTCCTGGTAATATTTTGAAGAAATAATAACATTTTTGACTTTGCAATGCTTATTTGGGAAATGTTTTATATCAACATTCGAGTTCTCAATTCACACCTCAATTCTGAGTGAACTGTACCAATTTTGATTTCTATTTTAGGAAATAAATCCTTATATGTAAAAGGAATCAATAACGGAAAAAGTAAAGAAATAGTTCCCTACGGAAACAAGTGTAGTTTTGTAGGTAGTTTGGTTGAGGTATTATCATCCCGATACTAGAACAGCTTTGAAAGTAAAGAATGAGATCTAATTAGATCAAATTCATTTTAAAAAAATGCAAAATATGCAACCATTGATTTTTTTTTTGATAAGGTAATACCTCGGATAATACAGTTCCACTCTTATGAGATTTGAAAATTTTCTTGGAATTCTCTGTTTCAAACACAACAATACAATTTTCGTTCACTACTGGGAGTAATGTTATTCTATGCGATAATAGGAGAAAAAACCATTGTGAAAAATTGGTTTTGCTTTCCAGTAAACTAGCTGTTCATTAAATTTTATTGCTGGTGTATATTTTTACTCCTTTAATTACTCGTATCCATGCAATATCCAGTCGGAGCCAGCGTTTTGCTTCCATTAAATCTTTTGGTTTTCCGATTCACAATAAGACCATGGACACGTTTTATTGCATAATCACAATATAAATGATGAATCAACAATTTCTTCAATAATTTTCATTATCTCATACAAAGTTCTTAGTAACATTGTTACGCACGCACCTACACATGAACACTCGCGGACAATCTTGACATTTCGAACCTTTTATTTCCGAAATAATGAACTCTTTGATAACAACTTTCTCGTGTTCATCGAACAGACAAAACAATAAAAACTTCGAGAAAATCACTGACTTGGAGTCGGGAGGTTTTGAGCGTTCATTCATTTATGCGCTTGAGGAGAACACATAACTGAATATATGATATATGCGACATGCGATTCATTTCATGTAGTCATGGTTGTGGCTTGAATTATCTACATATATGAGGGGTTCAGATCCCAACGATGGTCAGACGTTCGTCATTTTATAAAAGCTGAAAGTTTTTCTCTGCATTCTCCCAAAACAGGTTCAGTTTGTGGTTACCTTGGCAGGTAAAATGTTGTAAAGGTGTATAAAATAGAACCTAAAATTCGTTAAAGTATAAAGCTCAATTTTTTATATTTTCCTCGGGATAACTTAAAAAAACTCGTCATCCATTGCCGGACACTTATGACAGTTGCTACCTCCTGCCAAAAAAGCCTAAATTTTTATAATTAATAATAAAAATAATAATAATATGGTTTATTCTGTAAGCTACAGGGTATAAACATATAATCCCAGAGGCGTGAGCCTGTACGTGACTTACAATTATACTTTCCTTATCCCTTATAGTATGAAGGCTAAATTTTATATAGTTATGTTACTTTGGGACCTATAATAGTATATTGTAAAAGAAGTTGCAGAATGGGCTTCTATTCCAACACGAATAGGAAATTCGAAAACGAGCGACGAAGGCATGATTGTTGGAATTGCCTTCTGCAACGAGTATTAGACGATATTTTCTCTATTTCAGTCAAGTTTTTTGAAATATTGTCGAAATTCAATGGAAAATTGAGATTATATATCCTAGTGACATTAGTATTGTATCTTGACAGTTGGTGTGACTGTCACGAAGATTGACAGATTATGGAATTTGAAGTTGAATCGTACGTATCGAATTTTGAAATAATTTATAATTACGCATTAGATTCGTGAATTTTATGTCTGACGAAATCGATTTAACACAACCAGAATTAAGAGAAATTGCGAAAATTGTTGCAAATCATTTCACAATACCCAAATTATACATAATGTTGACAATTATTGACGTTTGTTTAAATTCAATTGGATTGGAAGGCAGTGGAAACAACCACAAAACGAAAAATATAACTAAAAACGATGCTGTAATGAGTTCATTACAGCATTGATTTTAGAACTGTAATGAGCTCATTACGATACTGACATAGAGAAAAAAATTTTACCTCAATAGCCAGACACCTTGGAAGTCCGCTATAGGTACGATCGCGAGGGCTTAGTCTACTGCGAGATCTTAAGATATCCTTTTAGAATTCATTTTTAACTTCATAGCCATTTAATATAAATCGAAAAATATCATTTCAATATTATACAACACAAGAAAAGTATTATTACATGGAAAATAAATATATAATCGTTTTTGATTTATTAAATTATAGGGGTGTCTGGCAGGGGGTAGCAACTGGAAATATTCGTTATATGCTTTCAATATTTAGCTTGAATTATCACAAGAATTGGTGTGACGAACAATATGACAATTGCGATAACTTGTTCACTATTGAGCCCATTGTACCCTTGGATACCATTGAACTATATATTTACTTATATGCAATTGACGTATTAATTACGCTGGAAAGCTCCTGAATTCATGTCATTTTTTTTTAATGGTCTATGATTCAGTGACTAACATTAAATTTTACATTAAGATTTGATAATTTTATATTTATTCGCAAAAAAACCAAGACAGAAGGAATATGATTTTTTTTAGATATTCTGCCTTGAATTTCTATGCTTCTAATGACGCTATTGGCAAGAAATGTCGTATATGAATCTCATTCCGATCGGGTTTATTTCGCGGCAATATTAGGTTACCTATTATTTTCCAATATTCTTCTTTATCTTGTATGGTTCTGATTGAAATTTTGCTCGAAACTTGAGATTTTTATGTGGCAGTTTATATCGATATTCTTCTTGAAATTTATCTGTTTCTTGTGAGGCGATCATCATAAAGCTTGATACCTGAATTCTTATCTAAATGCAAGATTCAATTTCGATCGAATTCGCAGTTCTGAAATTATCAGGAAAAAATTATTCAAACGGCCTTATAAACGGAACGCTCAGTTGGAATTTCATCATTAACGAACTCAATCAACGCATTCATAATCCGAACCTACCCTGAAGGTTTCTAGGTCTTTTCGTTCAGGATTTATTGTGTTTACGGCCGGACGGATGGAAAGATTGTATTTAACTAAGAATCAATTGGTCGAACCTCATAGTCTCAGATTATTCTTGACTAAAAATTCTAAAATTGCAAAGTAAAGGTAGATCTAGTTGGCTACGACTGCTTGATCAACGGATGATTATTGGCTGTGCTGGTTGAAATAATTCGTGTTGTTGTTATTAGGCATGGTCTAAATATCTGTGACTGAAACAGAATAATTGTCTCGATTCCCACATTCTTATATAATTCTTCTTTGACTTAGGTCTGCTAAGGAATTTAGCATGAAAAACTTGCGGTGGTTATGTAAATTGGAGTATTCTCTCTACGGAAAACAGAGAAGTAATTACCGATCCGTCCTGGGCAGCAATAATATGATCTAATGACACATTTGAAAATGGCACAATTAGTTGTATCGTTATATCACGTCCTCGCAACTAACAATTTATATTATTGCGAAGGACAAGTGGTGAATCTTAATTATAACTGAGTCGAGCCGTCAAATGTTTGATGACTATGATCACTCTTTTGAACTCTGCCGTCTACTAGAGTACTTATTAGTACTCTATTGAAGTACCGTTTATTACACACATTACACTGCACAATAACTTAACATTGATTTATGTTCTCCTTTTCTCTAATCGATAAAACTGATTCATTGACCTAATGCTCAGGGTATCCAATTTTCGATGCTCACTGAAAGCATCTCAAGAACTATAAGAGAAAAAATCCCCGATTTCAATTTTAGGAGGAATAAGATATCAGAAAGCAGATTATAGATATCTTGATTCCTTCTCGAGTTACAGGGCGTTTCTTGAAAAATGACTGTTTCAAGTATTCCGCTAAATTTCGGTTGTAGTTCTAGAAATTAGAAAAATTCTAAAAAAGGGTTTTTCGCTAATTTTTATAGTTTATATGATACTCATAACAGATCATAGAAATCAATTACCGTTTAAGAGATATAGAGGAGAGTGGGTGATTCTTAAATGGGACACCCTATATATTTTAATGCAGTTATTTAGCCGCAGATTTGTTGAAAAGCATCCCGTTTTCGATTTCTTAAAAATGTCATCCGTTATCAAGATTTTGATATTTTTGCCTACGTCCTTTAGGGGTCACCTTTCATAAATATTTCTCATGTCCATTGTATAATTCTAATCAAGTCATATGACTTGATTACAATTATACAATGGACACCAAATGAATTAAATCTCGAAATAAATTAACAATATTTATATATAAGGTCTCCCATAAAACACGAGGTCGAAAAACCCAATTATTTTCTTTTGAAACGGAATTCTTTTCAACAATTCTGATGCTGAGAAACTGCGTTGAAAAAATAGGGTGTTAAAGAAATACCAAACTCTCTCTATATATCTTAAACGGTAATAGATTTCTATGACTTGACTATCATTCAAGTAAAAACCATAAAAATTACTGACTAAAAAGGTTTAAGAATTTTTCGAATATCTCGAACAGAAATCAAGATATAGTGAATATTTGAAACAGTCGTTTTTCAGAAACGCCCGGTAACTCGAGAACGAAGCAAGATATCTGTTTTCTTTTATTCTTTTCTTTTCTCTGAGTCTTATTTAGTTCTTAAGATGCTTTCAGTGAGCATCAAAAAATGGGACAACCTGTACGTTATGTCTTCAAGAAAATTTGTAGCATCATAACTCAAGAAATTATTGCGTTGTTGGAGTAAAGTAAACTTGGCCCTAGCAACTTCCTGTCACTGAAGTAAAATCACATTCAAATTACGTTAGACTTCAAATAATTCTGAAATCAGGTATCAATAGAGAAATGTGAAAAACTCAAAATTGAGCAAGTGAAAACATATTTATTCATAACTGCATGAAAAACTATTGTGCCATTTGGAAGTGCAAAAAATCTTACTTTTTAAACAGGAACACTTTCCTGTCTTCCATATATTTTGAAAGCTATTCATTCGGTTATTAACAGAATATCAAGGCAAAGTATGAAGTTTCTATTCGAGCGCTCGTCTTCAAACCGATCGATATATGATTTCTAAACAGTGTATGTGTTTTAGAATTTTGAGTTGGGAATGATTTCAAACGATATGGTTGACTCATTGATGATGAATTCGTCCTCATATTCGATTCTGTCCGTTCGTCCGGCAGTAACTGATAACTTTCGTAAGGGAGGATCTAGAAATTTGTAAGAAATCTACAAGTTAGATTCGTATCTCTCCACGGTGCTGTTCGTTAATAGGCAAATGAACGAGCGCTTAAAAGTTCCTGACTTCACGTCAGTGTTATCCTAAGTCTTTCAATATCTATTGGCAATTAATTGAACGAATTGAGTTATAGAAATTTAAGACGTCATTTGACAAAATACAAAAGAGCTATCTGCGAACTGTGAAACTCGAAAATGAAATCAAACGGTAGAGATGCAATTAACCATAGAAGTCGGTATTATCTCAGCTCATGATTATTTTTGTTTCGTCACCTTTGTCTCATTTTCACCTCATTATTCCAAATGGCGAGAACAAAAATGAAGCATCTAAATGTGAATGATAGTTAACAAGAATGATGCCTTTGTCTTGAGCAGTTCATCACATGAAATCGGCTCAACAATGAGAACTGTAGGTACCATACAATCGACAATTGTGAACCGAATTTCAAGGTGCTAATCAATGTATAGTCTCACGAATCTAGGTAACAAACGCTTTTGGTTTCGGTTACATTAGCATTGCCAACTGTGGGCTGTTCGATGATTATACCTATACAATTACGTATTAATACGAATATGTGGGTAATCTGTATCTACCAATACACCCAGTAGTTATATTTATAATGTAGTAGCTCGGAAAGGACAATTCATTGGCGGAGGTGTGCATGTTATTTGATATTGATATATTTATAACTATAATTAAAGTTAAGTTAAGTATTATTTGATATTGATACAATTATAACTTCAATTATAATTATGAATATATCAATAGCAAATAGTATTCAATCAAAATAACAATGTTGAAAGATCGACTTTTATAATAAAAATTTCATTGAAAAAGTAATTCAGAAAAGCACTGATTTTATTAAGCAGCACTGACAATATTTAAGGAGTCGATTTTGGTTTTTTTTTATAACCACAATTAAGCCATTGCAGATATTTGCACGTTTTCAGTGCACCAGTATACATTTTCTGATTTACAATAATTTCATTATTTTCACTAGTAGCGTCTGTGAGGGTTTTGAATTGAATATAATTGGAAGAAAAAATTAAATTTATTTATAAAATTAAAAATTATTTTTTAAATTTTCATTGATTTCCGAACAAATTTGATCTTTTTATTTTACTTTGTACAGTCCATGGTTCTCGGCCAAAACTAAAAAAATAAAATTGTTTCACTTCAAGGACAAATCAATGAAAGATCCATGGGTTGATTATTGTATGGAAATTGTGTTTTTTTGAAGTTTTTCAGTTTCATTTGATATTAAATGATAATTAATTCATAATTGAAATGTGAAAAATGTATTTTGAGAATTCTCAATAGTTTTTCAACCAATTTGAGCTATTAATTCAATTTTAGCAGATACGCAAGCAGCTTCCACGAAATGGTCAACAAATTATACTCACTTAACAATTTATCCCAGAAGTGAAATGATTCGATTTTAATTTGAGGTCATTTTTATTTATTTTTTTTGGAAACTTTTCCACCCTGTTCAGGACATACGTACATATGAAGTTTTTTCTTGAAATGGCTCCGACAGTTGCCCCTGTATACCGTTTTGTTCGCAGGACGAGCGCTGAGAATATTAAATTATTTTATTAAGAGTTCAACTACTACTCTTTTCTCAGCATTTTTGAGATCTCACCACTTTCTTCTTCAGTTTGAGTGAAGCAATCACAAACGTTCCTCTGATCTACCTTCTCTTCTACCACATGCAAGAATTCAAAATACGTTTTTAGGTCGTTTTCTAATTTTAGAAAAAACGCCTTCGACGAGACTTTTTGTATAATATTATTATGTGAAAATTCATTAAAAAATAAATGTTTGGTGGGATTGCATATAGATATTTATTTTTCAAGAAGAATCATCTTATTTTTTTTCCATTCCGAAAAAATTTATAGAAAAGGACTTTCCTCAATGACGAACTTTTTGAAAGGAATAATGGGAAAACCTCATATAAATCGATTGTCATCAGCGTAAAATAAAGCGTACTTATTTTTGAACTGAAACCGTATAGACCCCTCTTAACATGCATCCTAATATGTTTTTTCAAAAACTCAAATTAAGAATAATTTTTCATCTCTTCCTATAGGAAATGATGTGATCATCTCATACAACCAAATTACACAAAATAATACTTACGATATTCAACCATTTACCTTGAAATATGGCTCTATATATGATTCAGGTTGATAAAAAGGGCCAGTCAAATAATGATGATTTAGCTAATTAGATTTCAATGAAATTATTTTTTATATGAAATCTCTACTTCGATTCTTTAATTTTCTACTTCCTTTATTCCTTTCATCAGAATTAAATCAAGTTGTCTGTTCAAGAACTAAAGCAGATAAATGAAATCGGATGAATATTCAGGATCATTGCAACAAAAAGATTTGGAATATTTTTTGTTGAAGCTGTCAATGAAATGCAGATAATCTCATTGATGACAAAGTATCGCTCGATCGATTGTGGTCAGATTAAATTCATAATCGGGTTAACTCCATTTTCCACGCCACTGATCACAATTTTTCTCATATTATATGGGTTACATAATAACAATGGAGGCGTTGGACACCGAGAAATTCAAATAAGAAACTCTTGACATTGTTTTGTAGCGTAATAATAGGAAGTCTACGCAGAGTAAAAGGTACGCATTCATGAGTGAACATAGAAGCTACTTGAAATGTTAATAGGCCTGTTGAATGCGCTACTAGATAATTGTGGAAGTGTGAATTGTGGATGGCAATCTATCATGCCATAATCGACCTTCATAGGTGAAAAGAAAATTGTGTTCTTGAAATTTTAACAGGTATTCAGACATTATTAAACTCCAAGGAAGATCAGTTTCTGTTAGAAGATGATATATTATCTGAAAAGAAAGATGTTCGCAATCATTTGCATGCTATGAGGATGAAACCATCGACAAATGATTCAATGATCATAAATGTCAAAGTGGTTTTTATCGATTCAAGTGCTTTCAGCAGGACGATACGGCTTCTAATACCTGACGTCTTGGACGAGCTCTTTCCTGGTCTATAATTCCCTGGTTTGTTGGCAAGAATCGGCAGTCATAAAACCTACCATTAACCATTATATAAACATTAATTGGCTAAATTAATTTGTTGTCTAGGTCTTTTTATTCGAGAGTTTTCGTGTTTACGACTGGCCGGACGATAGAAATCGAATTTGAGGATGGATTTGTTATCAGTGACTGGGGAATCATTCTGCACAGTTTGAACTGTGGAAAATGATTCTAGAAGGCTTTCAACCATTCAGTAAAATACTACATGGCTTTTCCTCATAATATGCACAATTTTTTTATTTTAAAGTCAGATTTGACAGATGATAGTGGTGCTGATTGTAATAGTATATTATTTCACAAGGAGGAGAAGTGTCACTTTTCATGGCGAGCTTATGTTTGCCCGCCGAACGAAGTGAGGCGGACAATTTAAGCGAGCCATGAAAAGTCACTTCAACTCCGAATGAAATATGCTATTTTTTTTTTCAAACGTTTTGTAATTCATACAATCAAATTCTGAACAAAATCGTACGAGAATATATCAGATTTGCACAGCTTTCATGGTTATATTTTATTATCAAATGTTGGTACTCCGAACTCTCCGTCAGCCGTCACGGATTTATCTGTCACTTCATCGTTTATTTTCATTTCTGCTCAGAAGTCAAGTCGTGAACAATAACAAATACAATATCTACTCTACACCTATAGTAATATCGAAATTCCTGGAACTTGCCTAAATAGAAATATATCAAGTAGATCCTATGTTATCTCGAAATTATCTAATAGTATAGAAGAAGTGGTTTCATAAAATGGAAGGTAGAATCAAGCAAAATTATTACATCTCGTATGACTACTATTTACATTTATTTGCAGAATTGTTGAACTCTCCAGGGTGAGAAAAATCGAAAATACTAATATGTACAATCCACACATACTTATTTATATATTTAATAACTGCATTGGATAACCAAAAGGATTGAAATAACTAGAAATATTTTCGATGAAGAATATTGTTTACAATGTTTTCTTTACGGATAAGTTATGGAAAGGCATTGATGAAATATATTGTAATATAACTAACCTAAAAATTTTAGCATAAATATCATTAGTGCTCAGAAAAAATGATTGAGAGAATTATTATTCTCATCAACAATATTAATGCACTTATATTTTTGATTACTAAAGAAGAAATACTGCAATTGTGCTAATATGTGATTTTATGAAAATAAATGAGATTTGTTTTGATATATATATTCTATTCATTCTATAATAATTTGAAGATTGAATGAACTCTCAGTCCATATCATTGAAAGTACAATTATTGAAAACTTTGATTGTTACATTAGAATGCATAATGCATCCCTACATGGAATGATAGTCCAGGTATGTAGTGGTTACGTTTGTAGTACCTCTGCAAATTGTATTTATAATGGGAACGTTCAAATTTTGACTACTCGATGCAGGAATATAGCTAGCCAAGATTTCAGAAATAACCTTATTTGCCAGGTGAGAGGCAGATGATTGATTATTTATAATCATGCTGCTCATCTCGATTCTTCTGCATGCACTAGAATATCTGATAATTAATATTATCTGCAATTTTGTTCCAAAAGTATGAAATGTCAGATAAGATGTGATAACATCGAAGATAATATACATAACTTGACATTCAAAAACTGTTCAATGTCTTCAAATTCTAAAACCTTAGATTTTTTTCGAATATATTTTCTTTACAATAAAGCTTGTCATTTTGAATGATTTGTCGAAATCAATATAACGTTACAGGTTGAGTACACAACATAACATCGAATAGGTTTTTTTTTCCATAAAGCTGAACTTTCATGAATTTTGCTTAAACATTCAAAATATGCGATAACAACGTTTTCTATTGTAAATAGGATGATTTTTCCTGGTCCATTAGTTGAATTTTGTATGTTCGTTCTCCCAATATTTTTTTGACTTCTGGGGAATTATTCTATTTCGTGCTTCTATCGCAATGCTTTTATTTCTGGAGAAATCTAGTTCATTCCAAAATCAGATATTTAAATGTATTCATTGATAATTGCGTCTTTAAAACTTATTGCATTTTGAGTTTGTGATACAGACATCTGTTTTGCAAACCAACATTTTTCAATGCAAAAATCAGTAAATGATATTTATTGAAAATATTCCATTAAATTCGATAAGAACGCAGTGAATTAGAGAAAATAATGTATAATTCTAGTACAGAAGGCTTATTCCAACACTCGTTCGTTCAAATAATGACGTTTGAATCAGAATTATTTATTCTTGTCCATGGTAACTAATTAATTGTTTCCGTAGCAACCACTTTTCCCTCCGCCGGAGGGAAAAGTATTTTTTCCTCCGGCGGAGGAAAAGTAGAACTTTTCGATGATCCTGTCAGTCGAGAAATGACGTTATTATGGTACGTTTGAAAAAAAACATTTTTTTCTCTATTTCAGTATAGTAAAGTTCATAATAGTACTGAAAACAGTACTGTTATGAACTTATTACAGCATTGTTTTCAGTTATATTTTTCGTTTTGTGGTTGTCAGCACAGGCTATCCTATCAAATTTCAACTCACGTCAATTGTCAATATAATATAATTTGGATATAGTGACATGATTGTCAACATTATTCTCAATTTCTCGTAATTCTGGTGGTTTTAAAACGATTTCACTAGACATAATTCACGAGTTTAATGCGTAATTATTTCAAAATTCGAAATATACAATTCATGTTTCGTAATCTGCCTATTTTCGTAACAGTCACAACAACTGCCAAGAGACAATACAAAAGTCACTAAGATGTATAATTTGAATTGTTCATCGAAATTCGACAATATTTCACAAAACTCGACAGAAATAGAGAAAATATCGTCTAATACTCGTTGCAGAAGGCAATTCCAATACTCATGCGTTCGAAATTTCGAATTCGTGTTGGAATAGGAGCCCATTCTGCAACTTGTTTTAGAATATACTATTCTCACAGTCAGATAGATGAAATTTAACCTGAATTGATTTGAGATCTCAAGGTATACCAAGAAGTTTATTTCGGCTAAAAATCATCAAGAAGTCAATTTTCACAGGGATATGTAGAGAATATGCAACATTAGAAATGAATGAAAGCATCCCATGTATCTAAGTGAGTAAATTGTAAACTTTCTATATGAATCTATCATTTGTATCATTGTCGTGTAATAATTACGTTTAACACCTTCCTTAATCGTTTTATTCTTCTTCGTTGTTCGCAGTCTATAATAAACTTTCAATCACTTTTTCATTGAAGCATCGTAGCAATTATTCAGTGAATCTTACAGTGTGAAATCCTGTTAGATTTTATAAGTAATACTCAAAAGCGTGAATAGGAGAGTTATATGTTCAAGACACCTTGTATCGAGTATATGACATCTCTCGAGTTCACAGTTGACTACGCTTTCATCCATTGAATTTTTATATGCGGTAAACGCATTTTCAACAATGATAATATTATCATCATAAAAACTTAAAATAACTATCTCCATCAGTAAGTGAACTCCGGTTTTTCATAACGACAACGTAATTTCATGTTGTCGAAAAAAGAGGAGTCGAAAAAAAGTTAAAAAGATTTCTTGGATAATTAATTCAAACTAAACACCCGACTTCAGCCTATCAGCGTAGGAAAGAAAACTCCTTTTGCAGTCGAGTTTCCCACTCCCCATTACAGGGAACATTCACTGAATCCTGGATATTTAAAATATCATAAGTATAGAGTCCTCGTGGCTCCTAAAGTCTTCTTCGACTCTCTGATCTTCTTCCATGGGATCTCGCCGATCCTGGGGCTTATTAGTCGCCTCCTAGGAATTTTCTCACTTATCCTTGAGATGATAATTTAGACAGTTCTCATTGAAATGATTCCTCATTGGCCATTAATCTAACACCCGAGTTCTCTATAATTTAAAATTTTTTTGACCTCCTTTTGGCGCATATTGTTGTTTTGGGTATTGCTACATAGATGAGTATTGCTGTCTTCTGGTATTCGCTTGAATTCGGTTTTTGAGGAAAAATGTTCACGCAGTAAGCAATGAAATCCAAAGTGCCGACAAAGGGGTGATTAGGTATAATAAGATATTATTTATTTACTTTGAGGTCCTAAAACATTGGAAAAATTTAGGGTTTCCGCCGATTCAGTTCGAAAAGAGAGAAGAGTTGTTATTTTAGGATCTTATTAATTTTTAAGCTTTTTACTTAAAATGGATATTCCTCTTGGGAAGGATATACCCCTCTTACACCCCCCTGCCTTTTAGGTACGCCAATGTATACATAGGGATTATTATCTTATACATTGTTGATATGTCTATTTTGAAGATTCCTTTTTTTGAGGTCATTCATTCCTCTGAGGTCGAAATATAAGTTAATAATTTGATGAAAAATTATTTATTGGAATTTGTCGTTGGGCGCTATTTTATTATTATTATTTAGCATAATTCATCTTCCAACCCATTTTGCCAACTTTTTATCCGAATGCCAACATTGGAGTGCTTTCCTGCTTGTTCGATTCAGGCGTATCTCGAATGGATACAATGTAGGGTAGTAGGCCATGTAGTCGATGAAAGTGAAAATATGTAGTGAATATATTGCATACGTGCAGATCGAATCGAACAACGCTTCTACGCATATTGGATGACGTTGGAACAACAATACTCTTCAATTCCGATCCATAGAAATTTTCAGTTTAATAATATTACCATTGTTTCTTTTCCTCTTTATGAATCTCAGGAAATACATCAGTAAATTTCGAAAGTTGATACCTAAGAAATACACTAATGGGAATTGAGAATATCAATGAAGAAGAGGTATTGTATTCCCATAGTAGTGGGCGAATATTAGGATATATTTTGTATTAATTATATGTTTATTTTGATAATGTCCGAAAAAGGCGTTAGAGCAAAAAATTTGGAAAAACTTGTTCAATATACCATCATATAATACATCCATCAAATTTTTCTCGAAAATTCGTATAAACCTTCAAACCGTTCGTTATAATAAAATAAAATTACTCAATTAACTTGCAGAGTGAACTACCATGAAGACATGGAATCACGTGATACTCCAATAACAGAAATACAATAGACCTGCAATTTCCATGAAAACAGAATGATACTTCCAAGAAAATATCATTTAGTTCATCTTTTTTGAAACAATTTTCTTGAAGACAGAAAAAGGTTTATAAAATTAATGAGAAAAAGGGGTTGATCTTCCAATATATCTACATATATCGGCCCCCAATCATGGAACAAGGTTCTTTTATTAAAATTTACAATTTTTGGTATGTTGTTATCAGTCAACCTTTTGCTAAAAACGATTTGCTCTGTTTTCGCTTCATCAAGCGTAATTTTCCATTTTTTTTTGATAATCTGCGAGGTTGTTCATATGATATTGTAATCTGCTATTTGCTAACGTTGTCCACCCAGAATGACAGTAAATAGCGGCGAATAGCGGCGTGAATGAAAATGTTGAAAAAGGTGGGTCCTAGGACAGATCCTTGGATAATCCCAGGTCCTATGTTGAATTGTCTATAGGTCGGATTATTAGTTTTTTACTCTAAGAGAGTAATTGTATTTACTGTGTATTTAGTGAATTCTTTGTACCTCCCCGTCAGAATACTTTAATTTGATTCCGTAAATTTTTTTTGAATATGACGAAATATATAAAGAAACAATCTTAAATGATGCATCCTATCATCTAAAAGAAAAAAATAATGAAGATTTCTTTCTCCTTGCTTTCGAGAAGACCCACAAGGATGGCAGTAAAAATGAAAAGTGTTAATTCGTGCAAATGGTTGTATTCTATTAACTCAAAGACGAAACAGTTATTCACATTCTCCTTCCATAAATCACTTGGAGCTCCGCCAAATAATACAATCGAATGTGACAATACATGCTGAATGATATCATTTTCGTGACTACTCCTCGAAACATTTATGGCATCATTTTATAGTGAATACAGTTATCTGCCGATTTTCACACTTCACTTTCGGTAACGAAATGTCGTTTTCGAAGGTGAATGAACCTTCATAATTGGAATAACTACTTGGATAAAGCGTAATACATGTTCGCTTACTTCATAATCACCGATACGAATGGTCATCTTCGGCATTAATTGATGTTGCTATACCATTGATGGTCATGATCGTAGGAACAATAGAGTAGCCTCCTCATATATTTCTGTTCGAAAAGGTGTTCGTTTCAACTCCTTTGGAGTTAATATTAGGTTTAAAATTCCTTGTAGCTCTTTCACAATAAGGTAAATCATACTCTAGTCAACATCAGCATATCGTAATAAATGCCTGACAAAACTCTGAAATGATTACTAATTAGACAGACATCGATTACTCATGTCAACATATATCTTTAATATACAGGGTGTTTCATTGGTAAACGGAAAAATTTGAACAGTGCATAGAAAACACCGAGGTGGTTCTAGAATCTAGATACACCCCATTTGTTTGGTCTAACAGGCTTGGTTATAATCAAGCCAGTTAGACTCGGTGTTTCGCCAATACCTCCTAGACTAGACTGTTTTCTAGGAGGTATTGGTTTCGCTCGTGTTATACTCGGTGGTTTGCCACCCTGTATCTCGGTTTACCGCTTCATTGCTCATTTCTTTCCAAGGTCAAAACAAGCGAACCACCGAGTATATTTTTTTTATACTTGGCGCACATCTTATTCAAAGCTTAAGTAAATCACTTAATTATCACAATAAAAATTCTGTATATACTCTGTATATCGAAATTATGAAAATCCGTTTTTATATTTGAAAAGAGCTGATAGAAAACTTCGTGTGGCGTTTTTGAAATTAGGTAACATTCAAAACTAATTATTCCTTTGGAAATGGCTTCATAAACATATCCATACGCTAATTGGAGGTACAAAGAAAAACGAGAGATTCCTTGAATAATTCCAAGCAAAAAGAGTCCTTAAAACATGGGCAAGCAAACGCTTGCCCTTTTTGCCGTTTTTTGTGATGATTATACCAGTTCATCGAATCTATATTAATCTTCTCTAGATATTGAGTAAATAAGTACCAAAACTTATAATTCATTCATTCATCACAGCTTACTAACTGGATCTTTATAATAATTCGGATTTTTCTGAGGATTACTAGAGAATTGTTCAATATTTTTTCTCGAAATTGGTAGAAGCCAAAACAAAAATGTGATACTGGACCCAATTTTCTTTTTACATTTCTCTAAACTACCCGTGTTCCAACAAAAAAAAGTTCTGTAGGAAAGAAGCGACCAATGTTCCAATAAAAAAATATTACCCTGTATATTTGCATTCAAAATCGGAATATCACATGATGATTGATGAACATTTTAAATTGGAACATCTGTACTCATGCGGACTCATATTCTGTCATTTTCGTTCGTACCTCCAATTTAGGAACACCCTGTATATCATTCTGGAGTTCATGAAAGCGACCAATAACTAGCTCATAGGTACATATATAAGAGATTTATTTGTAAAGGGTCATTAATTTTTGATAGAAATATTTCAATATATAATAACTGGCTTTATATAAAAAAAAATTGTAAATATCAGTGAAAAGGTCATTGTCGTTCACAATCGATACATTTGAATGCAGAAGGTTCTTTTTCGATGATTTGGTGCGAATATGAAATTGCTTAGATCGAAAAGGAAATTATTGAACCTTCCAAGCCTGCATCAATGATTTTTCCTGCTCCTCAAGAAAATTTACCCAAAAGAGTAACAAATGACATATCAAATTGAATTCACTGCGTTCAGACAATTTTTCAATTCTGGAAAAAGTATCTCCCCGAGCGGGGCTCGAACCCGTAACCTCCGAATTAGCCCCGAGCCCCGCTCGGGGAAGTACTTTTTCTAGAATTGAAAAATTGTCTGAACGCCGTGAATTTAATTAGATATGTTATTAATATACAGACGTGAAACCATTATTTATTTAGTAACAAATGATTTTTTTGGAAATATCATGAATCTGAAATTACTGGTCAATTGAATTTTTTTATGAAATAAAGAAGCTTTGTACAAACATGTACTTCATTCTGTAAACTGAGGATTTCATGTAGTTTTGACAAATATGTGTTCAGATCTACAATCTTGAAGATACGATCAAGTAGAAGTCAACTACTTCGTAGTATATTTGTGATCACTGAAGTGAATTAAGTATAGTGAAACAAAAATCTACATGCGAATGAATTTCGTGAAAAAAATTATGTATATGAATTTGAACATAAGTGCAAAGCTCCTGAGCGTCAGTGCTATTCTCATTTCATTTTTAAATTCTCTGAATGTGAACGAAACTTGATCCTGTTATCTTGATACAATTAGGAGTCTGAAAAAAATTCACCTGATTTGGGTGTGGAAACCAACCTGCGTTCAATTTTTCTGCTTTCAGTCGGTTCGGTTTGATCTATCTTTACCATGGTGAAAAAACAAAGAGATCAATTTAATACACGTGGAAGCCTCTTCTAGACGCCCATTAGGTCTTCAAGAAGGTCATCCACTTCTTCAGAAAAAAGTCGACACTTGAAAGGCAGCGCCAGGATCTTGTTTGTCGTTAGCAGTAATTTAAATCTACTTCAATGTCCTATAACGTATGTCAGCAGAGAGAAGTAGGTAGTAGATTTTTTTTCTCCCGTTTTACCATTAAAAAAATCTCGAAGTAAATATACTTGTTCTGCTTAATAATTTTGCCTTGAAGTTAAAAGATCCTGGAATTCCAACGAGGATCCACGTGGGATTCTTTTCCATTTAATTTGGTTCCGTCATTCCCTTTTGAAAATTTGCAATACATTCTAGTTCCTTGTACAAATAATGGGTGTTTTTATGGGAGCTTGAAAACTTTAAAATCATATTCTATAACAAGTGGAAGAATTGGCTCCTATTCCAACACTCACTAGTTTTTAGTCCCATGAGAGTTGGAATTGCCTTCTGCAACGAGTATTAGAAGATATTTTCACTATTTCAATCAAGTTTTGTGGAATATTGTCAAAATTCATTGAAAAATTCAGATTATACATCCTAGTGACTTTTGTATTGTGTCTTGGCAGTTGGTGTGACTGTTACGATAATTGACAGATTACGGAATTTGGATTTGAATCGTACGTTTCGACTTTTGAAACAATTTTTAATTACGCATTAAATTCGTGGATTATGTCTGACAAAATCGATTTAACACAACAGAATTGAGAGAAATTGCGAATAATGTTGCAAATCATTTCACTTTATCCAAATTATATTAAATTGATAATTAACGTGGTGAAATTTGATAGGTTCGTATCAGATAACCACATAACGCAAAATATAAGTGAAAACAATGCTGTCTTGAGTTCATTACAACTCTGTTTTCAGTTCTTTAATGAACTCATTACGGTACTGAAATAGAGAAATAATAATATAAGAAAGAAGAAAAAGTTATGTTGGGATGAATTTATTATTATTATTATTATTAGACAGATAATTACAGGGCATTTTTCTCTTTAATTTGATTTCTCAGGTATAAGAGCTATATAGTCCATTCGATCATTATAATTTTTCACTACTTTTTCCAATAAATCTGACCTTATGATGCATATAGAAAGTAATCGAGAGGCGTTAAGTCGCACGAACGGGGTGGCCAGTTGAGAGGACCACTCGTGGAAATAAAGTTGTCACCAAATTGATTTTGCTATAATTTAGCGCTATATGGCAAGTTGCTCCTTCTTGTTGGGCCAAAGGTCTATGTTCTGGGTGTTTTTTAAACAAAAAATCAATCAGCTTGGTTCTAAAGCGCTGGTCATTCCCCGTAACTTTTCTATTTCGAAAGAAATAAGGACCGACAATGCCGTCAGCATGTAAACCACATCAAATAGTCCATTTTAATGGATGTGATGGTGATCCATTAATGGCTTGAGAATTGTTTTTTTCTCTTTTTACTGTGATTTTGGTTATTGACTCAGCCATTTAACCATAAATGAGCTGCATAACAAAACATAAAATTCTTCGGTAAAAATGCTTATTTTCATTTCAAATAGCCCAAATTGGGAAAAATCCGACATGACGATGGTCATTTGGCTTTAATTCTTGCATGAGCTTCATTTTGTACGCACGTAAACAAAGATCCCTACATAAAATTTTCCACGTAGTCGAAGGACAAAAGCTAATAAGTTGAGAACGGCGACGTATCTACATTTCGGCGTCTTTTTGAAGAAGAAGCCAACACTTCACGCAATGTTCTCTTCGGTAGGCACATTTCTTTATGTTGTTGATGGTTGGGAAGAGTAAAATAAGTGCGAAAACGATTAATAACAGCATTAATCGCTTGCTCACTAGACCCATAATGTTGACAGTAAAAGGGACGAAATGCTCTTTGAACTTTACAACTATTTGGAAAAGTTATTTCAGCGTTAAACGATTCATGATGAATCGTCAAACTTTATTGCACTGAAATGTCAACAAAGTTTGACATTCTCGCTGTCAAACTATAGACAACAGCCGTCGAAACTTTTCATGCAGCTAAAATAAACACTCGTTACTTAACGATACATTAGTATAGAATAATGAACATCTATTCATGATATGAATGGGAATAGCTCCCCGCAGTCTTACCAATATTGTAAATAGAAAGTGTCGAGATTGGTCTAGAGGAAAACGAATTATGAAATATAGATGAAAGAGTGACATATACAGGCCTTCGCTAATCGTACGACATACTTTTACGGTACATTTTAGTCGTTGTGATCGCGAAATATTTCATTCTTCATTACTGCAATTATTTTGTTGCATAATAATCAAGTCAAGTTCGAATGCTCATGTCGAATTTTAGGAGGAACGTCTCCAAAGTCACCAAGAGCAAAATCTATACTCACGTTTAAACTCTGCCTATCACCTTTTAGCTCTTGTTGCAGAGTATTTTTTCTATCAAAAACACAGTGATTTATCAAAACAAGAAACTCGTTTTCATCAACTTTTCAAACAACAAAAAATGTAGCGTCACCTAACCATCAATATCCAACTGTCCAACTGTATGTTCCAAAATTTTGACACGCATCTTTTGAAGCGAGAACTATCAAGAAAATGAGTGGTATGAAACTGACGGTATCATCTGCACGTAGAGATTCACGGCTTGAATTAATATTCAAGCTACTTGACTTGGCATGACTTGAAATTAAGTCAAGTAGCTCGATAAAATGTCCTTGATTTTTCAATTACTTGATAAATAAATACTTGTCTTGACTTGGCATGACTTGAAATTAAGTCAAGTAGCTTGATAAAATGTACTTGATTGCTCAATTACTTGATAAATAAATACTTGTCTTGACTTTGAAAAATTTCTACTTGACTTGGCTCGACTTGAAATCAAGTCAAATTCAAGTCACATTTTACAATGTCAAATCAAGTATATATTTATTCATCAAATCAAATACTTGAAAAATCAAGTACATACATACATTCTACATCAAGCAACTTGATTTTCAGGAGATTGTGTAGTGTGCACATCAACGAAAAAAAAATTATGAAATGAGAAGAAATCTTGAAAGAAACATTTTTATTCAAGGAACTTATCATATAACAAAAAAAGGTATCAACTATTTCAAAATGGAAACACAAATTAAATCACTGTAAAACATATCAAATCAAAAAATATCAAAAAAACAGTTTCTTGATATTATGGAATCATCCCTCCAAATGTTGATATTTTGGCCAAATTGGAAAAACGTTTTTATGCCTCTTTCCCCATTCTAAAATATCTTAAGGACTGTCAGTATGTGGTTAGGACAGAAATTTGTCTATTTCATAACGCCAAGCCATTTGGCTAGATATACAGGAGATTTTTTTGAATAAACGATGTCAAACTCACTGTAGTTATTCTTTGAAAACGACTTATTTGTCTAAGCGCACACGAGGACGAGATTGCAGAAATATATGCAGTGCATTTCGTGTCTATCATACTCAAGTAGCTTAATATCAAACCAAGCAATAAATATCTCAAATCAAGTCAAGACAAGAGGCAAGCATGTAATTTGTCACGAGATTGATTTTCAAATCGAGTAGTTGGTTAAAATATCAACTTATTGACTTAATGAGTCTTTATCTGTGCGTCAGGCCCGCGACAGTGGTGACGTGGTAGAGGTTGGAGTTAAGGCTTTAACAAGGATGTGCTGTCACATAGTGATAAATTGACAGACAAAAGAAGTTGATCAGGATGGTCTAAATTGCAAAAGAAAGAGACCAAAAAGTGATCACATCGATTCATCTACCTCTGACAGTCTCCGTCTGACAGTCTGATAGACTCGAAATTAAAATTCATCAATTATTATCCTATTTATTTCATGCAGCGCCGGCGCTTGAAATGTCAGCATCTTGATTAAACTGAATTGCATGCGCTTGAATTTTAAACTCTTGACATACCAAACCAACCAAACATCTGATGACCGTACGTACATATTTCTGAACCCAGTCCTTGAGTCGAATTCGAATCTCATATTTGAATATTGTGGTCAGTCGACAACTCGATGATGATGAAATCTGACACAAATTCGAATTTATTGCTTATCTACCTAGAAATTGTAACACGTTGTTTTCGGTATTAATTTATGAAATTAAATCTAATAAGGTATATCAATTGTATGTGACTGGATAGAATTAATATACCAATTTAATTTACAGGCTAGTTTGAGGTATAATGTTGGCGTGATTGAAATTTCAAAAAGGAATAGTTAACACCAAGGATAGAAATTAGTCGTCCAATCTGAACGTGGCTGAATGCTAAGAACTATTATAAGAAATATGGTATCAAACTCATTGCATAACAGTAACAATACCAAGAATGACCCTGACCTCAATTCTAACTACACTTGGTTGTATCGGATTCTTTATAAACACTGAAGTTTTCTTGAATAAAATGAAAAAGTGATCAAATAATAAAACGTAGGTGTTGTTTTGAATACTCGTATAATTCATTCAATTTTAAATATCAGTTCTTTCCATTTCGAAATGATAAATTCAATAATACTATTTTGGTATGTTACGGTGGGAAAAAACTTTTATTCAATACCCCTAAAATTTTCACAGCGGAATATTATTAGGTAGGTTATTTTCAGATCAATAGCAATATTTATCTACAACTTATTACAAATTAGGTGCAGCAACAACATCTAAGTCGAAAACACAATTATTGAAAGCTATTTGTGGTGAATTCTACGGCACCCCTAACGAATGGACATCGAAAGAACGAAAATTTATTTTTCGAAAGATTTTTTTTCTGGGTTGTATGTATCTTCGTGTAAAATATTGGTAATAGATTTAATACATTTTTGAGCGCTCGTACCCTGAACAATTCGATCTATCATTTCGTTACGATGGTCTCAAACGATAAGGTTCGACTCACTGATGACAAATCCGTTTTCAAATCCAATTTTTTCCATTCGCCCAACCGGACGTAAACACGATAACTCTCGAATGCGAAGAACTAGGTTTTATCTTGAATTTTGGTGAGGTTCGTTAATGCGCAAAATATGACTAGGGGTCCTTTAAATAAAGTCATTCGAATTTTTGCTTTCCTGATAACTTCAAAATCTCATGTTAAACGCGTCACCAGAGCCAGAAAAAAATTCTAGGAGAATATAAAAAAAATTATCCAATATTTCTATGACCACAGAGTCGACAGAGTTGAGATCTTGAGTTTAGGGATCAAATGAGAATTTCAAACTTCTACCGGAATATCAAACTGATCAGAATCTTGGGAAATACAGGAAGAACATTGAAAAAATAATACCGACACCAGATTCATTTTAAATAACAATTTTCAAGGAAAATTTCCCGTTGATTCAGTAATCAAAACTACAGAAATTCATAACAAAACATACAGGGTTAGAACTATTTAGAGGGGCACTACAGGGATATCGAAAACCGTTAGAGATACAGGCCACAGGGTGGCTTAAATTACAAAAAAAGTTGCGTTATTTAGGGATTAGTGTGTTGGTGTCAACAGAATCGAAATATCTCCAGTAGTTCCCAAGATATCTCTAAAAAACTGAAAATACAGATTTTCTGTTTTTCTGTATAACTCATTTGTTTCTGGAGATAACTTCACGAAATTCACTATTCAATATAAAGATTCTAATAGTATCGTCAGATTTTTTCTGATTTCCATTGTTTCAGAGATGCGATAGTCAATTTTTTTTTCTCATAGAAGCCAGATTGGCTTTCCTTATGAGGTGATGAAGAAAATAATAACAAATTCAACAATGTATCATGGTCTACAAAAATATCGAGTTCAGTTACGCAAATTTGAATAGTTGTTATGTGAAATCATCACTTGACTATCGCGTCTCTGAAACAATGGAAAACAGAAAAAATCTGAAGACACCATAAGTATCTCTATATTGGATAATGGCTATAAACCAAATGTCGTGAAGTTATCTCCAAAAACAAATGATTCTACAGAAAGAAAATTGTAACGGTAACGGTTTTCGATATTCCTGTAGTGGCCCTCTAAATAGTTCTAATCATGTAATATTTCTTTTGAAAGAGTTTTCCAGGAACAATTTTATTTCTCTTTCATTTTCTTTCGTACTTCTTGGTCGACTGGAAGGTGCTCACCGGATCTTTCCAATAACAATATTGTTGTTATCACGAGAAGTGCCAATTTCACGATTTCGTCAAAAGGAATCCCTCTATAATCTATATTGGCAACTACATATTTGCATCCACCTCATCTACTTAAATACAACAGACGTTCATAGAACTGAAGACTATACTTCATCCATTTCTATTCCATCACAAAAAATCTATATTGCTCTCGACAAACACGCCATGTTTTCTTGTTTTTTCACAGTTTGAAGGTAATTCTTACAAAATTTCCATCCGAATATTTAATAGCTTGTTCTTTCGAATACCAGAATTTCACAAGAGTTCTTGTAACAATAGCAAAAAATGCGGTCCGATATAAGTTACCTACAAGGAGTTACTTGATACCTCTGGCGATCGAGTTTGTTATTAAATATGTACGCTCGGTATAATGAACGGCCTTCGAAGGTCGTTTCGAGTTGCGTTTACCTCTAACTGCTTTCAAAATATCGCATTCCACTGGCGAAAATGGTTCTCCATGCCTTGGTACCAGCTTTAATGAGTTAATCTGAAGATAGTAGGCTGAATCTTTGGTGAAACATCTGCGCTCTTCAGAATTGGATCACAGGAAGGTACCTCTGGTTTATTGCATTCAGTAGTTATCCTTCAGAGTCCATCGTGCTAACAACCAATTTTGAAAACTAAAATTCTGAGATTTTTCAAGAAAACTCATTGTTCGAAAACTATATATTTATAGATTTAGTGATCAGAAATTTTCAAGATGGGTGTGAACTTCAATCACTGATGACGTATCCGTGATCAAATTCAATTCTGTCCGTCCGCCCGTACGCTCGATAACTATCGGACGGAAGATCCTAGAACTAGAAATTTTCAGGGTAGCTCAACCATTTTTAACTGCGTTTACCTCCTCCATGGTAATGAATGTCTCCTCTTTTACTTGTTTTTCCTGGTTTTATCTTGTATTTCTTTCACTTATAAACTCATATTCCTCTGGTGACTTAATAAAATGCTTCCTCCAACTTTTCATTATATCCTTTTCACAAACTAGCAATTTTGTTGTTTTGCACTTGAATTGAATTATTCTCCTATTTTTCCTTTTTTCTCATATTTTTACGTATTAATGAAATAACATATGGGTCTCCTTAGAATTTTTCTCTTGCTTTTACTTTTTTGCATTGAATTCTGTTTCGTTATATATATCAATAGTTGTATATGCTTTATTTTTTCATATAAGCCTGCCACAATTTCTTCTTCTCTTTAATATTATCTTTTTACTTTTCATTCCACCTTTTTACGATTTTTGACATCACTTATTCTTTTTTCCAAATCCATGATTATATGCTTGAATTTATTCTAGAAATTCTCTACTCCCTCTTCATCTTTTATTTGACTCTCCACATCAGTTTCTGGAACAATGACCCCAGTTTGTTGTTTTCCCATTAAATCACATAAAAAGCTTCAGATACCCCATACAAATTTACCTATATCCAACACTGACTATATTCCCCCACTCTTTTTTGCTAAGCTTATTTCCAAAATCTGTTTTTGCATTTGCCTTTCCTTCACCTATAGAACTTTCTCCACAAAAACATCTTTTCATTTTAATTTCCGTTTATTTAATTCTACTTTACATTTTACATCTCCACTTTCACTTCTTCCTTATTTCTTCACTTCTCCAATTTTATCCGACCCCATCATTTTTTCAAGCATTCATTCAAATTTTCGTTATTCATCTCTTTTCTTTATCTACAAGTTGGGTGATCTCAGTACTTCTTTAAATCTTGCAAGATATATTAGTCTTCTTCCTCGTTATACTCTCTTGTATTGCGAATTTTTTCATCTTAGACATCCAATTGTTGCACCACTTTATAGGTTCACATAATTGTACCTATATTCTCGATTTCCGCAACCTGTGACTAATTTTTGGTTTGATTTTCGAAATAACATGAATGTAGATATAATATATGCGTTGGACTTCATATTATCGAAAACCGAAAATACATGGATCCTACAGTTTGTTAACAAATAAATATTTTGATGTTTTTCATTTCGGAAGGGGGCTATTTTGAAAGGAATTGCATTAATTTGGACGAATAATTCATATTGTTTATTTTATTGGCCAATTCTCATTATATATGATAGTTATGTCGATAAAAAGAAATCTGAGGAAATGAAAAAGATAATACCAACTGATATTCAGGGACTAGGTACTTTTGAGAATGTCATTTGCTTACACAATTTTATATGAAGAGGAGAATACTCCTGAATAATAATTCGAGAAAGATGAAATCCACTCATTTCAAAATGGTTCGATAAGATCAGTTGAATACGTAGGTATGTATTACTGAATAAATCGATTGCAAAAAATCTCGAAGAAAATGAGATCTTATCGATAAAAATCTTTCACAATTATAGTCTCCGACGAAATTGTTGGATTGGGATTTATGTATGTACTTAAACGTACTTACTCACCGCTTTACTTCAAACTTGGGGTCGGTTTCTCTCAATATTACTTTACTACTTACAGTACTCATTCGAATTAAACAAGGATTATTTTTTTCATTTCAATCATTTCCGATACTATGGTATATAGATTTAAATGTTTTCAAAAAATACTAATTTTGGCTGTAAAGCAAATAGACTCAAAGTTTTTATATTCTCGGAAGGGGTTACATCATTTTGTTTTAAATTTAATTTCTTGTTCCAAAAGAATTCACTGTTTGATCAATCATCCTTTTTATTAATGTTCTGTGCTTTGAGTTTTACAAAACTCAGTAGGTGCTTAGAGTTTTCAAATTGACACAAAAATTAATAAAAATCTATAAAATTCAAAATTTCAGCGGATAACATCCAATACTATCACGAAAGAAATAAAATAGGACCGTATTTTGAAAAAGGTACATAAAATATGAATTCCTTCGTTTGCTTCTTTTATGCAAAAAGTGTACCATTCAAAGTAATAATAGAATTAATTACAGTGAATGATGTATTTTTTCATGACTTCAACTACATTCCCCTGAAAGGTGTAAAAAATATAAATTTCGAAGTATAAAAGAAAAAACTCACTAATCTGACTTCTGTCCTGAAAATATTAAAATTATATAAAACGTTTTGAAGGAGTACATGAAGTGAACAAACGCACAAAATTTAAATGAAATCAGAATGTTGATTTCCAAGTTATGGATTTCCGAAATGTATGCGAGTTTTCATGAATTAACCTGTATCTCTGAAACATCTGTTTGTTAAGATACACAACAAGCTACTTTTTTGAAAGACCTGGATGTCTTGCATTCACCACTAGACTATGACCAACCACTCATGTTACACCCTCTAGTACATGGGTTCCCAACCGGTGGTCCGTGGACCACCAGTGGTCCGCAGAGGCCAAAATATGGTCCGCGAATGGTTCACAGTTTTTCAATAATATCCGCATATTTTTATGTGGGATAAACTCGTTGGCCACTGTACTGATGGTGCTCCGGCAATTTTGGGATTATGTTCCGGGCTGGCGACGTTATAAAAAAAAAATCCGAAGATAATAACAACGCACTGTATCATACATCGCCAGGCATTAGCTTCTAAAACTCTTCCTGAGTGCCTCAATTGTACACTGCAAATGGCCATAAAAGTTGTGAATGTTATAAAAAGCAGTGCCTTAAGTACACGCCTCTTCAAAAAATTATGCACTGAAATAGACTCTGGCCATGTGGCACTTCTTTTTCACACACAAGTTCGATGGCTATCGAAAGGTACTATGTTCGAAAAATTATATGAACTAAGAGCGGAGGTTGAGATTTTTTTGGTTGACAAAAAAATTAATGATATGTTGAACAGTTCACTGATGCGGCATGTCAGATGAATTTGGCGTATCTTGTGGATATTTTCACATAATCAAATAAATTGATGTGCAACTGCAAGGTTCCAGAAATGAAAAATTGGAAAACTTCGCCAATATATTCATTTTTGAAGATAAACTTCGATCTTTTATTTGCAAACTTCATATGTGGTTGCGTAAAATTGAAGAAAATAATTATTCTGCATTTGCGACATTGAAAGCACTTGTGGAAGACCCGAAATATGATAATAGTAAGGCAAATTCAAAGAAAAACATCAAGACACTTTTACAAATGCTGATTGATGAATTCAATCGTTACTTCCCAGAATATACCACAGAAGCTGAAGTTGATCAAAACCTTATATGTGACCCTTTTAGCACGAACTCTGGAGAAGTAACGGATGAAATTCAGGAATAACTCGTTGAATTTCAAAATGATAGAAACTGCAAGCATGCTTTTGAAACTAATTCACCCGAGTCGTTTTGGTGTAAAAAAGCCATTTCTTATACCAAACTTCAAGAAATCGCCTTGCGCTATTTTCTAGCTTTTTCAACGACTTATTTGTGTCAAGAAGGATTTTCTGCTTTGTTGGTAATTAAAAACATGGCTAGGAATCGTATGAAAGTGACTGATGATTTGCGTGTAGCCTTAAATAACAATATTAGTCCTAGGATAGCTGAACTCGTGAAGAAGATGCAAGCTCAGAAATCACATTAATATTTATACAAAATTACAGAAGTTTATACTAAAAATATTTTTTCTATGAAATTTCCTATTATTCACTCAATTAAAGGTTTAGTTTGAATATAACGATTTATTTTTATTATACCAACATAGAGGTCCGTGCTAACAAGAATAATATGAAAATGGTCCCTGGCCACGAAAAGGTTGGGAACCCCTGGTCTAGTACGATGAAAAACTCAATTGTTAATGTAAGTAGGTACGAGTACTACCAATCTGATGATAGTTGTTCCATCCATTCCAAGTATCTAAATTAGTGAGTTGTATGAAGGAACATTTCCATTTCTCTAAAACGCCCAAACAGAAATATAATTAAGATATTGACAAGGCCATAGATGGAACTAATCGGATTTGACGAATCAATCTTATACTGATTAGCTGGTATTGTTATCCTGCAATTATCAAGGCGCAGACTTGTAACATTTGACGCAGTTCTTGCGTAACGTGAATTATAGAAATGGAGAAGACGAGTCAGGGACATTTTCTAACAACCATAAAAATATTCTTGGGTTAATAACCCATTGTTGATGATGAATATTACATTTTATTTCGCCTAGAGCTTGGTCATATGATTTTTTTCGATAGGTTACTTTCAAAACACATAAAAATTGTGAAATTCGGTAACACAAGACTAATATTGAACTTGAGAACCTTGGCATCGGATGTTGTTGTTGAAATGTTCTAATCTGAGCCGAAGAATTTTTATTGAACAATGAGGAGGGCACCAACGTGAAGTCGGGAGCTTTGGAGCACTGGTCATTCGTGCCCTTATTGCATGAAGCTTGGAAATGATTCCATCGGGATTTTTTAGTTGAATCAGTCACAAATCATAAAAACATCTCACGGAAAAATATTTCGAGTAAAAGGTTTATAGTTCTGAGAGGGAAGCCCTTTTATGCAAAAACCTCATTCATGTATTTCACCCTTGTGAGAGAGACGGGGAAAATTTTGGAATTTCAAATGAGAATCCCTATTTTTTGTTGCAGATTCGTTGTGTTCGTCAAAAACAGTTATAAACGAACGATTTTTCACGATTCATTTGAAGGAAAAAATGCAGTTGAAGCAAAAATCTTGGCTTCATGAAGGGTTTTCGGGGTCTGCACCAGAAAAATCAACAATCAATGATTGGTATGCTAAGTTCAAACGTGGTGAAATGAGCACCGAAGACGGGGAACGCTGTGGATGCCCAAAAGAAGCTGTCATCGACGAAAAAATAAAAAATATCCAAAAAATAATTTTGAATGACCGTAAAGTGACGTTGATCAAGATAGCAGACATTGTGAACATATCATCTGAACGTGTACATCATATCATTCTCGAATATTTGTACATGAGAAAGCTGTGTGCAAAATGGGTGCCGCGCGAGCTCACAATCGATCAAAATCAACAACGTGTTAATGATTCTGAGCAGTGTTTGAAGCTGTGCAACACACCTGAATTTTTACGTCGATATGTGACATTGGATGAAACATGGCTCCATCATTTCACCCCGGATTGACAGTCAGCTCAGTAAACTACCCCCGATGAACCGAATCCAAAGCGAGGAAAAACAAAACAGTCAGCTGGCAAGGTTATGGCATCAATTTTCTGGGATTCGCAAGGTATAATATTCATTGATTACCTCCAAAAAGGCCAGACCATCAACAGCGTTTAATGGATGAAATCGTTAAAAAACGGCCCAATTTGAAGAAAAAAAAACAATGTCACAATACAATGGCAAAATTTCATGAATTGGGCTTCGAATTGCTTCTGCATCCAAAGTATTCGCCAGATCTTGCCCCCAGCGACTTTTTCCTTTTCTCAAACCTCAAAAGAATACCTGCTGAAAAGAAATTTAGCGCCAAGGAAGAAGTAATCGCCGAAACTGAGGTCTATATTGAAGTGAAAAACAAATCGTAGTACGAAAAGTTGGAAGATCGCTATAATCCCTGTATCGCCCTCGAAGGAAATCATGTTGAATAATAAAATCGAATGTTGTCAAAAAAATTTGTTTTACTATGGTAGACCGAGGATTTACCAATTGGCTTGTTAAAAGATAGTTGTGCTTAGCATTCAGCTTCTTGAATGATCAATTCGCAAACTCCACAGATAGACACTCCCCATTGAAAAAAATGTTTTGTCTAATTGAAGACTTCAAGAGGAAGTAGACCTAGAAAGCTCTATAAATAATTCCAGCAGACATTTTCTCACTTCCGAAACATTCTGAAGCAGTATAATACCTACTTATGATTATGACTCTTCAATTTTCAAAATGAAACGTACCAAGAACCGAATTAATTTTAACGGATGTTCGATTCAACTCATGTTATCAAAATGTGCTTCATAAAAAAACTAACGAACTTCGGTGATATTTCGTCAGGAAACGCATTTACTGTGGTTGAGCATCTAGTCCGATGATATTATGGTAATTGATTACGATATTATTTCTTCACTTCCGCTTCGTTGGATCACGGTTGTATCAAAATGAATCTGCGGTTTCGGAGAAGTCAATGAATGAACTGTAGAATTGCGTAACTTATAATGACTTAACAGCTTATTGGGATATTTTGTGGAGCATCTTCACCGGTTGCTATGCATATTTTGAGTTAGAGAGCTAGTCCGATCGATTCCGTTGTTTGGATGATTGAATTCAGGTTTTTTTATGGTTATTGTCGTTTTATTTTTAGATGCGTTATTTTTAGTAGTTGACATTGGATCGTGGAAATTATTGTTCTCATTTAATGTCTTTATTTGGAAAACCTTGCACTGAATATTTTCAGAATCTGCAAAGATCAATATGTATTTATTGTTTCTGCTTATTTGACACATCTCATTGAATATAATTTCCCACGAGAATAAAATGTTCCAGACTGTAGTGAACTATTTTCAATATTATTATTATTCGTTTTGCTTTCGAGTTTACCGATTGTAGAGAATGTTTTGTGATCCTTTTTGAGATAAGAAAACCTTCATTTTTTCTTTTTTCCTTACATTAGATATTCTCCTTGTTGTAAGTTAAATTCCTATTACATGAAGGAAGTATTCCAATCATGCAGAGGATTTTTCCGGCAGAAAAGGATATTGACATTATATGGCTTATACATACAAGAATGCATTCTGTTTATACATAAGAATAATGAATTATTTGAACAATACAAGAATCTGAAGGAAAGATATGAAACTAGAACACAGAATTATAACTATCCCAAATATAGACTAACAACAACCCAACAACAAGCAGAATACAGATGTCTACTATTATACAATCATCTACCAAATGAAACAAAGAACATCACAAACTACAAAATATTTAAGAAGAAAATATTCTCGATGTTGATGGATATGGAACCCTATTGCCTACAAGATTATTTAGGAAATAACTAGAAAATATACTACTTTTTTGACACTATTTCATTTCATTTCATGTTGTGAACTTGAGACGATTCTGAAATAAAGAGTATTTATTATTATTATTATTATTATTATTCATTTGATTGAAAATCAAAAACTTTTATTCCTTGGCTGGAACGTATAAAATAAGGTGCGCAACTGAGTTTCTGCAGTTTTTTTTATGAAAATGCAACTTTATTTTGAAAAAAGGTAACAAATGAATCATTCAAATTATTGCCCATTGATGAGCCAAGCCATGTGCTATCAACCAGAACAAGTAAAAATTTTCTAGATAGATTTCATGATGAATGATGAGTTTCAAAGGACTATTTAAAAAAAATGGTGAAAGTTAGAGAAAAACGGTTTTATTCATTCGAAGCAGTGGGAAATATAGTTTTTTGTTCAAGTTTTGAGAACGATATCACTAAGATGACAGCCGTCAGCACACTGATGTAGTCGATTTTGGAAGCGATATGGCCGAATTTCTTCGGTTATTCACTTCTTGAGTTCTGGCAGGTTGTGTGGACGATGTTTGAAGACCTTCAAGGTGGCCTCAAAAAAGAAGTCGCAGATGACCAAATCTGGTAAGCGCGTTGGCCAACCCACGTCCCCTGTCAGTGAGATCTGTTCTCCCTGGGAACATCTGTCTCAAAGCAGCTAAAGTTTGAGCTGTATGGGCTGAAGCGCCATCCTGCTGAATCGTGTTCTTCAGCAAGTTCTTCCAACTCAGGCTGTAGGATGGTTTGCAACATTGACACATAACGCTAGGAAGTTACTGTGACGGTGACATTTTCCTCCTCGAAAAAATAAGGGGCTATCACTCGGAATTGAGATACAAAATACCAAACTGTGACTTTAGGTGAATGGGGTGATCTTTCATGGAGTTGAAAAGGATTACATGCAGCCCAGTTCCGGAAATTTTGCTTATTCAATGTTCCAGAAAGGTGAAAATGTGCCTCATCACTTCTGAAAAAAGTTACTATTGGGGAGATGCGCTAAATCATTTCCTCACAACGATGTTTGCGGTTCACGTAATCACCAGCACTCAACTTTTGAACGAGCATGATTTTATACCAGTGGAATGATAAATCCTCATGCAGAATCCTCCTCACATTTCCAAAGCTATCGCATGCCTCCGTGCAGAGCATCTTGGTGAATGCTCGACTGCTACTCGACCAGCCTGCACATTTTCCGGTGTTCTTACCGTTCGCTCTCTTCGTTTTTTTTCTGTTTCTACTAGTTGACGAGCCCAAGTTTTGATTTTGTTTTCAGAGGGGACTGAAACGTTGACAGGAATGCCGAAATACCCACTGGGTCGCTATCACAAAACGGTTATCTTCGTAAAACGTGCGAACGGCAAAGCCTTGATGCACTCCGGACCAAATCATAATACCGACTAAAAACAATTGACTCTCAGGAACATAAAGACTTCTTCCGCACCTACCTGTCTCCACCACATCCCGAGCAATGACCTGTCATAATTCGTCAATTGGCTCTGCCGCACCCTGAAGAATCACTTTTTCTTATCTCTGCTGGTATTGTGAGCGTTTTTCGCGAAGTGCACAGCTAAATCGCATTAATTGAAGTCGATACCGTTCCCCAGTAATGGTTTCACTTAGTTTCAGCAGCTCATAATGAAGAACACCGACCTGGACCCACCAAATACGCTCCATAACCTTCGCTGCGTGAATATTCGGTCGATGCGACGACGTAGTACCATGACCGGGCAGTCCCCATGACTTTATTTTCTTTGTGTTGCTGTAATTGGTCCATTTTTCATTACTCGTTATGATGTTTTCGCCGCTGAAGCAGTTGTCCCATGTGAAAAAACGTTTTCAACTTCCTTTGGCTTCAATTCATAAGGAACCCAAGTTCCCTGTTTTTTAAACATTCCTAACGCATGGAGTAGGTTGCAAATGGCTAGGCGGGTAAGTTCCAATGCTGAAGAAAGCTCTTTTTGCGTTTGAACCGTATCATCATCGAGCAATACCTCAAATTCAGCGTCTTCGGAGGTTTTTGGCCTTCCTTCATGTGGAAGGTCTTTAACATCGAAATCACGGTACGTTGTTTAACTTAGAGTAGCATTTCCGTAAACTTTTTGGAGCTCTCGATGCGATTCAGCCGCCGCTTTCTTCGAATGGAAGAAGAATGAAGAAAATCAACACTTTTCGAACACACAACCAAAAGTATATGACGCCAAAATAAAATAACGTGTTGAAACCGTTTGTCTACCATATGTCTAAGCTTGGTACATGAACATTTGGATATGTCAAAATCGAACAGCACTCACTGCTGAGGCCGTCTATTGATAAACAGCGAGAACTCGTGCAAATGAGTGGGTGTACAAAATTTCCTCTTGCCTGTGCAAATCCAGTACTCGGACAATAGGTGTGGCAAAGTACTTTAAAGTTTTTCGTTGGCTGAATTCCGTATGAAACTTTTAAGACCTTATCGGGTTAAGTATATTACTTCATCAAAATCAGTTTAATAGGAAAGGTGTATTGAAATCCTGGTAATTCGCCGAATAATGAGTCGATTAACTGAATAATATCTTTTATGAATTCTTTTTAAATATCTGCCAGTATTCACAAATGAGTACTTATTTTGATTAAGCAAATTAACGAATTCTTAACGTTGTTGAAGCCAGTATCTCGTCATGATCAAATGGTATAACTTTCTGAATATAAGTGATTCAAGATAATACAAATATAATAGAAATTGTTGCCCTTATAACCATTTTTAATTCTATCATTCTTATTGGAAAATTTAAATACTGAAAAACGTTTCCAATGTGTTCATTGATGTTCAATCACCTCAGTTTTTAAAAGGTCAAGCACTTTCCAGATACACTTCTGCATTCAACGCATATTGCAGTTTGGGCGTGGACTTTGTAATGGTAAATACGCATTTTTGATGAATACCATTGCCGAGAATTTTCGCCAACATAAGGAGCGCCAAGTATCACCACCACTCGCCATTATCATAACTGAATACATAATACGTGACTCAAATCAAAGGTTGTCGACACAGCGCGATGTCGATTGCCAACTGTTACTGAAAGCAAAAGTGATTACTATCGTGAATGAGATTCTCATAGTTTTCATCTTGGTCGAATCGAATCGAACAACGAAATCTTTTTGAAACAAAGAAAAAATTTAGAATTTCTATTTTAGTTTTCAAAAAATCATTCCTAACATAAAAGTTTAGACCAGCGCGTTGAAAATATTTCATTTATTCGTCAAAATTATCGGGAATTGGTTGAAATACATTTCTAATTTCACTCAAATTACTGGTTTCAAGTTTTTAGGTTTATCCGTCAGAGGTACAGATAGACAAAATCGAATTAGTGGTATTAAATCATCATCATTCCTCATTAGTGAGTCGTTCGAAACAATTTCTGTCTCTAAATACAGACATTGGGATGGAATTATATCTATTCATACCAGACTGGCTAACGAATACTCGAAAAGACTATATCTAATCCGAAGTCATTGAAAAGGTACAAATGCGTTCAAAATGTGTGGAATGCTTAATTATGGTGGTGTTCTACTATTGATCGTTATCGTCCCTTTGAAATTCCTCTCAACACTCAGTTAATTCAATGCTTAAAAAGAGTGTAGCGGTCATATTTTTCATCAGAAGTGAGATTTGTCTACCGCATTTGTGGCTGAAACTTCAGGTGAGAAACCGACTAGGACACGGCCTAAAATCTCAGATTATATTCCATATTGACTGTCTCACCTTCCGTCAAAAATTCCGAGAACATAAAGAAATTTTCAAGACCTCCTTCATTTTTCATCGAATTTGATGTGCTTTTTTTATTTGGGCGGAGTTATAAGCCACTATTCCTATGTTCGCTGACTGATCTTGCAAATCAGATTTGTCTGTCTAATAATCCTTCGTGAGAAGATATATTCAGTTATGATATCACAAGAGCATAGACAGTATTCGATTATACACCGATTCTCGAGACGTAGTTCGCGAAACATCACGAGAACGCAGCTCGAGTGGTGTTTCGCTAACTACTTTGGGTGGAGAGGTTCGTATAATCGGAATATATTGTTTATACTCGAGTTGGTATTCGTTACGATTATATAACGAATAATTTCAATAACCAAAGCACTGCATTTTGATGATTCAATGACATTTCACTCAGCGTGACTTCAATTTTTTTGGTGAAGGTCCAAGAATATTACTATGGAAATGATCCCAATATGGCAGGAGGCGAAACACCAAAACGATTATAACACGTCGTCAAGGTGTATATTTCGAGGTATATAACTTTAAGTCGGCATTACTGTTCAAGATGGTGACCGATTTAACAGCTGTCAAGTGATTTTTTCGGAGTTTGGTTTGGCAATTCATCATGAATAGACTCACGCCTGAACAACGCTTTCAAATAGTTCAATTTCATTTCGAAAATAATGGTTCTGTGCGGAATACGTATCGCGCACTACGTTCATTTTATTTTGTTTAGCGATGAAGCGCACTTCTGGTTGAATGGCTACGTCAACAAACAAAACTGCCGCATTTGGAGTGAAGCTAATCCTCAAGTGTATGTCGAAACACCGTTACATCCAGAAAAACTGACTGTTTGGTGCGTTTTATGGGCTGGTGGAATCATTGGTCCGTATACTTCTTCAAAAACTATGATGGCCAGAACGTTACATCAATGGTGATCGGTATAGAGCCAGGATTACTAACTTTTTCATTCCTGAATTGAACAACTATGATGTCCAGGAGCTGTGGTTCCAACAAGACGGCGCAACATGTCACACAGCTCAACATGTCACACAGCTCGTGCCATAATCGATTTATTGAAAGACACGTTTGGTGACCGCCTAATTTCACGTTTTGGACCTGTGAATTGGTCTCCAAGATCTTGTGATTTAACACCGCTAGACTACTTTCTGTGGGGCTATGTAAAGTCATTGGTCTATGCGGATAAGCCACAAACCCTTGACCATTTGGAAGACAACATTCGCCGTGTTATTGCCGATATACGGCCACAAATGTTGGAAAAAGTCATCGAAAATTGGACGTCCAGATTGGACTACATCCGAGCCAGCCGTGGCGGTCATATGCCAGAAATCATATTTAAAATGTAATGCCACAAGATTATCTTGCGGATAAATAAAATTCATGTTCCATTGTTGTTTTATTGCAATTTAAAGTTCTATAGCTCTAAAAAAAACAACCTTTACATATATTTCAACAATTGATTCTTGAGGTCAAAAGCAACTTTTTTTTTTCACCATTTTCTTCGATTCGGCCTAGTTGAAAAGAATAAGCTATGTCATCCGTAGAAAACTGCACACTGACGTTTTTCAAGCATAAGATATACGATTTTTGACAGCCTGTATCTTTTCTACCGAGCCGAATCCGAAAAAATGGTAAAATAGAGTTTCTTCGAACCTCGGGAATCTTCTGTTGAAAAATATATTATACGAAGTAAAGACTATACCTGTATATGTCACTATTGCGACAAATCCTTTGTAGCCACATTCATAAAATGAGTTGATCACAATAATTGATAGCAAATTGGCGTTTTTTAATGAATTTTTCATTTCACAGTAAGAAATGTGATAAATTCAAAGCAACACATATGTCATGTGGTCTCCAAAGGCCTTAATTGGCGCATTAATGTCGAACGCTCATAAGCTTCTAACTTCAGGTCATTATTTTCCTCATATTCTTCATATCTTATTGAGAACTTCTCACATATAAAATGAAACAATTCAGAGATTAAACTGATAGTGGATGTTTGTTAAATAAAGCGGTGATTAAGTATATCCGATCCATAAATAAATCTTGAAACCAGCTTGCTTAAGTGCAAATTTCGAGTTCCACTGACACACATTCATCTTCACATCCATGAACCCTGGGAACAATTTCTCTCCTCCGCAATATAAGGTATGACATTAAAATAAATGTTACTTATTTGTATTACGTAAATCACACAAAGCAATGTTAACTAATTGAAAGAAGAGTGATAAGAATTATTAATGCCTATGTATCCTGTTGTTGGAAATTTCTCAGACCTGAATCCAATTCACACTAATGAAAAATGATTAATGTCATGACTTGAGATGTCTTCTCCACACAACAAATGAATGACTCAGGAATTTAATTTTAATCTAATTAAAATGTGTTAGAATAAATGATACTGCAATGAGGTCACACTAAAAAATTAAAACACAGAGTCGGAATTTGTCTGAGCACTCGTGCATATGCCTATTGGTTCCTTGGAGGCTACATACCGGTGTATGTATATGAGACTATAGTTTGAGACCTATAGTCTGTAACCTGAGGTTACAAACTCGATCGAGTTGAAATTTTGCGTGTATGTTACTTTAGGTATAATCTCTAGTATCAATAGTTGCGAAAATATTTTAGGGGTGATTGCTTGTCACAAAATAGGGAGGGTCTTCCATATAAACTTTTTTTGAGACCCTCTTGCATAGTTACATCCCCCTAAAGATGGCGCCCGAAAAGTAGTTTTTAATTTATTTTTAAAACCATGATTCATTCTTACCAAATAGGTTCTCTTTTAATATCTTGCTAACATTCACTGTTTTTAAGAAAAAAATAATTTATCAACACCTAATACGCCTGAATCAAAGAGGCTGGAATTATTTCCGAAAAAAAAAAAATTAAAAACTACTTTTCGGGCTGTAAGCAGCGGGTACAAAGAACAAAATTTTGATTTTCTAAAATGATAGATCAAGCTTGAAATTGTTATCATACAGTTACACGTAATTTTTTTTAAATATTAGTGTTTTGTTCAGCTTGAATTTTCTATAGTTTTGATCACGTGATTATCCCAAATTTGGCACGAAGTCTAAATCGATAATTATGTTATATCTATACCTCCCAAAACCATAATTCTGGCAGATTTGTTATTCCTGAATTGTTCTGTATTTTCTTCCGATATTTCTCTTCAATTCTGTCTAATTTTAGTAAATCGATGAAAGTTTGCATAAAACTTGAAATTTAAATTCTGCACCGTTTGACGTAAATAGTTATTTATGCAACAAGTGCAAAAAGTGAATGTTTATTTCACTCGACGTGAAATTGTCCGACGAGGCCGTTAGGCCGAGTTGGACAATTTGCAGTGCAATAAACAATTTTTGCACGAGTTGCATACAACATTTTTTCTACGTTCATGCAAAAAGCAAAAAATGATTTATTGAGGTGCGGCACTAGGTGTAGGAAAATGAAAAGCGCAACTTGAATACTTTATTATTAATATCGATTTGCCTTGAAACAGGAACTAATACGTTACTAACAATTTAACTCAAACTTTATTTTTACCCTCAATGTTGAAAGTGAATGAACAAGTGGTGCAATTTTCAATATGAATATTTCGTAGTGAAGTACTTTTTAAATCCATTTCTTGATTTGTAACTGCTGTAAACGTACTAGTACTTGGTAACTGTACATCGTTATTTTCTTCAGGCTGAAATATTTGTTTGTCATAATGACAGCACGTTGAAGTAGAATGACAGATGAGTGCAATAAAGACTTTATTGCACTAGTGCAATAAAGAACTTCTTTTTCCACTAAATATAGTTCAATATAGTTTTGCTTTTTGCATGAATGTAGAAAAACAATATTTTGAACTTATATTTATGTATCTAATCTCTAGTCCAATTTTATCCTTTAATGAACACAAGTTTTCTTTCAAGAATTATGTTTTTTACTGAAAGCCGAAGGACAACATTGACAATTTCCTGTACCAAATTCGAAAATAACAGAATCTTGAAGAAATGATATATCGCTGTGTTCGCGAGAACGGGCGCTCAAATATGTCAATTCATACTTTTTTTCCTTGCATAAATAGAATGAACTAGAGAAAAGAATTATTGAACTTAATGATATCAAGTATAACATCCAAAAGAACATAAATGTTATGCAGTAGTATGAAATGCTCGAGGGAATGCTATATTTGCCAGGACGATACAATACAAATCCAAGTTTTTCTCTCAATAGCTTATTTCATTCCGAACTTTCTCTTACAACAAATAGAAGGAAAATAATTGTGACAATCAAAATGTGTAGGACGTTACTCGAATTGGGATATTATTCTGGGTTTACAATCACGCAAGTGAAATAGAAAGAGTTAAGATGAAGTAAGATACAATTTGAAATCTTGATTTCTACGATTGAGATGTGGATAATTTGGGAGTTCGGAGTAGCCATCTGAAAACTTGCTTCTTGTAAAACTGCTATGAAAAGTAGGTATACTATATTTCATAACTTACTACATACTCACTCGTATGTTTGTGGAACTCTCTTTCAGGCTCCTGTCACATACTTCCACACTCGTGAAAAAAGTTCAACTTTCCCACTTTTTGCACAATATAATACATATTTCCAACAAATCTGAAAAAAATGCTTTCGAATTGAAATAAGTTTTAACGAAAATATTTGGAAATATTCTATAATTTGTATGAATTTTCTATGTTTTTTCGTTAAAGAAGAGGTCATCCTCATGGACGAACTACCTTATGGAAGGTCAAACAGTGTGAAATTCTAACTCACTAAATAACCGGCTGTTTGAAATATATGAGTCTATGACTCCTTTGTCCTGATTTGAAGGGATTGAATTGAATTGAAGGTTATGGAATTTCCTGTCATCTTCCAGAGCTTTTAGAAAGGATATATTGGCTGAGCAGGTCTTTAGGGGGGAGATTGGGTTGTACAGTGCACCATTCACTGAGGGTCATCGAAAGATTCGATTTCAAGTACAAGCTTTGGACGTGTGGATCTGGTGGAAGATTGGTCGAGGTAGTCTCTTTAATCGGTTGGAGTGTTTTTCTGCTTTCCGAAGAGTTTTGAGAGCGATTTTATGAAGAAATTTCCTCAATGGTGCCCTGTGGTAGGTTCGCCTCAAGTTGGGGTGTTGGGAATTGTGAACAAAATGATGCTCATTGAAAGCGGTCCTGAGGAATTTATTTTGAATGATCTGTCAATTGTTGAAATTGCCCAATACGTTACAGTGGGATGGACAATAGTTTTGTACAAGATCAGCTTGTTCAGGGCGATCATGTAGCTGCGACAACAGAGCTGCGAAGGCAATTACCAAGTACCATCAGGGCCGGTGTTAGGGGTGAAACAGTGAAGCGACTGTTTCAGGCGCCTCCTTTCGAAGGGCGGCAATTTAGCCCAGTTTGTGTCCACCCTTTCATATTTCTGAAAAAATATAGTCTTGATTTTTAAAAACAACATGAGCAGTTGGCAGTTGTTGAGGCGTTTATCAACATTTCCCGGTATTGAACATCTCCAAACCGTCTTTACTAAGCCGCCTGTTCAATAAAAACACATTTTAACCCAACCAATATAAGCAACATTGCCTAATACCCTATTTCAATGAGGGACGGAATGTAATTCACAAAGACGAAAAACAACACTTCGAATTACGTCGGAGTTGTTTCAACATATGGAAAATTCCCACGATTCTGAATTTGAAACTAGTTACTGATAAATACTAAATGTTTTCAGCGGAACATATGTTTTTAATCCCATTTAGTTTTCGAAGCTATGCATGTCTTAGCGCCCTTTGTATCTTGTGGTGTGATAGGTAATCTTTCATCGATTGTATGTGATCGATTGTGAATGTGAGAATCAGATATATCACTTCTTTGGCGTCAAAGAAATCCAGGAATTTATTGTAGATAAAAATGTTCAAAAATAATTGAAACCCAGTGGAAACGACTTTAGATAGAAATGATTAGCGAAATCGCTAAAGAAATCAAAAATGGCGAATTATCATCGAGGCAGGTGATGTTTTTTGTTGGAGGGGGGGGGGTGTTATTTATTGATACTTTTTCAGCTGGGGCGCCAAAAAATTGCTCGCGCCGGCCCTGAGGACCATTTTATCCTTTCAGACGGCATAGCAGGTGGTGGTGTGACATTTTACTCCACGATGACTCCTAGGAGTCCTAGGAGATATCACGTCTGTACAATCGGACTTACAGTTCAACAAGAGAAGATCAGCGATCTTTGATGAAGTCTTAGCCATTTACTGCACCGTTTTTCTAGAGGGCTTACGTCGTCAGGAATGTATTTTATATGATTCTGGTTAAAAAATGAATATGAAATTTTGAACAAAGTTCAAAATTGTTATTTTACTTTCAAAGACAAATTTCCATCTCGATCCAATATGCAGTTTTGAAATTAGAAGGGAAACTGAATTCATCATATTTATATGTATTTAGCATATTCATCGATTACGACCAATAATGAACGAAATCCGTTTGTAGGTTAGTTGTTTGAAAATTATGTGGTTTACAGCCGAACGGACCAATATACTTGAATTTCACCACGAGTTAGTCATTGAAATTCGAAAATTATAAATATTGTGACAAAATGGTAGGGTAATCTTTCCAGGGAACAAGCACTGAAATAGTTATTTATGCAACAAGTGCAAAAAGTGAATGTTTATTAAACAATTTTTGCACGAGAAACATTTTTTCTCCGTTCATGCAAAAAGCAAAAAATGATTTATTGAGGTGCGGCACTAGGTGTAGGAAAATGAGGAGCGTAACTTGAATACTTTATTATTAATATCGATTTGCATTGAAACAAGAACTAATACGTTACGAACAATTTAACTCAAACTTTATTTTTACCCTCAATGTTGAAAGTGAATGAACAATTGGTGCAATTTTCAATATGAATATTTCGTAGTGAAGTACTTTTTAAATCCACTTCTTGATTTGTTACTGCTGTAAACGTACTAGTACTTGGTAACTGTACATCGTTATTTCCTTCAGGCTGAAATATTTGTTTGTCATGATGCAGCAGCACTTTGAAGTAGAATGACAGATGAGTGCAATAAAAACTTGATTGCACTAGTGCAATAAAGAACTTCTTTTTCCACTAAATATAGTTCAATAAAGTTATGCTTTTTGCATGAATGTAGAAAAAATAATAAATATTCCATTTTATTTTTCTTCCCCATTTATCATCAGAGTAGTGTATTACGAATCGAGTGAACACAAACGCTGTTTCTGAATCGTGATCAGCCGAGAAGTATGTATCTGATCCTCATCAATATGTCTGCAAATGTCGAAAGCGAAATCTGGTTTATCACTTTCTTTCGCGACTACGGGCGTCGAAAGACCTTGACTTAATCGAATTATGCGTTATTTTGCCCAGTTATTTATTGCACAATGTTTTGGCTTCTCGAAAATAATCCCAAGTTTAAGAAGATCCATTATCGGAAAGCTGACCTAATTTTTCGTATCCTGCAGAAAATCCATGATGTTGTTGTTGTCAAAATATCGATATCAAGCGTGAGAAAGTATCACATTACATTCCTTCACCGTGCTCATACGAGCACTAGAGATAATATCCAAGAGGCATCTTGTATTCTCATTGGTTTTTCACATCTTTTTTCATTCCTAAAAAAATTCACAATAATATTTCCAAATGTACAGTGCGATTGTTTATATTTTATTCAATAGCTTTCTTAGTTAATATTAGTCTTACAATACGTCTAAATGGGCAAATATGAAGTATTTATTTATGGGGATTCAGAGTTCAGTACTAGGAAATACAAAAAAAGGATAATAAACCTAAAACTTTCTTGTAAACTGGTATTTTTTAATTGGAACACCCTGAATTTCATTTTTATATTCGGAAGAGCTCTTTCTCCTGATTTTAAATATATATACGAGTATATACAGGGTGTTTTATCGCGATGGCCTAATAGACGTTTATGGAAAACTGCATGTTGCATTTCCTAGTACTGAATTCTGAATCCCCATAAAAAAACTTCATATTTGTCCATTTGGAAGTTTTTATAAGACGAATAGTAACTGAGGTATCATTGCCAGGGATTCACGGCTTGGCTTGATTTTCAAGCTACTTTTAGCTTGAGCTTGACTTCAAGTCAAGCTCATGTCAAGTAATAGTTTTCCAATCTCAAGTCAAGTCAAATATTTATTTATCAAGTACTTGAATTATATCAAGCTTCTTGATTTTTAGAAATTTATTGATGTCATATAAAAAAAATGATGAAATGAGAAGGAACAATGACGTTGATAAAAAATCCTTAGCCATTTTGAATATGTTTGTAAAGAAGAAACTACCAAAATATTTCATAGAAATGTGAGAAAATTACTAATAAAGTCAAACTGGTGAATGCTTCAGTCTCTCGGCGCTCGAGGAATCCCCTCATTTAATCTTAGCGCGCACGAGATTGCAGAAATATGTATATGCCATGCGATGCGTGCATATCAAGCTCAAGTTATATCAAGTAGCTTGATATCAAGTCAAGCAATAAATATCTAAAATCAAGTCAAGCCCAAGTATGTAATTTTTCATCAGCTTGTTCTTCAAGTCAAGTAGTTGGTTAAAATGTCGAGTTACTTGGCTTGTTGAATCCCTAATCATTGCATATAACTATATTAGTATATCTCTGTCCAATCAATTTTTTCAGTAAATTATCCAACGATGCTCAAATGTTTAATTTGCAAAATAAGAGGTACCGAGCATGTTGAATAGAGGTCATTCGGGGCAATATGTTATGAACAATTTTGCATTTGGGTATTTAATGGTTTCAGTGATGCAGGAATGAACAATCGTAAAAGTTAATCTCGAAAACTATGAGACTTCGCAGTTATTTCCACCTAAATAAACAATTCAACATGAAATTTGGTTTATATATAAAGATGACTTCAGAGTTGAATATGTGCTGTTTTGAAGTGCTCATCGAAGTGAAAGCAGCCATGCAATATAGCTATAAGCGTTTTGTCACTGTTTAAGAATGACATTACTCAGGCATATCTAAAAAAAACGTTAAATTAACCATTATATAATTGAAGGAAGACTAAACAGCAATAAATGCAGAAAATAAATCGGTGAGCAAAAACATAGATGAAACGACCACTTAAAGTTGAGTTAATATTCTTGAATAATGTACAGTCTAAAAAATCTCATAAATGTCGTTCGTTTAATGTTCGTCTATCTCAACTTGAACGTGAATTTTTGTATTTTGTAAAAATCAGAAAATTATGAATTAAAAATGCTGTACTACATCTACCTCTGATTGGTTATTATTAACCACGCTGGGTTTTTCCTTAAAATCGTAGAAACAGATTGTTCTCAAATGCATATTCCAAGAAAAGGTGCAGACTGGAAAAGATTAATGGGATTGCTGGAATTGCCGTGTTATTCTTGAAGAGATGATCACAATTGGTCATCAAGATCTTGTGATTCCATACCTTTAGACACTTGTCTTTGGGGAAACATGAGAGATAAGGTCTATGTCAATGCTCCCATTCAAGATCTTAAAGCTGGAATTCATGAAGTTATCGAGGACATAAAGCTGCAAATATGTGAGTTGTTCATGAAAAATTTCATGAAAAAGATATGCAACCATAGCCTTGACGACTATTTGGCTGGTATTGACTTCCATTGGTAATGCCATAGCTTTCTATTTAGAATGACATAAATATTCATTGATTTCTCTTGAAATATAATCTTATAATATAATCGAAATTGAAACTTTTATTCAAAAACCTTCTAATATACTGAATAGTATTTTTTATTGTTAGCTAGGATATCAAAATTTGAAGGAAACTATTTCTTACTGTTCCTTGAAGTTTCCTTGAAGGATTCAATTTGTTAATATGAATAGTATTAAAATGGATAGTTACTGCAAATTTTCAACATTAAATTAGACTAAATTAGCCCTCTGCATCGGCAAAACAAATGGAACGATGAAAAGTTATGAAATATGATCTATTATTTCACACAACTTAGGATGCCGAATACATAATAGGTTAAAATTTTCAACGTTGTATAATGTTAATTTCGAAAATTGAATTTCAATCGACCGGCTGATTCTCAATACTGAATAATACATAAATAAACCAACATTAATATTGTGCTAGGATGAGAACATAACTTTCCATGCAGAAATTGTAGATCTTTTGATTTGCTTCGTGGACCAACACCGAATAAAATTAAGGTGTGAAATTGCAGAATTCAATAGCTATTCAGTTATGTAGTCTACATTTTATCCATTACATAAAGTAAATTAATTTTCACTACATTAGATTTAATTCAGCAAGTGTAATTTTTTAGAGCTCGTTACCTGAACAGATCGTTGTGTCACTTTGTCCCATTGTACGAGTTTTTCGAAGTTTGAGCAAGAAATAGTCGCTGAGGATAAGGTTAGACTCCTTGATAACGAATTCGTGGCTATAACTCCAGAATGAAAAGACATAGTAACTTGAAATGTTGAGGGAAGCAATTTGCGCATTAATGAAACTGCGCTCAAAAACACCTGACTCTACGGCCATGCTTTCTCTATTTTTCTCTTAATATACCGGAATTGGTTTTCAACTACATTATATTTGTGAATAACAGGTATGAGATTCAAACATGATTATTAAATTGAACACCAATGGCTCTTTAACATTATAAGAAGATTTCATTGTATTCGTGATATTTGGAACCTTGTTGTTATAGGTTTTGATTAATATAAACTCTTTGAAATAAGGATGATTGCTCATCGTTTCATTTGCGATACAAAATAACTGCTTCATGTCAACATTGTCAACTTCATGTCTATTCACTAGAACATACGAGTATATTCATAGATATTTGTATTTATCTTATTTTAGTGACATAATTATATCAATATCTTAATACATTATTGATTAACATCCAGATATATTTTCACTCAAAGAATGAAACACAATAATTTGTCAATTAAAATATTTCGATAGATATATCATACAAAAAAGCTTTTAAACTTGAATAATTATCATTATCATCACCAGGCGCGGATGCAGGCCCCACTTTTGAGGGGGTAACTTTCAGATACTCAAAATACTGAAAATGTGGACCCCAGACACTTGCGCCATTTTGGGACGTCATTTTATTTGCCGTTCATAGATAGGGGTCTTCCTAAAATGTAATAAAGGTGAAATTTTTGCTAATGTTGTAATTATTTGAACCTTAGTATGTCAAATTCTGGGAGGGACGGCAAAATTTAAGAGGTGCCTGGGCCATTTGGGGGGGGAACGTTCCCCCAGTTCCCCCCCTGTGGATCCGCGCCTGATCATCACGCGATGAGAAAGGAATGTATCGGGGCGATCGGGCTAACTCAAGATGACGTCGAATAAAATGAAATCTTAAGTTTCATTTTCATTCCTTTGCGTTTTGTATTTTTTTTTTTTGAGAATTTCGATATTTTCTAAAATTAGATAGGCTAGTTATAGGTTGAACAGATTCATATTTGTATTAAAAGTTTAGGGCCTTCAAAACAACATTGAATTCTAACCTCAAGCATAGTGCTCATTATTTCGAAAAATTTTGTTGCGATTTACTGAATAATTAAAAAAAAAATTGAAAAATCTGCCAAATTGCATCTCATCTTAACTAATTGATCTACATAAATAGTGAAATAGATTCGACATGATGAGATTGAATGAGAAATGAGTCACCGATATTTATTCTGAAACTGTACCGACATAAGGATAATCGTTTAGTAAATTGCACTGTAAATGAAGAAGCGGTCGGAAACCATAGTCTACGATTGCGATTGATTTTTCTTTAGTCTTCGCTGAGGTTACCCCGAACGAATTCTGAATAAAAAGGTCTAAAACAATAAGTATGGATCGATAATGAATGCAGTTGTTTTGTTTTATTCAGCAAAAATAAATTCGGATATGAAAAGTTGCAGCCTTTTTAAATGTTTGTTAAAAATCACATCGAACTTCAATATAGGCTTGTGTACTATATTTATCAACTTCATGCGATATAATGAAAACTGAATTGTTTATAAAATCAGATCTTGTACACTATTTGAAAGAAAGCCCTCAGTATCAAATCCCGTACCTATACAATTACATAATTTGAATGGTTACCCTTGCACAGCTGAAATACACTTCAATCGGTTAAACGCTATCGGCAAAACAAAGTAGAACAACTTCGAGTGATGATAAAATTGGTATATTGCAATTATATCAAAACTGTTGTGGAATATCTTATAGCTATTGAAATCATTATGTGATCAAACTCTTGTCCAGCAACCAGAAGCTATCGGAATTCCGTTCAGTTGGTAACAATCGAAATAAGGTAAAAATAAACTGAAGTAGGTCCTTCCATCCGATGCAAATATATAATTCACGACGCATATAAAATTTATTTCTTTACGGTCTTCAGAAAAGCTGAAAAGAGCATTCGAAGAAGAAGGAGTATATCAAATTTGGTTATTATGAAGTAAATTTACCTTTTAATTAGCAACAAAACGCTCATTAATATTATTCGAATGACAAGGCTAATTGCAAACGATGATATCATTTAAGGAATGCAAAGTTGATCACAGAAAGCTAGTAAGCATACGACTCAACAGGAAATAAAACTGAGAGAAAGTCTTATTCAAGATGCTCATAGTTTGCATTTTCAGCGTGAATTATTCATTTAGCATAAGAAGAAAAACACGCGAAATTCACATAAGAGATCATCATTAACTTCCTTTTTGACAATTCTTCATACAGAATGATCTACTGAAACCTAACGATTCAAAGAATCTTCACCTAGTTAGAATATATTTCCATGACCATAGAACCGACGGAAATTAAATTTTGTTAGTTGATATCAAAGGTAAATTTCAAGCCCCGTGTTGATATAAATGGTTTTCCAATAAGATATTTCATTTTGATATTGAAGAAAACAGTATATTTTTAAGAGAATGGATGTATATTCGATTGTAAAGAGGAATGTAATGGCATACCTATCAACGATGGAAAACGATATCAGCCAACTGGCCGTCACAGCTACAGTTGCAGCACTATATCCTTTTCATGAAATTTTCCATGACCACTTCGCGCATTTGCGGGTGAATGTCCTCAAAAACGTCACGAATACCATCTTCGAAGTCTTGAATCGATTGTAGAGCATTGACATAGACCTTATTTTTCAGGTCGCCCGAAAGGCTAACGGTTTTGAATCACAAGATATTGGTGGCCAATTGTGATCACCTCTTCGAGAAATAACAACATTTTTCTTGCACAGATGCGATTATTTCGTTTATTGTGTGGCACGTAGTGCCATCTTGTCAACAATGAACGTCGTCCGCATCAATATCTTCCAATTACGGCCATGTAGAATACCTAAGTCCCAAGATCGACAAGGAATCGACAAACCTGGTTTTTCGTAAACACTACGGGCTACTCCAGCAATATTCCAAGTTATTCTTGAGCGATACGCAGGGTTTCGATTCTTCACATCACTTACTTGTCCCAAAAGCTCAAAAATTTTACCAGTTTCACTATTGCCGGCCGAGAAGATACTTCACGACTACTAAAAAGTGTTTCAGTTTTGCGAACTGTGACTGCAAAATTTTCACTAATTTTGTAGTGAATTTTAACAATTAAAATGCTTTGTTGAAGGAAGGGTTCATCTTCAATGATTTTTACAATACGATACAATTCAATTTATTCGTATAAATTACATGAATCATACAATTTTCTTTAACAGCGACTATATGGTGATGGCGTCGCTATTACTTATCAAATTTCAAAAGATAACAGCTCAAAAGACGCAGCAGCCAAATAGCAAACTATTCAAAATGAAACCTCTTATTGGAAAACCGTAACTAAAATCATCAGAAAATGCAATCAGAATACTTAAACGAGTAACGACGGCGACGTCAAGTCCAGAGCTTTGGAGCGCTCATCATTCATATTCGAATTGCACTCTTCGATAGATAGATAGAGAAGGCCAGAGCAACACAAATATATTAAGGAAAAGGCTGAAAAAACACTCACATTTCTAATCATCAACAGTATTTTCATTTTTAATTTGTACTTTAGTTAATCTTTCGGAAATACTAGTAAAAACTTTTGAACTTAAACAACTTCTGAATAAAATTTGATTAAACAACCCTCGAATAAAAAACATACAGCCCCAGGACAAACATAATAAGTAAAGCAATTGTTGTTTTAATCTTCACACTCATCACAGTAGTAGCTGCCTACCCCTGAATAAGAAGTATAGTGTATCCACTTCTTACATTGGTTGCACTCTATCTAATCTTCAGTATAAGCGATTGTAACACCTTCTGAAACAAAATAATCATGTATTTAGTGTAACACTGATAATGACACTAATTACTCACATACTACTATATCTACCTATATGCTGATGAACTCAATTAAATGTGTACAATTTCGATGAAAAAATAGTATCCAACTAACCAGGCAAAACGGATAGCTATCCGTTTTGCCAATAGCCTTATTGCCCAAAGCACTAACATTCAAAAGTATGAAGAAATTTATACCCATGAATGAAAAGTTACAAACACAAATTCAATTTCAAAAAACACGCAATCGGACGAACCGAGTCTATCCTTTTACAACTGATACATAATAAAAAATATCAACATATATACCTTGCCAAAAATCGCACCAAAAAACTTTAATTGTTATTTTCACAAGTGCACCGAGTGCCCGTGTCTATTGCTTTGGATAAGCTGTCATGGCAAGGTTTAGTTGCTAGCTTTACCGACAATCTAGTTTAGTAGACAGTAGCATCATCTAATGTAGTTTTTTAATAAAATTGGGTGTTCGTCATTCACATACGAAATTAGACTCGTACCTATCAAAATACCAATAGCTTCTGCTGAGAAATCACCATTTCATTTCATCTAACAAAATAACCTATAATTCCGTCTAATAATTGAAAGCCCTATTATTTGCTACCCGTTGCAAGCTTGTAATTAAGCAACTGTTTAACCATTAAACCATCACGAACAGCTGATGATCGGCCTATGTTATAATGATAATAATAAAAGCGATGGTCACCGACCGCAATGTTCAAGGTCAACCGAGAGTGAGAGTGATGCTGGCTGGATTCAGCGAGCACAAAATCGCAGAAGGTGTAACTGCAGGCGTAATTACTTTCTCCGACGTCGTAATAAGTGATGCCTATTTCCGGCGGTGATAAACAGACGTATTTTTTTTTTATTTTCTTCTGAATGTGTGTCGATTGATATCGAAATATTTGTCGAAAGTGCGGGCATTGTTCGTTCGGTATGTAATTATTTAGGGTCGCACCTCATTCGTTGCGTTGAGTGTGTGTGTTTCAGCGAATTTAGCAGAAGTACAGGATGGCATAATCCGCCGGTTTGCGTGTGTGGTCTAGCCGACGAAGGTTTGGTTGGATTGATGTAACTACGTCGTTTTAAGTTAGTGAAAAGACACTTGTTTGATTTTTTGCACTCGTTCCACTACGCCTATCATTTTAAATTATATTTATATAAATATACTAACTGACAAAGAAACTGCAACAATCAGAAGGAGCTGTTTAAATTTTGAATTTTTTTGTTGGTAAAACATGGATAATATAGCAAGCAGTAAATTATTGAAATTAGGAGAAAAAACGAAGGGTAATCAAATTTTTCTTAATACATTTTTAAATAATGTGCTTGTCCATCGCGATTATATATACACTCCCCAACACGTCTCGGCATTGATGCAATAAGATGGTCTACTTCTCGAGGGATACTATCCCAACCTACCTGTACAGTGCATCCCATTTTGGGTGAGACAGTCAGGTTTCTCGCTTGCTATTTAAGATAGAGCCTTGCGGTTTTCACGTTCCTGTCCTACTTTTTTGTGAAACTCAAGTAGGTCTAATCAGATTTTGCATAACTTTTTCCGTTCAAGAGATACAGGGTGATTTTGGAAATTGATACTTTTCGGACCCCTCCTTTATCTCCGAAGTTATTAGAAATAATGCTGAGCTGAAAACTACATCTGAATCAGAAATCTGCGTAGAATCCAGTGGCGTACTAAATTTTTGTTTTCGAGTTATGGTTCTGAAGATTTAACACAAACCTATATTTTTTTAATGGAACACCCTGTATTATTTCGTTGAATTCATTATTTTTTTCTCTTCAAAATGATGTATGATACTATGTAGGTAGGATATTCAGAAATGTTGAAAAAACACTAAAACATCAAATAATGATGCTTTTTTTGTTAATGGGCCATGAATTTCTCAAATTTCAATAAGAGGATTATTACTTTTGATTTTTAAAAGTAGTAGGTCATTGATGATACAAACATTCTCGTTGTTATTATGGCTACTATGCATTTGGGAGCATCGTTTTATCAAGTAGGCATTGGAGAGAAAAAAACCAATCTGATCTAGCTGTCATCGCTATGAATTATTATTATTATTATTGATTCTTTTTTATATGAAAAATCCATTGCCCATCAACAAAAAATCATCATTATTTGATGTTTCAGTGTTTTTTTAACATTTCTGAACATCCCACCTACATAGTATCATACATCATTTTGAAGAGAAAAAAATAAAGAATTCAACGAAGTAATGATATACAGGGTGTTCCATAAAAAAAAATATAGGTTTGTGTTAAATCTTCAAAACCATACCCCGAAAAAAAAATTGAGTACGCCACTGGATTCTACGCAGATTTCTGATTCAGATGTAGTTTTCAGCTCAGCATTATTTCTAATAACTTCGGAGATAAAGGAGGGGTCTGAAAAGTATCAATTTCCAAAATCACCCTGTATCTCTTGAACGGAAACAGTTATGCAAAATCTGATTAGACATACTTGAGTTTCACAAAAAAGTAGGACAGGAACGTGAAAACCGCAGGGCTCTATCTCAAAAAACAAGCGAGAAATCTGGCTGTCTCACCCAAAATGGGATGCACTGTACTTTATGTGTCAGAGCCGCCAAACTCCGTGGGGGCTGGGGTAAATTTCCAAGCCTTCCACCCATGATGTCCCGTACATGTTATATGGGTGACAGATCGGGGGATCTCAGCGGCCATAGCAAAAGATTCATATGAGTCGCTTCGAAAACGTTTGAACTAACTCTGGCAACATGAGGTCGGGCACTATTTTGCTGAAATATTCTCGAGCCGGTTAAGGTAAGGGAGAACATATAGCTCCACTATTTCTTGAAGATAACGCAGCGCTGTCGTGTAACCTCGAATAAAGACTAAAGGTGACCTACTTGCATGTGAAATATCACCGCATACCATAACGCCTACTGTCCGGTGTACATGACGCTCAAAATCCAACTGAGGTTCACGTCTTTCTCCCCGACGTCTACTAACCCTCTTCCACCCAAGGATAAAAAAGACGACCTGAAGCCATTCCATAATCCAATGTTGACGTTCTCGGCACCACTGTAGTCGTTGCCGGCGATGCTCAACCGTCAGAGGTGACACTAGATGGGGTCGATAATACTGCAGTCCAAAAGACCTTATCTGGCGGTAAACCGTTCGGACAGTTACAGGTTGTTCTCCTAACCACTCATCAGCCAAAGATCGAATTGTCGCAAATTGGTCTCTTCTAATGGCCTTAAGTCTTAGACGTCGATCTTGAACTTCATTTGTGCCCTTTCGACGTCCGGTGCCTACTCTTCTTCGATTTTGGGCATTATAAAACCATGCTTGGACAACAGTAGTTGGATTTCTGTTCGAATGGATAGCGATTTATCGAAATTACAACCCCGCCTCCTGTAGACCAACAATTCGACCTCTGTCACTTTCATTCAGCTGGCGATAAATTCCGCGTACACGTGCTCTAGGCATTAACAACAACTGAACATCGACTCCTCGAACAGCTGGTTTGTTGTAAAATTTTAACGACTACAATATTCAAGTAAAAAATTGTTTAGATGAAAAATCTTCACGATTTTTTTCTCCAAATTCAATCATATATTCCTTGCTATACTCTCTATGTTTCACCAAAAAAAAAATTGAAATTTAAACATCTCTTTCTGGGTGTTGCAGTTTCTCGCCACTTCCTTGCTCGTTTTTGAAGTTTGAATTTTGAACTCGTGGAAGAATATCGAAGCCTTATTGTGCACTTGTATTATATTAGTTATTCATACTACAAGTGCAGAAGGTATTGATATTCCTCCACGAGTTCAAAATTCAAAAACCAATGACGATGTGGAGAGTTGGGTCCTCGGGAAGTTCCTTCTCAACCGGCAATAGTGAAATTGGATGAAAAATTCGAGCTATTGAGAAGAAATGTGAAGAAACAAAAGCATGTGTGTTGCTCAAGAACAACTGACAATATTGCTGTTATGGCCAAAATAGTGTTGACGAAAACCCAGGTCTGTCGTCAAAATGAGATATCGCTCTGTTCGAGGAAAGAAGTATCAAAATACTATGTCAATGCTTAATTTACAATCTTGTTCAATCTTCGATGAAAACTATAATTGTAGCGTTAACTATTACAACTGAAAATGAGATTCTAATTCCTTATGAACATAATAACAAAGTATGTTTACAAATAAGCAAAAAAGTAGAGTATCAAGTAACGTTGTAATCGCGTTAAACAAAAGTCTATAACAAAAGTGGAAGATTCCCAATATATATACATATATTTTCCGGGTTCATAGCGTCCTACGCCTCCCGGTTCCCAATCTCCAGCCTTCTCTAACTTCGGATTCCCTATTCTATATATAAGTATAAATCTACAATGACTTACACTACAGAAATTACAGATAAAACATCCAAAACGATACAACGTTGGAGATCACAATATTAAAAATATTATAATATTATAATAGTAGAATGACCCTATTTCCCATCGATGCTTATCACTCAAAGCGTCATTGGAAGGAAGTTCAAACCTAAAACAAGGTAAACAACATCAATTAATAAAGCCTGAAACGCAAGAGACAAAAAAACAAATTCACAAACTAGTATTTTCAATTTATTAGACTAAAGTTTGTACAATTTTGTGAATACAGGTGAATTTTGAGACTACTTAACTCTGAGAATTCATCTAGTTGAATTGGCATGAAGAAGTAGAGTGTTCTACATCGTAAATGATATTTAACTTTAAAAAAACAAAATTTTTCAGTGGAGAAAATTGCTGTACAGATTAGCGAAGATAAAATTATCATTCCACTGGCTATAATTCTGTAGGTTCCCCATACATTTTATCCTGATACATGACATGGAATGAAAGGGATTGGAGAGAAATCTGCAAAAATCACTTCGTTTTCCAGAAATCATGACTAAACAATTAACATCGAAGACCCCGAACATGCAGTACAAACGTGACGAAATATTTTATATCGGTTTAATTGAGTACCCTCATCGTTCATCATAGGCAATATTGGTAGACATCCATTATCAGAGTAATGCTCAACACTTAATTGCAAGTTGCACAAGGAGTTCGTCAACGTTTATGCAACTGTAAGCGATTGTATTCGACATTGTAGAAGAGAATAATCAGAGCGCGAACAAAATGCTCAACATTTGCATTATAACTTCAGTTGACACAAAGGAATTCCTTAGATGCCTTCCTCATTTCATGCACTTTAATGAAAAATATTTATGCACAAGTCGAGTAATAAATTTGAATAATATAATGTAAGACGGAATTATAAGAAATAAGGGAAATCATATTCTTATGGCCAGTTGCACGGTTTACCTGAACGTTGATCAAAAATTTAAATGTTGTTTAATATCTGGTTTCTCTTGCACCGTTTTTTAAACTTCGTTTTATGCAGCATAATCATCACTAACAGTAACATGAAACTGATTTTTCAATAATGCAATCAGCCAAATTTTTATAGAATATAGCATGTTTTAAATATATTAGTAATTTTGTTGTCAAAAACTTGAAGATATTATTCCTTGTACAGGGTGAGCAAATAAGCGAGGTAAGCGGCTATATCTCAGGATCTACTCATCGTAGAGACTTGCGGTAAAAAATTTTATGACTAGAAATACACTGGAAATTGTTTTGAATTTCATACCTCTACCGCTAGGGGGCGTAATAGCTATCGTCGAGTAGAAAAAATAATTTTTCTCAAAAATGTTTCATATGAAGTTGAAGAAAAAATATCGTCACTATAAAACTTGTAAAATTCTCTATCTTTTTGAATTGACACTTTCGATTTTACGACATCAAATAAGGGTAGGTGAAAGGGAGAAATATGACTGATGAAAGTGCCTGTAACTTCAGTTTGGCTCAACATTTTTGAGCAAATTAGATCTCGTCTGGAAGTAATATCTTGTTGATTGAGGACAAAATATACTCATGATAAATTTGTTTTTGCTGCTTTCGATAGGAGGCGCTAAGTCATAAGTTCATTGTTTCGTTCATTTCACTTCGAAATTTCAAATGTAATGATAGGATTTTCTTAACAGAAACAGAAATTCTTTCAGATTTGTATGAAAAAACCTGCAGGTCGCAAAGCGATAGTTTCAGGCGTTCTGAAGTTATGGTCGAAAGAAGATATTCTTCAACTGATGCACAGCGAATCGATGACACACATATAGGTTGGATCGACTTCTTCAATTGGAAAGATGAAATATGAAAAAAATATTTCTATAAGTTACTCAATAATTTCAATGAGTGAATGAAATGTTTCATTATTCACTAGGGAATATTTTTCTGCCTTGCAGGTACAAACGTAAACTTTCGTATCAAAAATGGAAAAATGAATTAATTCATTAATAAATATTAGATAATCTCACATTGACATTGTTCTACATAACGGCATGTTTTGCACAATTAGTTTTAAAAGGTAAAAGTAGTTAAGAATTCAATGTTGGTATAGAGTAATGTTTTACATAACTCGTTGATTGTTGAAAGATGGAAATCGTTTCAATGGCACATGTACCATGAAGCAATTAGCATTCTTAACAAGTCAAGTGATTTCCGTTGATATTAAGATCTCATGATCACACGAAAGAAAAAATAATTGTTTTCCAGATCATTGATGGAAAGATATTGAGAATTTCATCATGATGAACCCCAATTTTGTGATTTGCTTGAATGAATAAACTTCGCAAACTGCACACAAGTTGATTTTTCTCTATGTCAATGTTGTTTGATTAAATTTGATGTTTTCTACCCCGACTACATATTGTCTTTTGTGTGTGAAACCTTTAAGAAGCATAAGCAATTTAAGAGAACCGAAAACTCTCTTTATTCTTGAAGATTCCCAAAGTCTGAAGTCAGTGAAGTCATTCGTATGGTATCTCGTAAACTTCGCGAGTGGTTGATATACTTGTTTTCATCTCTTCGTTCTCTATGACGAGTGAGGTCTTCTATCACTCGGAATAACCCAGTGAAGGCGTAACCATTGATTACCAAATAAATTAATATTCTGTGGGCTTAATTTTCAAACAATGAGTTGAATAATTTCTCTAAAAATTTTCGTTGTTGTCATGTTAACTTTCACAAAGTTTTGCAATATCGTGTCAAGAATTTGAAGAATTTTGTGTGCTCGTAGACATGTTAATTTTATCAAAATTAGCACCCAGCCAGGGCCCCCGCAACCGCGCGTTCAACGCGTGCACCGCACGCGGGCGCCACTCTTTAGGGGCGCCAAAATCTCTTATAGACCTCATGAAAATCCGAAAGACCAAAGGTTTTTGAAAAAATTTCTTTTTATTTTTTCAACAATTTTAAACGTTCAAAGACATCTTTTACACATCCAAACAAATTCCCGAACGTCATAATCCCTATAAAATAACCTCGGCCACAGATTGCAATTATACGATTCTTTTCGAGTAAACAAATCATAAATAATCATCCCTTTGTCGGTACGGGATTTCTTTATGGATCACCTTGCACCGGACGGCGGGCACCAATTCTTCGATCATCACTAAAACGCATATGGTACACATAAACAATCATAAATACCGAAGCGATAGCTTTTAGCCAGGGGAATTACTGAAACTTTCGCCACCATCTGTAGGAAAAATACTACATGTTACAGAGAATTTCTGAAACTACCAAAATCTGCTTGCTATGCTATAACAGCAGAAACCTATCCAAAGAATAGTTATTTTGTTTCGAAACGTTTAGGGGTTGAGGTCAAGACGCAAAAAATTAAAATACTCAGATAATTGGAAAGATTTGTATTTTGTGTAATTGTGGTTTGTTTTACTGTTTCTTGTTGTGATTAAATTAAATTTTATGAAATGGTAAGTACCTATCCACATACAGTATTAGCATTTCTATTAGTCAATAAAATTCGATATTTTTTTTTCTGTTTAAAATGGTGCACATCCTAAATTAGCCCATACCTATATACTATAATATTATTTTTATTTGCTTCAAATAGGGAAGTATTGTTTGTAATCGTGAAAAAATTGAATCGACTTTGATATTTTGAATTTGTTACCTGGGGCCACCATCATATTATACTTAATTTTTTTTTAATATGCACCCTGGATCTGTATTATTTATTTGATGTTCGTAGCCGTTTGACATTCTAAAAAAATTATATTTCACCTTTGCCAAAAATTAATTATTATAACAGGAACAGGGTATGTGCTTCAGATCGGTCTTAACTTATTATTATTATTAACTCCGTTTAGGTTTGAAGGCTCGGATTTAAGGTTTAAATTCATAAAAATGAAAACATACGGGTTATTCTCAAAGGGATGGCGCAAAGTAAATCATGGGTGAATGTCCTTACCAATTTTGGATTAAGTTTTTCTTAAATTCTAGGAGCCATACAAGAGAAAACGACCTTCTGGTGCAAAATTTCGAGAGCAAAAAAAAGCTAGACGTCAACAAAGGGAGAAGATGGCTGGGAGTATGGAATAATATTTAATAATTATTAATAATAATATTAATATTTCAATATAATATGATGAATAATTTAAAGTAGAATAAAGCTCAGGTTTTGAAAACTCTGCAGTTTCATTACAAAATTAAAATAAAATGCGGTTTTGATCGAAGGCTTGAATAAAATAATGAAACATTTAATAGTAATTTACGTAACAAGTCCGGAAAATAAGGTTTTTTTGGACGAATAGACAAAATTCCAGGACGAGCGTAAGCGAGTCCTGGAAGTCTGTGAGTCCAAAAAAAACATTTTCGGGCGTGTTTCGTACAATATTTTTTCGGCAACCATGTAAAATAACACTATCGCTGCTGCTTTCCATATTTTATTGCGATTGCGATAAAATACTTGCAAATTTTTGACAACTAATTTCATATGAACTGTCAGCCGTTATCTCGGTTGCTATGGATTCTATGATTCTTTTCCGGACTAGTCCGGGAAGTACGTACTTTCTGGACTAGGCCGGGAAATGCTACTTTCTCAGAGAAAGAGCGTCCGGGAAGTGAGCACTTCCCGGACGGTTGCCGAAAAAAAATGTATTATGCAACAACTGACAGCATAAAGTTCTTAAGGCATTCAATAAAGGTTGCTGATAGTTTTTTTAACCCTTCTACAAATAAATTCCTAACAAAAACTGAAACATTTTTTGCCGATTATCCTGCGACGTTTTTCTCCACTTCCCCCCTTTTGGGGCGCCAAAATATTTTCGGCACGCGGGCGTTAATGACCCTTGCGGGGGCCCTGCACCCAGCAGTTTTGTTCTCTATTGTAGTTGTAGTAACCACGCTATATTCCACAGAATCGTTTAACGAACGTTTAGACATCGATATAATCATGTTCAGAAACAAGAAGTTACTAACTGAATTTACAGAAATATCTAAGTTTTTATGACAATGGAAAGAACTGAAAAATTCAGAAGAAGATATAGTTTGCCTTGACTTAACACCCATTACAAACCAAATGTTCTTAGAATTAAAGAATGATTCTGTTCAGTAAAATATTATGTCCACTGTGAACTGCGAACTTCATATTTTTCGGTATATTTCCACATCGGAAAGTCTACTTAAAGGAGTAAAATTCTATTTCTTGATTAAAAAAAAAACCTGATTACTGTGAGACTTTCATTATATCGATTGTTTCATATCAAATATATCAACATAATATTAGAGATCTACTTTTTCGAATTTTTTACAAAACGGGACATGAAAATGATTCCATTAATAGCCGCGTTTTCAAAAATCGATCTATAATTAATAATTATACCTAGTAATCACTGTATAATTTGATCTACTCTATGATTATTTGATATGTAAATGGAATAAGTAAGGAGTTTGCTTCTTAGTGGGATATTGAGATATGTGAGACACAACCTCTCATATTATATAACACAGACAGACATCTCGCAAAATGTGGATAGAATATAGGTTCTACTTCAGTACATCTGATATTATTCTATAATTGATTTAATTTTGATGTGTGGGCAATGATTGATTGTTTTATGTATTAGACGTTCCATTCAATGCACAAGAGGGTTTCGAATTTTAATTGGATGTGTTAAATATGGAGTTGAAGCTCACTGAATTATTTAGTATCAAATTGTTTTCAAATGAGTTTAATGATCTGCGAGAAAGAATATAATATGGTGTGAAATATGTAGGCATATCTATGAATCATTATAATTTTATTCCAATAATAAAACTTTGAGAGGAAAAAGTTCAATTTTTTCCAAGTTTCAAAAAATCATATGATTACCAAATACTTGACAATACTCACGCGAAATTCAAAACATATCCAAATTACCAAATTTGGGGTAGAAATGAAAATTTGAGATTCCTTGGTTAATTTTGAAAAGAAATCTTAAAAATATGGGCCCTCAAATGCTTTGTTTTTTCGAGATACAGGGTGATTTTTATTATGATAATTATAAAATTTTATTGAATATTTATGGAACATTGCTGCAGATCAGGGAAATAAGCGTCAAAACCAAACTATAACAATTAATTAATTCATCATCAATTTCTATGATAATTCAATTTTCCTGAAAATTCAGAGAGAATTGTCTGAAACTTTTTTCTCGAAATTCATAAAAAATACGATAAACTACAAGTAATCAAACAGTTCTAATTGTTGAATTTATAAGAAACAAAATATTTATGATTTTCTGTATCTACCTGTTGAAATCCAAGGTTTAGCAATTTTTGATCTCCTAGTGTCATCGGTTATTTAACATCGTTTGGCGCTTGAATTTTTTTTTCTGAATTTCTGATATGTATATGTAGGTGTTTAATTCAATATATTTTGAGTTAATATGAAACGTTGATTCACTATGGGACATAAGGAGTGCATTCTTTGTGGAAAAACTCTCGAATTGAGTGAAATATGGTAACAATGATATGTTCTCATTTCCGCGCGCTTCATATTAAATTTAATAGTTCATGTTGGGGACAAAATTTGCTCACTGAAAAAGACATATGCTCCCTCTTCCTATGTTTATAACCCTGAGGATAAGCTTATGACAAATAACGAAACCTACCTTTTCATAATATCAGTCGTGAGGGGTGATTTGCTTTTCTTACCTGCGAGGGATTAAAAATAGGGTAGATAAGTACTTGATCTTAGGGGTACGCACAGCTGTCAGAATAATCAGATATTTTAACAATAGATGACACTACCATGCTAGCTCTACTCAAAACTTTATTTCTGCTTTGCGTAAGTTGCCTGTTCAAACCATTAAAATTTAGCTTTGCGCAGAGGCAATATCGTAATCAATGACGTATATCCGAGATGCGATTATTGCTAGTTGAAAACTTTAACCAATACCCCGCCACGTGCACGTGAAATACCGTGCGCTAAGGCAATTTTTGGAGGCCTTTGAGAAGGCCATTTATTCTAATGAAAGATAATATTTTAATTTTACTTAACTAATAACTTATAAAGATTTTCCATTCAAGAATTTCTCAAATATGTGGTTGGAAGAGAATTGAAATTTCTGTCTGTTGAAGAATGCATATCTTGAGAGTGATCTGTGTTCGTTGAAGATCATTTATAGAATTAGTGACATATCTAATTATTACAGTTCGATTTCACAGAATATATTCACTATATTGCAATTGTGGAAACACAAAAAAAATTTCAATGTGTTTTCAACGAATCTCTGTTGGGAGTTGAACTCTAGAAGGTATTACCAGTGAAATGTAAATTTGTAGCAATCCAAGGATAATATAACCTTCAATGAAGGAACCGTTTGATATTTTTCGATTCTGATTTCATACTCATGTTGGGCATAAAAAAAATACAATCGTGAAACATTTCAACAATTTCGGTTGAAGTTTTTTTGTTGCTGTACCTGAATATTTATGAACATTGCAGCTTCTCCGCCATTTTGAAATTATTTTTCAGAGTTCTACCCCTTTTCTGAATTGAGCTCTGAAAAATAGTTTGATGTGACCACAAATCGTAACTTCAAAGGTTATACATAACTTACCAAATTCAATGAAATATTGCCCTGAAATGACGCTGTATCTCGCTTATGCTTCGAAAACAAGGTATTATTCAGAAGACAGAAATGATTCTCCCGGTGTCATATATACGACTATATGTATATTTTTGTCCAGTTTATGATGAAACACCCTTCATAAGCTGATCCTTTGTTTTATTTCATTTTAATTTCAAATCAAATTTTTTACTCATGTAATACTCCAAACTTTAACACCCTGTTTCTCTAAAATGAAGCTTGTTAGGATATATGTTTATATGAACTTTTTTTCATGAAAACAGTTGTTCTATACGACGCCAAAGTTATTGGACTAAAATCTGAACAATCCCGAATTATTATTCTCGCGAGGGAGATTACTGTCTGCCAGGTCGAAGGAACCGACGTACCGGTCTGCCTTCAGAAGTTCAAACTTCTGAACCTTCAAAGAATAATATATGTGAATTTCAAGTTTCCTAAAATACTTTCAAAATTTTTTTTTTTTTATTTTGAAAATTTCTATCACCACTTCGCCACCGCGATAATCGTCTGCCGTTTCGTTTTTGAATAGCTATAAGAGTGTAGTTTGACATATCTCAACGGCAGCTTTTAGAAAATACTTTTTTAGTCCATAAAATTTTCACACCTGTCGCTCCTGATGGTAGCTGAGGCCACCGCAACCACGCTTAGCTAGCCCCCATAGGTTGGTAGGTAGAATAGACTCATGGGCGCCCGCAGAAATTTTTCTCAGGGGGGGCAGAATGAAAATTATTGAAAAACGATAAGGCGTCCATGATTGTCATTGAAAACCGGAAAATTGTTGTGAATCCATTACTTTCCTTTTTACCTTGCCCTTTGGATTAAGAAAGTTATATTTAGGGTGTTGTGCTGAAAAATGAGACAATCAAAATCTTAGGGGGGGGCATGGCCCCCTGCCCCTCCCCCCTCTGCGAGCGCCCATGGACAGACTCACTGAGGAAATCTTAGGCTTTTACAAAATATGTGTGGTCTGCCGTCCACTGACTCTTACTAAAAGAATTCAAATATAATAATGATAATAATCGTCTTTATTGGGCGAAAGTTTAGCTTACGCTACTCGTACATTTTAACCCACAATAAAACAATATATCCCTTAATCCTAAACAAAAAATCAACATTTATAATTAACAAGTAGAAAAGAAAATTAAACAATTATATACTGGCATTTATGAAGTAGTAGAACCCTGGCTGAATTAAAGTGATTTTTTAAATTTTGATTTATAAACATTCAATGATGTTGCTTTCATACCATGATCGATATCATTGTAAATAAAAGGGGCCTGATATGAGAAGGAACTCTTAAATTTAGATGTTATGTAGCGTGGGATACTGATACCTGGCGAACTGCGGACATTGACACTGTGCACATTTCGTCTATATATGATTTTTTGATGCACATATGGGGGTTGTCTCAGCTGAATGATTTTATGAATTAAACATGATAGATTAAGTCTACGGCGATTCTTCATGTTGATCGAACCCATAGAATTTATGGTGCCAGAGGTTACAACATCACATAAATTAAAATATATGATAAGACGAGTTGATCACATATCACATCATTCTCATACGTTCATGAATAAAAGTTCGGCTACTATAAATAAGTCTGAGGCCCTGAGGGAAAAATAGGCTCTTTTGATGTAAACAGAGTCATGATCTGAGAATTTCAATTGAGAATCAACATACAACCCAAGATTTTTAACTGTTTTCAATGGCTTTAAAATCTTGTTGAGAACCCTGACAGAAAACGTACCAAGCTTAGAGATAGAGTTAGTGCTTCCAATTATCAAGATTAGACTTATCAGGATTCAAGTGTAGATTATCATTCCTCGGCTTTAATGCCAAAGAACTTAGATCTTCATTTATCTGAGAACATGGCACTGCAGCCTGATCTGGTTTGAAACCAATGTAAATCTGAATATCATCAGCGAAAGCATGAAACCGCCAAAATTTAACAGTCTCACACAAATCAGCAGTGTAGATCAGAAAGATGAGTGGATCCAGAATCGAACCCTGTGGTACTCTCTTTGTAACATGAACACACGATGATCTACCTCCCTCCACCCTCACATATTGACTTCAATTCAAAACAATTCCGGAAAGTTAATCTATTTAGGCAGATCACTTCAACGTTCGAATTTTCCTTTGTTATATAGTTGTAATATTCGCGTTAACAAAAGAATTCGAGTGGATGAAGGAGCGTTGATTGTGACAAAGTGAATTGGATTGATTGTTTCAAACATACATAGATCCATAAATAATTAAATTTTCTTCAGTTGACATGTTTATTTTTTATGATATTTTATTCATAAAAGATTTTACCTTGGACCTTTAGACTTTTTTTAGAATATTTTATTCATATCAGTCGTGACTAGTGAAGGGTGCTATTGCTATCCATACCTGCAAGGGACTGAAAATAGGGTAGGTAGGTACCTTCTTGGTAATAGGGGTAGGCACCACTATCAGAATAATCATTAATTCTACCAATAGATGACACTACCATGCTAGCTTTACTCAGAACTCTGTATCTGCTTTTCGTAAGTTGCCTGCTCAAACCATTAAAATTTAGCTTTGCGCAGAGGCAATATCGTAATCAATGACGTTTATCCGAGATGCGATTATTGCTAGTTGAAAACTTTAACCAATACCCCGCCACGTGCACGTGAAATACCGTGCGCTAAGGCAATTTTTGGAGGCCTTCGAGAAGGCCATTTGTAATAATAAATATAATTTTTATGAATTAAAATAGTTTATAGACTTATGTCCTTTGTGTTATGAAAACTGTAGCTAAGCAAAAATTATTTGCAGGAACTAGCAATTATATATATTAACAAAAAACTATTTTAAAAAATATCTTGTATGAAAAACGTGTAAATAAACTTTTCTTTCTTTCTTTCTTTCGGTATTAATCCAAAAACACAAAATATTACTAACCAACTAAAATTGGGTAAACGGTTAACAAATTGAATAACTAAATTAACATAAAGACTGACGAACGTTTCGAAAAATTTGTATTTTCTAATGAAATTTTCATATTTATCAGTACAATTTTTCCCCATCAATGTCTTATAGTTCAAATTCACTTACTTTCAACGTGTATATCTACTACAAAAATTGTAATTGAGGAATCCCAAACTAACCGAAAGGAAATGTTTCTCTATTACGTAATTACATAAAACAAATAGTACAGGTAGATAGTCATGGGTTTTCTTTCTTACTCTTCTCTGGGAAATATTGATGCAAATCGACATTTACATTTGAAACAACAATTTTAGAAAATTTGAATTTGTTCATTGGTTGATGGTCTTAATCAATAAGTGATAATTTTTAATTGTAAGATTAAATGAGTCAATATGGTAATTCAATATACTCATCAAAAACTGTTACAACATTGTGCCAAATCCTTCACAATTATGATATATACGATTTTTGTTTTGAAATACAATTATTCCAAAACTTCCGAATTTTTGTATCTTTTAATACAATTGTAATACAAAATTGCTCAAAAAAAAATACAAAAATTCCGAAACGTACGTCTGCCTTTATTTATTCACCTCTGAAACGGTAGGTATATGAATGTACTTTTAGTTGGTTAATTATATTCTGTCATTTTTGGAATTGTATTTCTAGAGAATATATATTATAAAGATATATCATATTGCGAAGGATTTGACACAATTTTGCCATAATTTTCGATAATTATATTGAATTACCGTTACCAAGTACCTTCAAAATAAATATAAGTACGTACACTCTTTATTATAAAGTAACTATACTTTGAATGATATGTAGGTCGTTGGTGCTCATAATATAAGCTACATAAATCTTAGAGTGAATATTTTTATAATATAGGATGAATCTACATACAATGCTAATTTTTGATGTACTGTTAATGTGTGATTCAATACTTGCCTATTATGCAATATGGACATAACCGTATTTGACATCAAGAAAGTAATCAATGAGCAAATATTGAATCGCCAACACCGGAAGAATTCTAATGAACAGTACGGATGACACTTATTTCATAATTATTATGGGATTACTTCATGCTTCAAAATATTTGATATTATTTTTTGTTGACAGTAACTTGTTATTTGTGAATATACCTAGATTGCAGAGCTTTCTTCGTTTTGTAATCAGCAATTAACAGCAAGGTTCTTAAGAATGCTTCATTGGGGGTAATCAATTTTTGGAATTATTTAAATTTGTTCAATGAAATATAAAAAAATATCACACAGTTATAAAATCATATAAAAATCAGAAGTAATTTTGTTTGTAACAGTTTGAATATCAAGCCTTTGACTGCCTTTGAGGCAAACGGTGTCGAAACCTTTCTCGATCTTAATTTAACATTGTGTGTTTTTGTTGAATAGACATGATGACAGTAACTGAAACTCACTAAAATATTGTTATAATTTGATGAAACTTGAGTCATGGAATACGAAAAACGCATTTATTTTCTTATTAATTTCGGAAGAAACTTTCTGTATCAGCTTCTTCTAACCCATTGCTTGGGGTTCGATATACAGAGGATATGTTTATTTCACCTGATTTCGTTCCTACACTAAACCCTTTTTCTTTGATATTTGCATTTAAAACTTCTGGTAGTTGGTGATGTACAATTCTTCTTTTCATTAGGACAGCTGTTCTTCTCTCTCTTCCTTGTTCTCTGTCTTGCCTGTATGTACACTCCATAATTTCTTATTTTCAGTTCTTTGGTAGACTTCAAATAGGTTTCACCCAAGAGAAGGATATCGTTTTTATTTTCTTCCAAAATAGTTAATTCTGATATTTTTGAATGACTGAGTTTGCGTTCCAGAATGCTATTGTGAATCTCTCATTTTCTGTATAATTCATTTTGTCTCGAAAAGTTTCATCAATCTTTCCTGCTCTTTTAAGAAGGCGATCTTTTATATTATTGTCACATTGGTAGCGCAAAATTGTAAAGTCATTCTTTCTAGAATGGTTGCTAGGTTGTCATCTTTTTTTATCGTTGTTTCGTATCTTTTGGTTGCTTTATCTTTTCCTCTTTGTTTTCTGGGATTTGAATTCCTTCTCTCTTAGCTTCTTTTTTTTGCCTTCCATACTTTTCTCTTTTCCATGATTTCAGTCCAAACATTCTCTTTAGGTAGTGGAGTATCTTTATGTTTGGGTTTTTGATGGCTTGGGTTATTTGGGTTTTTGGCGCATCTTTCAGTCTATTTAAACGCTTTACTCGAACACCATATACCTACCCTTACTGCACATGCAGGGTGGTAACTGCACTTGCACTTACTGCATTTTACAACCTGATTAAACAGATTTTCTGCAATGCTCGCATTTATTCGAGACCGCTTTCTCACAATCGTCTTCACTCACTGACATTTTTACATGCAATTTTTTATATATAAATAATATAGATAATAGTATAGCTCTAAAATGATTCGGTAAAAAAAATTACATATACCTACATAGTGGAAAAGACAAATAAATTCTGGACCTTGATCAACTATAAGTTTCATGTAATCATTTAATCTGTTTCATCAAATATATCCATTGGATGTTATCATGTTTCAGTGGGGCTCTACTGAAAATATAAATAAATATAACTAATTGAAAAAGGTGTTGATCGAAGTTAATCTTACAGAAAATTGTCCATAAGGTACCAGTTTTACAAGCTCATCATCATTTCTTTTTTGAATGCGGTGGCCATATTGCGAAACACTGCAGCAGCTAATAACTTTCAATATTTAGTCAATTTTTTTCCAAATGATCTCTTTTTGTATACAAGGAAATTTACGCTTTCTTACCCCTATGCACATCTCGATAGTCACCTCGACAGTACCTATTTCTAGTTTTTATTTAGCTTTCATTGCAAGTTCCCCTGCGGTGGTGTAAGAACTCAGGCATGAAGTTAGTAGAAATCTTTTACAAAAATTTTTGAATAACCAACCACTGAAAACCAGCAAACCACAGCTATTTTAGTTTCTGTGTTCCATGTATATTTGTTAGTTGCCATTAGAGATTCACGGCTTCACTTGATTTTCAAGCTACTTGACTTGAAATCAAGTCAAGTTCAAGTCAAGTAGTAGTTTTTTAATGTCAAGTCATGTCAAGTATTTATTTATCAAATACTTCAATTCTATCAAGCTACTACAGTTTTATTGTGTAGTGTCGCATCAATTGGAAAATGATGAAATGAGAAGGAACCTTGCAAAAAGCATTTTTATTTATTAAATTTATTGTATAAAAGAACCAAATATATCAACCATTTATCGCGTACAGGCCATAAAGCCTCTGTGATTAATGTTTATGATACAATAAACTACATTATTATTATTTCAAAATGGAAATTGAATCACTCTAAATCATTACAAGATAAAAATATCAAAAAATACGCTTTCTCATTATTGATAAACCTCCAAGCATTGTTTGAGTGCATCTTATGGATTTGTCGCCTAATCTATTGCGGAAACTGTCAGAGCAGCTCTGGTGAATTGCGTCTTTGAACTATTGCTAAAGATGCTGACGACCTGGTGTGGATAAAAAATCTTTGGCCAAGTTTGGAAAAACATTTTCTTGGCAACATTCTAAATTATCCTCAGAACTGTCAGCACGTAGTTCAGACAGGAATATGGCTATTTCATAACGCCAAAACATTTCATTGGCTCAATTTACAGGAGATTTCTTGAATAAACTAAAGACATCGATTTCAAACTCACTTTCGAGCTTTTATTTTCCACCTCTGTACCTATCTTCCGCATGTATTTTGTTTGAATACTCAATTATTCTCGAATATAGTATCAAACGAAAAACTAATGATAACATAAGTGGATACATAAGATTTTCTGTTTGATCAGAAAATATTTTACCGATTTGTGTTTTTTCTCTGAAATAACTTATTTCCATGAAAATTCTCTCCCCTATTAACTTTGAATATTCCCAAAAGTATTGGATCTCTGGTTAAGATGTAAAACAAAAAGTCTCTGTAAAATAATCATCTGTGGCTCAAAATTCAAAAAATTGCTGACGGTGTGAAAAAAACTCGATCTTTTGAGGGATTGAGCCAAAAAAAATGAATTGAATAACCCATAATTTTTTGCGAATTTGTCTGTTTGTGTGTAGGTTCAGGCACACTACTGAAAGAATTCTCTTATTTTATGCTCAGCTTGGAGCTTAAAACATTGTTCAATTCAATTGTTGAAATCGGATAAATTTAAAATATTTCCGAATATACGAAAATAAATCTATGTATTGGTTTTTCTAATGAAGTTTTTTGTTACAGCCGGGCGGAAGACCAGAAGCGGACTTCACCCTTGACGTCCCTCGTTCAGAACATCTCTCAAAGAAGATGAGAGAAGACAAGAAATGGCGTTTTAGATGTCGTGTTCTTACTGGGTTCCTCGGACTGGTGTTCTTCCTCCTTTCTGTGATGGCTGTTAGTTTGATGCTGACCAGAGGAAAGCGGATGTTCGGCTCTATGATGTGATATTTTTGAAATTACGAATCACGCAATTTCAGTTGCAATTGATATACGTTTAAAGATTAGAAAGCGATCAATATAAATTGAAAATACAGGGTGGCCATTTGAAAACGAAACAGACGAGATTACAGACGAAATAAAGTTTTTCGATAGAAATGCTCGGACAGGTCGATTTCTGTTTCGAGGGGGACAACTTAAGATGTAGGTTACGGACGCATAGCGCTTCAACCCTTGCTACTACAACACTCACCCCCAAATTTTGAATATGGAAGATGGGGTGAGTGATACCTCATTTGAAAGGTATTTTTATACTGATTTCAGCACAGTAATTGTTTTTTCATTTTATGCATTAGTTCTCGAAATATTCTTAACTAAGTATTTGAAAATGAAGTAGTGTTTTCATGGCACTTGTAGTGTTTTGTGAAAAATCGACATTTTGAGTTTCAAAACAACTATGACTGTGGCTTCCTTCCTAACTAACTAACGCATGAATATTTCGAGAACTAATGCATAAAATGAAAAAACAATTACTGTGCTGAAATCAGTATAAAAATACCTTTAAATTGAGGTATCACTCACCCCATCTTCCCTATTCAAAAATTGGGGGTGGGGGTTGTAGCAGCAAGGGTTGAAGCGCTATGCGTCCGTAACCTACATCTTAAGTTGTCCCCCTCGAAACAGAAATCGACCTGTCCGAGCATTTCTATCGAAAAACTTTATTTCGTCTGTAATCTCGTCTGTTTCGTTTTCAAATGGCCACCCTGTATAATATATGAATTTACACTTTTCAGTTTAACGATCTTTGCGAGCTGGTTTGTTTTTGTGTATATATCATCACTCGACTCATTATAATAGAATTGATGACATAAGGATATCATTTCGCTCCTGCAGTATGTAGAAGAATTGCTGTCACTGTTGGAATGAACAAAAAAAATTGGTCTACGAATTCAACGTTTCTGTTCGCAAAATGCAATTCAGTTCATCTTGGAAAACTTTGGTTTCATGTTTATATGTCGGTCTGTGTGTCCGCACATCCCTTAACTTATTCAACTAACAGATTGGGCCGTAGACCATACCGGCATAGGTACCTATAAAATGCTTTGCTTATGCGCTAACGTAAAACATTCAGAGATCTCAATTCAAGTAATAACGTTAAAAGTTCCAATGAAATATACGGTGTTAATTGCGCATGCGTAAATCAGAACTTCTCTGGAGATAACAGTGATAGAAGACCGACGTTTTTTCAATTCTCTGACAGAACTTCTTGTTTTCAATATTCTCCATCCAATTTCAGGCTCAGTGTTTTTTTAAAAACGATATTCCATAATACTTTATCGCATTCGTAATGTGTTTGTTCGATTTCTATAGAATGACGTATTTATAATCATCATAGAAATACACATTATACTTATGTACATATATAATTATATGTATATTATTTTATGCTGGCTTGTTGCTTCAGTATGTGTTCTAAATATTTCGGGTTCGAATTCATTCGTGGAAAAAGGCAAACAATATCAAACATAATCAATTCAAAATCAGTAACAAAGGGAAGGACCAATGATTCGTTACCAATTTTCGAATCAATTCTGTTTAGACAAGTGATCGAATCGTAATATCTGATTGACCACGGTTGAAATTTAATCCCTCTTTTGTGTTCTGTTTTGTCATTAAAAACTAAATTTCTTTGTTACAGTTTATGGTGAAAATTGGTTTTTTGATCGATCGAAGAAACTCAATTCACGTTAGAATTTTCAATTTTTCATCTCAGACTTTTCTTTGAAAACACTAGGATCTATTGAAGCCAAATATAATAATTGAACCATACAAAAACACTTTTTAACAGCAATAACATTTTCATTGTCCTCTATATTGGTTTTGGTTTTCATTTTGTTTTTATCCTCAGTTCCAATTATTCTGGTCACTCTACTATTTTTATTATTCAAAAAAACAAAGACTTTTTTTGACCTTAATTTGAGTATTTCAGGAAATTATCTAGTCAACCTACAGGTACGTATCTCAGAGTAATAAACATAGATAGAGCGAGCATACGTCATTTTCAGTAAGCGAATTTTGTGCCCAACATGAACTATCAAATTTGACATAAGAGGTGCGGAAATGGAAACATTTCACTCAATTCGCGGGTTTTTTTCAAAAAGAAAATACTTCTTATGTCCCATTGTAAACCAACGTTTCATATCAACTCAAAATATAATGAGATGAATACCTAAATATATCAAAAATTCAGAGAACAAGCTTCAAGCTCGCCAAGCGACGTGATGACACAAGGAGCGCAATAGTTGCCAAACCTTGGATTTCAGCAGGTAGATTCAGAAAATAATAAATATTCTGCTTACTATATTCCATAATTAGGAAGAAAATCGAAAAATCCAGATTTGCACATCTAATCGGGAATCACTCAAATGAGTATATTTCATTCAAAATAATATATCACTTTCATGATGATATGGAAAAATTGTAGATTTGAAAATATATCACAATCCGACAACGTAATCTAACCATGTTGGGGACAAGTAAAATTTGCTTATAGCGAGGCTTATAGTCCCTCCATCTATGTTTATTACTCTATGGTACATATCTATGAATAAATTGAAGTATGGAAATATTCCATTATAATTCTACTTTTTAGATTATCTACATCATTAGCAAAAATATACTAATGAATTGATTTTTTACTTTTGTACGCCGAATCCGCAGATAACTAGACTTTTGAATTGGCACGAATATCCTTATGGATTCCATAACCTTGGATAACGAAACCGCAGTTGCTTCCACAAATAAACACGAAACGTCATAGTCATGCACGTCAGAAATTATATGATTGTGAATGCGAAGTGGAAAACATTCTATTGAAACTGCAATATCAAATGTTCAGAATACGATAAATAGTTTGGTGCATTTACCAGTTCGGGTTTTGAGTTTGTGGTGGCATTACGGAAATAGTTTGAACATTATAAAAACGATAAAAAAGGACAATACTCCAAAGTGAGTAAATTATTTCATTCACAATTATTGCATGTAGTAAAAACTGTCGTAAAACTGACCTTACTCCAGTCCAACTTTCTGATCATTTGTGTGTTATGTGATAAGTACATCACGTGTCGTGCAACTGAAGTTGCAAATGCAACTTTTTTTTGTTCATTTTGTTCATGTCGAATATCTACTGAATTTATCAATTTTTGATCTGAAAGAATTCTTGAGGAAAATATTATAGTTTCAATTTGTTAACTTAAAAAAAAGTCAGATCAGTTATTTTCAATTATAATAGCTTCTAGACTTCGATCAATGTTCGACCACTGGTATAATTTCGAGCGACACTTGTATATTTCCAAGCGGTTTACAGTCATACAAACTCGACCCATACAATGTTTTATATATTGCCATTATTCCTCTGATCAGATCGACAAAACTCCCTTTTTTTTTTAGCAGGTAACGATGCCCAACTTATCCTATTCAGGGTGTCACAGAAATAATTCACCACCTTATTATTTGATCGAAAATTTGGGTGAATTTTCTGTTCTGTCGGAGCAACATCCTTTATAAGCCCTAAAGAAGGATTTTATTTATTTTCTTCGGAACTAATACAATAAGAGAAAGATAGTGAACTTGATATCATTTTTGTAACTTTGAATCTATATTTACAGCTTTCGAAATAGTTCGAAAATTTTTAGGTGCTTTTCAAACTGGGGGGCTTCAAGGTTAAACTCCATAACAACTTTTTCGTTCCTCGATATTTTCCAATTTTGAGGTAACATTTCGAAAACTTTATGTTTTTACTGAAAAAACCTATACTACTAATGTTGAAGTACGACAATGAAGACTCAACTCATGAATGTTCGTAGTAAAAAGCAAGAGTCATACTAAACTTCATGATTTCATTTATGGTAGCTCCGGAGAAAATAAATAAAATCAATATTAAGAGTCGAACATTTTCAAAGCGCTTATGCTTAGTTGAGGAACATTGGACGAAAAAAACATTAGTTGAACTACTCCCAATATTCTTGATCGCTGGGGAATTATTGACCAAATATTCTAGTAACCCTGTATTCATAATTCCGAATTGAGCTTCATTTGATTTCTTTGTCTATTCAATATTGAACTATTCATATCAGCTTCATCAGTTCTAGAAATTTCGCACGCCTCTGTATTGCCAATTATGTATCAATAATAAAATAAATGATTTGTATTCCAAGTATTTAATTCAAAAATTTGGTAGAACATTTTCGGCTAAACAGCCATCTTCAGTAATCAGTACCACTAAAAACGAAACAAAGAGTGAGTTGAGCAACAATTCGAGACCTCAGAATGCCAGCCACTTACTCGTCAAAAATAATTTGTTTCCACCATTAAAGCGAAGAGACATAAGTTCTCGAAAATGTTGATAGCGAAGGATTCAAAAGCAATATCTAACACTCAGTTAATAATGAAAACAAAGGAAACATAACCTACACGAAGGATGTTGAAAATTTTTGGATGTAAAAATTTTTCAATGGTTCTCCCGAAATAAGAGTATTTCAACCGCATTTAGTAAACACGCTCTATTGTTCTAACTGTATTCTAAAGCTTTCAGGATCAATTCCAAAGAAGTAAAATACTTTTTCACTCAATAAATCCATTTTAATTGAAAAATTATTAGATTTGGTATATTCTTGAAGATAGAGGGAAATGATAAACCACTGTGTAAAATTTGCAGTGTTATAATTTGTTCCGACCCTGCCTGTTTTTTTCCACTGGCATTGTTGCTGTTTTTATCGATAGCTTACCTAATTATGAATTTTGATAAACAACATAAAATTTCAAGCGCTTGGAAATTAGAATTCTGATATTAAAATGCCGATTCACGAGAACTTTTGATTATCATTATTATTGTTTTGTTTCCGAACTGTATAGGCAATCAACAAATTATTTAGTCGCCTTCAAAAAAAGTTGTATCAGCTATATAACTCTTTCAACCTCAAAATCATATTCTATTATAATGATTTTTTGAAAATTTTTCATTTCAAAAATAAATATTTTTTTTAAATTAGTGATTTTCTTTTAAATTTGTTTTCGAAAAATCTCCTTACCTCAAAATGATGCAAATTTCAAATTATACTAGATATCTTCCAATGAAAAAATTATATAATAAATATAGATTAATACGAAAATATCAGTTGAAAACTGTTATCAAGCCGAAAAAAAATATCAATACTCTAAAAGAATAATATTTATTGGTGTGGGTACCGCCCTTTTTCTGAAATTTATGAATTTGTTTTCAAGCAAGACGGATGCAATTACGGGATGATTACGGGTGACCCTTCCAACGAACTGAATTAAGATGATCTTGCCTAAATTTTGATTTTCTTTTTCTTGACCTGAAACCAATTTTTAGAATCTAGATATTCGTCCTTTAAATTAGTTTTTTCAGTTCTTATATTATATCATACTTCCGAATGATTTCAAACCTCAAACTTAAGAGGGAACACCAACACGTGGTTCCTCAGTTCAAAACGAAATAAAAATAAGATATATTTCGTTTTACAAATCACCTATTTTTATGAGGGTTTCACAAATTTCCTCAAACGATAATCTACTTGGAAGAAAGTAAATACTTTCAATTCTCGAATGAAAAACGGAAAAAAAAATTGGTTACTTTTCGTTTTTCGCAAAACAATTGATGATATGTACTTTGTAGGTACAAAGCACTGATATATTTTTAAAATATTCGTGAAGAAAACCTACCAATAATCGTTACAAAAGAGGTAAAATTATAATTTCGTGAAAATCGTCGTACAGTGCTGGCCTCTACTTATTTGCTACAAAAAAAAAAGAACATGAAGTGAAAGTACAACTTCGTAAACCGTACAAAGTTTGGTAACGCAGGAGCTCCAGAGAGAAAATGAATGACTGAAAACCACGTGGTGGTAATCACTCTTAAACAAATATGTAAATATATAATAATAATATATATATAAATGTAAATACCACAATAAAATTATCTTAATATATAACCGATACAAACATGGGCGCCCGCAGAAATTTTTCTCAGGGGGGGGCAAAATGAAAATTATTTAAAAACGATAAGGCGTCCATGATTGTTGTAGGCGACATCAGTATTCCGTTGCTTTCTATTTCTGTATTTATATTCATAAGAGGAGGGCTATGCAAAATGAAAATTATGAAGTTTTCCACTTCAACATTTTTTTTATAACGTCAACAACATAAGGTGATGTAAAAGAATACGGTAACTCTTTTCAAAACAAATCACATTCAATGAAACAATATTTACAAAAAAATAAAATATGAAAAATATGGAGAACGGAATGAAATAATTATTATAATTGCTAATATATAAAGAAAATTCAACGAGTAATAACGAAACAAAAAATATATATATATCTACGCTCGATAAAACTATGTTTATAAAAATGATAAATGAATAATAGTAACTCTTGAAATATACACTGAATAACGCAAACAATAAAGTTCAAAACTTGATACTAAAATATGATTCAGAATAACACAGAGAAAATAAAAACAATATTAATTCGAGTGCATTCGGTTCCATGATTTGTCACCCAAGAAGTGCTCAACGCGCCTAAAAAAGTTCTCAAGTCGAAAAAAACCTCTGCTGATTATGGATTATATTTATAGAAATTCCATTGAAAACCGGAAAATTGTTGTGAATCCATTACTTTCCCTTTTTCCTTGCCCTTTGGATTGAGAAAGTAATATTGAGGGTGCTGAAAAATAAGGCAATCAAAATCTCAAGGGGGGCAATGCCCCCCTCCTGGCCTCCCCCTGCGGGCGCCCATGGCTACAAACAACGTCCGTCATTCTCGGTAATTCTGGTTACAGCATTATGCTTAATTACTCAATTATTTTGTCTAGTATAATAAAATGAGTCCAGTGATGATATTTATTTTGTTCTAAACAAGAAAAATGCGAATTCATGTTCATTTTATGGAAATACGAAACTTAGCTTTTCATGATATTGAATCTGTCAGTTTCAGCATAAAAGTTTTACAATGATATCCGACTGTAGGCATATTAGCGTTTTATAAAATCGGTGAAGAGTGCGAAGGATTTACCGTGATGTTGCAGTATTGAGTCCTAGTCGGAATAGGATTCGCCTAGTTGTGATAATTTTTAGTGTCATGAGTTGTGTAGTAGAATAATTATGTAATTTATAATGTGATTTTATGTTTTATATAAATTTTGTAAGTGATAGTTTGTCTTAATAAGTCGATTTTTCTGGTAGATTCTGTATGTACCTATACCAGAAAAATAAACTTACCGTAGCTATTTTAACCGATTTTTGAAATAATTGATTTTCTTCTCTCAATAAGATACATTATTCGAGGAATGTAAAGATTTTTTAGATTTCTTTTCCTAAGAGAATTTTATATTTTTTCATATCGAAAGTAAATAAAATATAATTTGTCATCAGATATGGATCAGAAATAATTATTTCTAATTTTATACTAATAGAATAAATTTCTGAAAATGTCTCTTGTAAAAAAATATTTAATCTCAATGTCTTAAGTCTGAATGTAAGTTAATGTGCATATGTTGTATTGTAATTTGCATAATAAATTATTTCCTTCATTTTGTTGCAAATATATTTCAATTTTTTACATTCTATGCGATTAAGAATTTTTTAATTCCATTCCAATATTCAACTTTGTAAGTAAATCGAGAGTATTGAATGAGCAGATAGAATAAAAATTCACATGAATAATGAATACTTTTTCATTACAGGGTTTTAATCTGAATATTCAATCAGAAATTAGCTTAGAGTTTGGCAGGACAAAATTCACTTTGTTTTAATTGAACAGAAGACATTACACACCATTTTTTTTTCGAAACTTGAATTTTTTAAAGTTTATCTGATTAGATATGTTACAGTGAATTAGATTTCTTTCCTCGAATGTGCATTTTCTTTAATTTATCATTTCATCAAATTTCGAAAGCAGCAGCACAATAATAAAATGAATATAATCAATGCTGGAAGCAAAAAATCAATATGCACCAAAAACGTTTGTGAAAAACACCGACTCTCCGCAATATTCGAGATCTGAATCTAACCTGAAACTTTCAAATTTCTAGTTCTTTCCGTTCGAGATTTATTATTTAGGACGGACGGTTAGAATTGAATTTGACTACTAATTCATCAGGAAGTAGAACATTATCATTTCAGACTATGCTCAGCTCAAATTTCAGAAATTATATATAGATAGAGAGTTTTGTTTGGGAACAAGAAGAATATTGAAGGAAAAGCTAATCTTAAATTTTGCTTGTAAATGTCCAATTTTTGGGTTTGAACGAAATTTCATGCAGATGGCTTAACCAAAACCATAGAAATTGAAGCATATCTAATTAATTCTTAAAAAAAATACTTAAAATTTTTTCCTTCGATTTATTGGATTTTACGTATTCCAAAACATAAACTGTGGAAATTTCTGGGTAGGTAATTTTTTTTTTTAATTTTCCCAAAGTTTTACTATTGGGAATAGGAAATACTACAACAAAATAAATTGATTGAGTAATGAATTGTACCTAATAAATATTAGTTGTGGATTGATGTAGATCCATTCTTTTAGCCTTAAAAAATCAAGCTATTGAGTTTTCAGACTGAAATTTTGATTGATAGGAAATATATAGATAGAGCAATCGTTACAGAGAAGTGAGACATCTAGATTGACCTTCATCAAAACGTAAACCTGATTCAAGTGAACTATACAGTGTATAATAATGAGGTTTGACTTAGCTCACATAGATGTCGTGCCATCAATACGTAGAAGTACTTCCACCATTTTGAAATCATATAAATGGTGGACTCGCCAATGAAAATTTCATTTTTCGGTAACAATTTGTGGTGAAATTTCAGTGAGAAATATAAACCTTTATAATCCAATTTAATATTTGTGGATATATTTGCTGCTAATACCCTAGTATAGATACTGATGCACGCACCAAGAAGTGTTTATCCCGCTAGTGTCCGCAAAAGATTTTACCAAATCATTCACAAAAAGGAATCACACTAAATTGTCAATTGTGGCAACGCATGTATAACTTCAACAGGACTTATTTCAAAAATTATTGTCAAGAGAGATCAGCAGGTTGTAATTATTCACCTGACCGGTGGGTATGGTGAATTTCTTTAATAATTTCAGATTTTTTCACAAGGATGTGATGTTTTTTTCATATACGATATGAATAGCCATTTCCTTCGTTTTACTACTTTACACACTTGCTAGAAAAGACTAACAAGCAGGTTTCATTGGCCCAGAACCGTTCTGAAGTATAGGTTAATGTACCTACCAACAAGAAAGAAGAAGGAGAAGACAAAGACCGGAAGAGAAATCTTCTTGGGTTGGATTATGCGAAAGAGTTTCTTTGAAATTTCAACACAGCGAGATCTAAGAAGTATCAGGAGCTTAGCAAGAATATGCTAGAAAAGATCAACAAACTGATTTCATTGGCCCAGAACCTTTCTGAGGTATAGGTTAATGTACCTACCAACAAGAAAGAAAAAGATGAAGAAGTAAAAGACCGGAGTTTCTTTGAAACTTCAACACTGCGAGATCTAAGAAGTATCTGGAGCTTAGCAAGAATATGCTAGACCTCCTTACTGGACTCCATAGTCCATAATGAGGCATTACCGCTTCAGGAAGCACTGCATGAGAATGAGTCTAGCAACAAACGACGAGTGCAGGAGGAAGAGGATAGCCAACGCCAAAAATGCTTTCGATGAAAGACTTGTGGAAGTGATGAAATAACCTTCTTGAAGCCATCCCAGATATTGTTCATCATTAAAACTCTCGAACTGGAGGGCGAACTGTAAACTATGACGACTAAAGTTGACGACACATATGCTTAAGGGTAAGAAAGGTGCCTTTTCATTCCATAGTTTCATATCTGCTAGGAGACATCGAAGTCGATATATAAGGAGAGCTAGCGGACTAACTACTTTACCCTCAAAGCAAAAAAAAAAATTAAGATTGTGTTGTATTATCGCTCTATCAAGAAAACATTATATTGACAGGCATCTCGCGTTGCTGAATGAACATTGTTAACGCAGCTAACTCTTGTGAGAGCCAGGTGATCAACATAAGAAATTAACTTAATTACATTTCCTTCACAATTCAATTTTCATGATTTTCAAGATTTCATATATCAAATTGTCCCCTTTGAAATCTATCTTCAGATCTAAATCAGATTGATCTTAACTCTTCCAGAGAGTCTTTCATTGATTAATCTCCAATTTTCTGATGCAAATTTCCTTTTTGGCTTTTGAAACCTTCAGACCTAAATGCCTACTAATTACTCTTGAGAGGAGGTGAGATTCTTTTGCATTATATCTTCCAAATCTCTATAACATAAAATATTAGAGTAACAAGTAGGTTTCATTCACTCAATTCGTTGGTTTGTTAAATTATCTGATGACCGTCTGTATAAATGTTAAGACCAAGACGTCTGAAATTTTCAGGATATCTTTTAGGTTTAAGGGCGCTTCTTGAGTTTCCCAATGAGCAAAATCTTTCCTGCCTCTGAGAGGCATTTGCACAAAACTGTTAGGAGTTTTAGTTTGGATATATTACCTATCCATTCTTTATTCGGAGCAGTATACAACTAAGCTTTATATTGTTGATTCCCCTTTTCCATGTAGACTTAAGGTTCGTTGCTTTTTGGATTTTTCCGATTTTCTGTAAAGAGCAAACATTAATATTTTGACAATCCCAGCCGCTTCAACGCTTTTAGTACCCATCGAATATGATGAGGGTGGACTGTACGATTTATGCTCAGTTAATCCACCAAGTGAATTTTAAGGATATACTACAAAAAGACATTGATCACCTATTCTGTTGTTAGTATACTCTGTAACTGATATTTCTTTTTGTCTTTCATATTATACCAGGTGACTCCTGCGTACGTAATGCTTGTTTTCTAAACAAAGTTTACTTTTTGGGTTGAGTAGCGGGTAGAGTCTCCCATGCAATTGCCTTGCCTTTTTTCTGTTTTCTTCTATCTGTTTGTTAATGTTCATTCTTTCAATCTAGAATTACTTGTAGATATTTTGCTCCTTTTTTCCATTATATCGTTTACCTAAGTCTATCTTTAACTGCCTAGTAATGGATTTACACGTTTTACTTTAGAAGTAAATACATAGTGGTGTCACCTGCAAAGTGGGCTATCTTGCATCTTTTTATTTTGGGTATATCCGCTTTGTATAAGTTGACCAACAGCAGTCCTACCACCGATCCTTGGGGAACTCCGGCTTCAATTTCTCTAATCGTCGATATTCAATTCACTCTAAATTTTCTATTTCTTTGGTAGGTACGATGTTATTAATCTCTTATGTTTGGTCGGAAATTTCATCAACTTCATGTTGTATGTTAGACCTTGATGCAATATTTTATCAACTGCCTTTTCTGTGTCCAGAAATATTGCATCAGTGTCTGTAGGGAGGTTAATTTGCTACTTATTGTGTTCTGTGAGTCGTGCCAGTTAGTGAATCGTTGAATGCTCTTTGCGAAACCACAACTGGTGACCTGGAATTTATTTTCTTTTCTTCAGCGAAATCTGTTAATATTCTGTAAATTAATTTTTCTTATTTTACTTATTGATAATAGGCTTATGAGTCAATAGTTCGTTTTTTCACTTTTGTCTTTTCCTTTCTTTCAAATCATGATTATATACGCCGTTTTCCATTTGTTTGAGTGATATCCTGTTTATCCTGTTTCAAAGCAAAAAAATAGTCAGGTTAAGAGAAAAACTTCTCCCTATCTTGGAATCCGGATACATTTGCAAACAAAAGTTCAAACATAACAAATTGTAATTATTTATTATTTCGCAATTTTGTCATGTTAATGTGATAATTTGGGAAATAAAGTCGTTATAATTATTATTATTATTATCATCATTATCCCCTCTTGGGTCCACCACTGCATGAAAGTAGCATTGCTAAAAGTCCTTTTGAAACTAAGTCCGAATGGTGGGTTTCAATATATCGTAAATGAGTGGGTTGAATGAATTTCGTTTTCGTCTTTATGCATCGGGAAGGTAACCTGACGCATTTTCCTCATATCCATAAAATCTAACACTTCATATTGGAACAAGGGAGGTACTTGCCTCCATGAGCCGAGATAGGCTATCATGCTCCTGGCTTGCCCAACATTTGAAGGTTTTATGACAGGAAATTTATTGCCTATAAACCGATTTTATTAGCTAACTTTTATTATTTGAGTTCTTGTATTTTCATGTCAGCAATTGAAAGCTTGGATTTTTCTTATTTTGTAATAAAATATTTTCTTCTTCTTCTTGCGAAATATAAGTTCATACTGATCAAGTTATAAATGATAAATTCGACCATTATTCTTTACTATCGAACTTCCGTGTACGGTGTCGAACTTATCCCAAATTTTAACGATCACTTTTACTGCTTCGAACTGTATAGTTCACGTCAAAGGATAACCAAACAGTGAATCGGGAAGACCTGAGAAGACGAGACTTACTAGGAGTGGCGTCACAAATAAATGAACGAACTTCAAGAATTGGAATTTTCGGAAACACAATTTCGTACCAGTGTCATTTCCTTCTCGTTGTTTCCATTGTCTAGTCAGCATTTATTTGGAAAATTGTTTAATTCTCCGTTATTTTATGATATTTCATTTCAAATGACATATTTTGTTTTCTATCACTTTTACACAAAACTAGCATATATTTCTTAGGAATCGTATGATAAATAACTAGTTAAGCCCTGGCGTGATGTCAGAAACTTCGCGCATGTTCTTCATCATCAAATTCAACTTGATCTGTGTTGTGTTATTCATTACCTAAGAAAACCACATTGTATCTAACTGTGGTCACCAAACCAGATGATGATAACAATAACAATAACAATAATATTTATTAATCTCAAAAATTATTCACAACATCAAAATCAATGCAAACGAATAAAATAGAGACAAGTCATAAAAGAGCTTATTTTCTACAAAATGAAATAAACTCATCAACTGAATAAGGTTCACAACCCAAAATAAAATTGTAAATGCGCCTTCTAAACAAGGTTATATCTTCAACAACCTGTATTTGCTTAGGAAGCAAATTAAATAAACGCATGGCCATATAAAGTGGTCCCCTTTCAAACCTAGTAGTACTGTGAATAGGAAGAAGGAAAGGATAAACCTGTCGAGTATTATTTTTATTGACATATGGCAAAAAATAGTTTTTCCGTAACTTAAGGAAGATAAATAGGCGATAAATGTAAAGACCAAAGACGGTTTGGATTCCATTGGATCTGAAAACTCCGCGACAGGACTCACGAAAGCCCAACCTATTCATTATTCTCATCACTCTTTTCTGGATGAGAAAAATTTCATCGGCACCAGACGAACTGCCCCAAAAAATAATTCCATATGCTAGCACAGACTGGAGACTAGCAAAGTAGAGAGCTCTCACCACAGCACTCTCCAACTTGTCCCTGATCATGAAAATCAAGTACGCCGAAGAGTTGAGAGACTTTCCCAACTTAGACACCTGATGATCCCACCGCAGGTGTTTATCTAGAGCAACTCCCAGAAAATTAACAGAATCCTCTAATTTAATTTGACCGTTACCATGACACAAAAAAGGAGGATAGTTCTTCACCGACTGGCTGTCATAAAAGAAAATACCTTGAGTCTTGCCATGATTTAGAATAAGACCACTTTCATTACACCATCTATCAATAGACAAAACCGTATCCATTCCAGCCCTGCTACAGGACTCGACATCACCTGATATAATCAAAAAATTGCTGTCATCAGCATAAAGAATCGATTTACAATTAGCAGAGGTCTTAATATTACAAAGGGAATTCACAAAAACAATAAAAAGCAAAGGGCCCAGTACACTTCCCTGAGGAACGCCCCTAGTAAGAGATCGTTCCCCAGAGAAGTGGACTGCACCATCTAGAGCGAGGGCAACCCTCTGACGTCGATTGCTTAGGTAGCTCTCAACAAATTTCAAAGAGATATCCCTAATCCCACATAACTCCAGTCTAGCCAATAAGGTTCTATGCTCGACGGAATCAAAAGCCTTGGTCAAATCGAACATCAAAGCCAATGGAACTTCATTACTCTCAAGCGCCAAAAGAACAGAATTCAGCAACTCAAATATAGCAGTCTCGGTACTTCTATCTTTCGTGAAACCATGCTGACTATCAGCAAGAACATTAAATTTCCGAAAAAAACTGATGAGTCTGACGGCAAAAACCTTCTCAAATACCTTAGAAAAACTAGATAAGATACTGATAGGTCGATAGCTACTAAGCTCACAGGTATTTCCCTTCTTGAAGAGTGGTTTAACCAGAGCAACCTTCAGCTCGTCAGGAAAACAACCCTCTCGGAAAGCGCAATTAATAAGATGAGCAAGAGGGCCTCCTATTATATGAATGGATTTTTTTATGATAGAAATCGGAACTCCATCGTGACCTGAAGAGTTAGAGGTTTTCAGCATCTTAACAGCATCACTAACATCTCTCTCTGTGACATCAAAGAAATAGAAAGACTTGCTCATACAGTGAGAAGATTTTAAGGATGAGATTGCTCCAGGACTCTTAATATTCGTCTGGTTGGTAACGTCTCCCACGAACATATCATTGAAACTGTTGCAAAGATCAACAGGATTTCCTGACTGAAAAGGCAAGTTTTTTTCAGTGCTCCTACCTGATAGTGAATGAATCACCCTCCATGCAGCCTTTGATTTGTTCTGAGAGCTTGCTATGAAGTTGCTGTAATGAGATTTAATTGCTTGGGTAATTGAGTTGTCATACTGTCTCTCAAAAGATCGGTACAGATTTTTGAACTCTGGTCGTGATTCAGAAATAACAAGAAGGTTATCCCCTAACGCTCCTTGGAAAATACAATACAACCTATTTACTTGAGAGTTTTCCAATAAGGGGTTGTTGGGCAGCTGTTACTCTCGAATCTATCATTTGACAAGTAAAACCTACGCCATTATTAAAAATTGAACGACACGCACATCAACAACTCATTGAAATTTGCAACAAACATGATGTAAATTTTGCATTCACAGTTCGCAAAACTAAAGCACTTTTGTGTCATCCTGAAGCACCTTTTCGGTCGGCAATAGAGAAACTGGTCAAAAATTTGAGCATTTGGGACAAGTTAGTGATGTCAAGAATCGAAATCGTTGCTAAAGAACAATTGTAAATATTGCTGCTATAGTGTTGACAAAAACCTATAGGTTGCTCGATTCTTTATCGATTGGAGACTATGTTGATAAACAGTATTGCCTCAAGGCATCAGAAAATTCAAGAATGATTTGTTTGGACGGATATATAAATTTGGATGAGTCACACAAGCAACAATACAACGCAATTTTGCAGGAAAAGTTACAGAGGTGATCTCAATTGGCCATGGGCGCCCGCAGAAATTTTTCTCAGGGGGGGCAAAATGGAAATTATTGAAAAACGATAACGCGTCCATCATTGTCGTATACGATATTAGTATTCCGTTTCTTTCTATTTATGTATTTATATTCATAAGTGGGGGGAGGCCTGTGCAAAATAAAAATTATGAAGTTTTCCACTTCAAAATTTTTTTAAAACATCAACAACATAGGGTGATGTAAAATAATACGGTAACTCTTCGAGTCACATTCAATGAAATACATTCAATGAAACAATTCACAAAAAAATAAAATATAAAAAATATGGAGAACGGAATGAAATAATTATTATAATTTCTAATAAATAAAGAAGAATCAACGAGTAATAACGAAATAAAAAGTAAATACATATACGCTCGATAAAACTATGTTTATAAAAATAATAAATGAATTATAAATCTTGAAATATACACTGAATGACTCAAACAATAAAGTTTAAAACTTGCTACTAAAATATGATTCAAAATAACACCGAATTGCTCCAGATTGTGAAAACAACAAATAAGTATATTATCAAAATTAACAAATCATAAATTGCAAAAAAACAACTCATAAAAACTTTATTAATTCTGAAGACGAAATACTTGATCGCTATACAACAGAGTAGGCATATTTTATTCTAAAATAAATTTAATTCTGCGCAAAATGCTGAAACTATGCTCTATAGTACTTACAAGTAGTACATGGAAATGTAAGGAGAAGAATAAGGCATTCTTTGACAGCAGGAGAAAATTTACATTGTCCGATAAGATCTTCAATTTTTATGTTTTCATCCATTTGTGATTTAGATGAATACTCATTCCAAATGTTCAATTCACTTTCTAAATTTTCAATGTTATACATATTGCCGACCTTAGGTGCGAAAGATTCAATATCTAGTAATTTTTAATTCTTCGGCAAAAAATTGAACAAAAAAAAAAGCATTACATGTTCTTTCGAGAATTTCGTTTCAAGGGCTGAAATCAAATGATCTAAACATGGGATGAATATAGATTTTTTGAAGTAATCTTCAGCTGAATCTGCTTCATAATTAGATCTGTACATTTGTCTACCGCAAATTCGTGGTTTTCCAATCTCAATATTGAGACTCTGAGCAATAGATGATGCTTTCGAAAAAAATTCTGCGAAGCATGCATCATCTGAGCGATGTTTTCCACATATTTCTATAATTAAATTTATATGACGGTGAAAATCTATAAAATTAATAGAAACACCTTGTAGTATATTTGCTATTGGTTTCAATATATTTGAATATTTACTTGCTACCGCCAAACGAATCACAAAAGTGAAAGAGTTTATTGCAGCCCATAACTGAGCAGCTCTTTTTGTTGTTGAAGAATTCATTGAAATTTCCCCAGATTTTACAGCAAAGAGAGTTTTGAATATAGTATTGAAGTTTTCAGCGAAAACTCACAAATATTTATATTTAGCTGACCAACGAGTTTCCTAAAACAAAGGAATATTTGGAATCAGATTTCTTCTTGAGGTATTCTTTCGAAAAAAGACTAGAATGTCATTAACGGTGCCAATGCTATTACGAATTTCAGTTATTTTACTGATGTCATTTATTACTAAATTCAACCTATGGGAGGCACAATGGAAATAAATTGCTTTCTTGTACTTATCTCTTATGATATTTTGAACCCTGAGAATTTCACCAGCCATTGTTGAGCATCCATCATAACCTTGTGTTACAAGTTTGTTCAAATTCAAACCAGCTGCGTTGAATAAATGGATCTCTAAATCTTTATATCCAGCGTCTACTCTGAATTTCAAAAGATCACTAAAATTTCTTGTTGCTCTCACGTATAGGCATATCGTGGGTGAGTTCCGCAAAAAACTATTGTTTTTATAATCTGTAAATTTTTTTTCTATTATCTGCAACACTTTTTTTTACCTTTATCTATTAGACAATAGGAGAGTATATATAAGATGGATTTTTAAAAAAATTGACACGCATGGATTGCGTTCGGTTCCACGATTTTTCTTCACCCAAGGAGTGCTCAACACGCCTAAAAAAGTTTTCAATTCAAAAAATACCTCTGCCGATTATGGATATGTGTATAGTATATTATGGATATATGTATAGTAATTCCATGAAAACCCGGAAATTGTTGTGAATCCATTACTTTCCTTTTTTCCTTGCCCTTTGGATTGAGAAAGTAATATTAAGGGTGTTGTACTGAAAAATGAGACAATCAAAATCTCAGGGGGGGCAATGGCCCCCCCTGCCCCCCCCCTGCGGGCGCCCATGCAATTGGCCACCAAGACCTTGTGGTTTAACATCTTTAGATTTTTCTATTTTGGACCATGCACCAAATATGATCTATGCCAACGCACCATAACCGATTCAAGACCTAAAATATGGAATTCGTTATCGAGGATATTTCGCCGCAAATGTGAGAATTGGTCATGAAGAATTTCATGAAAAGGATATGGTGGTGGAACCGTAGTCGTGGTAGCCATTTAACTGATATCTTTTGTCATCGTTAATGGACAACTATTGATAAATACCCTTTTTTTTAATATAAAATGAAAAATCTTATTGTCACACCCTAAATATACAATATTCATTCATTTCATAAAGGTTTATGAAAAGATTCATTTGAAGGTAAAGTGAAAAATATTGTTAATATATTTCTATACTTACTTAGGAAAATAAGGAATTATTTGCTTTTATGTTAATACTTCCTCCTTCGTGTTTCGACAACTTTTTGTAGGAAAGACAAAACAAATATTTGTGGGCTGAAAGACTCCGGTCGATGCCTTTTGACTGTGGTCAATAAAGTGCAGTTATTATTATTTGATTATTACCCAAGACATAGAAATCACAAACAACGAATTAAAAAGTTGAAAAGCAACCAAAAGCTAAGGGCACCCATATTCTTATATTCAGGGTGTCCAAGAGAAGGTTACAAATTGATCGAATAAATAGTAGATGCTAATGGAAATAGAAACAAATCTCCTACAGAGATGGGTCTTAACCTAACTTACCTAACTCTTCTCATTATCGGAATACAGGGGGTGTTGAAGTTGAGAAACAATTTATCGATGCTACTCTAAACGAAGATGAGCTCTAATATTTTTGTAGGTTCCAAGCATTTTCCGTGGCGTAGATAAAGAGCTAAAAACGTCCCCAACTCTAACGTTACTGATATTTACTCAAAGAAGGCGGAATTAAAAATCGTGAAGAAAATTCTTGAAATTGCCCATCTGGTCGACAGCTCAAAACTACACCTTTTTCGAGAAAATTGGTCTCATTTGGAGATTTGATTTTTCATAAAGAAGGATGCTTAGAAATTTTCGATACAAGCATTTTCTGATCACCTAAAATTTTACAGAACTTTTTGAAAAGCCTTTTGCTCACCTCACCCTGTGTCTCAAAATCAAAAACAGTTAGCATGTTTGCAGCAAATTTAGTTGATACCCTTTACCATATCAATTCATCACCTGAGACAGTCTGTATATGAAACATTGATACCCTTTACCATATCAATCCATCACCTGAGACAGTCTGTATATGAAACAATTAGAGTTGGTACCCTATATAATTTATGATCATGAAACATGTGACAAACGCTTATAAAAATCTCGTGAACAAGAATGTTGTTATAGGTAATCATATCTTGTTAGGTTCAGATTAATTTGCCCTGAAGATGGCCATGTAAATGACCGAAAGCTAGGCCAAATTTAATAAAGAGCTTAATAAGATCTTTGAGTGACTTTATACCTAATAAGTACATTATTCTTTTGACTCGTATCTGAGTAAATTTTTTGGAAATAATAATGAATTTTGATTTTCTCTCGCTTCTTCGACAACTATGCTTTTTCATTAATAGCAATTGTGCATAATTGAATAATGTTTGCATCTTCTTCTTGAATTTTGTATTCACAGTCGATAATCTCTAAAGCGGTCCATAGATGTACAATATTGGGAGTTGTGCAATAATATTGAACGTGTGGTTCTGGTATTGAAAGGTGACGCCATATATTGTGCGAAATCAAAAAAATTAGATATTTATTGTGCAATGCAAAAAAATTTTACATAATTTAGGGATGATATTGTGCAATTTGGCTCGCATACCTTCAATATTATTGCACAACTTCCAATATTGAACAATATTATTGAACGTCTATGGACCACCTCAATCCTTTTGTGCAATCTATTTGCAAAATATTATTGTACGTCTATGGTACGCTTAACGAAAAGACCTACATCCATTGCTTTTTTCGGTCTTCCCTGATATCAGACCAGTTCAACGTAATCTCTATAGCTAAACAAGAACTTATTCATGCACATATCTTAATCGATAGGAGATTCATTAAACGATCCTATATTGAACAAGATTGCAAAATTAACTTTATATTTTCTACTATGGAATCTTTGTTATTTTGATAACATTCTACTTGAAATGAGTGCCTCTTAGCTGGAGTGTTAAGGTACCTAAAAACCTACTTGATATGGCACTATAATCAGTTTGGAGCACAAATTTAGTGGAAAGAAATGGTATCTGATTTATTTACAGTTTATATTTCAACTTTATTGTTTCTGTTTCTTGAGTACTCATACACAAGATTAAGTGTATTTTATTCGTCCTTCCTAATGACAAAACGTATATATCGAAGTATGATCTTGTCGAAATCGTGAAACCGGGATAAGTTTAAAAACGCTGCTTTTACATTTTACTTTCCAATTAGAGAGTTTTCCAGAAAGAGGCTACATTTTGAATAGCCCGCTATCTGAGTAGCTGTCACTTTTTAAGCTGTCATCTTTTGACATTTGACAAGTAAAAACTACGCCACCACTAAAAATGGATCGATATACGATTCAACAAAGCAATGCGAAATAGTTAATATTCAATTTGAATTTTGCAGTCACAATTCGCAAGGTATATTACCTCCTATTCAGAAGGTCTTGTCATTCATTGAATTTATTGGAAGAGGGATGAGTAGATGCTTTCTTTCCTTTCGTTTCAAGTTCATTCAGAATAATAATTCTATTTTTATTTTCATCAAAAACAAGTAGACTTACTTATTTAACATCTTTATCTTCTACCTTTACATCCATAACATTTTTTATGCTTACAATTAATTTGAATAGAATATTCCAGCTTTCGTATATACTTTTTCGATACAAGAACTATGATTGATAAATTCAATCATGATAATTCTTGAATGGGATTTATTCCCTGATTCTACAATACAGTGATTTCGAAATTGATCAGGACTACGAAACAAAGTCTCGCTAAAAGAACATTTTCCTTGTTTCTTCTATAAAATTAGGAGTATCACAACTTCAGAAGAAAAAAATTAACTAAAAATGTTTATTCACAACCATGATTTACAAACAATACATGCGAATATATACCGAATAGGTTCTAATCCAATTAGTTATGTACTATAAATGAAATGAATTATATTACTTTCTTTTCGCAAATTGTTTGAATACTTAAAAAAATGCTGCAATTTGTGAAATAATAAATTGAAAGGAAGTTGTACATTTTCTTGATTACAGTCTATTTTCATCCCATAGTTATATTGAACTCCTAGTTGTTTTTTCAAATAAGGAATAAAAAATCTTTGGTTTTTATTTTTTTTCAACATTACAATAAGAAGTATGGAATAAAATATCGGTTTGAAAATTTTGTTTTCAAAGAAATGGAGAGAAGGAAATAAGAAACAATCACAGAGTCATAAAGTCAAAATCTCAAATCAACTGTAGACATGAGTACATAGGTACATTTTTTCTTGTGAAGTTGAAATTATCTCCGAACTCAGTTTAAAACACTACCATAATGAAAAAATCTTGAACAAACTGTAGACTGAGCATGAAAAGGAATTGAAAAAACTTTTGACAGAATTTGTCCAACATGCAACCATGCAATGCTAAATTGAAAATTGAACATAAAAATATGTTAACGTTCCATGGAAATCTAGTTTAATATATCACAAGGCTTTTAGAGCCACATCCTACATACAATAGAACAATGACATAGGAAGTTCAACAAAACTATACTTAAACAATAATTTTGTACAGATAACTTACATAGTAACTACCTACACATTGAAAAATGGTATTTTACATGATACAACTACATATCTCAAAATCATCTATTTTGAAGAAAGTGCATTCTTTATAATTCCAATCGGAAAATTTTGAATGTCAGGTGTAAACAATCGTACATCTTACTCGAAATCATCCATTAATACATGTACTTTAATGTTGTGCTAATATTTTTTAAATGATAATTCAGTGTTACTGAATAATTAAGTTACTGGTTCATTCGAAATTTGGTGAAAAATTAAAACGTAAGATTTGAATGAAAGCGTGAGGAAATGTTGAATTTGACATCCATTTTTATTTTCTGTTGATTGATTTCGAGATTTTATTTCATCTGATTGAAGAAAGAAGATATTTTTCGGAAGAAATTACGAAAATATATAGGATTTCACAATTGAATTTTATAATTATCATTCGAATGATAATACAGTTGTCCTTCCGAAAAAATGTGGTTACATTTTCGATTTAGAAAGAAGAAAACTTTCCGTGAAATGGCGAAACATACAGAAGAATCTCCATAACTCACAACACCTACAATCGAAACGATTTCTAGTAGAACTGGCGTTATTGTAGTTTGGACGAATACATTGTGTTCATAGAGACGGATTTTGTTCTTGGAACGGAGGTTTTCCACAATGAAACCAGGAAAATTGATCACACAAGTTCATCTTCTTGCTTTAAGTTGCCCACAAAGACGATTCGACAGCTGAAATAAAACGTAAACGAACATTAATTATTGTATCACTATTATTTTTCGAAATATAATTCACTTCAAAGGAAAATAAAATTCATATGACATTGAATTTTATGAGAGCGTTAATGAACCTTCAATGTTGATGAGGTGCGGAATGCTTTAGAGATACTTATTTATAAACGTGTATCATATTTGATAAACTTGAAGAGAAGTACTATGGCGGAATCTACAGTATGAACCATTCCAAAAAGTTTCTTCGAAAATTCGTCTTCTCTACCTATATGAAGAAGCCAGCAGTAGGAAACCTTCAACAGTATGAATATTTCTCTAACTGTGAACGAGAATAAAGTGTTTTCCATTAATATGTTTTCTTGATATTGAAAAGAAACGAGTATATATTGAGAGGAATCAATGGATGTTTATTTCATTGTAAAGAGGATGGAGCCAAAGGTCAGTTACAGCTAAGGTTGCAACAAAATATCCTTTTTATGAAATTTTTCATGAATAATTCGCACATTTGCAGCTGAATATCCTCGATATAGTCCAGAATTCCATCTAGGATCGATTGTGGATGGATCTTATCTTTCATCTGTCCCCAAAAAATCAAAAGGTGTTAAATCACTAGATCTCAGTGGCTAATCGTGATCAGTTCTTCCAGAAATGGAGGGCGGCATTATCTACTTTTTCGGAGAAATCTGGATTCCTGGAAGAATGAATCAAATAATTTTTTTTTTCAATTTCAACAAATTTCACAAATGATTTTTTCGATTAAATTCACTTATCTTAAACATCTTTGCATCGAGAATGTCTGCACCATCTATTCGATTCTTGCCGGGGCGGCAGAAACACTAGATATGGCCCTGAAGCCCGATTATCCAATATTAATTTTTAGCATTCTGCAGAGTTAGCTTCTGTTAGGGCGGCAAATTGGGTCTCTGTCTAGGGCGGCAGTTTGGCTAGCGACTGCCCTATTCACGACTGATAATGAAATATTTTCGGCTTAGGAGGAATGAGATGTCTATTATTTAATATTTGAACTAGTTGTTCTATGTTACTAGATACATATTCTGAAATTTGCATTTCCTCCTTGGATGTATCGATGGAGATTAATATTGCTATACTCTGCTCATGAAAAATGTAACAATTCCAGTTGAATCAAGATTATTCAGAAACAATAACCATATATTTCTTTCAATCTGTAGGATTCGCATCAGTTGTATTTGAAGTTACCTTGTATAGATAGCATCGTAGAACGCAATCAAACGCTTTGAAAAGTAATGGTTTTCACAAGTTACCTTGGCAGAATTTAGAACATAATAAACCTATTCAGCTACTAATTAATAAAAACCTATTAAAATTTTACGATTCGCCTTGCTGACCATACTTAATTTGTATAATTGCTAACAAACTAAAAATATTTACGAGCCATAAAGTATGGAGAAATAAATAATATGTTAGTAGCTCTAGCTGTAACAGTTTCATTTTTATTATTATTACAACATGGCGGCGGCAACATTTGTCATGTTATGCATTATTTCGCCAATATCTGTACCATTTACGACATTTTAATTGACATTGTTGGTCGAAAACGTGTCTTAAACGGCGGTTTGGGTTGACACGTAACGGGTGTCCGAAATGCTTCGTTTTCAATTCATTGGACTAATTAAAAATGCATCTCCCCCTTTGGTCGTCGACTGGTTGATGTAGAATCCAATTTCTCAGGTAATGGCGGCAGTGGCGATAAGGAAACTACAGTTGTAAAATCTTGTAATATGTTTTAAATTGCATTCGGCCACTTGGTAAGTTGCTATTCTTGATTGAAATGGAAAAATGAGTTTCCCACACGCTAGGATTAGTGGCTGATATTATTAGGAAGAAAAGTTGTGCAAATTTCACAAGAGGGTTCTTTTAACTTCACAGAAGGTTTTTTTTTTTTATTGTAGGTGAAGAATATTGAAATTGATGATGTGATTAGCTTGAAATGGTTATTTTATTAGAAGCCAAATTTCAACTCGGTCGGATCTGTTGTCACTGAAATATTGATTATGTTTTCCGGTTTTCTGCTTTCTTCTTGAATTTTCTATGGTTCTGTTAACGTGAGCAATATCAATATTGAAACCAGCTCGAAATTTTTATTCTTTATTTATTATTTAGGGGTTAGATTGAACAGTACGCTCGATGCAGTGTGCTGGATCTCGCCTTTCAATTATTTCTATAGTTGTAAGAGTTTTGTTATTGTTTTTCATGAAATTAATTGAATGAAGACCTTTATTATTATTATTTATTATAACAGGTGTTTTTTTTCGAGGTATATAACTTTAAGTTGGCATTACTGTTCAAGATGGCTACCGATTCAACAGCTGTCAAGTGATTTATTCTCAGTTTGGTTTGGCAATTCATCATGAATAGACTCACGCCTGGACAACGCTTGCAAATAGTGCAATTTCATTTCGAAAATAATGGTTCTGTGCGGAATACGTATCGCGCACTACGTCCGTTTTATTTTGTTTACCGATGAAGCGCACTTCTGGTTGAATGGCTACGTCAACAAACAAAACAGCCGCATTTGGAGTGAAACTAATCCTCAAGTGTATGTCGAAACACCGTTACATCCAGAAAAACTGACTGTTTGGTGCGCTTTATGGGCTGGTGGAATCATTGGTCCGTACTTCTTCAAAAACGATGATGGCCAGAACGTTACAGTCAATGGTGATCGGTAAAGAGCCGTGATTACTAACCTTTTCATTCCTGAATTGAACAACCATGATGTCCAGGAGCTGTGGTTCCAACAAGACGGCGCAACATGTCACACAGCTCGTGCCACAATCGATTCATTGAAAGACACGTTTGGTGACCGCCTAATTTCACGTTTTCGAACTGTGAAATGGCCTCCAAGATCTTGTGATTTAACACCGCTAGACTACTTTCTGTGGGGCTATGTAAAGTCATTGGTCTATGCGGATAAGCCACAAACCCTTGACCATTTGGAAGACAACATTCGCCGTGTTATTGCCGATATACGGCCATAAATGTTTGAAAAAGTCATCGAAAATTAGATGTCCAGATTGGACTATATCCGAGCCAGCTGTGGCCGTCATATGTCAGAAATCATATTTAAAATATAATGCCACAAGATTATCTTGCGGATAAATGAAATTCAAGTCAATCGAATAATCCATCGTTATTTAAGTGCAATTTGAAGTTCTATAGCTCTAAAAAAACACCCTTTACTTATATCTACTCGCGAAATTTCAACTTGGGCAGATTTGTTATCACTGAAACATTAGCTTGGTTTGTGTCGTTTGCGTTCCTAAGAATTTTGGATCAGTTGTTGTTTTACGTTCTTACAATCAACTTTCATTCAAAATTTGCGACTGCGATTGGAATTGTTCACAGACGAATCGAAATATGGACGGTTTTCGGATAGTGAGCGTGTTCGGGTATGGACCCATCCTCTGGTGCCCAGAAATCGCATATCGATTCAGGAAGTTCATCCGTGCAGAAGTGGTACAGTTGCTGTTTGGGGAGGCAGTTGTTTGAATGGACGTAAAGAATTGTTTGTCCTTGATGCTACCATGAATGTGCAACTTTAAAATTAGCAAGTTAATGACAATATTATTCCATTATTTCATACTGGTATTAGGCTAAATTTGTTGTTTTTGGACGATAATGAAGTTCTGGAAATCCACAGTATTCCGCATTTGGCCTTGCCTTCTCGGTCGCCAGAGCTCAATTCCATTGAACACGCTTGGGATCAGCTACAAACAGCTTTAGATTCTTACCAATCACGTCCTCATACGCTTCAAGAACTCAGACGGCTTTTACCAGAGAGAAATTGATTAAGTAAAGGCTGCATCAACAATCTGATCGAAAGTATGCAAACGCGTTTTCAAGCTATAGTTGATGTTCGAGAAGGCCATACTGAAAATAATTTTTTCAATTTTTTAGATCATTAGATAAGTGAGTAAACTGTTAGACCTATCCTATTTAAAAATTGCTAAAAAAAAATGGAAACTTTTGAAACAGTCTTAAAAACTCTGAAATTCCTAAACTTTTGTGGAGCAATATGGAATTGAGTGAGTAAATGTTTTCACCTAGGCTCTTCTCTGTAAATAAATATACAGGGTGGCCATTTGAAAACGAAACAGACGAGATTACAGACGAAATAAAGTTTTTCGATAGAAATGCTCGGACAGGTCGATTTCTGTTTCGAGGGGGACAACTTAAGATGTAGGTTACGGACGCATAGCGCTTCAACCCTTGCTACTACAACCCTCACCCCCAAATTTTGAATAGGGAAGATGGGGTGAGTGATACCTCATTTGAAAGGTATTTTTATACTGATTTCAGCACAGTAATTGTTTTTTCATTTTATGCATTAGTTCTCGAAATATTCTTAACTAAGTATTTGAAAATGAAGTGGTGTTTTCATGGCACTTGTAGTGTTTTGTGAAAAATCGACATTTTGAGCTTCAAAACAACCATGACTGTGGCTTCCTTCCTAACTAACTAACGCATGAATATTTCGAGAACTAATTCATAAAATGAAAAAACAATTACTGTGCTGAAATCAGTATAAAAATACCTTTAAATTGAGGTATCACTCACCCCATCTTCCCTATTCAAAAATTGGGGGTGGGGGTTGTAGCAGCAAGGGTTGAAGCGCTATGCGTCCGTAACCTACATCTTAAGTTGTCCTTCTCGAAACAGAAATCGACCTGTCCGAGAATTTCTATCGAAAAACTTTATTTCGTCTGTAATCTCGTCTGTTTCGTTTTCAAATGGCCACCCTGTATATCGTATCACTGATATGTTAACATTTCCGCGCGCTTCATGACAAATTTGATATTTCATGTTGGGGATAAAATTCCCTTACTGAAAATGAGGTTTATCTATGTTTATTACTCTGAGGACGAGATAAAAAGTCGGAAATACGATGGGTGGGCATTACTAGTTACGATGATGTGATGTTTTACTGTAAAAAACCCCCACGAAATTTTCTGTTGCCCTATAACACCTAATTCGGGACCATCAAAGTGGAAGAAACGTCTTTATTGACTACTGGGTGGCGAAAATTTAATTGCGTTAAAAACGGGCCCCCACGACGGACGTCAGTGAAAATAACACACCGTGAAGGATGGCTGGGTCTGGTCGACTCGAATCCCGTATCTCGCGAACGCGTTTGTTTTATTTCTTTGCTGCGGGTAGTATAACTCAGAAATCCATAAAATTCGGTCTTCGACTCTATACAAAATTATTATAATAAGTAGTTATATCTGTTAGTAATTTACGACGTTATTCAGACCGCTGTCTCGCAAATCACTGCTAGCGGATTCTGAAAAATCGTAAAACTCTTTCCTCTAATTGTTGGGCATCGGGAGCTAAGCTCTTCGCTGAATTCTTCTTGCTAAGGGTTCCTACGAAAAAAGCAGCTGTAGGAATGTCATTAATGACTCGAACACAAATATGTTTTCAATACGTGTTTCAACTTTGGGTGAAACCCAGTAATGATGAGTTTATGGCGATACATATTAAGACATAGTCCATTCAGGAATTATTGACATCGAAGTAGGCCTTGAACGTCCAGTCGCACCTTACTTCAAGGAAATGCAATGTATTCTTTCATTTTAGAGTCGCACATTTTTGTGGTATTCCGATTTTTCACAAATTGAAGAGTCTAGGGAAAATCTAATGACTTCGAAATGAATGAATTTTTTTGAATGAAATTTTGAAATTTAATACTATAAAAAAGTTGTTGAATACTAACATCTTGATAATCATTGACATCTCTACTGGGTGTTCAAAATGATGAGATTGATTGATGACTAATCCAAACATTATTATTAGGTTCACTTCAGATGGCACACCCTTTACTTCATTTTCTCATTTAGTAGTGAATAATAAAATTTGTAACCTAATAGAAAAATAAAATATTGGGTTTGTCATTCATAATAAGAATTAATGTTTGAATGAGTCATTAATGAATTCAATTTCCCCATTTCGATTTGAACACCCAGTAGAGTTAACAAAATGATTATTGAAAAACAGTACTCAACTACATTCTTCTAAAATTGACTTTCAAAATCTCATATAAATGAATTCATTCCGAAGTTATTAGGTTTTTCCAAAGATCCTTAAATTTAGGAAAAATCTCAAAAACGGTGAGTTTTGTATATAACACTTTGAACAAACTTGGGTTAATTCATTTCATACAATCTAAGAACTAAAAAAACACAACAGTATCTCTCATGAAGAAAACATAGATATAGTTGGTAACTAACAATTTTTCGGGGACACCCTGTGTATTTCCAAGAAGAAATGGGAATGAAGCTCTAATAACGCTTAATGATACTGTGTATTTCCAAGAAAAAATGGGAATGTAGCTCTAATATAGCTTAATGATACTGAGAAAAAAAATGGTAAACTCAGCGCTCAATCGTAATGGATCGTCGCGTCAATTGTAGAACAGCTTGTACATAAAATCGATATAAAACAAAGGGAAAGAGGTAGAGAAAATCACAGAATAATCTAGTTGTTAAAAAGGGAACTACATTGTAATGCGATGTTTACATATTCTGTATGCATTATGAGAAGAAAATTAATGCCTATCATGGTTTCAACTAAACAAACATAGGAACAGAAAAAAAAAATCATATAAGGCTAATTGAGGCTAATTCCTTTCTGGGCTCCAGTTTTTCTGTTTTGTAGTTTCAACGAATTTTGAATGAAAAATCTGTAGATCATAATAACTTTGAATTCGATCATATAAACTCATTCTGTTTTTACCTGGAATTCTAGGGATTCACGGCTTGGCTTGATTTTCAAGCTACTTGACTTGAGCTTGACTTGATTTCGATTCAAGCTCAAGTTGTTCAATCCCAGGTCAAGTCAAGTATTAATTCATCAAGTAGGTACTCGAATCATATCAAGCTACTTGATTTTCAACAGTTTTATTGTGTAGTTTCATATCAATAAAAAAATGATGAAATGAGAAGGAACCTTGCAACCTTGTTCAAGAGAACAAAAAATATCAACTTTTTTGAAATAGACACATGAGGCATCTTATAGATTTGCCGCCTAACCTATTGCGGGTTTTTTTTTGTAACTGTAAAAGCAGCTCTGGAAAATTGTCTTTCAACAGCAGCTCAAGATGCTGGCGTTGATAAAATATCCTTGGCAGTTTTGGCCAAGTTTGGAAAGATATTTCTGAAACTACCAAAATCTACCAATGGATTTCATAGAAATGTGAGACAACTACTAATAAATTCACACTGGCGAATGCTTCAGTCTCCTCGAGGAATCCCCTTATTTATTCTATGCGTGCACGAGATTGCAGAAATATATGCCGTGCGACGCTCAAGTAATATCAAGTAGCTTGATATCAAGTCAAGCCAAGCTCAGGTATGTAATTTTTCACGAGCTTGATTTGCAAGTCAAGTAGTTGGTTAAAATGTCAAGCTACTTGGATTGATGAATCCCTAAGGAATACTTATATGTGCCCATATCTTGCAAGGAAAAAGAATATTGGATAAGCCCTCAGGAGAAGTGCTAACCGCAGACACGTATTTCGGGCTTTCGGTCCTCATCAGTACGGTGAAAAAGTGTTAGATGAGCAATACTTGAAGGAAAACAACAAACCCTTTCATATATCATTACCAGGACTAGGATTTCACGCAGGTAGCTATAGCTTCCCATGTGGTGATGTTGGTTGTTGCCCGAAAAAAACATTGGGTCTTCCTGCGGAAACCACAAATGGACGGCTGGCTTCTGTTGTAGACTCCGTTTGTTTGTTGTTTTCCTTCAAGTGTTGCTCATCTAACACTTTCTCCTGAGGGCTAGTTTTTCCTTGCTTTACTATAATACCCTCGATAACCTTTTCACATATCACGTACCTATATCTTATCAAGAAAGGAATTCATATTTTATGGAAAAATCCGCTGAAGGGCATTATCGAACTTTTTATGTTATCTGCCTTAGCAGGGAATTCAAATGTGATCAATACGAGGCGTTATTTAGCTGTCCAACGACTCAACATCCCTAACAATCATCATATTATTCTCGAAATTCTAGCAAAACAATAAAATAAAGATAGAATATTTTTTGAACGTCATGCAACGTTTGAATTTAAATTCACAGGCATAAAAATTTTTGTTTCAATAACCTATTTTCGACACGTGAGTATCTTGAAAAGTCTGATTATTTTCATTCAAAATATTCCATCTCCAATTGCTTTGGTATCCATTCTGTAGAAGTGATATTTTTGTCCAATTCAAAATAAAAACATAATTGAATACTTTGTTTCTAACCATAATTTTATTTTCAGGTATGATAGAAGATCCATCTCTTTTCCCATAGGACAACATGTTTTGCTGGTATGTCATCAAATATCTCTCTCCAACTAATTAACTCTGCTTTTTACCTGTAACTTACTAACCTTCACGTCCATCGAGAAACCATTACATTTGAACTACCGTGAAAAATTTGTTTTATTACACACATTGCAAGCTTGATTCAGAAAAACGTCGTCAGTGAAAATAGCTCACATCTTTCACTCTTACTGTTCAAATTAGAAGTTTTGTTACGGAGATTTGTACATAATTATGGGTGCTCCACATTAGCAATTGTTCCTGATATAGAGAGCTAATTAGATTTTTCACCTCATCACTCTGGCGTATAAATGATTTTTTGCAAATTTCGTTTTTATTGTGGTATTCATATAAAAAGAAAGTTAGAGCATTGAACGAGGCGAGTTACGAAGGAAATTGCAAAGGAATTTTACATTGAGATTCATTTTAATTTATGCATCACTCATTCAAAGAAGAAGAAAATAAATATTTAAATTCGTTGAACGAAACATTAAAACTGTGTCAATAGTTGTGGCACTCTACAGTTTACTGCCATCTGACTCTATCATCTCTCGAGAAGCTCTGATGTAGGTATGCGCAATGCAATTCGCATATTCGAAAAATTTGAAATTTCTATGGAACCTCTACTGCCCCAACATGTATATCTCTATCAAATGTCATCAAAATTGAACTGGTAGAACGCGAAATATTGGGATTCCGCCGGGTATATCACATTTGCGCATGTGTGAGGCAATATTTCATGCTGTTATTTTTTATGATACCACTTTCGTACAATCCAATCCAAATCCACATACCAAGTTTTATCAACATCGGACGAGAATAAAGGAAAATTCTGAGATCCCAATCGTTTAAAGTGTGGGTGATTCACTTATCTTGGTAATTTTCTTGAAAACGGCCGAATATTTATGTATAAACGGCATTTGGTACAAGTCAATGTTTACCTCAGATGCGAGTAAAAGTCAGCAACAAAAATGAAGGCACCAGTCGTCGCGGACTTGTCTACCTTTTTTTCACATCGAAAGAATTAATTTTATTTTTTTTCCAGATAGAATTTTTTCTTTCTGAAGCATTTTTATATTAATTGTATTCCCTTTATTTTTATTTTTTCTGTATTGCCACAGTATACACCTTGATTTGGAGACATAAATATGAGTTTGTTTCTTGAAATCAAGAAGACTTTCTAACAAACCATTCCTCTATTTAATAAATAATACAGGGTGTTCCCAATTAGACGTGAACCTTGAAGGAGGTGTAAGTATCACTCATGCATGTGTTGTCGATTGATAACCGAAAATCAACAGTTTCCGAGATATTTGAGTTCTTGTGTTTTTTGAAAAATTTCTCACCTCACTTAATTTTTTGTCAATTTGTTTATGTTGTCCAAGTTTGATTCAAATTTTGGATCCTTTTCATCAGAAAAAGATATGATATGTATGAACAAATCAAAAGTATGCTGTATTAAATGTTATATAGTTATTATTATGATGTGAAAGTTGGTATATGAAGAGAAGAATAGTAAATTTCTAGTATAAATTTGCTTCCAACTTTCGAAATCCACAATTTATGTACGACAAAATTATTTTGAAAACTTGCCAAATTCCATCTCTATTTCCTAAAAAAGTTTTCGTTAAAATGCCGGTACTCGTTTTGTTTCAGCAGGTTTTGATTTGAAAGGGGAAGGAAGCGAAGAGTGGAAAGTAATGAATCAAATATTTTTTTGTTTGTTGTATTTAATTCAAAATTTCAGTGAAAAATGCATCCATAATACATAATAATCCAAAACTATAATCGAATTTGATAAACACAGAAAAATGGTGTAAGTTGAGAAATCTTTTGAAAATCACAAGAACTCAAATATCTCGTAAACTGTTGATGTTTGGTTTTCAATAAATATGGCTTAAATGACATCAAATGGGTCATACTAACATATTCTCCAAGGTTCACATTGTTTATTATTATTGAAAAAAAATAATGAACAATTTTTAAATAATATTTATGTAATATTTCAAGTTACATGATCTACAGCGTGTTCCTAAATTGGAGGTTCAAGATAATAATAAACAATTTTTTTATAACACAGGAAAAATATTTTAAGCTATATGATCTACAGCGAGTTCCTCAATACTAGGTATAAGATAGTTCCATATTCAATGAATTCTTTGTAACTTAAATCAGCCACTGAGATCGTCCGATTTTTAATTTTTTTTCGTTAGAGTTTTGAAAAACAAAATTGGAGGTAACTGATAAAAAATCCTCTTCATCTAACTCGAACAATTTCCTTTTGATTAAAAAAATGATTATTCAAGGCATAGTCTCAAATATTGGTAATTTGAACGACCACCATTCAGAAAGGATATTGATCGACATGCAGAGATCGAACTGAAATTATCCGCTATTTCACGAATGAACTGTATAATTCGCTTTCAAAACCTCGAATCGTAAACATGCCACTAAACAGAGTACGAGCGAACGAACCACACAAGTAACAGGATGGGCAACAGAGTGAATTTTTAACCGTTCAAAAGCAATTCTACAAAATATTAAAAAGCAATAACCTTTCGAGGAGCATTCATCAATTGCCATTGTGGTTCATTGTAATTGATAACCACTAGAATACATCCAGCTTGCTGCGGACTCTTATTTTGATGATTTATGGAATGTTTCCTCAAAGTTATAGCAGCATTGTTGCCAACGGATGGAGAGCCATAGAATTGAGAACCGTCGAGTACTGTTAAAACTAATATTAAAGCTTGGCGAATGATAGGCCATAAAAGTTTGCGTTCCCTGTCTGCTGTAAATCATAACTACGGGAATATATTTCTGTTGTGCATTATGGCGGGATGAGAGCTTAAACTGCTAATCTTGTCGAGTTTTTCCTTTCCCGTGATGGCAATTAAAGATACCGTAAATAGGGGTTTTGTCGAAGAACTGAGGGGATCTTAAGCACGTGGTTTTTCATGAATCCGGATTCGATTACACAAAATGATATATTTTCTTTGAAATAGCTATTTCTAAAGGATACAAATCATATACATCGTATAAAAAATTTCATGTTGCAGAAAAAAGAGCTCTAGAAAAACGCTGACAATAAAACCTATATCAATATTATTTATTTGATATTCATATTATATTGATGGATGAACAGAATTAAATAAATCGTGACCAAATGAAATATTGCTCAAGGGCAGAAAATGGGCTTTAACAGTTCGCGGCTACTAATGTTTATTTTTCTTGGTATACAACTTTTCTTTAGCCGTTTTGCAATAGATGGCTATAACGCGGTACTTTGAATCATAAATGTATAACCACTTTTTAAAATAAAGCCTCGAATTTCGGAAAAAGACGGCGGAAGCAATGTTGTACGCGTATGTACCGGGTTTTTCACCATAATTTGACCCCCCCCTTTAACTTTGTTACTAGGAGAGGTACAATAAAATGTTTTTCACAAAAGTTTCACGAAATCAACTAGTGTTTTTTGAAATGATTTCACAAAACGAAATATATACAGAGTGGGCACAATATTGATAGCAACTTCATTTTTTCAAATGGAACACCCTGTATATTTTTCTTTATTTGACTAGCTCTTTTTCCCCTGATTTCGAATATTCAACATATGTTAGGCCTATCTCTCTTATTCTGAGTACCAAAGAGTTTCAAATTTTAAGAACCACCTGGCAAGTAATCTCAATTGGAAGGCTGCGATATTCAGAATGCCCTTTTTTGAGTTATCTCGTTGGCAATGATATATAACATACGTTTGTCATTGAATAAAACAATTCACCAAATATGCACTACCCGGAGGGGGAAAAATTTGAAATATTTGCGCTTTATGTGGAGACCAATGAAAATGATAAAGCTACAAGGAGAGAATATATGGAGTTGCATCCAAATGATCCAATTCCAATTTATAGTGAAAAACGTATGTCATATCGTTGCCAACGAGATAACTCAAGAAATGGGCATTTTGAGTTATCGCAGCCTTCTACATTGATTATACTTTTGCCAGGTGGTTCTTAAATTTTGAAACTCTGTTGTACTCAGAATGAGAGATAAGCCAAACATATGTTATATATAAGAAATCAGGGGAAAAAGAACTAGTCAAATATAGAAAAATATACAGGGTGTTCCATTTGAAAAAATGAAGTTGCTATCAATATGTTGCTTACTCTGTATATATTTCGTTTTGTGAAATCATTTTGAAAAACACTAGTTGATTTCGTGAAACTTTAGTAAAAAACATTTTTTTGTACCTCTCCTAGTAACAAAGTTAAAGGAGGGGTCAATTTATGGTGAAAAACCCGGTACAAAGTATTTTTGCTTTGAAATAGTTATTTCTGAAGTATTATAAATAATATATGTATTATTTATTATTAGATATTATTATTATTATATGTAGCGGAAAAAAAGGGCTGTATTGTCCGAAAGGAAATTTTGGTTATGTAGACCAAAAATTGTATTGATCTCAAAAGTGTCCTCATGCTTTCACTACCTTTGGTAGATTCAGAAGGAAAATGAATTTTAGTGCGAGAATTGCATACAATTATTCCAATGGATGAAATTATGAATGAATATTCGCAGAAAGTACCTTTGTATTTCAAAATGAACCATCTTATCTCTCTAAAAGAATAATCGTGTTTTGTTTCTATTCGTAAATGAACCTATTGTGTCAGTTCAATAATAATTGACATAAATGGTTTCTTTCAACTGCATTTTTCGTATGACTCTTTTACAAGAGTGTTTTATAATGACAAAATTCCTAGAAATGGCTATTTTCCTAGTGGAAATTTTTTTATCTGTAATTACTGAGTAACACGATAGATTATAAGTGGCAAATTCGAACAAATGTATTGATATTTAATTCTAATCAAATGAAGTTACTTTCTTTGTGGTCAAATGGAAACTGTTTTTATTTACTATCGTGAATATTATTCAACAAAAAATTGTTCTGTAAAATCTTCTGTTGGTTTTATTCAAATTATTTGTTGCTTTTTGGCCATTTGCTTCATGATATTCAATTTGGCAATATCAGGTGTGTCCTCGACTTGTGATTTTGGGAATAATTTGTTAAAGCAATAAACTTTTATTTCAGTCGAAGAATTCACCATCAACCTAACGCCCTAGTCAATCGGCCATTGTCACTATTCTAAAAACTATAACTTCAAAACCAACGGCTACATAAGTGAAGGCAAACGTTTCGTATTTCCTGATTATGTGTAAATGAGTAGTTTCGAAAAATTGATACCTTGATACCCTGCCTTCAAAATTCATGTATATTATTGATTTTTTCTCGATTTACATTCGTGAAAGCAAGCTGTTAAATTTTTTCGGGAGTGATTGAAAATTGGTTTCGGCACAAATAGCCATCATCAGTACCACTAGAATTATAGAAGGTCTTCCAAATTACCAACAATAAATCCAAATACTCATTTGTTATGAAGTGAAAGAAACAAATTTTGAACCTAAGCATCCACATGGAATTAAGACCTCGCAATATCACAAATAATTATCAGTTATAATATCACAACAACATAGACAATATTCGATTGTACACCGATTCACTAAGTCGAGTGAAGAGGTTCGTATAATCGAAATATATTGTCTATGCTCGGGTTGGTATTCGTTACGATTATAGTAACGAATAATTTCAATAACTATAACCAAAGCACTGCATTTTGATAATTCAATGACATTTCATTGAGCTTGATTTTTATTTTTTGACGAACGTTAAGAATGTTACTATGGAAATTATCCCAATATGGCAGGAGGCGAAACACCAAAACGATTATACTACGTCGTCAAGGGTATATCCACTAAACAATACGTCGTAGCTGTGAGAAATTCACGGATGTCATTGGTTCATCGAAACATAAAATATATAATAATAATCTATATACATAAAAATGAATCCCTTTTTCGCTTGGTCACGGCATCACGCATGAATGGCTGGACCGATTTCACTAATTCTTTTTTTGTTGTATTCATTATTATTAGAAGAAGGTTCTTATGTAAGAAAAAAATACGAAATTGCACAGGAAACTAGAACATTTCGTTTTTTCAATAAAATAATGTGTCACTGGCAGTAATATCCACGTAGTTGATATTAAAACAAAGAAGTGTAGTTCACATGCTCTTTGCAAACTTTTTCAATAAAATAATGTGTCACTGGCAGTAATATTCACGTAGTTGACATTAAAACAAAGAAACGTAGTTTACATGCTCTTTGCAAATATATCGGTCGGAGCTGGTCTGTGGTCGGAGTTATAAGTTATAATAACAAAATACCTACATAATTCATTTACTATTTCTTAGTGTAGGTACTTTTCATATTGGTTTCTACAGGATAATTTGTAGTGTGTGTTTTTTCCTGAAGTGTTGGTTCAACAAGGTTAGTCAAATTAATATAGTGTTGGAAAGTTTTGATAGACAATTTTCATACTTCTACAAAAGAATAGGTACTATAGTTTTTTTTTTATTTTCACTTCAAACTTAATAAAGAAATTAACTTAATTCAGATAAAAAGGTAACAGATATTTCTTGATTATAGGGCGGTACGAAGTTCGCCGTCAGCTAGTCAATAAATAAAAGCGGAAATAAAGTGTTTTACTTTTCAATCATATTAAAGTTTCCGTCAAGTGGAGACCGAAACAAACAAGAATCAAAATGAAATGTTGTGTTTGAATATGATTATTCATAAATTCCCTGCAATAAGCATTGGAAACGGCAAATCCAGAGGTAAAGACGATAAGTCCGCAAAGGAGATTAATTCGAAATCCAGGGAAGTGAAATAAAGAAAGTCAATAAATAATACAAATCAAAAACCGACGTTCTATCCAGCCGAAATCGGGCATTCGTTAGCCCGCAGACCAGGTTTATAGTTCTCAACTCATAATCTCTCCACAGTTTGAAGTTGCTTTACGATTGGCTTTTTGGCCGAGACTTTTTATGCGCAGTTAAAATTTTTCACCTTTGTTTTGTTTTGGATCATTTTATAGTCGGTTCTTTTACCGACTAGAGTAACCCATATAAACTTTGTAATATATGTGTTTCCTGACTTTTACTGCCTCTTTTAGACGATTCCGTCTAATTTTTATTATGATCTTCGGTGTTCCCGACTAAGTAGTATTATTTGGATCAACCTGTCCGAAAGTTAATTTACGATCCCAAAACTTCGCAGACTATTGGAAAGGTTTCGATTTGAGTGCCTTCATGTCCAGCGGAAGGAATGTGTTTCGAGATAATTAAAAAAAGCTTTTTCATCTCAGCACAAGAAGGATAGTAAATTTTATCTAGCAGATAATGAACTAAGGTCATGCTGGAGGCAGTCTAGAGATTCGGAATAGCTCATTTTCAAAAATGATATTTCTACTACGTCAGTGTATTAACACTTCCAATGGTACACAAAGCATAAATGTGTATTAACAACTTTTTCTTAAAAATTCGACTTCATTCGTCGACATAGTCACCTTCAAGATTGATTCAATGCTGCTTTAACCTTTCAATACCTTTTCTGAAGAAAGATTCATCTTTGTTTCTGAAATAGGCTTCAGTCTCGAAAATAACTTCTTCATTAGAGTCAAATTTCTTTCTCTGGAGGATTCTTTTGGGGTCTGCAAAAAGCCAGAAATTACTGAGGGTCATAGATACTAATAGATCACTCAAAACAAGGCAAATTAGGCTGTTCACAGATCAGGCAAAGCAAGATTTCTTGAATGAACTAGGTGAGCAGAATTGGTTGCAGGTTTACTCTGTCGAAACTCATTGTGTCAACAAACAATGGGAATACTTTGCTAGAATATTTTCAAATATCTTTGAGAAACATTTCCCGAAAAGAAAAATAGTTTTAGGAAAACCGAAGCTAAAAGAAATTTTTCGTGACAATCCGGAATTTATACAATGCAAAAAAAATTTAGACTTATTATTCAGTTTAAGTAATCAGGATAGGGAGTATAAGAGCTTGTACAAGAAAGAAAAAAAGAAATATGATAACATCTTAATTGAACTCAAAAAAGAACATTATAACAACAAAATTTTAGCATCTGATAATAAAAATAAAACCATGTGGAATGTTTGTAAGGAAATTCAGGGAAATTTTTTCTATGAGGATGAGTGTCAATTAAATGGAACACCTAAGTACATTTCAGAAACATATAATAACTTTTTGCGAAACATAGTTCCTAACATATTACAGAACAATACCGGTTGTAACTTTTCGTGTAATGTCAATACAGATACTTCCATGTATCTAAGAGCCTTTTCACCCTCAGAAATTTCAGAGCTGGGTAATAAATTAAAGAGCAAAATGAGTAGTGGTATTGATGAAATTCCAGTTTGCATTGTAAAGCTCAGCATAGATACTGTCAGGGATGTTTTGTGTCATATTGTGAACACTTCTCTCAAATTCGGCATATTTCCAGACCCACTTAAACTTACAATTATCAAACCAATTTTTAAGTCAGGGGATCCTGACAAATTAGAGAATTACAGACCAATTAGTCTATTAAACAGTTTCTCAAAAATTTTTGAGTTAGCTATGTCTACTCGTATTCTAGGATATTTTAACAACTGTAATCTTTTCAGTCCTTCTCAGCATGGCTATTTAAGAGGTAGGTCAGTTCAAACCGCAATTTTCCAGTTCACATATAACATCTTGAAATTCTTAGAAGAAAATAAACTTGTAGCAGGTCTATTCATAGATCTAACTAAAGCATTTGACTGTTTGAATAGAGAACACTTATTGAAAAAATTGGAACAGTATGGTATAGTAGGTAGTGCCTTGAGCTGGCTTGCTTCTTATCTATCAGAACGGTTGCAACGGGTCAAGATAACAAAAAATAATGAAACACACTTTTCCTCATGGCTGCAAAATGAGTTTGGTGTACCTCAAGGCAGTATTTTAGGGGTTGTCCTTTTCTTGATAATTATAAATGATCTGGACCAAGAAACAAATACAATAGAAGATTCAGAACTTACAAATTTTGTAGATGATACTAATGTCTTAATAGCTGGGAAAAATAGTAATGTATTAAAAGAAAGATGTAACAACCTGTATAGCTGCGTTGAGAATTGGTTCAAAAAGAATAATTTCACTATTAACACTGACAAAACAAACGTAATAATATTCAGAGCAAGTAATTCAAAAGAAAAACCCTCAGAGGTCTGTCTGAGCAACCAGCACATTAAAACTGTTGAGAGTACCAAGTTCCTGGGAATCATTATAGATGAATTCTTGAAGTGGAACACACATATTAATTATCTTTCAAAAAAACTCAACAAAGTCATTTATGCTTTCAGAATTATACATAAATATATAAATGAAAATGTAAAAAAAGTGCTGTACTATGCTAATTTTGAATCGCTACTGAGGTACGGAATAATATTCTGGGGAATAAGTTCATCTGTCCAGTCCATATTTGTCAGTCAGAAGCGCATAATCCGAGTTTTATTGAATATGGGGTTTAGGGATTCCTGCAGAGGTAAATTCAGGGAATTGGGCGTTCTAACAGTTTATGGTTTGTACCTGCTCGAGTGCCTTCTATACCTTCATAGAAATAAAACAGAATTCCTTATAAATAATACTAATTTTACGTATAACACAAGAACGGTTGATATTACTTTTCCACAACATAAGCTATCTCTATCTGAAAAAAATCTATCATATATGTGCATAAAAATTTTCAACAAATTACCCCAGAATATGAAAAATATTGAGAATTATAAGATCTTCAAGGCAAAAACAAAAAAATTCTTGATTAATATGGAACCCTATTGTTTGGGGGATTTCTTTATATAATCAAATTGTAAAACATTGTAATTGACACTATTTCATTTTGTATTTTTTCTGTGTATGAAAATTTAAAATCTGAAATAAAGAACATATCTATCTATCTATCTATCTATTTGGAGAATGAGCTAGGTGCTATAGCAGCTGGAAGTGCAATTCATTCAATTCCACTCAACAATTTGTGACAAGGAGAATTGTCTTGGTGATCTTATGCATTTCAAGACGTATTTCATAAAGTCAGCACTCATTCGATCATATAATATTTATTCTTGTTGGTGTTTCACCTTTGTGAAGATAGTCAATGAAGAATATATCATGCACGTCCCAAAATACAGATGCCACAATCTTGCCAGCTGATTGTTGAGATTTTGGTCACTCTGGATGGCATTCACCGACTGCTTTTCGCTCAGCAGATGCTCTCTTCGATACAAGAGTCACATCCACGGTCAGACATCGATTTAAAAAATCTTGTGTTTTCTGATTAAATAGCTCCAAATAATGTTCGGAATCGAGGACGCGTTGTTGCTTTTGATCAGCGATGAGCAAGCATAGTGAATATACTGCTTTCTGCTATATTCAACTCCACCACTTTCACATGTAACTTTATTTCTCTAATTCTGTGGTTATTCCGTTCATTCTTTCACATCTTGTAGAACAAAATCGTGCGAGAATATATCAGAAACGCACAGTTTTCATGGTTATATTTTATTATTCTATGTTGGTACTCCGAACTTTCCGCCACGGCTTTATCTGTCAATTCATCAATTTGCCTTGAAGAAATCAGTTCTGCCAAACAACATTTTTCAATGAAAAAAATCACTAAATGATATTTATGAAAATATTTCATTAATTTCAGAAAGAATGTAATGAATTGGAGAAAATAATGTATAATACTCGTACAGAAGGCTCATTCTACCACTCGTTCATTCAAAAACTCGCCACTCGGCTCGTTTTTAAATTTTGAACACGTGGAAGAATATCAATGCCTTCTGCACTTGTATTATAAAGAACTATTAAGATCGTACAAAACCATTTCATGGAGTGTTTGAATTTTCTGAAAGAACTTTAGAATTCAGCCGGTGGTTCTTCGGTCATATTGAAAGTCAGCATATCACCTTTTTATCGTTATCGATGAAGCGGAATCTGAAGAACATTTATCAAGTCATTGCTTTCCTTGCTCACTATTCTTTCCAGCCCCAGTGTTTTATCCATACACGAAATAATTTATATAGATTTTTCAAAGAACAAGAATGTTGCGTCAATATCTCGATCTAGTAGCGTGGTAACTATACATTGCTATTTTTGATGTGTCTAAGTCATTTTCTTGATAATTATATCTAAATTTTTAAATTTTCGTTTCCTTATTTTAGTGAAATTGAATGTATTATTATGGAGAGTTAGTAACTGATTCAAGCAGCGTTAAATACTTCACATTTGGACTAGTAACCAGTGAAGAAGATCTACCGTCTAGGCAACAAATACCAGAAGTTATCCAGAAAGCTGGATCGTAAACAAACATATTTTTTAAGGGTAATCGTCAAATTAATTACAAAACTATTCTTACCTTCGTTAGTCTCGGAGGCAAAATGGACGCGTATATATCGAGAGTACGAATGCAGTATATACACACAACCAAACCGTACTGTCGGTCGATTCACCTACTCTGGACATTGTATTTCTCTTTGTCATCCCAAGTGTGTGGTATTAACGTCACTGTAAGCCATCTCATAAAGACACTCAGAAGTCCAGAGATATCATCCAACCACAGAGAATCGTTAAAAGTGGAATCCCGAAACGTTTCCCGTACGGTAATTGGGATGTAGAACGTAGATGTTAAACCTCTTCGGGAATTAATTTCAAATCCGTGATGGAGGGATCCTGGTGTTAAATTCGATTCAACAAGCTGAATGCGGTTCAGTTTTATAACTCCATACCTTATTCATACCCGGGGTTATATAGTACTTGACGAAATTGTAAAATATATTTATGGACACTTTTATGTATTATGTTATATCTTCAACCGAGGAAAAGCTGAGTCGAGAATGATGGCACATGCATGGATCTGCTTGCAATTTTCCAGTGTGCGGAATAAGTTTTATATATGCCGGAATACGTTGGTTGAACGGGAAAAATTTGGATGTGCTGCGCAATATTTATAACTTTATGTGTTTTGTATGCTGTCTAGTGTACCTTTTGTTTATGGCCCTTTTCTTCATGATCATATCGAGATGTTGAATTGAAATTCATTCAGGCAATTGAAACGATAGGAATTTAGTTTTAGAAGCACAGAAAAATTTGCCACTAAAGCTATTCATTTCATCGGTTGAGGTTGTATACTACCTTTGTCACTAGGTTCTTCATTTTGATTCTGTGCGAAAATTGCTTGATCGATTGTTTTAATTTTTTGCCTTCTTATGGCACTAATTTTCTTCACAAAGAAATGTTTTGTCTTATATTACTTTGAATATTGAGGAATTTTTAATCGTTCATCGTTATTTGAATGATTTCTTCATCATCATTCCACAATACTGCTTTCAGCCAATTGTCAGTTATCACATTCGTATTTGATAATATTTCCATTTATTGATATTCTGAAAATGTATTATTATTTTTTTTTTAAACTGCAATAAGATAGTAGGTGGATACTTATTTTTTTTATCAGAATGTAAAAATTCCACAAATTTTGAAATTTATCATTGCAATTATTGGAAAACGATTGAAACACCTTTCAATTCTCACAGTGATTTAAATCGAAAACTACAAATTTTTTCGTGAAAAATATCAGTGAGTTTATTCTAAAGTGTTGAAGCGGATTTCATGGACTAGAGGTAGATGGGTAGATTTTGGTAGTATTAGAAATCTAACATAAGCTCCAGCGACGGAGAAACGGAGGTACAGAGACCATGAATCAATTCATTGTTCATTGAGGTTTTGCGTGATTCTAGAAGACTTCTTTGGTGGCTGTCGGCAAACAATAACTACAAAAAGTGATCGCAAAATAAGGGGGTTCCTTGCGCTTCGAGAAGACTGAAGCGGTCGTCAGCAGTGTCGTAACTAGAGTTAACTCATGGGGGGGGGTCGTTTGCATTAACAATCGAATCAATTATTTAGATTTATATGTACAGTTGTTGGATTTTATCGAATGAATAAAAAATAATCATAAAAGCATAAAAAATCATCAAAAATATCGATGATCATTAATCGAATTGATTAATTGTAATTTTAAAAATTGAAAAAACTTTAAAAAATTTCCGAGAAACCTTTCCATGAGATACGAACTTTTTTATTCAGTATTTCAGATTCAATTTCGACAAGTATCTTGTCTTCGAAGAAGAACTAGGCACTTCTTTCAAAGAATTTTGTATTTGATTATTTTATCTTCTATATCTTTCCCAGCAACACTATGTTTTTGGAAATGTTGAAAGTTATTAGGGGAGAGAACTTTAGCTCAGTAAAGCTAGCAGAACCACTTTGGAATTCTAGACTTTTTTTACCACAATTTTAAGCTAATTTATCACCCCATAAAAAACACTATGTTTTTGGAAATGTTGAAAGTTATTAGGGGAGAGAACTTTAACTCAGTAAAGCTAGCAGAATCGCTTTGGAATTCTAGGCTTTTTTTACCACAATTTAAGGCTAATTTATCACCCCATTAAAAATGTTTTGCTCTTAAATTGTGTAAGAAATCGCGGGTGATGCTAGCTTAATGTTAAGCTGAAAGCCTAATCGTGTAATTGAACAGTGCTTGGAGGTTTCACAATATTAAGAAACTGTATTTTTATTTGTCATTTTGTTATGATTTATTGTGGTAATAATTGTTTTTCCATTTTGGAATTGTTGATATTCTTGGTTCTTTTATACAATAAGATCGTTGAAGAAAAGTGTTTTTTGCAAAATTATTTCTCATTTCATCATTTGATGTGCCTACTAAACAATAAAACTGCTAAAAAACAAGTAGCTTGATAGAATGTAATTGATTTTTCAAGTACAAAATATTTAAAAAACTTCTACTTGTCTTGCACTTGACTTGATTTCAAGTCGAGCTGAGTCAAGTAGCTCGAATATCAAGTCGTGAATCTCTACTACATGTACCCGAAATCATCTTGTATTGTTATTGTTACGCCACTGCCATGACATGGCGAATTCTTGGGAATCAATTCTTTTCATCTACGATAAGGTAAAATGGCCGTTTATGCAAATCCAAATTCGCACGCCATAATTACGACTCGAACACAATGGCGGGGGTTGATTCAAGAACGGTTCAAGCACCAAGGTAAGATTAGATCTCCCCTTTGATATCCGATCGTAAGCAAAAGGTGTTGACAGTCATTCTAATCACCCCTTCTCTATTCCGTGGAATAAATGATTATCATACTCGCTGTGCACGAATATCATAATAAAAATGGAGCAAGCACCGTTCGTCTAGGTTCTGAAAAGCAGTTTCACAATAGCGTATCCGACAAAATATTAAGTGTTGCTATAACAAGGGCCGTAAATGTTAAAATTACCTCCTAAGAAAATGATCCCATAAAATAGTTTTCTATGCTTCAACGTTCAAAAGAAGAACAGTTACTACTGCTCTCTGTCAATTGACTGTCCCACTCTGAATTTCAATGGAAGCTTTAAGTTTCCTAATCTGTAACTGGGAGATCTTCTGTTTCTTTTTTGCAGGGTCGAACTTCAAAAGGTTTGTTGAGTAACTGAAAATTTCAATTTCAAAGTGACGACTTATGTGCCGAAAATCCGATGGTCTTCATTTCCATATACTTGGTGTTAACCTTAAGAAGGTACTAGCGGCTTCGGATCGTTTCTTCAATCACTTTTGAAAAAAAAATGGCCAATAATATTCATTTAAGTTTATAATCTGATTAGAATTTACCTTCTTTCAATTTTAAGATTTTTCTCGTGTGATATACAGGGTGAATAAGTACTAAAAATATCAGGGGGTGATTCTACATGAAATAATAAGATAAAATAAGATATTCAAACTAGATTTGGTGGGTTTTTATATATCTTTGGCACGCATACGGGTGATGATCTCATTGTTTAGAAAGAAGAAGTGGTACGCCGCTGGGATATTTCCTGCTACAAATTATATTTGAAATTTTCGTTCAATTTGGACAAATAATTTCTCATGCCTTTTTTTTTAAATCAGATTGTTTCATCCATAATTTAGTTCCGGCCTAAAGGGTGTTAATGAAATAGTTGTTCAAACTCCAGGGGTTGATTCGGCATTAAAAGAAATGACAGTTTGCTCAATAGTTTTTGTTCGCAAATACATCGTATTCTGAAATTCGGGTTGTCGATTTTTCTAATTTACTATTTATTGTTCTCAATTTAAAAAAAAAATGGTACTCCACTGAGACTTTTCAAACTAAAAACCATTTTTGAATGGCTCGTTCAATTTGTGATACTATATCACGAATGCTTTTTATCCTATGGAGCACCGTTTTAATGGAGAAAAAAAAATACATTATCAAGTAGTATTTAATAATAATTAATTGAAGAAATGAAAAAAATGAAGAAAAAATACAGAAGGTACCCTTTGTATGCAAAAAGAAATATAAAAGAATTTTTCGACACAGATTCAGCAAGGTATTCAAATAAGATTTTTAGCTTGAAATATCTCAGTGCTTTAACATTTGTACATTTGTTCATTAAAAAACAAAAAAGATAATTACCCGTATGCGAGTCAATGATGAACATATTCTTAATTGCTTGTCAATAAATCAGCAATAACGATCTATAACACCCTATTTTCATTTCGATATCTGAACCAGTTTCAGAGCAATATATGAATAGTCAGTTTTTAAGAAAAAAAATTTTTTTTAATGCAGAATCACCTCCTGGAGTTTGTCACATTCATTCACAAACACCTTGAATATATGTTATACATAGCGTTGGAAAGATCTTGGAATTTTTCTCGTCTTATCTGTTCAATCAAAATACATAAAAAAAACTTTAAAAAAAAATTCAAACTATGAATTTTTTTAATGAGAACAGTGAAAACAACCAGCTACAATAATATTCCCTATCCCAATAAGTCGAATGATCCGAAAACGAAAACTGCGAGTCCAGCTCTGTCCCCATTAATTTCCAGTAGGGGTATCCCAACATTCTGGGCACCTTTTGTCGAAAGGAGCTCAACCAGATTAGTTTCAAATTAAATTTTTAATTTCGGCGGTAACCCATTGACATTTCGACATAGCTGCGACTTTTGGCGTTCCCATCTGGAGTGTTTATGACCGAATTTTATGACATCTCTATTGAAAAGGGTACAGATGGATCTTCGATTGTGAATGGTTTTCACTTTGATATAGAACGATTATTTCATGAGACCCTCGATTAAATATTCGACTCCATTTGAATAAGGTCAATTAGATGATTCTGAATTGGTTGAACAATCTCTTTCTGATAGTTTTCAACTCATCTAATCAAAATTGGTCGAATATTTGTTGATTTTTTACAGGGTAGCAAACACAATACAGTTCAACCGAATTTTTCTGTAAACATTAGTTTTCCGGATAATTCCAAGCTCCTCAGTCATTTTTCATTTGGAAGGGTATTCCGTAGGTGTACAAACATCTCCTCAATCTGAGCGGTAACCCCCTTAAGAATCTTAAATTGCAATTGGGCCGAGAGACACATATTTGTGGTTTGGCAGTTCTATTTACGAATATGCTTAAGAATATCTGTTTGCGTCTATTTCAGTTTAGCAATTTTTTTTGGAGTAGTCAATTTTCTGAACGAATCCTAAGTTTTGTGAAGTTGAAATAACCTTTAGGCAGTAGGTGAATTATTATTCAATGCATATAATATGTTATTTACTTACTACCTTTTTGGAAGATACGTATCAATGTGTTAAATTGCGTGATACATTTTCATATTTATGTCCAATGACCACAGGAGTTCCGTAGGGCTCTATTCTTGGTCCATTTTTATTTTTGATTTATATTTCGGATATGTATAAAGTAGTTCGATTCGTTTCCACCTATTTTTAATGCGATGACCACCAAGTTCGTCCGTCCCTCTCTTGTTATTCGTGCTGTTGATTTATCAGCAATAATTTGTTATTGTCAGTCAAATAATTTGAAAAAAAAAAATGTGAAAAAATATTTCCCCGAACGTTTTCTGTTACAGTTGAAATGAATAGGGTTGGTGGAAAAATTCCATCTTGTTGCAGGACCCTTGGCATCATTTGTGATTGTCTGCTGAGATTTAGGGAATCTTACTCATTGCTGTCGAAAAAATCCTTTCTTGCAATGTGTTATTTGTATCGGCGGAGACAATTTTTCTCTCCTCGCGAAAGTATCTCTGTGACTCACCAGTATTGTCCAAATTAAACTATGGATTGGCAATTTTTTATCCTTGTCTTGATCCTGTAAGGAGGTATAGATTGCAGAAGGTACATAACTCGTGCTGACAGTTCATCTTTGGCTTGAGAAAATATGATAGGGGAATAAGTATTGGATTGGAATAAATGAACTTGCGTGGCTCAGAGTCGAAAATATTTGTCGGTTTCAGATGACGATAACGCTACAAAGAATTTTGAGTTCCTCTATTCCTCCCTATTTGAAGGATTGATTTTTAGGCGCGATGTTCATGAAGTTAGAGTATATCCAGAGTCACTTGAACTAGTCCATAAAAACGCTTCGCTGAATGTCCCTCTGAAGAGGATCAACTCGATCCGCTAAATACCGGGGTTCGTTTGGAAGTATTGTTAAGCAATAAATTCACTGGCCCCAAAGAAATTTCTGGAAACTAGGACAATTCTTGTATAATCGAAACATTCTGGCTTCCTCCAAGTGACTTTGGAAATACTATACCATTAGGCATGGACAAAGGCTTACGTTGCCTAGATTCGGTTTAGCCACGTTTCAGCGCTTCTTCACTTATAATGCAGTAAAGGTAAATAATATTTATTTACTTTCATGTGGGGTGCCCTCTGTGATATCACTGAAAAATATTTTGAAGGGGAAAATTGTTAAGGGAACTGATTATTTATTGAGTTGGGTTCACTTTTGTTGTCATGGCTGTTTTGAGGTTATTTTATCTTGTTTTTATCTTTTGTTTGTATTTTTCTGGATTTTTGTTTTTTTCAGGGTTAAGTGGAGCAACTTAAAATAGACGTCGCCTCTATATTATGTATTATTTCTTTTCATACAATGAAGGCACTATTATTATCGTAAGTAATTGCACAAGTGCATCAAAATTACCGATAATTTTGCATGACAGCGTGTTGTCATAAAAACTGCATGAGTTCATTTTCATTTTTCGAGAAAGAGCCCGACACCGAAGGTGGAGGGCACTTTCTCCAAAAATGAAAATGACCGAATGCAGTTTTTCAAAGAAAACACGCTGGAATGCGAAATTATCCGGTAATTTTGATGCACGAGTGTAATTCGGGGGAATATTTCCCGAATAAACTGTTACATTACCTGTCAAACTGATTTAGAATGGAATTGCCATAGATTCGAACTGTGTAAGATGCATAGAAACTATGCATCTATGAACAGAACAATTATCGCAGTGCAGTTTCGCTTCCTACAATGCAATTATCGCTGTAATTTTCGATAATTGTTCTCCAGATACATAGAATTTTTGACAGGAGGGAAATATTCATTATTATCCAGAATATATTTTCCAGAAACATGTCATTATCTAACACCCGACCATCTTAATAATTGACAATTGATCAGAAACTCGTCCACCTGATGATTTTCACCCATCAATTCCAATGAGTTTTTTACACCAATACGAACGTCAAATGTGAATTCTGTAACAATTTCATAAATAAAATTGTAAAACCTTCGAGGTTATTTGTCACTCGATTGCAATCGTCATTTGAAAATCTTTAGGGCGATGTCACCTGTTCAAGGTTAATTGCAATCACAAGATTCACTAATTAAAATATACCTGTCTCGCCGTTTACCGGAAAATTGGATACTACTCATACATCTTAATAAAACAGCAGAAGATGAGAGATCCCAAAATATTGCCTTGAGGAACACCTGACTCATGATTCCGCCTGAAACTTATAATTTATTTCTATTCACCGTAACAGATATTAACGTCAAACGACCCGGATGTCTTTCGATAAAGTTCACTTCTTTCTTCGTGACTATTTAATGTTTTATCTTCTTCATGAAAATGTCAAGATCACTGAATCTTACACGAATTAATGCACTTATGCATTGTGATGTTACGAATTGAATTTTTCTCTAGTTTTTGGGAAAACTGATGGATATGATTGGTACTTATGTAAATGACGAAATCTTCAATTGGGAACAACGTGTCACAAATACTTCATACTAATTTAAAAAAAAAATCGAAATTACGATTTTTCAGAATAGTTTGAAGCAGTATTTTCAACCCAAAATATCGAGAAATTTTCGTTATTCTAGAAGTTGTTGAATTTGTTTGCTATTTTCAGATGATAATTATGACGCGGAACGAATTGAAAAGTCACCTTCACAAAATGGCGAAAGCGCTGACAGCCTTGAAAACGATCTGAATATCAATATTCCAGTAGTTCTATATAAAATTTGAAAATACGAACAAAGAATATGCACCTTTAAAATACCATATTAAAAACCAAGTGGAGAACTGAATGAATAGACATTTTTTCGATGGCTATTAACAAAACACCTTGAGTCCAAAACCACCGACTTTAGAGGTAGTTCATAAACAGGCTATGCGACACTATAGATGGCATTTCAGATCAATGTTGATCTCTCAATGTCAATGATTATATTATAAATATATCATACCCTCAATAAGGTAGCAGTTAGATGCACACCATTGGTAAATCAATATCAGTTGGATTATCTTTACTGCTTGATGCAAATTGTTATCACAAAATTTTTCAAATTGATAATAAGAAATTGATTCCATACACATATAATGATTATTTGCCGGGGTCATTTGTACGGATTTCTTCATGAAATTTTCAGCGTTAAGATAGAATGAGAAGTACGAAAAATTTGGGTAGGAAAATATTATTTTGTTTTATATTTCCGAAGAATTATTTTAAGCGAATGGATCGAACGAATTTCAAGTCGAAGAACATTTGTAATGCTTAACCCAACCTTGAACTGTCATAGAATTGAATAAATCTGCCCTTTCAAAAAATAACGAAATTAGAATGAATTTATCGAAAACTCGACGACATATAAATATGAAATTGAATCCATGTATTGCTTAGCCGATATTGAATACAATATTTTTTTTATCACAAAGTCTCTTCTGAATATATTATTATACGATATGTTCTGATGTGAAGGACCTAGATCGCACTAGCATTGCGGAACTATCTGAGTAATTTTTTTATTTTGAGTCGTGAATGGTCTTGAACGATTCAAGACTTCATGAACTGAAGTAATTTTTTGCAATTTTCTGCAGGAAACACGTAATAGGGAAATGATCTAAATAAAATATTACTTAAAACTTAGCAACCTACAGTTTCAACCTCGAGGGTTCATATTTATTATATGTTTCATATTATTGAATTGAGAATGTGAGAATTTTAGGGAGAAACCTTAGGTGAGATAATTCCAGAAGGAGTTGGTTTTTTTTCCGAAAGATTCAAAGAAATAATAAACGAAAAACTCACCTGAAATAAAAGTATATACCACAGCTTTTCTAGAAAATCCGGTATTATTTGAAAGTCATTGTTTGTCATAATAATAACTCAACCTTCTCTGCATAATAAATGTATGCACGTTCCACTCATACCAAAGGATTGCTGCAAGTGCTTTGAATAGAAATATCGCACAAAAAAGTCACAATTGCAAAGCAATTTATGATCCATAAAACAGAGGTAAAATTGACAATTTATACAGTTTGTGAGCAATAAATAGTCTCCTACGCCTTGTCATAGGATGTTATATCTGTTCTGTAACAAGACTGGTTACTACACTATAAAAACAATAATAATATACTACATGGTTCTAGAGACTCGTTAAAAATGGATGGACGGATTGACGCAGAAGGGTACTGTTACATGAGCCCTGTGTTATACGAGCAGAGAATGCTCTTTGAGGAGGCTAGCTGTAAAATTAAGGCCAGAAATGACCGATGAGAATTGGGGTGTTTCCTCACGATAACGGACCTATTACGACTTCCAATTGAATGAGGCTTTGTCGACATATAAAATCCAACTATTTTCTCGGAATTCGAATCTCTATGACGTATAAAAGTTTCGAAGTAGTCTTCCTCATCCATGTCCTCTAAACGCCATTCTGAGTTGTGAATATTTGGGTTGGCTTCCAAAATCCAAATATCCATGGGAAGTATACTAAATTGTATTGAAATAAGAATAGTTCACATTTGAGCTGTGTTTTTGAAGAGGGGGTAATAAATCTTCATTTCTTTTTTTTTGTTTCCCTAGTAGTTTTCAGTTTAGAGTCTGCAGTTAAAGGTATCACTTTGTAAAGAGTTGCTCCTTTGTCAGTGTTGGACTGGTTGGACTGATTATTTCGCTATTTCTATGTTTTTTCATCCGTTCCAATAAGCTTTCTGATTTATGATTCGAATCTTGAGGTTGTACTCAGACAATCAGTAAAAAAAAAATTAATGAAAAAAGTTTACTACTGTTTTCCTTTTAAGTTTGGCTATGTTTCCTAATCTGTTTTTTGTGTTCGTAAAGGGTCAACGGAATCTGTGAGTAAACTCAACTCAAAATGGTTTTAAGATATGGAGATCCAACTGACGATAAAATAAACAGAATCGCTTCTGGTCTTCATTTTAATTGTGAAGGTGACCGTGATGGCCGTGATAAAATACATAAAAGAAATTTTAGTTGAATATTGAAACTATTGAGAAAATAGTTCACAAACGAATTAAGAAGGCAATAGAGACGCTAAAAGAGCACGAGAATAGCGAATAAAGAAATATAAAATACAAGTCTCGATAAAAAAGACAGATAAGAGGAAACCTCTTTCAAAGAACGAAATAGAAGAAAAAAGTGACATGCAGAGGGGAGAGAAGTCTCCCAAATAAACAACAGTTGAAAGTACGAAAAATTATAGTAGAGGCATAAGGAAATCAATTCAAGTCCTTAAACAAAAAGAAAATATGTGAAGACAGTTTATATTTGTTTAATTTATGTAACGCTTCGGATGGACGCTGAGGATATGTTAATCGGTTGCCTGGCTCTTAGGAATTTGGTCGCTACAGAGCGTTTCTCGGGAGCAGATCGTGCGTTATGCGTACGCGAATTTTACACAAATGTTAATTCTGCGACTAGAGTATGAAATTCATCCAAAATTTGAGGTTTTAGTCACTTAAATGATGCGCCAAGCATTCCCTCATCCGGAAATAAGGGAAAATTTGAGAAGACTGGCTCAATATTATTAGGTGTACAACGTTGCTTCAGCCGTTTTGCAATAGATGGCTGAAGCGGTAGGTGGTAGTCGAAATAAAGAGATCGTAGATGTCATACAATAAGCTTAGGTATTTGTTAACATAACGCCATCGGAATATTAGCGTATTTGTGTCTGCATCATCATGAAGTTATTTTCGATTGAACATGTCAACTTATACGACCTTAATTCTCGTCATTTTCGGGAGGTTTTAATTTTCTTCTTCAATATGAAGTAATATGCTCCCAATACCTATGGTGAGGCTACTTTTAGTAAAAGAACGTGCCGAGAGTGGTTTCAACGCTTCAAGAAAGATGATTTTGACGTCGAACACGGTGGAAGAGAAAAGGTTTTCGAAGGTGCAGAATTGGATGCATCACTTGATCAAGACGCATGTCAAAAACAACAAGAATTGACAGGATCATTGGAAGTGACGCAACAATTCTTATCAAAACGCCTGAAAGTCATTGGAATGATTCAGAAACAAGTAAATTGGGTGCCGTACAAGTTGAAGCCGAGAGATGTTGCACGGCGTTTGTTTGCTTGTGACCACCTGTTTGCAAGGTAAAGGGAAGGGATTTCTGCATCGGATTGTGACTGAAGACTAAAAATGGGTTTATTTCGATAATCCCAAGTGCAAAAATCGAGGTGATATCCTGGCCATGCTTCCACATCGACGGCCAAACTGAATAATAATAATAATAATAATATTTATTTCGGAAATCTTACACATACACTTTTACAATATATATATATATATATAATCAGAACGAAATATATGTCAAAGAAAAAAACAAATATAAATTCTATGTTGGAGAATTGAGATACTCATGGATTGTATATGGTTCAAGATCTAGTAAAAACTTGTGTAATTCTTTTTTGAATCTATTTTGTTGATCAATTTGCCTTATTCTTGGTGGCAATTTCTTATAGTACTTCATGCAAGAATACTTTGCTCCTCTCTCCGTTACAGTCAATCTATGAACTGGATATACATATAAACAATTTCTATTATTATGAGAATGTGATGGCAAATTTGAACTGAAGTAATCTCTATTCTTGAAAAGAAACATTATACACTCTTCAATGTGTAGCGCTATTACTGTTAGAAAATTGCTACTCTTGAAATAACCTCTGCATGAAGCTTTAAAATCAAGTTTATTTATTGTCCTGACTGCTCTTTTCTGTGTCTTAAATATATTGTCCACTGCTCTGACACTACCATAAAAAATTAAACCATATCTAACGAGGGATTCAAAATTTGAATAATAAATCATCTACAGGCCATCTTTGCCGAGATATTGTGACATAACTCTCAAAGTATAACAAACCGAGTTCAATCTCTTATTGAGGTTTTCTATATGAGCTTCCCATGATAGAACTGAGTCTATCGTTAATCCTAAGAGCTTAGTTTCAGTACTTATATTAATTTCAGATTCATTTAGTTTTATTGTATTTGGACACTCAAGGTTAGATCTGTTGGTTTTGAATATGACACAATTCGTTTTATTTTCATTTGAAATCAGTCTTTCGTTTGAAGTCCATTCAGAAAATAATTTAAAAATCCTATCCGAATTATTACTCAATAGTAATGATTGCATTTCTTGAGCAGTTATTAATATGTTCTTATCATCGGCATAGTTAGTTAACGAGCAAGAATATTAACGGTTCCAAGGTGGTGCTCAGTATTTGGTGGGACCAGCTCGGCGTAGTGTATTATGAGTTGTTGAAACCGACTGAAACAATCACAGAAGATCGTTATCGAACGCAATTGAAGCGTTTGAGCTGAGCATTGAAAGACAAACGGCCGTAATATAACGAGAGATATGATAAAGTGATTTTACAGTGTGACAATGCTGAAATGGGAAGTCCTGCGTCCTGCCCCACCCGCCGTATTCTCCAGACAATTCTCCCCTGAAATACCAGTTGTTTCGATCAAAGGCACACCGGCCTGGTTGACCAGCACTTCCGGTCTTATGAAGAAGTAAAAAATTGAATCGATTCATAGATCGCTTCATAAAATGACCAGTTCTTTCAACCAGGAATTTGTACGCTGCCCAAAAAAAGGGAGTGGCCAGCGATGGACAATACTTTGAATCATAAATGTATAACAAGTTTTTTACATTAAAATCTCGAACTTCGGAAAAAACGCCGAAAGCAAAGTTATACGCCTATGTAGAAAAAAAAACTGTAAGACCAAGGTGATTGAGCTTTCGTTCAGATGGAATCCGCAGTTTTGAACAGAATAGAATTTGTCGAATCAATGGATTAGTCATCAGTGATTCAAAGCCTATCGTTTGAGACCAATCCCGGTTCAACAATCGAAAAATAAAGACATTGTGACGAAAGTACGAAGCGATCTGTTCAGTGAATGTACTCTCAAAAAAGTAGAGAAACCTAAATAATTTTTAACTCAAATAATTCGTTTCTATTCAAATTCTCATCGTTCCGACAGTATATGTACCTAAAAAAATCATCAACTCAAGTCCAGAATGGATAAAATTCATCCGTATAAAAATTCTCATATCACAGAACATCAATAAAAAATCTCATTATAGCATAAATGTCATAATATGACTCGAACGAACCAGTGAACATTTCGGATGATAGTATAAAGTCTAAATGCTCTTGTTATCGTTAATATTTCCATTGATGGGCATTTAAATTTTTACGTGTATTTCACCTTTCCAAGCACATTATATCGGATAGTAAACACATAATATTCATACAATTTGATCGAAACAAATTCAACTCTTTCCATTGCGACGTTTAATGAAATTTTTCCAGGAAATGGCTCCATTATTTATTTATGGCTAAATAAATGATCTGATTTTGTTACGCTAGAATATGGGGACTTGATAAGTCAATTAGAAAACATAATCTTATGTCGTTCAGGTATGGAAAATCAATGATGAATTATGTGTTAAATAATTACTTGAATGATTGTGAATACATAGACAGGAGCTAAAGAAGAATATTTCGAGATATACATATGTGTACTAAAGTCACTGGTTGACTAGGTTGCATCACAAATCGAGACTCCACATATTATATGGCCTTGAATAGTAAAGAAATAATTCCGGGTAACCTATTATTAAGAGTCATAAAACAATATTTTGCAATCAGGAAAATTGACTCATGGAGAAGTATTTTGTCGATCGACATATACAGGGTGGGTCTTAATTTCAACAATTTCAACGGGAGAATTTCCATCGAACTCTGAAACATTATTTTCAGAAGGCACTCTTATTATTCAATATTCATCAAAAATATTTCGATAATAGGTCAGTCGAATGAGAAAAATGAACACTATTGTCATTTCGTATTCAAGATTTATAATAATAATATTAACAACATTATTAGGACGAGATTTGGATACTAATAATAATATTAATATACATTTTACTGTTATGAAAGTAACTAATATAATATAAAGTATACCGTATAACAAATTCTTTTCATTATTCCTCAGAAAAAAATTCCATTCAAAAGCAACCTAGGATCAATTCTCATCAACCAAGATCAAGTTATTAATAGAATAAATAGGAATTCATATTTTATATGAATTTATTCGATCAAATTAGGTATAAAAACATTTTGAGTATGATTTTGATCAATACTTTGTTGAATGAGCAAGAATTCAATAAGTATACTGCGAGGTGCATATATTCGATATCATCATTAGTTGAGGACGTGACAAAGAAATTTTGTAAATGTTATTGATATTATTGCCGAACAAGAAAATATCAATAATGTTGTTAACTGTTTAGGTAACAAAACAAAGGAAGTAGTGACAAAAAAGTAAATTTTCAGGTATAGTTTGATTACTGTAAACACTGAAAAGCAACCTCTGGCCTCATCTTTACTTATTTGTTGAGCACATGAAAAGGATTATACGAAAATTATTTTTTTAGCCAAATAATAACACCATTCCAGAAAGAATCTTCAACTGTCATGTAATATTTTAGCCGAAACCAGGGAGTTAGTCAGTACCTGACTCGCCACAGTCAAACCAGCAACAAGGACTAGAGCAGAATTCATTTCAGTACTTTCCTCATTCTTTTGGATAGTTTGCAGTATATTTCTATGGTTTTGATATCGGTATTGATTCGAAATTCTGCGTCGAATTGTTATTCTATATATACTCACAAAATTTCAATTCGATCGGATATTTTGTAATTAAAATATTAGATTTTCATATTTTGATATTGTTCCCAAACAATCAAACAGTATTTGTGAGACAATATTGGAAGAGGAATTATATATCTTTGAACATTACAAATTGTTTTCCTTCTATGAACTATAGTTGTTGAAGGTGAAAAAATGGGTATCTCAGTCGGAGAGCAGGACATAGGGAGAGCTCTTGTAGTGTTTCTACGTGCAAGAGCGTAAATCGATTATGCCACCATTTCAAATTTCCTAACAACAAAAAAATATATACACTGCTCAACAATTGATAGGGATCACTTACTTGTTCTAAATTTATTTCTGAAATATTCGCCCCAAGATTATAAATTTAGTCAGATATCAGAGTATTTTCAGTTGATAATATGGTTCACTTGAGAAAAGAATGAAAAAATGGAAAGTTGGAGAGAAAAAAAGACTTTATTAGGAACACTCAAAATTCTGTGTTTGAATAACATAAAAATTTTATGATGAAACCACAAGAAGGCTGAAGTTTCGGTTAAGCTAGTACCTAGTTGGTCCCCCACGAGCTCGTCTCAAGCATTCTACCCTACGAGGCATACGATCAAACGATTTATAAAATTTTGGGGCAAATTCGTCCAAATATCCCTTAAAGCGTTAGAAAGGTCCTCCAGGTTATTGATCGGTTGTTCTAAGGTTGACAATTGTCTAGACATCTCAAACCAGACATGTTCGATGCAATTCATGTCTGGAGAGCGAGCTGGCCAGTCCATCCTATCAATAGCATGAGTTTCTAGCGCTTCATTAACCAGACGACTACGGTGTGGACGGGCATTATCGTCAATTAAAATGAAATTCTCGCCCACGGCAGCCGCAAACGGAACAATTATGGGTTCAATAATCATATCGTGATATCTCTGGCTGGTCATGGTGGTGTTCTGCAGAACAACCAACTCTGTGTGTTGGTTCAAACAAATGCCTCCCCATACACATATAGAACCTCCGCCAAAAGCTGTTGTGGGTACCATAAACTGTTCTGCATACCTTCGACCTCTTTTCCTCCAAGCAAGAATACGTCCATCGGAGTTGACCAAACGAAATCTAGACTCATCCGTAAATAAACATCGGCTCCAATCTTCAAGTGTCCAATTGCGTTGCTCCTCAGCCCATTGCCGTCGATGAACCCGGTGTTCCCTATTCAAACGGGGATGTTGTACCCTCCTACGTGCTCTCAAACCACGAACATGTAGTCGTCGTCTTACAGTCTGGTTCGAAATTAGAACTCCTGTTGCAACTCTCAGTGATCTATTGAGCCGCGACGCCGGGTAAGTGGGATTTCTCCTAGCATTGAGGATCAAAAGACGATCTGCAGCTGTTGTACTGCGCTGCCGACCTCCCCCATGAACATAAGCTACTGAGTCGTTTTGGATGAACCTATTCCAAGCCCGACTCACGACACTTTGCGAAACATTCAACCGCCGGGACACTTCTCGCTGGGACAAACCTTCCTGTATCCACCGTATGATTTGGTCCAGTTGCACAGGAGCCAAACGTCTTCTCGGCATGACTGATAAGCTGATATTGTTCTCATTTCTTCAATTATTGTCACCTTATGTGTTTGAACGAGAGAAAAAACAGATTCAATAACAAATACCACATTGCTTTTCACTCCACCTGTAACAGCCTACAGATAATAATCGATTTTGTGAACAAGAGCCGATGAAGTGAGGAAGATTTTGATATAATCAACTCAAAACATCTTACTTTTTCCTTAGAGAACATATAATGTACAGATATTCACGAAATAACTTGAAAAAATACAAATGAAGAGAAGTTCATAAGTGATCCCTAGCAATTGTTGATCAGTGTAGTTAGAAACATTAAAACTAAATATACATAATACATATGAAAGGAATAAACATAAAACCCAAACTTATAATCGGAATATAGTTACATAAGAAAAATTATCTCAAATATCTAATCTGCCTAAGATTTTATTTGATTAAAGTCAATCATAATAAATATCTCAACTATCTAATTCTCGTCAAAATTCGTTTAATCCTCAGATACTTCCAGTTCTGAAATTAATGGAAGATTGAAAATCGTTCATGTTTCTGAGATGATCCATAAACATTTAATTACATTTCAGCCAGTCGTAAACATGGCTTTTATTAGTAAATGATAATTGGAATTGCAACATTCATTATCTGCTGGCAGAAAAAAGATCCTAGATCTTGATTCGACACACGGTTGAATAGTAGGTTTCTTGTGCAACGATTGTTCTACTCATGATTTCGCATAAGGCAATTACAATCTTTGTATATATAGATACAATGAATTTTCATGAATTAGAAATATGTTTGAAATGTTCCGTGGATGACGAAGAAGCAGACTGAAATGTGCAAATAGTTATTAATTCTTTTCAATTAATTTTAAATGATTTCTGAGATGTTTTTGCATCTCGATTTTGGGATCCAGTTACCGGTTTGCATAATCGGGATGGTGTTAAGAGGAATTACCACCATGTGGCTTTCCGCGTATCGGTCAAACTTTGTTACAAATTCATATTCCCTCTGGCGGTCCTGCGATGACCAAACTTTGTACGGTGTACGAAGTGGTACATTCACTTCATCTTCTTCCTCTTTTCGAAGTAAATATGTAGACGGCAGCACTGTACGACACTCGATTATTTTTTCCACAGAATTTTTTTTACCTCTTTTGTTCTGATTTTTGTAGTTTTTCTTCACGAATATTTCAAAAATATTTCAGTGCCTTGTACATAACATCAATTCTTTGCGAAGAACGAAAAGTTATCAAAATGTGTTCTTCGTCATCGCAAATTAAAAATATTGACTTTCCACAATGTAGATTTTTGTATGACGGAAATATGTGAAAACTCCATAAAAATCTTTGGTTTTGAGAGGCAAAGATCTATAATTTCGTTTTGAACTGAGCAGGCACGTGATGGTATTCCCTCTTAACGAGGTTATGTTTCGTAATCATAGAGCATGTGTGAACGAAAAGAATCCTTTTTCTTGTTATAAAGGGTCATTATCGGGACTTTATGACGGACACTTCAAATCTTTCTCTGAACATGAAATTGGTTTATGGAACTTTTTCCATTTGTAAAGGACTTCTCACGAAAAAAGGGACCTTACGGTACCTATATGGAACTAGGTCATTTGTTTCGAAATTTGTTGCTTGTAAAATTTATAATTTGTTCGGAATATAATTAATTTATTAGATCATATTTTTCTGAGAGATCGTTCCCTGAACAGATCACTCCATCGTTTCATCACGATGTGTGCAATTTTCGAATTTAGAGCCGGGAATTGTCCCAAACGATAAAGCTGGACTGACTGACAAAAACCTCCCCAAATTAGATTATTTCTGTTTTTCGGGCAGTCCATAAAAGAGATTACTCTCAAACGGAGATAACTAGAATCTTGAAAATTTCAGGTTAGGATCTGATCTCGAATACCACGATTCATTTGGTTGTTGGCAAATTTCGAATAAGGGTCACATGAATATGACTTGTTATAATTTCGAAACTATCCTTTCGATAGACATCCATACAACTTTTCAGAAACGCAGCGAACAAGATAAAACTTGCCATGTTGATTGCCAACGTCCGGAACGGATAGGGCACGCCAAGAAGAAGAAGATCCTTTCGATGGAAATTTAAAGTGATAATTAAATGGGAAATAACTATTTCAAGCTTCATGCAAAATTTATATGTTATCGCGCAACGAGGACCATATAGAAAGACAATATTTTCTAGATCCTTCGAATGGCTTGATATTGTTTCAATCTGTGAAATCTCAATTTCGTTTTAATTGCCACGAACATATTTTGAGATGCAAATGCGAAAAGAACAACAATAACAAAAAAAAAATACAGAGATGTAAAGTCAGAAGCTTTTGAGCCCTTGTTTATTCATGCACCAATATAGCTCTAAGAGGCCACAGAATTTCAGATGAAAAAAAGTGAAGAAAAAACCTTATATTTCACAGACAACAAATCCGACCGAGTTGAAATTTTACGTGTAGATATAAAGATATGTAGATATAAATAATAATTTCGAGCTTCGTGCAGAATGTTTGAGCTGAAACTGAAAAAAAAGGCAAGAAGAATATTGGAAAAGAAATAATAATATTTTTCCTTACAACAGATCCGACCGTCGGCGTCGGATGAATATGACGCATGTTAGAACGGGTGCTAAAAAACTCATGGCTGAATGAAAACAAGTTGCAGAATAGGCTCCCATTCCAACACGAATGCGAAATGAGTGTTGGAATTGCCTTCTGCAAAGAAATTTTCTTTATTTCAGACAAGATTTGTGAAATATTGTCGAATTTAAATGAAAAATTCAGATTATACATATATCCTTGTGACTTTTGTATTGTATCTTGGCAGTTGGTGTGACTGTTATGAAAATTGACAGATTACGGAATTTGAATATGAATCGTATGTTTCGAATTCTGAAATAATTTATAATTAGATACGCATTAAATTCGTGTATATTGTCTGAAGAAATCGATTCAACACCACCAGAATTGAAAGAAATTGTAAGTTATGTCTCAAATCACTTCATTATATCCAAATTATATTATATTGACAATTATTGACGTTTGTTCAAATTGGATAGGATTGGAAGTCAGTATAGACAACCATAAAACGAAAAATATAACTGGAAACGATGCTGTAATCAGTTCATTACGATAGTCAATTGAATATAAATAGAGTTAGCATCAATACCATAATTACCAAGGCCCTCCAGTTTCAAATTGTTCCAGAAGCAGCGATATTTCGAACAAAACGTATGCGGGACAAAATTATTATGTAGAAAACATTCGGCAGTTCCATTCTCCCCTATACATCAGTGTATGGCATCGTAAAAGATAAACTAGCAGTAAAACGTTGGCAACGCTCGCAGTGCCGCCATTTAACACTACGCCGCCAACGGTTCGACAGTGATCCTTTTTATCGACCGGGGTTTTATTCGAAAGCGAAGCCTGCCGGACGGTTCCTGCATTAAGCCATCTTTGGGGTTTAGGGTTTATGGTATTTTTAGTTTAATTGAAATTTTCGATACATTTCAAGTTTAAAATGAGCTCCCACAACCACTCATCGCCACTTAATGATTTTCTGTTAAGCCAATTGTGTACTAATCGTCTGATGAAGTTTATTTCTACTGTTTCTAGTTAAACCATCCGATGAATACGAGGGCTGCTATTTCTGTATTGAGAATTGGCAACACTGATATTTCCAGGTCAAATCTGACATTGACATCTTAAAATTTGACATTTTTTATGTTTTAAGTACTCATAACGTTTTGACATAAGTACGAACACAATTTTTGTTGTTTACAGTAAATTAAAAATTCTCTGCCAAAATATGGATTCAAATCGTGAAAATATTGGAGCTATGAAAATTATAATATTCGACGGGATCTGACTTAAGAAAAATGCATCTATCTACTAAATTCAACTTTTGGCGATGGAGCACCATTTAAAGCCACTGTATATCGCTGGTACACTGGATTGAAGGACGAAGTTCGTCTAAAATCAGTCGTTTTGCCGGAAAATATTGAAGATGTACGAAAACTAATTGGAGGAGATCGTCATAAGACATATCAGGAAATCGAGAGATGTTTAAGCATTAGTATGACTAGTAGACTGACTTCATCCCAAAAGGGGCCGTTTTATATGTCCATCAAGTTATATAAAAAAATTCCATCTTATTATAAAGTATATATATATATATATATATATATATATATATATATATATATATATATATATATATATATATATATTCTGGGCTTAATAATATGGTATATCACATATTAGTATTATAAAGTAATGTCCTTAAATATTTTCAAAAATGCTGTAAAGAATATTTTAATGAAAGGTGCATTTTACGACATTGATGAGTTTTTAAATTGTGATATAAACCAATACCTGTGAGAAATTTTTGTTTTTTGCGCAGTTTGTCTCTGATGTGTTAGTTGATATATTCATTCCTTGAATTGTTATATTGTTATATTTAATTGTGTTATATGTGTTTATATAGTATATATATTTATGAATGTAAATATGAAGATTTACCCTATATTTTATATTGACGAAAGCAAACATTGTTTTTCAATTGTAAAGCATGAATAAAGATTACTACTATTACTACATACATAATATTTTGCACGAACATTTGTGTGTTAAGTAGTTTTGTGTAAGCTGGATTCCACATTTGTTGAATGATGCTCAAAAAATTGTTAGTGTTGATTGGTGCCGTAAAATTATGTCAAAATATTACTGTGGTGCATCCAAAGCGGTATACAACATCGTCACAGGTGACGAGTTTGGATTTATGCATACGAGCCAGAAAGAATAGGCCAGTCGGCAGTTTGGGAGTTTCAATGTGAAGCAAAGCCAACAAAAGTTGTTCGTTCTCGAAGCGTTAAGAAGCAAATGGAAGCGTCTTTCTTCACGAAAACAGGTCCAGTGGCAATTTTGGCTCTTGGAAATCAAAAGACCATTAATTCAGAGTGGTATGAACCATTTGTTTGCCTGAGGTTCCCGGTATATTGAGAGAAACAAACCCAAAACGACGAATCATCTTGCATCATGACAATTCTTGAAATCATGACATCTTTTGAATTCCATTTTTTTATTTATTCCATGTTAATTTTCCATACAAAACAAATACATATTTTGTATATCTACTTTCTTGTTCAAGGATGAAGTTTACCATTTTTGAATCAACAAAAATTATCCATTGTTGTTAATTTTCGTCAAAACTAATGCAATTGTTTCATATTCCTCCGTCATGGCAGTAGAATGACCAATAGGAATTGAATAATATGAGTCACCGTTATGTAAAAGAACACATTTCAAATTCAAACTAATTATTGATTTGTCGATAAGAGGGCGCCAATCGTCTGATGGGTTGTATTCTGCCTAACCCATTTTTGCTAAGCGTCCTTTCATATTGTAACCGAATACCAAGTTATTTTTCTTAGCAGGAGAAGACAGCAGATACTAATCTCTTTGGCGTTTAATAATACCTATGTATTGCAGTATATGCAGAAACCCTGGAAGAACTACAAAGGCTAATAGATCTAGTAGTACAGATCAGTGAAGAAAGGGGGCTCACACTTAACACCAAGAAGACTAAATTCATGACGATCGCAAAACACCAACAACAGCGAGAAACATTATGGATCAAAGGGGAGCCAGTGGAAAAAGTCTGCAAATACAAGTACTTGGGAACAATTGTAAATAACAATAATGATTATTCACAGGAAATAAGATCAAGGATCGGAATGGTTAAAAATGGCTAAAACAGTGTTTTATAAAATGAGGAATGCATTAATCAGAACAGATCTTAGTCTACATCTTAAAATCAGAATGCTTAGATGCTACGTATTTCCAGTACTACTATATGGAATGGAAGCCTGGACGCTTAAGAAATGCGACACCGACAAGCTGGAAGCATTCGAGATGTGGACATATCGAAGAATCCTCAGAATAAGCTGGGTGAGCAGAATAACGAACAAGGAGGTATTGAGAAGAATGGGAAAGGAGAAGGAAATAGTCGACACAGTCAAAATCAGAAAATTGCAGTATCTGGGCCACGTGATGAGAGGGGAGAGGTATACGCTGTTGCAAACTATTATACAAGGAAAAATACAGGGTAAAAGAAGTATAGGAAGAAGACGCATCTCCTGGTTGGCATCTCTAAGGCAGTGGTACAACAGTAGCTCTGTTGAGTTGTTCAGATCCGCAACTTCAAAGATAAAAATCGCCATAATGATAGCCAACCTTCTTAAAGGAGACGGCACATAAAGAAGAAGAATACCTATGTCAATTAAGTAGGTTCTTTGGTTTCAATCTGGATGTAAGTGTTCTAGTAGAATCCTTTGGGAGGTTCAAACCTCTTATGAGGATTGTTCAGTTCTTTTTGACTGAAATACTGCGGAGTTAAATGTACTTCAAATTCGTGGTTTCTATTTATGCCTTCATTCTATTGACCTGTGTAAGCTGGGGTATGTATTTGTTAAGACTAACTAAGTTGAAGAAACAAGAAAGCACATTCTTCATGATTGTCCATCGGCATTCAGTGACTTTCAGTTTTTAGGTTACGACATCGTTGTCGAGACTTCGTTAAACGCTAAGTAAAAATTCTGAAATGGTTTTTATTGTCAAATTGTTGAATGAGTCATATTCTTTTTACCTCGTTATAAAGGGAACAAATTTGCTTTTCTACGAAACTAATTTATTACGATTGAATTTTTCTGAAATGACCAGTTATGGAATGAGTGGAAAATGAATACGTTCTAAAATTTCAAGTTTCATTGGTAAGCCCAAATTATAGCCAAATTTTGAAAGCTCATATTGCAGTAGGTTCTGACCGAGGAGATAAATCCATTATAACATGCTTTTGAAGGAATAGACACGAAGTTGTCAATTTTCTGATATTTATATTGAATATCCTTCATCAAATAGACTCATTAAACCTTTATAATTTAAAGTTATCATTTATCGATTAAGAGTCATTACCAACCAAAGGATAAATTTAAAATTTCTAAAATTGATATTTCATTTGTGAATGTCGATTTGTATATGTAGTTGATGAGAATAACAAGAAAGAAATCTATGACTATCTGATGTAATTGCTTTCTCTGTGAATCCTTACTAGAGAGACAGTTACGTTTATTCAGTTTGAAGTTCGTCAATTGCAATTTTTGTGAAATAGATATATAAGTGGTGAGTTGGTAAATTCAGTAGTTTTGTTGAACTATAAGCACTGATGAGGAAAAATTGTATTAATAAATACGAAAATTCCGAAACGTACTTCTGACTTCATGTAAATTTAGTTATTCAATTTTATAACCGTCAATTTGTACAGATTTAGTCATTTTGAATTTTCTTTTCGTTGGTTATTAATTTTATTATTTTTAAAATTAGAATTATATTCCAAGACAAAAATAACCAAATATATCATAAATACACATATTTTTGTGAACGAATAGACACGGAGTTGTCAATTATTTGATATTTACTTTGAATATTTGATATGACCAGTAAAATTGATGCTGCAAAATGGCGAATGCGCGCATCGCTTCATATAGTTGAAGGTTTAGAAACCGAAGTCTTGTCTTTTATTCAAAACCACTATGGACGTCCTGCACATTTTCCCAGAATGATTGTCTGAAGCAGTTAAAGCATCAATAATTCGATCTGAATAAGAAAAATTCGAATTGTGATCGCTATACATTTTTAAGGTTTATAGGGTTATAAAAATTTCAATTTTATCTGTTGTTATTTCTATCCGGAAAGAGAGAAAACTGATATGTAAATAATATTCCGATATGAATCGCAGTCAATTTTATGTCTCCATAAAATCACTTGTTCAGTTTTTCGGATTTCGTTATGAATATTTTTATCATTTCCTCAACGAATATGTCATTTTCAATATGAAAGAGGTATTGACAAATCCGTTATATGCTTAGGGCCATTTTTATTATTCCTTCATGCCTTTTTTGTCTGCTGTATATTATCTTCTCATATTTTAATTTCTATTGCCATATCACTGGAATTTTTTACTATCTGACAAAAAAACTGCATCACCCAGAAGGTGCTGTTTAAATTATTTTTTTTTTGTAAAACAAAGATAGTATAGCAAGGAGTAAATGAATGAAATTTGGAGAAAAAAACGAAGGGTTTACAAATTTTTTTGATAAATTTGTTAATAATGTGTTTGTCCACCGCGATTATATATACACTCCTCAACACGTCTCGGCGTTGATGCAATAAGATGGTCTCTATTTCTTCTTGAAAAATACTATCCCAAGCTACCTGTACTTCTGGTCTTAGAGCCGCCAAAGTCCGTAAAGGCTGAGGTAAATTTCCAAGTCTTCTACCCATGATGTCCCAAACATGCTCTATAGACGAAAGATCGGGGGATCTGGGTGGCCATGGCAAAATATTTACTTGGGTCCCTTCGAAAAAGTTTAAACTAACTCTGGCAACATGAAGTTGGACATTAGCTTGCTGAAATTTGGATTCTCGACCTGGTTAAGGTAAGGGAGAACATATGGCTCCACTATTTCTTGAAGGTTACGCAGGTTACCTCGAATAAAGACTAAAGGTGACCTACTTACATGTGCAGTGGCACCCCATACCAGAATGCCTACTGTTCGGTGTACATGACGCTCAATATCAAACTGAGGTTCACGTCTTTCTCCTCGACGTCGTCTTACCTTTCTTCGGCCATCATGTGCACCCAAGGAGAGTCGAGATTCATCAGAAAAGACGACCTGATGCATTTCATATTCCAATGTTGACGTTCTCTGCACCACTGTAATCGTTGGCGGCGATGCTCAACCGTCAGAGGTAACACAAGATGGGGTCGATAATGCTGCAGTCCAAAAGACCTTATCCAGCGGTAAACCATT